>NC_089837.1:122715462-123442129 GCF_035609145.1 Eleutherodactylus coqui
ATTGTCTTCTATACCAAGATATGATGTAGCAGTAAGATATTGAAAAGATAGCACTCTCAGTTATAGGTAGATCATTGTTGGGTGTTTTATTCTGGAACTTCCTAGTACAAACTAAAGAGAATTCCTGGAGAACTGGCCTGTACAGGCTAGAGTGTTCAGGGAATAGTGTAATACAACACCTGCATTGTTCAGGATAAATTGAATTGGGTTCTGTAAATACGAAGGTCCCTAATGAGTCCTGTAGGCGACAGAAACACGTTGCACCAATGAAAATAGAACCAAAGCATCTGTGATAACAGTTGTAAAGATCTGAGAGAGAGCTAATTTTATTAGAACCAAAATCCTTACCCCAAAGGGGATCTCTGTATCTACTAAAACAGTAGAAACAGTGCCAGCACACCATCCGTATATGTATTCACTGATACCGCATCAGGTTGTTCTATAGATGAGTCACAGAGTTCATGTGGTACATCGTTGTGGCTCTGTAATAATATCAGTTGGAAGGGCACCATATTTTGTTTTAAATATTTATATACGCTTACATCCTTTTATAGATAATGGGATTGGAATGTTGTATCGTTAAACCATTACATAGTGATAGGTGTCCCAACGAAATATTTCTGCTCTTTGGCAACAAAGGGAAGATAGAATTTGGAAAGGGTGGTGGGCGCTCCATCTACCTATATAGGTATTTTGACTTATGTTCATTTGTCTTTGGTATTTTTTAATTCTATCTAGAATTTAATAAAGGTTAAAGGGGTTGTCTCACGAAAGCAAGTGGGGTTATACACTTCTGTATGGCCATATTAATGCACTTTGTAATATACATCGTGCATTAAATATGAGCCATACAGAAGTTATTCACTTACCTGCTCCGTTGCTGGCGTCCCTGTCTCCATGGCTCCGTCTAATTTCGGAGTCTTCTTGCTTTTTTAGACGCGCTTGCGCAGAAGGGTCTTCTCCCTTCGGGACGGTCCGGGCACGAGCGGCGTTCTGGCTCCGCCCCCTCTACACGTCATCACGTAGCCCCTCTACACGTCATCACGTAGCCCCGCCCCGTCAAGTGTGCCGATTCCAGCCAATCAGGAGGCTGGAATCGGCAATGGAGTGCACAGAGCCCATGGTGCACCATGGGAGAAGACCCGCGGTGCACCATGGGAGAAAACCGCAGTGCATCCCTGGGAAAGGAACGGCGGCCATCTTGGGAGAAGAATTTTATAAGTTCATCTTTCATCACATCGGTGAGTAGTAAGCGGTTTAAAAACCGCTTTAAAATGCTATTTTATGCCAGGGGGGTGACAGGGGGAATGGGCTAATGTAAAATTTTGATGCTTGCCGCGAGACAACCCCTTTAAGTTTTAGGATCAATCCTGTGAAAAATTTGTAAGTCTAGTTGATTCCTCTGCCCCAGTGACGTCATAGCCTACATAACATCTAAAGTATTTGCAAAGACATACATTCCAGATGTCACGTTTAACTAGACAAACTGTGAAATCATTTCATAATGGAAGATAGAAAGGCCTCTTTTCATGACCATTTTGTACAATATTTCACCCCCCCCCTTTTCCTAAGCAAATATTTTGATAGTCTATCTTATAGCCTTAAGAGAGAAATACAGATTTCAATTATTGACTATCTCCACTATTGAGCTTTATTTGTGCAGGCATAACTTATGCATTTTCTCAGACTATTCCCATTATTTTCTTATGACTCATTGGCGTTATCATAAAAAGGGTCAGGCTTATCCGTGGTCTTTAGGAATCCAAGTGTATATTACTAGGGTGAAAAGCCACCAACATAGTTAAGAGATAGACAGAGCTGTCCAATCCAGATATTCAAGCAGCTGGTCTATCGTATTATCTCAGTTGCAGTCTGCATTCCGATACTACATGTCTGCTGCTAAAAACAACCTCACACAACATGGACCTTCCCTTGAGCAGGAGGTTTCTTTCCCACAAAGATGACAATTTGGCGATACTAGAATGTCATTTGCATGTTATTATGCTGAGCGGAATAATTCCAGAGTTCACTTCATGCCAATCAACAAACTCTGTATTCTGCCTTTAGTATATGGGACAAAAATATGAGATTTACTGTGTAATAAAATAAATTATTAGAAGCAACATAAGCAGGTGGTGGATGAAGAAAAAGAGCAGAGAATTTCTGGGCAAGAATAGTTTAACATGGGATGACTATTGCTTCTGTGCTTTCACAGAGCAGAGATAGTTGTTCAGTAAAAAGAGGCGGAGAGTGCCAGAGAGAGCTCTTCTGTCTGCCCGCCTCCATTCACTGTGAACAGGCAGTCATTTATAGATGAATGACTGCCTGTTTACTCTGAGCGAGACGTTGCTCATTAGTCGCTTAGTGTCAGTAAGCTGAAATGAAGTGACTAGCGACTAATAAGTGATTTCTTTCTCAATAACCTGTTGGGTCCTGCATTTATACGGGACAACTTAAATCGATCATTTGAGTGATTTTTTTGGTCAATAGTTGGCCCATGTAAAAGTACCTTAATGGAAGGGCACAATAGATAAGCTCAGACAGTATATAGCCAATTTGGTTCATATAATAGATATCCCTATATACACATTTGTAGGTGTGAAAAATGTGCCTTTATGGACATTTTAGACAAATCTAGTCAGCTCAGTAATCAGACATTTCATCCAAAGCTCCTCAAAGTTACAATCAAATCCTAAAAATTTAGGACTATTCCTGACTCAAACTTTTATGGCATATTCACAAAATATGCCATGAAAGATTGATGGATGTGGTTCTGACCTCTGGGATCCACATTTATTTCACGAACATAACTCCCAAGGCCAGCTGATGTGTTGGCGTGTAGTGGTTGAGATTATGGGAACATCCAAGTGGGCTGCTCTACACTTTTTCCATAACTGCCATAGTGAATGGGAATTACAAAACATGGCAGTACAGTGAGCTGTTGCTGTTTCAGTACAGTGAGATGGGTGCTGTTTCTATAGCATCCATGTTGTTGAAACAGCAAAGCTCGCTGCACTGCCATGTTTCCGTAACCCCCATTCTTTTTTATGGGCATAACAAAAAACGCATAGCATAGTAACACAGTATGCTAGGCTGAATGAAGACAATGTCCATCTAGTTCAGCCTGTTTCTGCCCGCCCCTGCCCCTTGTTGATCCAGAGGAAGACGAAAAAACCCCAATGAGGCAGATGCTAATTTAGCTCCTATGGAGGAAAGAAAATTCCTTCCCAACTCCAAAATGGCAGTCAGAATAATCCCTGGACCAATGTTTGAGTTCTACCTAACTCCAAGACTCAGATATACAACCCCCCTGGTCACCTAATGTCTATATCCTGTAATATCATAGCGCTCTAAAAAGACGTCTAGTCCCCTCTTAAACTCCTCTACTGATTTTGCCATCACCACGTCCTCAGGCAGAGAGTTCCACAGTCTCACTGCTCTTACAGTAAACCCCCTTCTGTGTTGGTGATGAAACCTGCTTTCTCCTGGACGTAGAGGATGTCCTCTTGTTACCATTGCAGTCCTTGGTATAAACAGATCATGGGAGAGATCCTTGTATTGTCCCCTAATGTATTTATACATAGTTATTTGGTCGCAGTCTTTTTTCCAGGGTAAATAATCCCAAATTTGATAGCCTCTCTGGGTATTCTAGTCCTCCCATTCCGTATATTAATTTAGTTGCCCTTCTTTGGACCCCTTCAAGCACTGTAACATCTTTCCTGAGCATCAGTGTCCAGAACTGTACACAGTATTCAATGTGAGGCCTGACAAGTGCCTTATATAGTGAGAGGATAATGTTCTCATCCCTCGCCCCTATACCTCTTTTAATGCACCCCAATTTTTGCTTTCGCAGCAGCTGGCATTGACTACTCCAATTAAGTTTATAGTCAACTAGTACTCCCAGGTCCTTTTCCACCTCATTTTTCCCTAGCAGTACCCCATTGAGTGTATATTGGTGACATCCGTTTCTCCTGCCCATGTGCATAACCTTACATTTATCAACATTGAACTTCATTTGCCATTTTTCTACCCAAGCCCCCAGCTTATCTAGGTCTGTTTGCAGCCGCATATTGTCCTCCTTTGTATTAATTGTCTTGCATAATTTTGTATTGTCTGCAAATATTGATATCTTACTGTGCAGCTGCCCTATCAGATCATTAATAAATATGTTGAACAGAATGGGGCCTAATACTGAACCCTGTGGCACCCCGCTAGCAACGGTGGCCCAATCTGAGTATGAACCATTTATTACCACCCTCTGTTTTCTATCTTTGAGCCAGTTCTTTACCCAGATTCACACGTTTTCACCCAATCCAAGCTGCCTCATTTTATACATCAGCCTGTTATGCGGCACAGTGTCAATTGCTTTAGAGAAGTCCAGATATACGAGATCAATAGACTCTCCCAGGTCAGCTTAGAACTTACTTCATTGTAGATGCTGATCAAATTGGTCTGACATGATAGACCCCTCATGAAGCCATGCTGATGAGGACTTATACCATTGTTTTCCTTGAGGTATTCTAGGATGGCGTCTCTCAGAAACCCCTAGAATATTTTTTCAATTATTGAAGTGAGACTTACCGGCTTGTAATTAACAGGTTCTCTTTTAGACGACTTTTTGTATATTGGGACCACACTGGCAATGCGCCAATCTAGTGGTACTGGCAGAGCCTGATTAAACATGATTAGCTGGGATGGGAAAACCCCTTTAATGCAAATGCCTTTAATATGCCAGCTGTTCAAGTTCATACTTACAGGGGTTCGGGAAGAATGACTCTTTAACTTTGCAGAACCACTGTTTTATTAACTACAGAAATGAAGTCACCAATGAGCACTAGGCCTGCAATGTGAGGACCTTGCCAAACAGATTCCCATATCTCAGCTTCCTGGACCCTTGTGAGTGTGACACAGGATCAGTGGGGAATTGGAGTAATCTGTACTTGACTTTCCAGAATTCAATATTGAGAAGCGTCGGGCTCCT
This sequence comes from Eleutherodactylus coqui, assembly GCF_035609145.1. Classification (NCBI taxonomy): domain Eukaryota; kingdom Metazoa; phylum Chordata; class Amphibia; order Anura; family Eleutherodactylidae; genus Eleutherodactylus; species Eleutherodactylus coqui. The sequence goes on from NC_089837.1 coordinate 122,720,444, forward strand.
AAACTCTTCTCCATCATTAGCTGAGAAAACAAATACTTGCTATTCAAGGTTCCTGAGATTACTTAACCTTTTCTGCAGGATCACAATATAACCCCATATGGCTGTAAAGGAGTGCCAAGCTCTCTGATGATGTATTAAGACTGATTTGAAATGTTCTCTTCAGCCATGCTATGTATACTGAATTACAGAATTACATTGATTACTATCTCTCTATATAGCCCTACAAGTATAACTTATTTCCTGCCAGAGTTATATCAGCAAATGACAAAAACATCTGTGTTCTGCGTTTCTACAATGCCTGCCAGAACTGACGTGAATTTGGCAGCATGCAGAATGCATGATGAACCCACTCAAGAGACCATAAGAGTAGATCATTAGCCTTTTAACATTTTAGATGTAATTAATTATGTTAATACATTCTACATATGTACATGTAATGTGGATTATAATTGACTACAAATTACGGAGGTTTTTCCGTCTTCTAGTTTCTTCTCGCCTTCCCATCCATAACCCTGAACAAAGGTTGACAACATGCTGAGATGCAAATTGTAAATGTTAGCATAGAAGTACAAAACTGACCTCGAAACTTCATGGAGGTATTAACTTCTGCAACTTTAACATTCTACATTGACATCCATTATGTCCAGTTCAGAAAACAACATTTTCATATACCCTATTAGGGCGCTCTGGGTTGAAGGTATTATCCTACCAAAAAACATTTATTAGCTATTCACAGAACGGGTGATAAATGTATGATCACTTGGGGTCTGATCATTGGAGCCAAAAGGCATCATGAGAATGGTGCCCCCATAGTGAATAGAGTGTTAGTACCCATGTATGTCCACCAGTCCACTCACTTCTATGTGACTGTTGGAGATAGCCGAGAACATTGCTTGACTTCTATAAACAGTGAATGGAGCAGTCGTCATGCATGCGCATCACCGTTCTATTCTCTAGAAGGACTTGGAGGGGGGCGGGCACTGTTCTCTTGATCCTTCGGGGTCCCACAAGTTAGACGCCCAGCAATCATACATTTATTGTCTATTCTGTGATGAATAATAAAATAGGTTCCGCCACTCTGGATCCTTCTCCCTTGACCAGACTGAAGAGTTGTTACAAAGAATATCTCTCACTCTGAAGGACACGTCCTGGCCTGCATTACACTTACAACCCATTGATTTAATTGGGCTCATGTTTAAAGTGGTTATCCAAGAAGTACAAAAAACTAAAAATGTCAATATAAATTCCTAATTATCTTTTCCTACAGGTAACAGGGGGTAAACTAAAATGTCTACCAAATGTATCGCTTCTCAGACATCCATCCGACTGTAACTATGGTTGAAACCTGAAAAAATAACGAGGGGCGAGAAATCACACTTCTAGCAACAATCAAATATTTCATAATAGTCTAGAGGTGAAGGAGCTTTCAGACAGTAATAAAAGGTCACACAAGATCCATAGCCTAAGATTAGTGGGATTAGATATATGATAAATGTTGGAAAAGGAAACCAATTACCTCTTCTCAGAGAGAGTGTCACATGAGATGAGTCCATTGTGCCTTGGAGCCCAGGGACTTAGGATATTAATCAGTACTTTTATTACCAAGATGATGCAAAAATGATCCAAAAATGACATCTTCATTTTACAGGAAAAATAGAAATTGGAAGTCGGTGAAGCCTTAAGAGAGGAAAGAAATGGCTGCAAATATTTTATTCTTTGGATAAGATCTTATTGAGCATTTCTCATAAATTTCTGCCGTTTATGATCTTTCCCCGGCTCTATGATTCACCCATATTTTTGTATTGTATTGGTAAGGCAGATTTCATTTTATCATCAAGATGCTAAAATTGTGACACTAAGTCGTATCTCACTGATAAGAGGTAATAAAAGACTGACAGCTTCAGCCCTCCATATCGATTCTGCATTCCTCAACTTATTTTAGTAATAATAATGATTCCCAGATCCAAGTGTCTTGTCCCAAATGATGCAGTGCAGATGGAGCATTCTTCATATATGTGCAGGAAATAAATTATAGGTGATAACATTTTGACATTTCACCAAAACGGCTTCTTTTTTGTGTATAGGGTCAAACAGTAGAACAGGCTGCTCTATTTTCTCAGCAAATTCGATCTTCCCAAGCATACCCAGGCATTCAGCAAGCACAGGTATTGTCACTACTACTACTTGTAATATCTTGGGCATGCTGTTTCTGTATACTATAGTCAGGAACCTTCTATTACCTGTAACATAACACACTACAGTTGTCTCTGAACTATAGATGCTTGTACAATGGCCAATTGACAAAGAATGGTGGGTCTTGCTATATGTTGCTAAGCAAAATATAGGATTGTAAAGGGCAGGTGTATGGGTGTAAAGTATGAAAAGACACATCCATATACGATGGGAATGTACATTTTATTATTACATGCATAGATGTGCCATTATATGTAAAACAGTTAAAAGTACTTTAAACAATGTACTCGTAAGGCAGTGGCATATCTAGGCCAGGTGGAGTATGGCCAGGTTTGCTGTAGTAACACCATAATGGCAGAGGCAACGTGGGAGCATAGGAGATGCCAAGTCACACTGACCAAGAGGACAATATCAAAAATCAAACACCTAGTAGGAGTTGTCAGAATCGAATGATACTTTATATGTGTGATTGTAATGTTGATGTAAGTGATTACTATAAGGGCTCATGTCCACGGGCAAAATAAGAATTAAAATCCGCAGCGGATTTTAACTCTTCTCCTGCCCGCGGATCCGCATCCCATAGGGATGCATTGACCACCCGCGGGGTAGATAAATACCCGCGGATGGTCAATAAAAGTGATTTAAAAAAAAATGGAGCATGAAAAAATCTGGACCATGCTCCATTTTCATGCGGGTCTCCCGCGGGGACGGCTCCCGCGGGCTTCTATTGAAGCCTATGGAAGCCGTCCGGATCCGCGGGACACAAAAATCTGATTTTACTCACACGCTCCGGTTCTTCTCTTCGCCGCAGCGCCATCTTCTCTCAGTCGCGGCCGGATCATTTTGCTTCGGCCCGGCGCATGCGCGGGGCACATCACCGACGTCATCATGCACATCCGCCGAGCCGAAGAAAGAAGATCCGGCCGCGACGAGAGAAGATGACGCCGCAGCGAAGAGAAGAAACGGAGCGGGTGGGAGGTGAGTTTATTCTTATTTATTCTTATTTTCAGCCCTCATGTCCGCGGGGCAGGAGGGACCCGCTGCAGATTCTACATGGAGAATCCGTAGCGGGCCTGATTTTCCCCGTGGACATGAGGCCTAACAGTGCAAAATAATAATTTATTGCAGAAAATGTAACACTTGAAGGGAGGCTCTAGTACCCTGTTGGGCTACCTCTACCTTGGATGTAAGATGTGAATGCTGCACTGAGCGGGGGGTTGGACCAGATGACCCTGGAGGTCCCTTCCAACTCTACCATTCTATGATACGGGTGGGCATGGAGGCATACAGTTCAGTATGGTATTCTGCAGCATATCAGCCCACATTTGCTGTAACTGAGCCTCTAGAATGTGCAAACTCAAAGCTGTCAAAGTTGACATCACAGGTCTCATACACATTCTATTTTCTATAAATCTAGTGACTGGGATGGTCATGGAAGTTTGGCAAAGTTGTAAATGCGTTCCTGTGACTCCCCTATTGTGTGTGGCCGCGCATTATCCTATTGGAAAATGCCTTTTGGAAGCCCTGCCATAAGAGGAACACATGTGGCTACAGGATGTCCTGAACATATCACTGAGCTGTCATTGTCCCTTGTACCACTACTGGGATAACTGACTGTCTAATGCAATAGCCCATCAGACCATCACACCAGCAGTGGGGACAGTGTGCCACCCCAGCACAAAGGCAGGATTGAGGTACTCACCCCTATATTTCTAGATAAACCTGGATTCACCACTGTAGACAACCTGATTCCACTACATAGCAGTCCTGTTTCATTGTTCCTGACACCATTGCAAACTGAGGTGACAATGGGAGGGTGTCAAAAGCGGTACATGTAGATCATTCATCTAATCACACCACAATTCTAATCATTTGTATATCTGCCATATCAGCCTGAGATTTAACTGCATGCCGTGCTTTGCAGATAAATGAGAATGCCTTCTAGGTGCTTGATTTTTTTTTGTTTACAAAGATATGTGTGTATATGTGTATATATATATATATATATATATATATATATATATATATATATATACATATATATATATATATATACATATATATATATATATATATATATATATATATATATATATATATATACACACAGAGTCCTTTCATGGTACTGTGTAGTAGAGAAAAGGCATGTTGAAATACTCCTTTAAATTTAGAATTGGCATTACGGCTACCGGAATCTCAGTTCTCCCATGTATTTAAATTAATTGATAATTATTGTCTAAAAAAGAACAAGAGACATCAGCTGTGTGAAGTCACTACTGACCTCTTTCTGAGGGACCAATTCAGTGTTAACTATATTTATTGTGCAAAGTAGAACAAAGAAAGGTATAGTGTTCAATCATGGGAGATGAAATTACTGATCCTCTCTTCGAGATACACCGTCCACATCCAGACGTATATCCCTAGTAAGTACTGAGGAAGAGGTTCACTAACCTCGAAAACCCACATACATGCTGATTTTAATCAATAAATACAGAATTTTGCCAATAAGTAATTATATGTAATTATATTACGCCTAGAGGTCGTGCCATATACACAAGATAATTATTTTTCTTTTATTTTCCTTGTCTATATAATCATGGAAGACAACATCTGTCAATGGATACAATGACTAAATATGGTCTCCAGAAAACACTCAAAGCCCAACTACAAGGATACACTGCTTCTATGAGCTTTGGACTAAGCTGTATTAACCCCTAAATAAGTGAAATACAGGTCATCTTAATACTTCCACATCTTCTCCCATTTTGTTTACACTTTTATTCCCAAATTAGGTATATCCCATGGGCTAGTACCACAGGGAAGATTTCAGTGCCTCACATATCTAGAGCTAGTCTTCAGGAAGGATTGGTCTTCACGTCATTGCTCATTTTGAGAACTCCTCTGGGTTAATTAAACCTTGAACACTGGATGACAGATTTATTTGTGACATGAGTGAGCGTCTTCACATGAACGTTCCTTAGGGCTCACAGCTTTGGTAACTTGTTTGGTTTGTTTCTTATACAATGTAAGCAGATAAGGTATACAAACAATTAAGATTTTAAATGCAGTATTAACAGCTGAGCTTAGCAATAATACTTGAAATAAAGCTTGAACTATACCGAACACTGTAAAATTCTGGTCATCTAGATCAGCGGCTTCTACTAAATTGTCCCACATTTAAAGGGGTTGTCCCGCGCCGAAACAGGTTGTTTTTTTTTTCAATAGCCCCCCCCCCCCCCCCCCCCGTTCGGCGCGAGACAAACCTAATGCAGGGATAAAAAAAAACAAAACGGGTAGTACTTACCCGAATCCCTGCGCTCCGGTGACTTCTTACTTACCTTGTGAAGATGGCCGCCGGGATCTTCACCCTCGGTGGACCGCAGGTCTTCTGTGCGGTCCATTGCCGATTCCAGCCTCCTGATTGGCTGGAATCGGCACACGTGACGGGGCGGAGCTACGAGGAGCCGCGCTCTGGCACGAACGGCCCCATTCAGAAGGGAGAAGACCGGACTGCACAAGCGCGTCTAATCGGGCGATTAGACGCTGAAGATTAGACGGCACCATGGAGACGGGGACGCTAGCAACGGAACAGGTAAGTGAATAACTTCTGTATGGCTCATATTTAATGCACAATGTACATTACAAAGTGCATTAATATGGCCATACAGAAGTGTATAACCCTACTTTGTTTCGCGGGACAACCCCTTTAAGCATTGCATAGAATTCAGAAAAAAAATAGCATAAAAGCAAAGCTATTTTCACATTGTTTTCTCGTCTTATAATTCTAATAAATGCCCTAGTCCTTGTGTAATAATTTTTCCAGCTGCATACCTTCTGTCGGGGAAGGGTAGGTCTAATGACCTTTATGCTCCGCAAATGAGACTAAAGGTCTTATGATTGTCCACTAGAAAACACTGCCTTGCTCCATAATATTGGCATATCAGACACTCTCGGATACTCTTAGGCCATGTCTTAAGACATAAAGTATATTTGGCTGTCTCTCTTTGTTGAAGATAAGTTGTCTTACAAAGAGAAGGGGTGCTTGTAAGTTTGTAAGTATTGGACTGGCATCATTGACAGATCTACTGTTATGAAAAGCAAAACAAGGTGTAAATATTTCCAGTATATGTATATATGTGTGTGTGTCCATTCCCTTTTCAGGCAGTGCTGGAGCAGCCAACATTACCTCAGTTAGAGGCAACAGAGCTGAAACCTTAGCAGCTTCATCTGCCCTCCTTTTTCCTCTCACCTCTGAAATGATCTCTTTGGTGTGAGCCTGGAATTTGACAATTACAACCTTTTTGAGTAGATTAAATGCTGACAACAGATCTAATACAGACCCTTCATTTTTGATTGACTTGCCCAAGGAACCCACAAGGATTTGACTATGCTTATGGACCTATAATTGCGAGCAAAGAGTACCTGGACCTTGTGTGCAGCTTACAGTTTTACCTCCAACTATCTTACGTGCCTCAGTGAGTGCCATCAGCTCCACCTCCTAGGCTGACATCCTAGGTGGGAGTGGTTGTTGTGGTAGTACGTCATGTTGCATGGCCAGTGCATGAAAATGTTACGGCAAAAATATATGGCCGTCTAGGGAAAGCGGAGTGTACCTTGTGAATGACGTCATATGACCAATGTTACGGCGATAGCCTGATGAGGGACAGCAGAGTGTACCCTGTGACTGAAGTCCAGGTGGCCCATACAGTAGGGTTGCCACACCTAGAGTTCAGTATGTCATATGACGGAGGAATTAAATGACAGAGCCCACACAGTTATGGATTCATCAAAGAATTCCCAACAAATGGAAGTTGGGCTTTTTATTTATAGCCCCCTTACATTGGGGTATCACAACATCATTGGACAATTAACTATGCAAGTTTATTGGTTAGTTTCCAATCCAACATTTCTCATAGGTCAACTTAACCCTTCTTAGTGTCCATTGGTTACATCTAGAGATGAGCGAGCACCAAAATGCTGGGGTGCTCGTTACTCGGGACGAACTTTTCGCGATGCTCGAGGGTTCGTTTCGAGTAACGAACCCCATTGAAGTCAATGGGCGACCCGAGCATTTTTGTATATCGCCGATGCTCGCTAAGGTTTTCGTTTGTGAAAATCTGGGCAATTCAAGAAAGTGATGGGAACGACACAACAATGGATAGGGCAGGCGAGGGGCTACATGTTGGGCTGCATCTCAAGTTCCCAGGTCCCACTATTAAGCCACAATAGTGGCAAGAGTGTGCCCCCCCCCCCGCACTGTCAGCATAAAGATAGTTCTCCTCTGCCATAGCTGTAACAGCTGTGGGAGAGAAGAACGATGTTTGCCCATTGAATTCAATGGAGCCAGCAATACAGCAGGTTCCACTGAAAGCAATGGGCTGCCGGCGATCGCGGGATGAATTGTCGGGAAGGGCTTAAATATATAAGCCCTTCCCTGCAATTCATCCAGAAATGTGTTACAATAAAAATATATACCGGCGTATAAGGCGACGGGGCGTATAAGACGACCCCCCAACTGTCACCTTATACGCCGGGAATACAGCGGAGCAAAGAATAAAAATCATTACTCACTTCACCGGGCGTTCTGCGGTGCTCCTGCAGGCTGTCGCTCCCTCCTGGTCCCCGGCAGCAGAATGGTACTTAGTTTGTGTCTTATGAAAAATTTCCTGAACTCCATTAAGGACCAGTGGAATTAAATCAGGATTATATCTGTGACTTTGTCTGAGAGATGCAGCTACAGCTATGGCTCTAATACAAGAAAGGGGTCAGCATATAGATGTATAGAAATAAACCACCTATCTATGGCTTGTGTGTACACCTCATACATAAGGGCTGATGTCCACGAGCGTCGCGGAATATTCCCGCAGATCTACGCCGCGGGAGTACCATGATTAAAAGCAAAAAAGTGTCTGCTGGTGATCGCGGAATCCTGCGGTCTCCATTAATGCTATATTAATGGAGACCTCCCGCGGCGTAAATCTGCGGCCAATATAACATGCTGTGATTTATTTTCCACTGCGGAAATCCACGGTAGAATTCTGCATGTGAGCATTGGCGGATAGGAAGCTAATAGGTTCAAGACGTATAAAAACATACAGCAACTGCAAGATCTCTGGAGGCACAGTACATGCATTACAACAAACTGATGAAAGCAGTGTTTCTCAGGGTGATGGCTCAGTTCTATTCTCCCAATGCAATAATCGCCAGTCACTTGGCACTCAGTATGTAGCCTCTCTCTATCTCTAACTGTTTCAGACACAGTGTGCATTGCTTGGGTCACAGTCCAGACTGATTTGGTCTCTTCCTAACACACCTGCTGCACCAAACATCCACTGGTCATCTTAGAACTACACTCATTCACTATGCTCTGTTAACTCCCTTGAGAGAAGGATGTACATAGTAAGGACATAACCTGACAATGGCTTCAGCACTAGCTAAACCTATTAAAGGCCCATTTACACGTAACAATTATCGCTCAAAATTCGCTCAAAAGACCGAAAATGAGTGATAATCGTTACATGTAAACACGGGCATCGTGCACTTTTCGTTTGAACAATGATTTTAAGGTGAATTGAAAGTCCATCGTTCAGCTTCTGAGAGATAAAGCAAACACATTTATCTCTCCCTAAACTGCATGCTGTTATCTCGACGGCATGTTTACAGTAGTCGGGAGATAACAATGTAATCTGCCGTCAGCCTCCAGCAGAACAATGCAACTGTTTGCACAGCTGGGTATGTGTTTAAACACATGCTGGGCTCTGCAAACAGCTCATGGAGGTCCTTTTACATGCAAATGAAGATGATAACGTGTTAATGGACATTGACATATGCAATGGACATATGCAAATAGATCACTAAATCTTTCAATCTTTCAGTCATTTGAAAGATTATCTTTGTGTGTAAAATGGCTCCTCCCACAGCAGTGACATAACCACAGGTCCTTCAGCCCAACAGATCTCTTTTACCAAACTGCACAATGTCAACTCCTTCAGACCACCGGATCTCTGTGGTGGTGGTAGGTCAGTGTCTTCTGTCAGGACCGCTGAGTTGTATCTGAGATAATAACTTCTTAGTTGTATTCTCATTTTGTTATTTTGTCTTTGCCTTCCAAGAGCCCTAACTTTGTTGTTCTTCTGTTGGTCAGGCTCTGTGTTTTATATATGTTGTAGGACCTGCGATTACATCACCAGGGGGCAGAGCAATGACGTCACCAGCGGTGGAGCATGAGAAGCACCCATACACAAACATACATACTCAAAGTGGTCTTTAGTAGTTTGAAATGGGGAAAATTGGCTTCTACCTCATTCGGGTTTTTTTTTGTCTTGCTCTAGATTACCATTAGAGGGTAATAGGCTGAACTACATAGGCATATGTGTCTTACATACTATGTTACTATGTTAATGTAGTTTCTGTTCTGAATGTTTCTGCACTATGAAGACAGAAAACCAGTAAGGCATCCTCCATTGTTATTATGCTGGATGCTGATGCTACCCTTCGTATCATTAATATTGAATTCTAAGTGTTATTACCGGCTTCATTTTTTTTTTTGCAGCCAGTTCCTCATGGGTATACAATGTACAGTACTCAGGAGCCAGTTCAACAGCATCATGGTGGAAGTTTACTACTTACTCCCAGTTATAACCCAAGGGCAACCACTGCGGCTCCTCCTAGTTCTGCTCTTATGGAAAGGCTTCGGCAGATTCAACAACAGCCCTCTGGATATATGCAACAAGTAGCTTCCTTCATACAGCCAATAGCAAGTAATCAACGGTAAGTTTTGTAAAGATGTATTACCAGGATAGATTGCTATTATGGAAGTAAACAGTGAAGATTTGTATTCTATACATGCATGCATGAACTATACTGGAAAACTGTGTACTGTAATTGTAATTACACAAAGAATGGTGTTTATTTCCTGAAGCCATTATAAATGGCCTACTGGATTATTTACTACTTACAGCATAAGTGAATTGCATGTACTATGATCATTAGAATATTTGATAACCCAGCACCTGTCAGATCCCAATTACACTAGAATAAAGCAGTCAGCTGAACGCTACCAAGTACATTTCTTATCATCACATAGTTACAAAGCGTGTTTTTCTCATTTAGGTTTACTTATCAACCCTTGCAGCAGAACCCCTTGATCGGAGGAGGCCTGGAACCGGTCGCTGCCCAAGTTCCACATTCAAATATTAGTTCTGGGCAGTTGAATCAGGAGCAGTTGAGACAAAGACAGCAGCAAATTCGTCAGCAGAGACTTGTTCAGGTAAAAACGATAAATTGGCAGATTGTTAACACATTAGGGATCCAAAATAACAGCGAATCATTCATCCACGGTAGAAAGGTCACATGGCGTCATTAAATCCATGTGTTTTAGGTATTACTCTTTTATTCGCTTCTAAAGCTGGGCGACTCAAATGCACATTCTGCAAATGGTATATCAGTATGGAAAGAACATACTAAAGAATGGTATGATAACATCCATCAGGGAATTATCCTACTTAATGAGTTCTGAGAAGATCTTTCAACGTGTACATAATAAAATAAATATTATGGCATCTGTATATTAAATAGGCTTAGCTACAATATATAGTTTCCAGATTTTGGTGATGCATGGCAATTATCCAGGGTGACTATAACTTATCCAAAAGATCTCTAGTGTCCTTAATAATAGCCAGAACTGAATAAAACCCCATTTGCACGCAACAATTATCACTCAAAATTTGTTAAAACAATGGCATATGAGCAATAATCGTTGTGTGTAAATGCTACCATCATGTACTTTTTATCTGAACAATGATTTTTAGGTGAGCTTAAAAACCATCATTCAGACCTCACACTTGTGTTCTTCATGGGAGCTAGAGATAATATTGTATTCTCTTAGCAGCCCCTGCCTGAACAGTGAAGCTAATTGTAGAGCTCAGACCGCCTGCTGAGCTCCACAAGCAGCTCCAGGAGGCTCATTTGCACCTAAATAAAGCTGATAAAGTGAAAAAGGGCATTAGTGCCCATTAGTACTTTATACAAAACGATTGCTAAAACTTTCAATCGTTTGAAAGATTTGCATGTAAATTGGCCTTTACTAGGTGGATAACTGTCAGGTAGGATAATGTGGTGAACCTCCATTTATGAGAAATATGAATATAAGTGTCCTTCAGAATGAATGAATGGATTTGAAGAAACTTATATTGCATGTTTTCAAGTCCCCAGAGTCTCTCTCTTAGAAGATAGGTTGTTAATTAAAAAAGTCCTAGGAAAAGTCATTCATTTTACTCCTGCTGTCTAGCATTACGCCACAATCGGCACATTCTCAGACAAGTCCACCAGACATATGAAGTATAGCCCATAAATCATATGCAGTTAATTTTAAAGAGGAATATGTAGCACTTGTATATGTTTTGTTAATACAATACAATATATTCTGTATTTCAGCTACAACAACAGCAAAGTCAGCTTCAAGTAATGCAAGCACAGCAGCCATTGGTATGTATAAAAGAATAGTACATGTGTTGGTTCTATGTAGATACGTACAAATAGCCAGGCAAGACCTTTTTCTATTATTAAATCATGTGGTGAGAAAAAGGGATTGTCTTCTTCAAGTTCTGTATTAGGCCTTAGGGCACCTACCCACTGGGGATTTTTTTTCCTGCAATGCTAAATTGCGTTTTGCGTTTTTTCTGAAGAGCAATTAGCATAGAATGTGTTCTTGTCCATTTGGATTTTTTTTTTCGTTGCAATTTTTCACATAGGAACTGTCAGTTGCATATGTCTCCTTATTTTTCTCTTAATGCACCCATGATTGTCAATGGAAATTAACGAAAAACGCTGCGAAAAAGGCGCAAAAAACGCTGCGTTTTTCACGCACGGAAATCGGCAACGCCAGTGGGTAGGCGCCCTTTGTCGCCCTTAGTCAGACGGGCGTTTTTTTCGCGCGATTTGCGCATGCGCATGCATCCGGCGATTTTTTAAAACCATTGCTTTGCTTTGCAATGGTATCGGACACATGAGCTCTTTTTATGCGCTCGTCCGATAAATTATAGAACAGAAATCACAGATCGCACCTATCTGCGATCTGCGATTCCTGTTCTCTTCTCTATATGCGCTCAATGGGGCCGGCGGCAGCAGCGCCGACCCCATTGAGAACATATAGAAGACAAATCATTCTTCTCTGCCACAGCTGTAACAGCTGTGGCAGAGAAGAACGATGTTTGCCCATTGAAATCAATGGAGCCGGCAATACAGCCGACTCCATTGAAAGCAATGGGCTGCCGGCGTGCGCGGGATGAATTGTCGGGAAGGGCTTAAATATATACGCCCTTCCCTGCAATTCATCCAGAAAAGTGTTAAAATAAAAAAATATATATATACTCACCTGTTCCCGGCAGCCAGAGTTCCCCGCGGCCGGCCTGCAGTGGGTGTGAAGGGGATGTGAGTCAGACCTGCCCCCTGATTGGCTCAGCGCTGAATTCATGAATGGGTGTGAGTCAGACCTGCCTCTGATTGGCTCAGCGCTGAGCCAATCAGGGGGCAGGTCTGACTCACACCCCCTTCACACCCACTGCAGGCCGGCCGCGGGGAACTCCGGCTGCCGGGAGCAGGTGAGTATGTATATTTTTTTGAATTCATGAATTAATGAATGGGTGTGAGTCAGACCTGCCTCTGATTGGCTCAGCGCTGAGCCAATCAGGGGGCAGGTCTGACTCACACCCCCTTCACACCCACTGCAGGCTGGCCGCGGGGAACTCCGGCTGCCGGGAGCAGGTGAGTATGTATATTTTTCTTATTTTAACACTTTTCTGGATGAATTGCAGGGAAGGGCTTATATATTTAAGCGCTTTCCGACAATTCATCCCACACTCGTCCGCAGCGCATTGCTTTCAATGGAGCCGGCTGTATTGCCGGCTCCATTGAATGCAATGCGCTGGACAGCTCTGGCCCGTTTCTAATGAAACGCGGCTAGGAACAGATTTTCGGGCGATTTTCGGGCACCAGTCACATGATTTGCGGATGCGCATCCGTCATGCGATCCGCAAATCGCGCGAAAAAACGCCCGTCTGACTAAGGCCTTAGGAGTTTGAATGCTCTAGTTGGGTATTTCCAAACCCAGTGTTCCCAACTCAAAGAGATGATATCAAAGTAGCCCCAAGTCTTTGATCATACACTGCGCTACACATTATAAGCCCAGTATGAAGAAAGTCTAAGGGCTCATTCGTTTTGATCCATGAAATACGCGGCGTTTTTACAGACCAAAACTCTGTGTATTCATTAAGTATAGCAGGTTGTTTTACTCGTGTATATACTGCATATTTTTATACACGCAGAAAAGACGCAAGAAATGTCATTGATATTATGCGTAAATACATACTGAAAAAACTGCTGTGAATACCTCAATGCAAACCAATGGGGTTCCAGCAGTGCGTATGGCACACATGAAAAATACGCGCAAAACACACTGCATATATACGCCCATGTGAATAAGCCCTAGGAGTGGGAGGGAAAGTAGATTTACTAAGGGCTCTTGCACACTTGCGTTTTTCTTGCGCGTTTTTTCACGCGATATCGCTGCATTTTTTTTTCACGCGATTGTCAATGGAACTTTCTAATATTAAAAACGCATCGCACAAAAATTGCAAAGCACCAACTTGCGATGCGTTTTTAACATTAGAAAGTCCCACTGACAATTGCGTGAAAAAAAAAACGCAGCGATATCGCTTGAAAAAAACACGCAAGAAAAACACAAGTGTGCAGTAGCCCTTAGTAAATCTACTTTCTCTTCCACTTTTAGGGCTTATTCACATGGGCGTATATATGCAGTGTGTTTTGCGCGTATTTTTATGCGTGTAGTACGCAGTCCTGGAACCCCATTGGTTTGTATCGAGGTATTTACAGCAGTTTTTCATTGTGTATGTACGCATAATATCAATGACATAAGAGAGTTAGTGTCTTTACTATATTGTCAGAAAGTGCAACACAGTACAAAATCTTAGAGACTAGTTTAACCCCTTAAGGACCAAGTGCGGTAAATATATAGCGTTCTGCAATCAACGGGTCAGGTTCTCAGCTGTTAGTCATAGTCGAGGACCCAGAGGAGAAGGGAAAAGCGGTTTTTAACCACTTCTGTTTTCTGCTTTCCAGGCTACATAGTACTTCATGAGTGCTATGTACTGAGAAGTGAAAGCAGTAGTGTTTGTTCCACTATGCGACCCATTGATCACATGACCACCGTTGCCCTCTGTCACTGCAGAGCTGCAGGGTCCTACAGACCCTAATCAGCTCTGTTAGTGACTGATGTCACTACAGGGGGATGTTTTTCCCCATATGGATGCTTCAGCTACAGTGGAAAAGTATGAAATAAAAAAAGACAATGTGAATGACCCCCCCAAAGGTCTTATATGACCTCATGGTGGACATAGATGGTAAAACAAATAGTTAGAAAAGTAAGTTGAAAAAACTTACAGAATAAAATAAAAATATACACATAAAAAAGAAACTGATCGCCCGCTAATGTCAACCAAAACTGTCGCCATATGCTCCCTGTAATCCGAGACTGTAGAAATGATACATCAAAATGTCCGAAAAAATAAGCAACTATAAAGTTAACGAAAAAGTGAAAAAAAAAATATACCCCTATATGTCACGGGAAAAAAATGCAACAAAAATAATTTTGGCAACGGAAGAAAAAAAAAAACGGCAGTAAAACCACCACATGGGTAAAGTTCCTAAAAAGTGACTGGTCATTTTGGACCAAAACACCCTGGTCCTTAAGGGGTTAAATTATTCTGGGATATTTTAATAATTATCTTTTAATGCATTCTGGCATGGATGTAACTCCAGACTTATTAAAGAGTGATGCATGCCATGATGAACCTAGAGGCACTCTGCTCATGGTGAGCGTGTACTTACTATAGAGGCAGCCCATCCAGCTGCTAAGGGGCTCATGCGGAGAGGGAATCCCTTCTTCACTTTAGAGATGATAATCTATGCAGGGATCCTGTCTGTAAGATTTACAAATTAACCCTTTCCAATCCACTGTCTGATGTCTGAAGACATTATGATTTAAGGCTGTACAGCTCCGATGTTGGAAGACGTCCATCGGGGTTCTCTTACTGTATATTGACAGCCTCTCTGCTGTCGGAGCCTATCCAATGAGTCACCTCATGCAGTACTGGCTTTAGCCAGCAGATAGCGCCGTTGTATAACGGCAGAAAAAGAGTAAGCCCCCTAGGAAAACCAGGATACAAATTGGATTGGAAAGGGTTAAGGTATGGGAAATGTACCCAAGGATCCTAGAAATTGATAGGACAAATCAGCACAAAATCCTTCTACTACAGGTATGTTAGTGTTAAGAAGCACTAGAATTGGGTCTTCTTTGAATCTTTGATTTGGGGCCAATGTTCCCACCTCTGGGTACACCACTATCTTTGAGAGTTGAATCAGGCATTCAGCCATCATGCTCAGCTGAATTTCTTGTCTAATAGTGAAGTTTGAGCTCCTATCTCCTGACTTTGCACAGTCATTAGTGACATTAGTATGTGTCAAAGGGACTCTCTTCTTGAGGATGTGAAGAGAATTCAAAATGTTATAGGGTTTCCTATATATTTTGGCAGCCCTGAATGGCCAGCGTACATGTGCAGTAGAGATGACAGGGCGCAGTCAGTATGGCGATGTTGCGGCTCCCTCGACTATTCTACAATGATGATTGTAGAATGGCCATGGGATGGACGGCTTCCATTGACTTCAATAGAATCTGTCCGTGTGTAGTCCATACAAAATCTCAGCTTGCCGCAATTTCTTCACCGTGAGCAGAACTTTGCAATCGATTTCCTCTTGTGGGCAGGATATTGCGTATTGTCATAGCATGCTGTGGGCTGGATTTGTTGCAGAATCCGGAGGCAGATGCTGCACTGGATTCTGCAATGCAAATCTACCCGTGTGCAGGCGGCCTAAATAAAATGACATACTCATGCATGCCTAATGTTTGCTCTTTTCCTATACAGTTACTTGCCATATGCATGGTCATCTTACTCATTTTTTTTGCTCTTATGATGGTTTTGCCTGTAATTTATCTTTTCGATCAAGCCTCATAAGATCCACACTGCAGCAGTCATTCATACATGTACTTTTTTACTTAGCATTTTTTGTATTCTGAGACCTATAGACTTCTCAGTGACTTGACTGATACTTCACTCCCTGCTGTGCACTTAGGTCTTGACTTTGTCAAATAAATATTCCTTGTCAGCCCTTTTAAGTGTAGGCAACTGGTTACTGCATGGAATGTAGAACTGAAAAATACTAGTGTTTTCCCGAAGGTAAGACATTTCGCTGACAAAGAGGGATGCTATGAAACATGACTTTATAGAGAGTTACAGTAGGGTGCTGTAGAGACTGCATGCCAATGTTATATTTGTACAAGACAAACGGATCTTCCCCGTATGTGTAATTAGAGGGACATGTGATATCTAATAACTTGATGTGAAATTTAGTGGGAACAGACGTTTAGTGAGAAGTTACAGTTTCCAAAGTCATTTTCCCTAATGAAGCCCTGGAGACCCTTCTAACCTCATTGAAATGTAACTTGTTCCATATTGTTGAAATATACTGCAGTTAGGTAAAGGAAAGTAAAATATTTGCTTTGTAGTGTTTTTCATGTTTGTGTCATAATTAATAATTGAGTATCACATTCACTGAAGAAATAGTTTTTGCGGATGGAGATGATTTAAAGGAACGTACGGCAGGCATGACAGGAGTCATAACTAAATAGGGTCTCTGACGGGGTAACATTTCCTTCTGTTACACTCCCTGGTGCCACCTATTCAGAATGTCTTCATTCAAGTACTATAAATTATAATCTTTAAACCACCGCTGGAAGCCAGCGGCATGTAAGCTTCTAATTTTACAAGACTGGCTGGACAACGCAAGATTTTTTCAGGTCTGTCTATGTCTTTTTTAAAGTGGGGTGCCCCTAACTGGACACAGTATTCCAGATGAGGTCTGACTAAGGAAGAGTAGACGGGAATAATGACCTTACGTGATCTAGACTCTGCTTCTCTTAAAGGGGTTGTCCCGCGCCGAAACGGGGTTTTTTTTTTTTCAATAGCCCCCCCGTTCGGCGCGAGACAAACCCGATGCAGGGGTTTAAAAAAAAAAAACCACATAGTACTTACCCGAATCCCCGCGCTCCGGTGACTTCTTACTTACCTTGCGAAGATGGCCGCCGGGATCTTCACCCACGGTGGACCGCAGGTCTTCTCCCATGGTGCACCGTGGGCTCTGTGCGTTCCACACAGGGGCGGAGCTACGAGGAGCAGCTCTCCAGCACGAGCGGCCCCATTCAGAAGGGAGAAGACCGGACTGCGCAAGCGCGTCTAATCGGGAGATTAGACGCTGAAATTAGACGGCACCATGGAGACGAGGACGCTAGCAACGGAACAGGTAAGTGAATAACTTCTGTATGGCTCATATTTAATGCACGATGTATATTACAAAGTGCATTAATATGGCCATACAGAAGTGTATACCCCCACTTGCTTTCGCGGGACAACCCCTTTAATACTTCCCAGAATTGTGTTTGCCTTTTTGGCTGCTGCATCACACTGTTGACTCATGTTCAGTCTATGATCTATTAGTATACCCAAGTCTTTTTCACATGTGCTGCTGCGTAGCTCAATTCCTCCCATTCTGTATGTGCTTTTTTCATTTTTCTTGCCCATATGTAGGACTTTGCATTTCTCCTTTCTAAATACCATTCTGCTAGTCACTGCCCACTGTGCAAGCTTTTCTAGATCCTATGCCTCCTAGCTTTGTGTTGTTGGCAAATTTGATCAGTTTCCCATTAATTCCCTCCTCCAGATCATTTATAAAAATGTTGAACAACACTGGGCCTAGGACAGAGCCTTATGGTACCCCACTTGATACATTCTTCCACTTGGATGTACAGCCATTTATGACCACTCTTTGAGTACGATCACTCAGCCAGTTGTGAATCCACCTAATCCTTGCGCCTGGCTTGTTTTTAAACTGTTTGCTTGGAAATCCTGCAGCGTTAGTAAAACATATATGTGTTTAACAAGGAAGCCTGTCAGCATTTTATGATGCCAGGGTTTATGCAACATGAATTTCCTGACAGGTTCCATTTAATCAGTAAATGAAAGTGAATATTATCCTTATGGCGAGTGCGTTTAATTTTCTAGTCAGAGTTTGCTATAAATATTTACTTCAACAGCTTTACGTGTTGAATATTTCCAGTTACATCTGATAATACTGCTTTTTCCCCTTGAGCAAAATAATATTCCAGACCTGTCCATGTTTTTGTTGTAAAGATTTAATGTATTTAGCAGCAAACTCTGATTCTAACAGTTTTAACCCTTTATAGATACATGGTCAATAGGATTGCAGAGTGCTGCTGGATTGCTATGGCATCTGGAGGCTTGGTAATGGCACAACCTAGTAGGCCATCTATGGTGGCCTATTAGATCCTGCCAGAGGCAGGCCTGTAGAACACATGGCAAAACTGAAGCGTTGCAGTGTATTATAGAAATGATTGTTCCTAATTAGGTTCAAGTCCCCTAGTGGACAAAAGTGAAAAAAAAGTTTTATTGAAATTCAAAAAAAATATCAAAGTATAAAAAAGTCAATACCCCCTCTTACTCCCTTACAATATGTAAAAAAACACATCACAAAAGCACTTCTAGAACAAAATCTATATCCTTGCTAATTAAGCCCTAGATTGGAAAATAAAGTAACAGTTTTACATGTGTCCATCTTCCATTTGACTTGGGCTTTCCTCATCTTCTACAAATATTGGCTGCCGTACATAACAAAAGTAATGCAAATAACATAATATCTAAATGAAATGGTAAACTTTTTGGAAAATATATTTTTCAGTTCCCAAGACAAGGTTTACAGCAGACTCAACAACAGCAGCAAACCGCAGCCTTAGTCAGGCAACTACAAAAACAGCTTTCAAGTGAGTACATGAAGATGTCTATTCCAGATCCTTTTTCACACAGTAAATGTAAATTTAACATGTTGTATTTTTCAGTTTTGTGCCCTTGTTACATCTTATAAATAATACATTTATGCATCTTTGTTATCAGGTGTTCATGACTGTAATTCCTACAACTACAAAGCTGCTTCTTAAAGCTACTTCCACACAATGGGTAATTTGGACAGAAAAATATCTTACAGATGTGCTGCAGAATTTGAGATAAAATAGCTGTAAAATCTGCTTCTTTAGCATATGCCTGTGTTGTGGATTTGGATTGGATTTCATGCTATTCATTGCAAAGCATGAAATCCTCAGTAAAAAAACAAAAAAAAATGGATACGCTACACATTGAAAATTTGCACCCCATGTCAGTTTACTCACAAATTTTTCCCCGCAGGGTGTGAATGCGATTTGTTACTGTAATACTTAAATTAATCAGATGCTCATAATTTGGTCACTATTTAAGCACTGCCTCTGATTGACTGAGCACTGTGACCAATCAGAGGCAGCGCTCAGCTGTCATTCAATGGCTGAGTACTGCCTTTGATTCGTCACAGCGCTCAACCAATCAGAGGCAGCGCTTTATGGAGGCAGGGATTTTTACATTCCTGGCCAGAAGAAAATGCTGAAGAACACTGCCGGGAAGCCAGAGAGCAGAAGCGCCGGAGCCCTGACAGCGCCGCTAGGTAATGTATTAATTTTTTAAAATTTTTCATTCAGCTAGGGCTTATTTTCAGCAAAGGGCTTATATTTCAAGCCCTACCCTGAAAATCGCTGCGGTGGTTGCCTGCAATGCATTGCTTTCAATAGGGCAGCAGCAGCACCGGCCCCATTGACAGCAATGGGAGAACATCACGATCCTCTGCCACAGCTGTGACAGAGGATTCTTTTGTCTCCACTGCAGTCCCCTCATCACTGATCACTGTGACAGCGCTGTCACAGTGTTCAGTGATGAGGGGACTGCAGTGGAGCAGCTGCGCTTCTACAAGCACAGCTGCTGCAGTAGCATGGAACTTCAGTCATGCGCATTTTACACAGCTGTGCAGCGCATTTTTTGTGCACATAAGTGCACAAAAAACGCTCATCTGACTGCTCCCTAAAATTCATATTACAGCCTCAAGACCCAAACTTCCACTGGTTCTACTATACCAAACTTAAATAGTCACTAACTTTTCAAAAATCTTGCATTTATTTGACTGTGATAACTAGTAGAGATGAGCGAGCATACTCGTCCGAGCTTGATGCTCGTTCGAGTATTAGGGTGCTTGAGATGCTCGTTACTCGAGACGAGCATCACGCGGTACTCGTCTCGATTAAACGAGCACTGACCATTGAATTCAATGGAGCCGGCAATACAGCCGGCTCCATTGAAAACAATGGGCTGCCGGCGATCTCAGGATGAATTTTTGGGAAGGGCTTAAAAATATAAGCCCTTACCTGAAAATCATCCTAAAATGTGTAAAAAAAAAAAAAAATGTCAGCATAAAGATCGTTCTCCTCTACCATAGCTGTAACAGCTGTGGAAGAGAAGAACGATGTTAGCCCATTGAATTCAATGGAGCCGGCAATACAGCCGGCTTCATTGAAAGCAATGGGCTGCCGGCGAGCGCGGGATGAATTTTAGGGAAGGGCTTAAAAATATAAGCCCTTACCTGAAAATCATCCTAAAATGTGTAAAACTAAAAAAAAATGTATACTCACCTTTCCGCTGCAGCCGGAGTTCAGCCGCGTCTGGCCGGCAGTTCTCCTGAACTGCTCTGAGTAGCATTCAGCAGCCGGGGATTTAAAATCCCCACCTGCTGAATGAGCTGCCTCTGATTGGTCACAGCCTCACCAATCAGAGGCAGCTCTCACTCACACCCATTCATGGTGAGTGCTACCTCTGATTGGCTCAGCGCAGGGACCAATCAGGGGCAGCTCTCAGCTGTCAATCAGAGGCAGCACTCACTCACCCATTCATGAATTCATGAATGGGTGTGAGTGAGAGCTGCCTCTGATTAGTGAGGCTGTGACCAATCAGAGGCAGCTCATTCAGCAGGTGGGCATTTTAAATCCCCGGCTGCTGAATACTACTCAGAGCAGTTCAGGAGAACTGCCGGCCAGACGCGGCTGAACTCCGGCTTCAGCGGAAAGGTGAGTATACATTTTTTTTTTTACACATTTTAGGATGATTTTCAGGTAAGGGCTTATATATTTAACCCCTTCCCGACAATTCATCCCGCGCAAGCCGGCAGCCCATTGCTTTCAATGGAGCCAGCTGTATTGCCGGCTCCATTGAATTCAATGGGCTAACATCGTTCTTCTCTGCCACAGCTGTTACAGCTGTGGCAGAGGAGAACGATCTTTATGCTGACAGTGGGGGGCGGGGGGGGGCACTCTTGCCGCTATTGTGGCTTAATAGTGGGACCTGGGAACTTGAGATGCAGCCCAACATGTAGTTTCTCGCCTGCCCTATCCGTTTCTGTGTCGTTCCCATCACTTTCGTGAATTTCCCAGATTTTCACAAATGAAAATCTTAGCGAGCATCGGCGATATACAAAAATGCTCGGGTCACCCATTGACTTCAATGGGGTTCGTTACTCGAAACGAACCCTCGAGCATGGGGGGAAGTTCAACTCGAGTAACGAGCACTCGAGCATTTTGGTGCTCGCTCATCTCTAATAACTAGCCAATCTGATATCATGCTAATGTGATAATCTACAAATATTCAAATTGCTATATTTACCTAAAATTATGTTTCGGGCTGAAAAAGCACTCTAAAGTGTAAGCCACAAGGGGTTTTGTTTCTCTCTAACTTGCTCGCTATAGCTTGTGAAATCCATCTCAGAGCAGAGACAGCAAGACAGAGTACAAGAAGTATGTGTGTTTGTGTGTGTGTGTGTGTGTGGGGGGGGGGCTTTGCTTGCTGCTATTTTATGCTGCTAATAGACACCTATAGAGAGGAGAGATGGGAGAATGTGGAGACAGCTGCAACTTCAAGTAAGTATTCTATTTCACTTTAGTGCTGGATTCACAGCTACACTGCTCATTACTCCTGTGTAATGTCCTCCGTGTGATTTCTGCTACTCTGTATATGGCATATAGTGATAGGGGAGCAGGATATAGTTTTCTCTGTAGTTGCACTGTATATAAAACATCATAACAGCTAGTCAGCACCCACCAGCTCTGGGAAAACTGAAAATTAAATATAGAGCCTGCAGATAAGGAAAACTAGTGAAAATTGCCATATACAGGCCCAAAAATAGTGCTATTCCTTCTATAGACACATGACCGCTTTTTTCTGAAGGGTTAGGTGTGATTTAAATCATTAAAGGAGTGTCTATATATTGCAGACGTAATACAAACATTGAATTGCATCCACATTACTGTTATCTGCAAGTGACCTTTGTCCATTTCAGTGGTGGTGTTTGGGATAGTAGTCTTGGCTCTTGGCTAAGCCATTCCAAATCTTTGATCTTCCTTTTCTTAAGCTAATTGTATGTTTGAGGTTGCGATCATATTGGAAGGTAAAGTTGCTCTTTTCCTTAGTTTTCTTTATGGCACTTTTTTGCCAAAATATTTGGACAGCTCTGCTGCCAATTCTAGTAAGGTTTTTGATATTTGATCTTATGCAATAGAGAAGGTGGAAGACAGGATATTCTTCCAAGATTAAATATGCTTTCCATTTACCAAGTATAACTTTCTTCAGAATAGCTTCATCTTTGTATGTATAAAAGCGAGAGGAGAAATTTTGAGAATCATTTTAAGTCTTACAGATATCCATTTATCAGTGTTTTTCTACAACATTTTACTTTTAAATCCACTATGGGTCATGTGCAAAACTAGTAGAAAAAGCAGAAACTGATTGTTAGTCTGAACGTCAACCTATGAGCATGTGGAAAAGCTCATTTTCACATAAATATGTAGTGAATTCATATATTTTAGATCTGAAATCACAGTTTATCTTTGTTTCATGTTTTTGCTGTTGTAGAGAATATTAAGCGTCTTTTCTAAAAACTAGGACATGAGATTCTTGATTTTGTGTATTTTGGCAAAAACACAGAGAGTTCATGGAAACTTTCCATTGGGTGAAGGTTTTCAGTTACAGTACATCCAGAAAAATGTGAATGAGCGAAGGTCTAATGGCTGAAAAATAACAAGTGAAAATACTGTATGTCTGTTACAGCATATGTGGGTATTCCTGGCTATTAGCAGCACTCATTCATCATTCTTACTCCTAAGCTCTGTGAACTTTTATCTAGGCCATAGCACCTGATGTCTCCTACATTCATATATTTCAGATTGCTTTGAGGAATAAATAGCTAACAATATCCCAACAGCTTACATAAATGTAGTTTGAAACAATCGCCAACTATTGCACAATGTATAACCAAAGTTATAAGCATACTTTGCAAAGGTTATATTAGTTGGATCAACATTCACAAGAATCCAAATTATTGTTCACCAAAGAGCTTCAACATATCTAGAACTTCATCACTTCTCTGTTGGAATGGTCTGTTGCAGTTGTGTAAATATGGCCTCATCCTACTAGATGGAAAAGCTTAGAAATCTGTAGGTCTGAGAAAGGTCAGCTCTCATGCAGCAGTGATTTGATAGACAAGTTAATAAATATACACTGAGCGATCACTGCATTAGGAACACCTATTCAATAACTGGTTGGTATACTTACTGGATGATCACAGCTTTCAGATATCAGGCAAACATCTTCCATACTTAACCCATGCCCACTGCAGCAGCTCCATCAGTTGGTGCACATTTTGCAGATAATTTGGAGCAGATCTCAGAGCCCTTTTCGGCATATCCCAAATATGGCACTGTGGAGATTTCATAGTCGTGTTCGTCCAACCATTCTCTAGTGATCCAAGCCTGATGACGCAGAGTGTTGTCCGGTGGAAATATGGTGAGAAAGAGGGGAAGGAGCCTTTTTTGTTTGACCTTCAACTCCTAATACAAGTATGTTTCCTTCCAACATAGCCCAGGACCGGGAGCCATGTCTTGTACAGTAATTACCTCTGGCTTTATGGAAGGAGTCACCCTGCTTCTGTTTCTCCAAGGTCTTTGTATGATTTATTGTCTGTTAACAGGACAGTTAGGTCTGAGACTAAACTTTGTGGCCACTGAGACAAGAAGTAATGTTATTTGGTTGAGCAATACAAACATGAAGATATCATTTGGAGGAGAAGAAGCATTGCACAGGAATATGTCTGCAACCATAGTACATGTCATGTTATATCTGTTTTTTGTCACAGAACTTAGACTTTAGTTTAAGGTTTGTTTTTTATCAGAATACATATTTTATCTAAGAGTATACAAATGTGCTGCACTTTACAGCATTGGAGAAGCAATTTAGGGGTTGTCCTATGAAAGTGCTTATTATCCACAGGGTAGGGGGATTAGTATCTGGGGTCTAACTCCTGGTACCCATACCAGTCACAAGATTGAGGGTCCCTAAAAGAATGGAGCGATGGACACGCATATGCACTACTATTCCATGTATTTCAATGGGATTGCTGGAGATGGATGAGTGTTTTTACTCTGCTATCTTCAGTAATCCCTATAAAATTATTGGAGCATAATGTGATCATCACTGTTCATTATGAGATGCTGAGGACCCCCGTACTCATGATCAGTGAGGCTCTCATTGGTCAGACCCTTAAAGATCAAATTTTTACTTGTACCCTATCCAGTAGATAGGTAATTGATTTTGTGAGACAACACTTGACTTTTCATGCAGGAGTAACTATATATATATATATATATAGTTTTTGACATTTTCCCCCTCCATTCTACCATCAGCAAATTATTTATTTAAATAACACAGAAAGAAATAAAAATGAAATACAAAAGCCAAAAAACAGAAGGGAAGCTGGGGCTCCACTATTTCAATGAGAACTGGGTCAATGGGCCTATTCTAATGAGAATTATTTTAAGTTTGGCGTTTTAGGTGGTGTTAACTCCTGTGAGAAATCCCGCATCTATATTCCTCATATTGTCACTGAGCAGAAGTAATAGAATTATTCATTGACCTGTATTTCTGTGCATACCTATTCCTTCTCATATTAGTTGGAGCGTAGGGGGAGCATGTTGTGCCTTCCTTAAAATTGTGGAGAGGGCTGCGATATCATGCTCATTACCCAATAATATATTCAAAATAGGTGACTCAGATACGGTACTACATATTGGAATGGTAGAGCATACATTCTGCCTGAAGTACTTTTTTTTTTTTTTTTAAATCCAAATTTTTATTAGGTTTTAAAAACAGATATGAGTACAATAAACATAGTGCCAGGACTGTGGGTCAAACATCAAATAAGCATGACTGGAACTATAATAGAGAGTAGGACGATGACCCTACCGAGTGAAACCAAACTAGCTTGGCATGGCACAACCAAACAGGGGGCGACAGACAACGACAGACGGGTAGGGAAGGGGGGGGGGGGAATAAGGGAAAAGGGGAAGGGATCCTAAGAAAATGCCCGTTGTGGGGGGGGGGGGAGAAGGATCCCGGCGTGGGCGATGCCCCAGGCGCCAAAGCCTCTCCTCGTCTCTCAGATACCGCGGACGTGTCTCAGTCACTCTCCTCCAAAGCTTTAAGAGCTTATCATAGTGCGTATGACACTCCATGGGCCCCAGATCTCCATAAATTTTTCATGAGAACCCTTAGACCAACCAGAGAGTTCCTCCAGGTTGTAGGTCTGATCCATTCTGTCCTTCCATTGGCTCAAGAGAGGAGGGGTTTTTTGCAGCCACATAAGAGGGATAAGTACCTTGGCAGCATCAATCGCATGTGCTAGCAATTTTTGTTTCAGGGGGTTAAAGTTGCTCGAGGGCTTCCACAAAAACAACACCTCAGGGGTGAGTATGAAATTAGGGGCTATTTTTTGGAGGGCCTCTGTTATCCTTTGCCAGAAGATGTTCAGGGCTGGGCAACTCCACCAGATGTGTAAGAAGGTGCCTGTATCTCCTTCGCATCTCCAACATTTGCTGCAGGGCGAGAGTTTATGATCCGAGAGCCACTGTGGGGTTCTATACCATCTAGCAAGAAGCTTATAATGAGCTTCCTGTGTGATGATGCAAGTAGAGAGCCCATACGCGAGTTTTAAAATTAGATGGGTCTCATGAGATGTCAGAGTGATATGTAGCTCTTTTTCCCATGAAAAGAGAAACGCTGGTTTAGCGTCAGATAGGGGAGGGAAGCAATGTTTACGGATAAACGCAATTCTCCTACAGTATGGCCTATTCTCTTTCACAGCTCTCTCAAAGACTGTGAGGGGTCTAGTGGAGGCAAATGTCCTGGTGAAATCACCAATCACTCCCTCTACCTGTGTTTGTTGGAGGAAAGTCAGTGGCTGGCCGGGCAACAGGGTCCCCACTATCTCTATAGGGCTCAGATGGCTCAGGGACTGAAGCTCGCTGAGAGGTTTGCTTCCGAATTTCAGCCAGAGTTTATTTGTGCACGGGTCCTGCGGTAGTCCCAGAAGGGCGGGTAAAGAACTTAGAGGTGTGATCGGAGAGGGCGTTGAAGCCAGCGTCTCCCTCCGTAGGTCCCACGCCTCACAGGGTCCCCTTAACAGGGGATTGAACTTTCTGTTCCTATATATAGCTCTCCTGGGGAACCACAGATTCCCCATAACTGAGGTTCCATACAATTCGTTAGTCATCTGGTACAGCAGGGGGTCACCTGAGGGTGAGATTAGTCTCAGCCAGTAGCTAATGTGGGCGGCTATGTAAAAATCGTGGATATTGGGCATTCCTATTCCACCTTCCTCTCTCCTTCTCATCATCAAGCTGTAGGCCAGCCTGGGGCTCTTCTGTCTCCATATGAATTTTATAAACAATGAGCGGAGGGTGTTGAAGAAGGTGGAGGGTAGTTGGATCGGGAGGGATCTGATATGGTATAGAATTATAGGGAATATGTAGGTTTTTATTAAATTGTTCCTCCCGAACCAGGAAATGTAAGGGACATCGTAGTTCTGTAACAAGGTTTTGATTTTAGCTAACAGTGGGGGGAAGTTTGCTGCATAAAGATCGCCAACCTTCCTAGTCAGTTTTACCCCCAGAAAATCGACTGCTGTGTTGGACCAGGAAAACGGGGATCCCGACATCAAGTTCCTGCATCTAGCTCCCGGGATAGAAACGTTCAAAACTGTTGATTTGTTGAAGTTGATTTTAAAGTTTGAGAGGGTCCCAAAATATTCCAGACTTGCAATCAGTTTGGGTAAACCTCTCTCAGGGTTAGTGATTAGAAAAATGATGTCATCTCCGAAGGCCGTCGCAGAAAGTGTGCAACCCCCAGCATTCAGTCCCCGTATCTCCTGATCCATCCTAACACTCTGAAGTAGGGGTTCCAGGGCTAGTATAAACAGAGTAGAGGATAATGGGCACCCCTGGCGCGTGCCATTTTTTATCTCAAAGGAGGGAGACAAGATATTATTTATTTTTAGCCTGGAGTAGGGCTCCGCATATAGTGAGAAAATGGCCTCGACAAAGGGGGGAGGGAAATTGAAGTGGAGCAGGACAGATCTCATATATGTCCAATCGACTCTGTCAAAAGTCTTTTCGGCATTGGTGCTTACTAGGGCTAGTGGGATTCCTTTTACATTCGCATAATGCATTGCATGTAGGATGCTCATGCAATTGTCCCTCCCCTCTCTTCCCTTCACGAAGCCCGCCTGCTCCCTATCCACCAGAAGCGGAATGTATTTCTCCATACGCTTGGCGAGTAGTTTGGCCCATAACTTAACATCGAGATTTATCAAAGAGATGGGCCTGTAACTGCCGCACATCTCCAGGTCCTTACCCTCTTTATGTATTAAAGTAATATGGGCCTCTTGGGCCTGCTTTGAAAGAGAGCCGCCTTTCAGGAGATTATTAAACATTTCCGTTAGGCGCGGAACTAGAGTGGAGCGAAGAGATTTATAGTATATAAGGGAAAGGCCATCTGGGCTGGGACTCTTTCCTGGGGGGGAAGAGTCGAGGACCCCGTTCACCTCCGCCTCCGTCGCCGGGGCTAAGAGTTCATTGGCTGATTCTGTCTCTAGACATGGGAGGTGGAGCTTTTTTAAGAATTCTGTTATCTGGCCGCTGGCTTTTGTAATGTCGTCTCGGTCCCCCTGGTGGCGTAAATTATATAGTTGGAAGTAGAATTGCTGAAATTCCGCCGCAATGTCGGAAGAGGATGTGACTTTCGCCCCTGTGCAGGTTTTTATTGCGTTAATCTGATTCTTAGTGTGGGCTTTTTTGATCAATGCTGACATATATTTACTACCCCTGTTACCTTGAGCAAAAACTAGATGCTTAAGATGGAGGCGTCTTTTGTTGAATCTTGACTTCAAGCATAATTTCAGTTCTTTTCTAAGGGTGATCAATTTGGTTTGGTTCTCTTTGCATAGTGAGAGTTTGGTGGAATATTCTAACTTTGCGATTTGCTTCAATAAATCGTCTATTTCTCTCTGTTGGCTCTTTTTCTTCCTGGCGCCCAGGGCTATCAGTAGGCCTCTAATGAACGCTTTGTGCGTTTCCCACACTAGAGTTGCTGACTGATCCCCTCCTGTATTGAACTTAAAGAATTCGTCTAGTTGTTTGGAGAGCGAGGCCTTGTCTTCCTCGGAGTCTAACAGGGAGGGGTTCAGCCGCCATCTCCACTCTCAAGGAGCATTGCATAGTGGTTTTAAATCTACATGTAATGGGGTGTGGTCAGAGATGGTAGTAGCGGCGATGGTTGAGTCAACCAGGAAGGGTAGGAGCTTTGAGGCTATGAAAATATAGTCTAGCCTCTGAAATGAGGCCTGCACCTGAGAAAAGTAAGTATAATCCTTAACGGAGGGAGAGCACTGGCGCCACGCGTCAACCAATCCCAGCTCTGAGAGAGATCGGTGCAAACGCCTCAGTTTAACTTGAGAGATCTGAGAGCGTCCCACAGACGAATCCAACAGAGGATTCATTGTGAGGTTCAGATCTCCGCCCAGTATGATGGGGCCCACCGCGAACTCCCTGAGGGTCTCCATTTGCCCGACCAGCCACGAGACCTGATTTGCGTTTGGAGTGTATAAGTTGGCCAGGGTGATCTTGAAATTGTTAATGTGCCCTCTTAGGTAGATGACCTAGCCCTCCCCATCCGTATTTTGCGCTTCGCAAATAAAGGGAATAGACCTATGAAGCAGGATGGAAACCCCCTTGGAAGCTGATGTTGGATGTGGATTGTGGAAGCCCTGAGAGAACTGTTTGCCTGGTAAGGCTAAGCACTTACCCCTCTTGTAGTGGGTTTCTTGAAGGAAGGCGATTTTTGTACCATATTTTCGGAGTAGCTGAGCTACATTATGCCGTTTGAAGGGAGAATTGATCCCTCTCACATTAAAGGAGGAGAGGCGAAGACTATCGTTCGCAGCAGGTCGTAGAGACGGAGGCATAGCATATCACAGAAGTAACCTAAAGAGGCGAGAGACTGGTATGTCGGTAAATCTGTATGTACTATACACAATCTTAGGGATGAGGAGGGTAGATATTGGGAGAGGACAGACACCTGGGGTGGGAGGAGGACACACAAGGGAGGGGTAACACAACAACTGAATATATAAACTAGTTATGAGAAAGACCAATTAGTCCTAGGACAGTCAGTGGGGGTGGTGTGCAAGGCGGTATATCCCGTTAAAAGTGGGAAACTGGTATGCAAGCGATACCACGCAGAGGTACCGAGTTGCACGAAACCTGTCCTGACAGACACCCAGGAGAATCTAGTTAAAAGGCAGAATACAAAACAAGAAAGTTATAACTTAAGTGAGTCAGGGTAGAACGGCAAGAGAAGCCCTCAGCAAATTGCGGAGAGGAAAGAAAACAAGCGGTAAGTCCAGCAAGGCCAACGGGGAACTCCTTGTGAGTCGGCAGGGGCTGCGGAGTGAAAACTTCGGGACTCAGTCCGATTCCAGTCGCTGTCCCAGGGCGTCCCGCCATATAATACGTTAGGTTGGAGCGGACAGACCTTCAGCTCCCCACTGGGAGTTCCGCGGGGGATCAACCAAACCATAGGGTATATAGATAGAAAATTCAGTCTCCTGCTGGAGTGGCATCTCGGCTTTTCATTTTCTTGCTCCTGGGCGACTTTGCAGGACCAACCGTATTCCACACCGCCGGAGAAGGGAGCTTAGGCAAATTGGGCAGCTCCGGGAGCGGGAGCCAGCACGGGAGGTCTACCGGCTCTATCTCCAGAAACTGCCAGCATGCCGACAGATCCCCCGGATCTCTGATGTTGATCCTCCGTCCTTTGTGTGAGATGCCCAGGCCAAACGGGAATAGCCAGGCATACTTGATTCCTCTTTCCTTGAGAACGTCCAGGAGTGGCCGGAGGAGGCGGCGCTTAGCCAGAGTAGTGGGGGCAAGGTCCTGGAAGATCTGCAGGGACGCCTCTGAGTATTTTAAATCTATGTAGCTTCCAGCGGCCCTTAGCATGGCGAACGCGTCCTAAAAGGACAACAATTTACAGATCACGTCCCTTGGAGGCTCTGTGTTCGCCGGGAGGGGTCTGAGGGCCCTATGGATCCGTTCTATCGTGATGGGGGCAGCTCTCTCTGTGCCTAGCAAGGTTGAAAAAATTTCTTTGGCCACCTTAGGGAGACAGTCCGTGGCCCACGATTCCGGCAGCCCTTTGATGCGTATATTGCACCTCCTGTTTCTATTTTCTAAGTCCTCCTGCATCAATAGGGCTCTATTAAGATGGTTATGGTGCTCCTGCAGGATCTGTGCCATTTCGGTGGCATGGGTAGTTAAGGAGGAGGTAGAGGTCTCAAGGGTCTTCCACCCGCCGTCCCAGATGCCTAGATTATGGGGTGTAAGGCTTTCATAATGAGGTCTTTCATAAAGCCTCTTGAAACGGCCTCTCCATCATCACTGTCTGAGATAGCCCCCTCCTCCCCCTCCTTACTGTGAGCTGCTGCAGAGGTCTGTGCCGGCGCCATCTTGGCAGGGAACAGCGGTGAGCGGGAACTCTTTTCTTTTAGATAGCGCTGCATATCCACCTGTCCCCTGCTCGCCTGCGGGGTCCCCATGTGCTCCGAGCCCTTCTCCTTCCCGACTCTCCTCATTTCTGCGCTTCAGATAGCCGCTGTAATCCTCTGTAGGTGTCTTGCCATCGGAGCTCTGCTCTCACACGGCCATACAGCGCAGCGGTCAGGCTCCGCCCCCCCTGAAGTACTTTTTTGACAAGAATCATTGATAATTGTGTTTCTGATTATCTGTCATGTCCTGTTTCTGTCTTTATCATACAGGTAACCAGCCACAACAAACGGTGAATTTATATGGAGAGCCTTCCAGTTTCTGAACTACAAACTCAACATATGCTTTCTGTGTTCTCTTTACGATGTGCATTTTTGAAATTCCACATTATATTCCCTTTCCTTATTCTGTTGAGTGTGTGGATAGCCTCACAAGAGGAAGTTTTTTGGTATTTCCCAATGTTTTACTCAAAGACCTAAAATACAGTCGTCTTTGTTCTCCATTCATTTTGCTGCTATAACAATAAGGACATTGTGGATGTGAATGTATGACGCGTGAAGAAGACCAAACTACTGAGCTGAAAAATACTTGGATTTTTAACTTAAATAGGCTTTTATGATAATGTTGTATTTAGTGGTAGACTTTACTGTACCTTCCTATTAGAGCCCATAAATGTTTCCTTACCTTTAGTGCTTTTAAGCACTTCACAATGTTTTCTTTGTTCTTGCATTGTCCATTCTCCCTGCATTCTGCTATTCAGATTAATTGGAGTAGTATAGTACGGTGTGTGTATACATGACAATGCAGTGCTAAAAATGTAAAGCCAATACTTAACACTGGTAAATGTGCGCTTCCTGGAAATGGTAACGCAATATATTGCTTTACTGCTAAATCGTCTTTGTCTCAGGGATCATTTCGGACTATCACCCTTGTAAATAGACTTAGTGCACATAACACATTTATTAAGTTGGAGTAATTAATTTTGAAGGGTTTGTGCAAGATTAGTAGAAAAAAAGGGCTCTACTTTTCATCAGAAACAGTACAACTTAAGTATGGGCCATGTCTGGTAATGTAGCGAAGCAGCACTAGAGTAAATGGGGCTCAGTCGTCATACCAGATGGAGCTAATGGACGAGAGTGGCTCTTTTAAGAGGGTTATTTCTTGGTGAGGTCCTTGTCCTTTATTGCAGGGCCCCACTCGAATATGGCGCAGTGAGGGAGCAGACATGTAATGGTAATTTCAAATTATTTTTTCTCCAACAAGAGTTGATAGGCTTAATGATTACAGTACAAGATACAAGGCTTGGGGGCAGGGATGTAGATAAAGGCTCATGGGCCTGGGTGCAAAAGTTTATCTTGGGGTCCCCCAACTTCTCATAACCCCTTGACGCAGAGGTGTAACTTGAAGCTCCTGGGCCCCAATGCAAAACCTGTAACAGGGCCCCCAACTATAATGCTTTATTCATAGTACTAGGCTCCATATGCGGAGAAGAGAGGCCTTATGGGCCCCTAAGGCTCCTGGGCCCAGGTGCAACCGCATCCCCTGCATTCCCTATAGTTACGCCAGTGCTTGAGGGTCATCTTACAGACACAATTTTCTACAGAGTGTGGTGGTTCAAAGTCTTTTAAAGGCACAGAGATTGGCAGATACTATTGGCACCAAACCAGGGCGCACACAGTATACTGATTACAATTTCTATTGGAGAGCACTCATAACTTGGTCACAGTCTCTGTTAAGTAAACTTAGTAGGATCCCTTGGGTTGGCACTCGCACAATCTCTGGCCAATACAAAATTATTCTCCAGGGCTTTTCCTGAGTCAACAGTATAGTCTCTCTCTCTATGTAAAGGTTCCCAAAAGCCCCAGTACTTTAGGGACACTTTCATTTGAGGAGTTTCCTTGGGCTAGCAGCTCCACACAAGGCGACAATCAGTGCAGGTCAAGATGAGAGGGCAGTGGGTTAACACTTAACAGGATTCAGACTCGCTCTAGCAGGATTCCATGGACAAACCCAACTCCACAAATCCAGCTGCCGATTTTTCTTAAAGAAATGGGAAGGGTTTACTTACTGATGTCATAAAACCTGAACCAGAACAAGGGAAATACAGTGCACAGTCACTAATACCCTTCACGGTTCACGGATCATATTGCGGAGAACAAATTAGAGCCAGCCTAAAAAATGAGATGATATTAGGTAATAACAGCTTTTAATATGTTTATTGATTTTTGCCTTTGTAACTGAACACATTAAAAAAAACAAAAACAATTAAAACTCTCCATTTCACTCATTGCTCTTAATCTCCACAGTAATGTTAACTGGAAAAGAAATCAATCTGCTTTAGTATTACACATTCTACCTTGCTCCTCCTTGCTTATCCTCCTACATGGCAATGACAGAACAGCTTACATCAGTCTATATTTGTTGTTACCTTACCTTTTATTAGTCGGGATGCTCAGAATGAAAATGCTAAAAGCAACCTCCAATCTCCAATCCTGGACAAAGATGGCCAAACCACCTCTCTGACTCCATGGTGCATACTGTGCATTAGTATGCATCATTGTCTAAGGCACTCCACCTGCTTTGATTGACCACTGCTGTCCACATAAGCAGTGCTGGTCAATCAGATCAGCATGTGGTGTTTAGTGTTTGTTCACACTGTGTGCGGATTTGTTGCTAATTTTGTGCAGATTTTGTGCGCGTAAAATCTGCTTTTCCAAACCATGGCTACTATTGCAGATTTTGCAGTGGATTATCTGTGTATCACACAGAAAATCAGCTCCAAATCCACAGCTATTGTTGTGGATTTAGTGTGGACTTACTGCAGGTTTTGTCCTCTCTATTGAGGTTGGGTTCACATGGGACTGAAATCTCGTGTAATGACTGCATTGAAATAGCACGAGATTTCCACAGAAGAATTGCAGCTTCAAAACCCACGGTCTTTTGCTGTTAGTTGTGGAGCGGCTTCGCCACCTGCATTCTGCTGCGACCATCTCTCTCCATAGATTTTTGCAAATAGATGGATTTTTGCAAATCTCTTCCACTTTGCTGGCGAATCCCAGGATAAAAAGTTGCAGGCGGAATTTCCGAGAAGAAAGTCTCCACGACAATTACACCCCGTGTGAACTCATTCTAAAGGCTATTGCCGAAATGTGCAGCATATATGGCGTTATAATTGACATGCTGCAGATTTAAATTCCACCCAGCATGTCAATTTCCATAGCAGTATGTGGATAGGAGTTTGAAAATTGTATCCACTTTGCTAGTTCTGTAAATCCTGTGGATTTTCTATTTGGAAAGTCTGCATGGAAAATCCACAGCAAACCAACCCCATTTGAACATACCCTAAGGCCTCCTTCCCACAAACGGATTTCCGCCGCGTAATTCGCGGCGAAAATCCGCTGCGTTGCCCGCAGCTATTAGGTTCTATTGAACCTAATAGCTCAGGGCACACAGTGCGGAATTCCACCGCGGAATTCCGCACCGTGAAATCTCCCATCCTCACCCGCGGCATGCCCTATTTGCCGCGGGTGTACGCGCTGACGGCTTCCATTGCAGTCAATGGAAGCCGTCCGTTCACGCTATCTCCCGCTGTAGCACAGCGGAAGATAGCGTGAAAACGCTTCCCCGCCTACCGCCGCCGCGTCATATGACGCCGGATCTGCTGGTAAGTATGGGGTCTCTGGGGGGCGCCGTGACAAGCTTCGCCGCGGAATATTCCGCGGCGGAGCCCGTCACGGCCGTGTGCAGCCGGCCTAAGACTACTGATGCATACTAGTGCACAGGGTGCATCACAAAGTCAGAGCAGCCGTTTGGCCATCTTTATTTGTCCAGGACCAGTGGGTTGCTTTAAGATCCTAGCGAGTTTGTAAAGTATGGTATTGCAGTGGGAAGCCAAACAGTTGGTTTAAATAAAACCTTGCTACGATTAGTAAGCAATGCATTTACCTTGGTTTATGTATTGCATTGCAGAACCTACTAAAGAAGTGTTCAGTTCAAAACAATGGGCAAAAAAAGACTAACGTTTACCAGATGTGTGCAAGGAAACAGGAAATTTGATTTATGAACTTTATGAATCTGTTAAAGTGGAGATGATCTGAAAATGTTGCCAGTTGCAGACAATTGCAAAATAATTTATGTTGAAAAATAGTTTTTTTCTCCCTAACCAATATTGTGCCAGTTTCACTGGACATGAATAATAAACCTGCACATCTGTTTGGCTTTGATTTAATCGTTTGCTTCTGTATTGAGGCTGCAGATGTAATCCAGAAGCTAAAATGTGGGTATATTATACCCATGTGAAGCACAATCTAAAATCCCCTTGAACATGGCTACCATGGTCCCAAGTCAGCGTACCTCATCCTTTGTTTTCCATGAGTTTTTTTTAACTTCAAAGGCAAAATGCATTGCATACAAAGTTTCTGGGAAGAATGCTATTATATTTTTGCATGGAGTTTTGCCATGCGATTTCACAGAACTGGTCTGAAGAACATTTCATAGAACTACTTGGAAAGTAAAAAAAATCCCAAATCAGATCTATTCAACATATGGGGGATATTTATCCATGCCATAGCACACATGCATTAAAAATAGTGCACATGCCATGATAAATTGGGTGCAGGAATGTTACACAAATTTCTCCTTATGCCACCTGATAGCTGCCATACAAATACACAAAAAAATGTCATGCATCTTTAATAAATGTGGTGCATCGTACAAATCAACTTCTTTTTCCGCAACCAGTTTTTTCCAAAAACTGTAGAAGCAAGTCAGAAAAGGGTCTAAAACACTGAAAAAAATCATGCATGCCATGTATTCATTTTTTGGGTGCAATTCGTTACATAATTCAGCATTTTCTTTCTTTTCGGTTGTATGTAGTCTCTTGTGTGAACTAACACTCTGCATATTTCACCATGTGGTCTAAAGAAGATTTTCCAATCTCATGAAGTGATGACATATTACTAGGTATTCCCACTTTGTGACCTCTGTGTTCCCCTTCGATCCTGAGAATAAAGGATATGCAGAGATGCTGTAATGTTGCATCCTTTTTGGCGCTTTTTCCCTGCACAGTAGGCCCCAGCTACCCAGCTATCTAGGGACCTGCAGCATGGTCCTATTCAAGTGAATGGGGCTGACTGTAGTTCTATGTAAAGTCAGGTGACTGGGAACTATGCTGTGCAAACATTGGAAGGGCTGCAAGAAAAAAAAAGACAGACCAAAGACCATAAGGAAGCACCAGGGTTATATTACCACCAAAAAAAATGATTGTCCATACAGGCAAAAATATACCCAACTGGTTATATCCCTTAAAACATAAACTTTATTAATCTTCTTGTGTGTATTTTTCTAGGATTGTCACTGGACATTAATGTCAGTAGGGTAAGATCTCAGCAAATTGTTATATACCTATATGGGAACGTAGCCTGCAGTTTTTTTTTGTGTTTGTTGCAGCATTGACTTCAATGTAGCCCTGATCCTCATCAGGAAGGCGAATTGTATAATGTTCTTCATTCAGGATATTGTAGGCATAGTTTATTAATGAACAAAGTCCTGAATCGGCAGTGGGGACATATTAATATAGTTAGAGGTACTATCTTATATATCAGGCTAAGATCTTGGGAATATAAGGACCCCTAGGATCAGTCTATAGGTTCATAGGACAGTAGTATCAATACCATAATGGGGAGTAAATAATCTGAAGTACACAACAAACTGAAGGCTGCATTCCTGTATTTACAGGGTGGTGACAAATAAACTGATGTAGTGCTGTATCTCAATACTAGTCTCCTACATTACAAAACAATAGCATACTTGAATAGGAAGGCATGGATGCATTACATGATGGTATGGTGCACGAGCCCCTCTGGGCCACAGAACATGGATTTTCAGTTTGGTGTTGAGAGAAAACCCCAATTGAAAAAGTTGAAGAGTAGCATTTAAGATGCAGAAAGTCGCCTTTCCCATCTCTCT
Organism: Eleutherodactylus coqui; assembly: GCF_035609145.1. Classification (NCBI taxonomy): domain Eukaryota; kingdom Metazoa; phylum Chordata; class Amphibia; order Anura; family Eleutherodactylidae; genus Eleutherodactylus; species Eleutherodactylus coqui. The sequence continues at coordinate 122,757,582 of NC_089837.1, forward strand.
AAGTCATGTGGGACTGTTGCCATGACTGAAATAAGGACATGCAAGTAGTGTTAGTATGGCCTATTCGAAAGTGTACCTTCCAATATGATACATGCAGAGAGCCATTTGATAGTGCAATCTGTGATGTTTGTGCTCTTAAGACATGTAGTTATATGGGTTTTCAGGAGCATACTGGTGCAGGTGTGGTTGATTTGGCTGCTGATGATGTGGATTTCTCCAGCCAGCCAATCACTACCAGTCTTGTGCATATAAATACCAACCCCTCTTACTAGAGCGTATGGGCCATTTATTCATCCTATCTCATTCCCACTCAGAGCTTGGTGCATGTTTGTCTGAAGTGTTAGTCTGAAGTGTTTTTCCCACTTTCCCTGAGGATAGTCTGGACACCTGTATTCCCATCAACATGTTATGCGGACTCCTTCTCCCTTCCCCTTTGACAGATGTGGCCTCCAAACGTTTGATGTCATATGTGTTGTCAGATGGGTGATGCCTGACACGGTTTGCTTTACGTCAGTTTGGTGTATTATGCTCTTTGCCCTTGGTGTGAGGACACTTGCACTAGCTATAGTTTCATATCTGTACACATGAGTTTTCTGAGTGAGGTTTCGGTCATTTGTTTGTGTGAACAGCGATGTGTTCAGTGTCTGTTGTAGATGACCAGACATTTGAGGTGTGAACAGTTACATATTGAGGGTGTATATTCCTTGTCTGTTGGTGCGTGTAAACGTTGTCATGTCTCTTAGCATCTAGGGCGAGCCAGGCTCCTAGGTTCCAGTGTGGGGCCATCCCTATTGGGACTCGAGGACAAACAGAACCCTATGTACTTTAGCTATTCTATTTGCTTATGCGTGTTGGTATTCTAGGTAGGTGTGTTTTGGCATTCGTCAGTCAGTCGTTGTTGGATGTCTGCTTGCAAGTTTCATTTGCAGTTTAGTTTGTTTTGGTGTACAGCATGTATGCATGTTCCCCTATCCAAACCTTTCCCTCCAACACATATTTGGGTTGTGTTCAGGTAGATCGTTTTTCCCACGGCCTGCCCTAATGCAATATAGTCCAGAGCTGATGCTATTATTGTAGGAGTAATCAAAACTTTTCATTGTCTTCTGACTGGGTTGTGCAGCTCCCAGGTTTTGAGAACACTTTCCGCTGGCTCTGCGAACCACGCATACCAATGTACTGTGGGTTCTATGGCATTTATGAGACACCTGAAGTACAGTTAGACGACCAGGTCCGGCATGGCCACGCGTTCAAGGCGTACACATCATAGCAGCAGTCCCACGGCACTTAGAGATTGTTATTTCAATATAGGACACCAGTATTGAGATATAGTACTGAATCAGTATTTCTGACATCACTCTGTATAACAATTTACTGAGAGCTGACCCTACTGACATTAATGTTAAGTGATGATCCTAAAAAAATATGAACAGTTGGACCTCTTATCAACAATGCTGTGTTACATTCCTATTGTTCTAATTTTGCATTTTCCAAGGTGTTTTTGTTTCAGGATTAATAAAGGTTATATTTTAGGGGATGTAACCAAAAGGGTATCTTTTTGCCTATATGGGCAAACCTTAGAAGGGGATCCAACATTACATCAACATTGTGTACTCTTTAGACTCAGGATTTATGGAGAAATCGGTGGCTGGACCCCCACTGATCGTAAAATGATAGAATATCCTAATGATATGCTATCATTTTATGAGATGGGAAACCCATACAAAGAATATTTTTTTAAGAATAGGACATATTTTATAAAATCCCTCAGATATCATTAAGGCTGACTTTACAAACTAAGAATAATGAGGAAGATTTTGCCCATAGCAGCCCAGCAGATTGAAAGTTTGATTAGTTACTATTGGCGACTCCTCAACTTTCCCTTTTTAATACATCTCCCTCAATTTTGCTATGTAATTGCTATTACTTTGGTTATTATATACATTAATCATTAAATGTGTCACACTGTACAATACATTCTATGGCCTTCACATAAGGTAACGAAATACATCTTCTAACTCAAACTGTATATAAAATGTTTTTGTTCCTATAAATGTTTGACTAATCAAGAGACTGCTCCATTCAGAAAGACTGATGGTTTAGAATATAGAAATGCTGTGCTAGAGAAGTCTTGTCCTGTTAGACAATTCGCTGATGACCCTTGTACTGCCATGTTGCTGCTCTTGTAGCAGTATGTAAATAAAGCGGTAAATATTATTTGCAAACTGTCTCACGTGTGTTATTAACCATTAAGCATCATACAAAATAATATGTAGGAAATTTAGTAAGGAGTAGTTTAATTAAAATTTTCAACCATTTTTTAAAATTTTATTGATGATGTGATCTTAAAAATATTACAGCATATTTAATCTTCATTTGTAATGAAATATAACAGAAAAATAATTGTCTTTTGTATATTACTGAATAAAAATATATATTTTTTTATGTATATAAAATGCAATTTCTATTCACAGTTTAATTATTGTAAGGAGCTTCCAGAAAGGTGCCTTGAAGAAAAGTTATCTTAATGAGATAATTGCTGATAAAATCCAATTTACGGTCCGATTGGAAAACTAATCAGATGTCTCCACCCGTTTTAGACTTCTTGGGAAAAGTGTATAGGATTTATGTCTTAGCCATTTTGTTCAGATGACTTTTAAATATGTTGTACTGCTATCTGTACCCAATAGGTTCTTAGCAATGCATCTGTACATTCCAGAGTCTGAAGTTCTTGGATTCTGCACAACTAATGCTCCTTGTGGTTCCACAAGCTCAGTTCCCATTGGTCGTCCTTTACTATCAGTTGTTAATATTGATAAGTCTGGTAACTCCCAAGATATCTCTGGTTTTGGTATTCCAATGGCCATGCAGTTGAGATGCACTGGAGATCCTTCTCTTGTGTGAATATTATGTGGGGGTTTATTTGTAATCCTTGGCGGATAGGCTACAATCATAACAGCGACACTAATAGCCGCCTCTCCAGCATTATTTTTAGCTTTGCACAAATAGTTTCCACGATCATGTATGGATGTTTCTTGGATGACCAATGTGCCATTTTCCAGTAATGAGTATTTCCCATGGCCATGAGGCCTGTCTATTATGTATCCATTTGGAATGGTCCATGTAACACTGGGCCTTGGTATACCATCAGAAAGACAATGTAAAGATAAAGTCTCACCAATTATATTCTTTATTGTCCCCCTTGGGTGTGTCAGAATATTAGGTTTCTGACCTACTTCCAAAATTATGAGCTTTTCAATGTAACCCACGTTATTCCTGGCTGCACACCGATACTTTCCTGCATCATCTTTGGTAAGACTATAAATTATGAAGGTTCCATTGGCTCCTGCATAATATTTGGAAAACCTTTGCCCATTTACAAATCTGGTACCATTTGGTAAAAGCCATGTTATTTCTGGAAGAGGATGCCCATCTGCAAAGCAATTAAGTATGGCCATTTTACCTGGTTTAGCAATGATCCTCTCGTTGAATGGATTTTTAAACATAGGTCTTCGAAGGACATCATGAACTTCTAATTGAACTACCAACATACTTTCACCTTCATCATTACGAGCAACACAGGTAAATTCAGCTGTATCAGAGGGTCTAACATTTCGAATTTCCAAAGTTCCATTCTTGTGTACCATAATCCTGCTGCCATGGTATGGTGCAGTTAGATATATGTTGTCGGGCATAATCCACATTATTTGAAGAGGAAAAGTCCCTTCTGCACTACAGGGGATCAATTTTCTGGAGTGCTTTAAAGCAGAATCTTTAATTATAGTCTTGTTGGTATATAAGCCATTAATTACAGGTGGAGTTGAAAGAACATCTAACTTGAGCAGCCTTGTGTCATCTCCTGCTGGATTGCGTGCCACACACATGTATTCTCCAGCATCTAATAGTTTGATTTGGTTGATAGATAAAGATCCGTTTTCATGCAATGTATATCTATCATGAGAAGTTGCAATCATATCACTAGATGGAAGCAACCAGAATATCTTTGGTTTTGGTTCTCCAGTGGCTTGACAATTAAGAATTGTACAAGACCCAGCTCTTGCTTGAAACTTTGTTTTTGGATTTATTTTGATACGTGGAGCTGCAGCGACAACGCTGATATGTACTTTCATCTCATCTTTTCCCAATGTATTTTCAGCATAGCATGTATAATCTCCTTCTTCAGACATCCCTACTTTGTTGAGGTACAAGGTACCATTGTCAAACAGAATATATCTTCGTCTTCGCCTACCACTGTCATCGGCTTGCAGAACATTGTTTATCATTGTGCCATCTGGTAAACTCCATGATATTTCTGGTATTGGAGATCCTGAGGCTTTGCAATCAACTCTGAAATCTTTGCCAAATGGAACTTGCTTTGTCAGGTACTGCTTTTGAACTATTTTAGCTGGTTTCATGTTTATGTTGACCTTCATAAGGATTAAATCATCTCCCAATTTATTTCTTGCCACACACAAGTATTCTCCAGCATCTTTTTCATTGACAGATAGAACAACCAATGAACCATTTGGATATACATGTATTCGACTTCCCAGTCTGAAAAATAAAAAAGACAATTTATGACACTTATAGTCGTCTTGCCTTAATAAATTAGAATATAAATATGTTGGATGTAATAGAGCTAGATGTGCAATTTGACTTTCCGCTTGCGCACAGTAATTGCTCTCAAAGTATGACTAGCAGTCCTGTGGAAGACCATTCACAGCACATCAATGGGCTATCGCAACCTACAAATTCTGCTCTACTAAATCTTTATAGACAGCAATAAACTACACCAATATATGGGAATTTTGCAAACACTATATACCTGCTCAACAAATGATGGCACAAATGATGTCTTATCTTCCTGTTTTTAAAGAAGCGAAAAATTGTAAATAGCAGAAGAAATCAAAGGTCTTATAAATGTACGTTTGGTGCATAGTTTAGTTTCTATTCTAATACATTAAAGGGGTTATCTGGACAGAAAAAAAATGAAAACAGCTCAGAATGCTGCTCAAGCATGAAATAAGCCATACTCCTCTCTCCTGATCCCCTACCACTCCTGTTCCACCAATGCAAGGTTCCCTCCAGCCATACTCCTCTCTCCTGATCCCCTACCACTCCTGTTCCACCAATGCAAGGTTCCCTCCAGCCATACTCCTCTCTCCTGATCCCCTACCACTCCTGTTCCACCAATGCAAGGTTCCCTCCAGCCATACTCCTCTCTCCTGATCCCCTACCACTTCTGTTCCACCAATGCAAGGTTCCCTCCAGCCATACTCCTCTCTCCTGATCCCCTACCACTCCTGTTCCACCAATGCAAGGTTCCCTCCAGCCATACTCCTCTCTCCTGATCCCCTACCACTCCTGTTCCACCAATGCAAGGTTCCCTCCAGCCATACTCCTCTCTCCTGATCCCCTACCACTCCTGTTCCACCAATGCAAGGTTCCCTCCAGCCATACTCCTCTCTCCTGATCCCCTACCACTTCTGTTCCACCAATGCAAGGTTCCCTCCAGCCATACTCCTCTCTCCTGATCCCCTACCACTCCTGTTCCACCAATGCAAGGTTCCCTCCAGCCATACTCCTCTCTCCTGATCCCCTACCACTCCTGTTCCACCAATGCAAGGTTCCCTCCAGCCATACTCCTCTCTCCTGATCCCCTACCACTCCTGTTCCACCAATGCAAGGTTCCCTCCAGCCATACTCCTCTCTCCTTATCCCCTACCACTCCTGTTCCACCAATGCAAGGTTCCCTCCAGCCATACTCCTCTCTCCTGATCCCCTACCACTTCTGTTCCACCAATGCAAGGTTCCCTCCAGCCATACTCCTCTCTCCTGATCCCCTACCACTCCTGTTCCACCAATGCAAGGTTCCCTCCAGCCATACTCCTCTCTCCTGATCCCCTACCACTCCTGTTCCACCAATGCAAGGTTTCCTCCAGCCATACTCCTCTCTCCTTATCCCCTACCACTCCTGTTCCACCAATGCAAGGTTCCCTCCAGCCATACTCCTCTCTCCTAATCCCCTACCACTCGTGTTCCACCAATGCAAGGTTCCCTCCAGCCATAATCCTCTCTCCTAATCCCCTACCACTGCTTCTCCACCAATGCAAGGTTCCCTCCAGCTCTCAACTTCTTGCTAAAGTGAGATAACATGCAGAACAAAAAGAGAAAGTGACACAATAATATATGTGCACACCCAACAGCTATATGTAATAAAAAGATAAGATAAACAAACAAGAAAAACAATTAAAAAACAGACAGTTGCATAAGTACAAGAATGTCCTTATAGCAAAGGGCAGTTCAAACTATAACCAGTCTCAAGAAGACATACAGATAACTCATATGACCACCAAAAGGTCCATCAGCAAAGGATAAATTGGCAGATACAGTTCATCCAGAAATATAAATATACGAAGGCTATTATAAATAAATACAATAGTTATAGAAATACATTAATCCTTGTTTGTTCATTGTTTACGAATTTCTGTAAATATTATATTTATTAGTTTATAATAATAGCCTTTGTCTATTTATATTTCTGGATGGAATTTATCTGTCTACTTATTTGTATGTCTTACTGAGGCTGGTTGTAGTTTGAATTGTCCTTTACTGTAAAGGACATTCTTGTGCTTATCCAAATATTTGCTATTTAAGTGTGTTTAATGCTTTTTTTCTTTCCTTATGTGTGATAGAATAACCTAATCTTTTTATTACATATGGTTGCTGGCTGAGCACATATATTTTTTGTTGCTTTCTCTTTTTGTTCTGCATATGATCTATGTGGAAACATTACTAGCACCCTATCTGTGTTATCCTTTAGTGTTGTCACATTGATGACATCACCAATGCCAGGGACATATGTGACTGCTGCAGCCAATCACATGCTCACTTCATGGTTAATAAACTGCAACGGTCACACATCCCATTGTTGTGATGTCATCCCCGCTGCAGCTGTAATTGTAAAACAGTAAGGGACAAGGAAATGGCGGAATGGGAGCAGCAGGGGAGATACTCGTCTAGGCTGGTTTAGAGAATTCCATCTGGGGACTAGCTATTTAGTTATTTATGAGGTGTTTTTCTGATGACTGTGTATGAGGCCATGAATGATAAGGGATGCGTGTTTGAGGTTAAGCGGAGACTACTTTTATTTTAGCTAAATGGTGAGTGAACTGAATCCATCACACACAGAAATAGACTTTCACTGTATGGCAGGCACCCACTGTGACCAACAAGCACTTCCCTGTGTAGTCAACTCCCACTTAGTTTTGGTGTCAGTTGTTGTCCTCCACTGTAGCTCTAATTACAAGCAAAATGTCTGCTGTTCTGCTTTAGTAGCTTGTGTTGCCAGCATATTGTATAGGTTTTGTGCTCTCTGTATTCATTGTCACAATGAGGGGCTCTCCAATAAAGGGGTCGTTCCACTTCTAGTTGCTTTGCTGCAGGAAACAAACAGCTCCATACATTGCGCTGTAACCCAGGTTGGTACTACAGGCTGACTTCTACTGAAGGGAATGGGATTCAGCCTACAGTACCAACCTGGGCCACAATGCAATGTACAGATCTGTCAGCTAGAAGTGGGACAACCCATTTAAGGCAGCTAGAATCTCCATGACACATTCTTTTTCATTACTGGTTTCCCCCCTTTTATATTGATTCATGTATAGCATATGGCATTTATAGAGGCAATATAAAGAGGGGAGTCGTGACGGGATTTATGATGTGTATGAGCAATCAGCAGGTTATATTATAATCATGTTTAGTACTGTACAATATACAACAGACCATCTAATTCATCCATTTAGAAAAGTAAAAACTTTGTGAAGAACTTTGTGCTGTGAAGAAGTCAGAAAAACTGTAATCAAAAAAGCATAAAGGTAGGTTTGTGTAAATTGCATGCCTACTGACTTTGCTCCTTAACCCAAAATTATTAATGGAACCTGCACCAATTTGAAAATAAGAGGTAGAACGAAAAATCGCCTCCTACGCAGAGCAGTGTTCATCCAAATAACTGAAGCCCTGTTGACATATGGAAACTTTTAATCATAAGTTCCCTAAAACTACAAAGATGTATTTCATGCATGAAAGAGTTTCCTTTTCCTTGAATCCAGGAGAAGGAAACATAGAGGATTAGAAGGCAAGTAAATAATTCAACTATCCAATGAGAGAGATTCAAGAGAGCCTGGAGTAAATAGCAGAAGAAATCAAAGGTCTTATAAATGTACGTTTGGTGCATAGTTTAGTTTCTATTCTAATACATTAAAGGGGTTATCTGGACAGAAAAAAAATGAAAACAGCTCAGAATGCTGCTCAAGCATGAAATAAGCCATACTCCTCTCTCCTGATCCCCTACCACTCCTGTTCCACCAATGCAAGGTTCCCTCCAGCCATACTCCTCTCTCCTGATCCCCTACCACTCCTGTTCCACCAATGCAAGGTTCCCTCCAGCCATACTCCTCTCTCCTGATCCCCTACCACTCCTGTTCCACCAATGCAAGGTTCCCTCCAGCCATACTCCTCTCTCCTGATCCCCTACCACTTCTGTTCCACCAATGCAAGGTTCCCTCCAGCCATACTCCTCTCTCCTGATCCCCTACCACTCCTGTTCCACCAATGCAAGGTTCCCTCCAGCCATACTCCTCTCTCCTGATCCCCTACCACTCCTGTTCCACCAATGCAAGGTTCCCTCCAGCCATACTCCTCTCTCCTGATCCCCTACCACTCCTGTTCCACCAATGCAAGGTTCCCTCCAGCCATACTCCTCTCTCCTGATCCCCTACCACTTCTGTTCCACCAATGCAAGGTTCCCTCCAGCCATACTCCTCTCTCCTGATCCCCTACCACTCCTGTTCCACCAATGCAAGGTTCCCTCCAGCCATACTCCTCTCTCCTGATCCCCTACCACTCCTGTTCCACCAATGCAAGGTTCCCTCCAGCCATACTCCTCTCTCCTGATCCCCTACCACTCCTGTTCCACCAATGCAAGGTTCCCTCCAGCCATACTCCTCTCTCCTTATCCCCTACCACTCCTGTTCCACCAATGCAAGGTTCCCTCCAGCCATACTCCTCTCTCCTGATCCCCTACCACTTCTGTTCCACCAATGCAAGGTTCCCTCCAGCCATACTCCTCTCTCCTGATCCCCTACCACTCCTGTTCCACCAATGCAAGGTTCCCTCCAGCCATACTCCTCTCTCCTGATCCCCTACCACTCCTGTTCCACCAATGCAAGGTTTCCTCCAGCCATACTCCTCTCTCCTTATCCCCTACCACTCCTGTTCCACCAATGCAAGGTTCCCTCCAGCCATACTCCTCTCTCCTAATCCCCTACCACTCGTGTTCCACCAATGCAAGGTTCCCTCCAGCCATAATCCTCTCTCCTAATCCCCTACCACTGCTTCTCCACCAATGCAAGGTTCCCTCCAGCTCTCAACTTCTTGCTAAAGTGAGATAACATGCAGAACAAAAAGAGAAAGTGACACAATAATATATGTGCACACCCAACAGCTATATGTAATAAAAAGATAAGATAAACAAACAAGAAAAACAATTAAAAAACAGACAGTTGCATAAGTACAAGAATGTCCTTATAGCAAAGGGCAGTTCAAACTATAACCAGTCTCAAGAAGACATACAGATAACTCATATGACCACCAAAAGGTCCATCAGCAAAGGATAAATTGGCAGATACAGTTCATCCAGAAATATAAATATACGAAGGCTATTATAAATAAATACAATAGTTATAGAAATACATTAATCCTTGTTTGTTCATTGTTTACGAATTTCTGTAAATATTATATTTATTAGTTTATAATAATAGCCTTTGTCTATTTATATTTCTGGATGGAATTTATCTGTCTACTTATTTGTATGTCTTACTGAGGCTGGCTGTAGTTTGAATTGTCCTTTACTGTAAAGGACATTCTTGTGCTTATCCAAATATTTGCTATTTAAGTGTGTTTAATGCTTTTTTTCTTTCCTTATGTGTGATAGAATAACCTAATCTTTTTATTACATATGGTTGCTGGCTGAGCACATATATTTTTTGTTGCTTTCTCTTTTTGTTCTGCATATGATCTATGTGGAAACATTACTAGCACCCTATCTGTGTTATCCTTTAGTGTTGTCACATTGATGACATCACCAATGCCAGGGACATATGTGACTGCTGCAGCCAATCACATGCTCACTTCATGGTTAATAAACTGCAACGGTCACACATCCCATTGTTGTGATGTCATCCCCGCTGCAGCTGTAATTGTAAAACAGTAAGGGACAAGGAAATGGCGGAATGGGAGCAGCAGGGGAGATACTCGTCTAGGCTGGTTTAGAGAATTCCATCTGGGGACTAGCTATTTAGTTATTTATGAGGTGTTTTTCTGATGACTGTGTATGAGGCCATGAATGATAAGGGATGCGTGTTTGAGGTTAAGCGGAGACTACTTTTATTTTAGCTAAATGGTGAGTGAACTGAATCCATCACACACAGAAATAGACTTTCACTGTATGGCAGGCACCCACTGTGACCAACAAGCACTTCCCTGTGTAGTCAACTCCTACTTAGTTTTGGTGTCAGTTGTTGTCCTCCACTGTAGCTCTAATTACAAGCAAAATGTCTGCTGTTCTGCTTTAGTAGCTTGTGTTGCCAGCATATTGTATAGGTTTTGTGCTCTCTGTATTCATTGTCACAATGAGGGGCTCTCCAATAAAGGGGTCGTTCCACTTCTAGTTGCTTTGCTGCAGGAAACAAACAGCTCCATACATTGCGCTGTAACCCAGGTTGGTACTACAGGCTGACTTCTACTGAAGGGAATGGGATTCAGCCTACAGTACCAACCTGGGCCACAATGCAATGTACAGATCTGTCAGCTAGAAGTGGGACAACCCATTTAAGGCAGCTAGAATCTCCATGACACATTCTTTTTCATTACTGGTTTCCCCCCTTTTATATTGATTCATGTATAGCATATGGCATTTATAGAGGCAATATAAAGAGGGGAGTCGTGACGGGATTTATGATGTGTATGAGCAATCAGCAGGTTATATTATAATCATGTTTAGTACTGTACAATATACAACAGACCATCTAATTCATCCATTTAGAAAAGTAAAAACTTTGTGAAGAACTTTGTGCTGTGAAGAAGTCAGAAAAACTGTAATCAAAAAAGCATAAAGGTAGGTTTGTGTAAATTGCATGCCTACTGACTTTGCTCCTTAACCCAAAATTATTAATGGAACCTGCACCAATTTGAAAATAAGAGGTAGAACGAAAAATCGCCTCCTACGCAGAGCAGTGTTCATCCAAATAACTGAAGCCCTGTTGACATATGGAAACTTTTAATCATAAGTTCCCTAAAACTACAAAGATGTATTTCATGCATGAAAGAGTTTCCTTTTCCTTGAATCCAGGAGAAGGAAACATAGAGGATTAGAAGGCAAGTAAATAATTCAACTATCCAATGAGAGAGATTCAAGAGAGCCTGGAGTAAATGTCATTCAGGAAGGGCAAAAGTGTCAGCAAAAAAGTAATAGGCCTAGTGTATATGCTGGACAAGTTATCTCAGGTTTAGGTTTTTTCTTGTCTTTTATATTTTAAGTTAACTTAAAGGGGTTTTCCTACTTAAACTACTTATTTTTTCATTTCTGTAGATTGTTAGGTTTCCACCACTGGGACTCCCACCAATTGCAGTGAGGAAAGGTATTGTGGAGCAGCTGTCAAGTATGCACAAATAAACCACCACTTCTTATATTCACTCTAATTGTCACTTAGTTTTGAAGCTATAAAATATATCATATATGTTAAGACTTCATTTACAAGTTCATTGAGTGATGATTGGTTGATATACTGTTTTTTAAAAACATTTTTCAGCAAGGTAGCTCTAGCTATTGTGGTGGAATATATAGCAGGTAAAATTGAATACATTTCCAATGTTTGTGTCAAATAAACTGTTTTATAGATGCAGTTAAATTTGTGGTCAATGTTGTGGACCATATTTTTTTGCCAAAAATCAGGTTGGATGCAAGCAGATAGAAGGAACATCTTTTCATTATTCCATTTCTTGGGATCCAATCTTCTATTTTTGGCCAAAAAATATGGACCTCTATTCTTCCTTTATTGGCTATGGCAGGGATATTATTTTATTATATTCTATATTGTCACAATATTTGCTTCCAGCACCCTACTATTTAATCAGAAAGAGGTTAAAGGAAATACGTAATAACATAAAATGTTATTCTGAAAGAAGACAATGTCCTTCCAGTTCAGCCCATTTTCACCCCCCCTCCCCTTGTTGATCCAGAGGAAGGCAAAAAACCCTATGAGGCAGAAGCCTATTTAGCCCCTTTTTTGGGGAAAAAATGTCCTTCCCGACACCATAATGGTAGACAGCATAATCCCTGGATCAACATTTGAAACCCTGCTGGTTATTTAATCTATATCCTGCAATGTCTTAGTGCTCTAAAAAAAACATCTAGTCCCCTCTTAAACTCCTCTATGGATTTTGCCATCACCACGTCCTGAGGCAGAGAGTTCCACAGTCTCACTGCTCTTACAGTAAAGAACCCCCTTCTGTGTTGGTGATGAAAACTGCTTTCCTCTAGGTGTAGAGAATGCCCTCTTGTTATTGTTGCAGCCTGGGTATAAACAGATCATGGGAGAGATCCTTGCATTGTCCCCTAATGTATTTATACATAGTTATTTGATCGCCCCTTAAACATTTTTTTTCCTGGGTGAATAATCCCAATTTTGATAGCCTCTCTGGGTATTCCAGTCCTCCCATTCCATTTATTAATTCAGTTGCCCTTCTTTGAACCCCCTCAAGCACTGCAACATCCTTCCTGAGCACCGGTGTCCAGAACTGTGTGCAGTATTCCATGTGAGGCCTGACAAGTGCCATATATAGTGGAAGAATAATGTTCTCGTCCCTCACCCCTATACCTCTTTTAATGCACCCCAAGACTTTATTCCCGAAGAGGAAAGGGGTTCCAGAATGATGCTATACCACAGGGCGCTGGTGGACAGCGCTAGTGGCAGAAGGCGCAGTTCCAAGGGCCAGGTAGCAGGGGAGGCGCAGAGATCAGGCAGTATGTACAGCGCAGGCAGGGGAACATTCTCCAAGGCCTTTGCCAGCTTCATGGCTCCCCAGCAAGACTGTGTCACCGCTCCCCAGTCAAGGCTGAGTTAGCGGGAGCACTGTAAAAGGATGGTGAGGGAGGACGTAGCCGATCGCACGACCGTCCTCGGTGATGCCTCTGCCCCCTACAACTACTGGGTGTCGAAGCTGGACACGTGGCCTGAACTCGCGCTGTATGCCCTGGAGGTGCTTGCTTGTCCTGCGGCTAGCGTCTTGTCAGAGAGGGTGTTTAGTGCGGCTGGGGGAATCATCACGGATAAGCGTAGCCGCTTGTCAACCGACAGTGTCGACAGGCTAACACTCATCAAGATGAACAAAGGCTGGATTTCCCCAGACTTCTCTTCTTCACCAGCGGACAGCAGCGATACCTAAGCAATACGTAGGCTGCACCCGCGGATGGAAGCATCGTTCTCTATCACCATCAAAAACGGGGACATTTTTGCTTCATCAATCTGTGTATAATATTCCTCCTCCTCCTCCTGCTCCTCCTCCTGAAACCTCACATAATCACGCCGAACGGGCAATTTTTCTTAGGCCCACAAGGCTCAGTCATATAATTTTTGTAAACAATTTTTATACGTTTCAATGCTCATTAAAGCGTTGAAACTTTCACCTGAACCAATTTTTATTTTAACTGGGCTGCCTCCAGGCCTAGTTACCAATTAAGCCACATTAACCAAAGCGATTAATGGGTTTCACCTGCCCTCTTGGTTGGGCATGGGCAATTTTTCTAAGGTACATTAGTACTGTTGGTACACCGATTTCTGGGGCCCTCGCCTACAGTGTAATCCAATTAATTTTTTGCCCACCTGCATTACAGCTGACGTTACATCAGCTGTGTTGGGCACTGCAATGGGATATATTTATGTACCGCCGGTGGGTTCCAGGGAGCTACCCATGCCGTGGGTCCACACGGAGTTGTACTTGCCTGTGTCTGCTTATAAAGAACCCCAGTCTGACTGGGGCATGCAGTGTGGGCCGAAGCCCACCTGTATTTAATCTGACGTTACCTCAGCTGTGCAGGGCAATGCAATGGGATTTATTTATGTACCACCATTGGCTTCCTGGGACCCACGCATGCTGTCGGTCCACACGGAGTTGTACCTGCCTGTGTCTCCTTATAAAGAACCCCAGTCTGACTGGGGCATGCAGTGTGGGCCCAAGCCCACTTGCATTAAACATGACATTACCTCAGCTGTGATGGGCAATGCAATGGGATATATTTATGTACCGCCGGTGGCTTCCTAGCACCCACCCATGCTGTGGGTCCACACGGAGTTGTAACTGCATGTGTCCACTTCTAAAGAACCCCAGTCTGACTGGGGCATGCAGTGTGGGCCCAAGCCCACTTGCATTAAACATGACATTACCTCAGCTGTGATGGGCAATGCAATGGGATATATTTATGTACCGCCGGTGGCTTCCTGGCACCCACCCATGCTGTGGGTCCACACGGAGTTGTAACTGCATGTGTCCACTTCTAAAGAACCCCAGTCTGACTGGGGCATGCAGTGTGGGCCCAAGCCCACCTGCATTTAATCGGACGTTACCTCAGCTGTGCTGGGCACTGCAATGGGATACATTTATGTACAGCCGGTGGGTTCCAGGGAGCCACCCATGCTGTGGGTGCACACAGAATTCCCATTGCGGAGTTGTACCTGCCTGTGACTATTTATAAAAAAACGCGGTCTGACTGGGGCATGCAGACACCTTGACAGAATGAATAGTGTGTGGCACATAGGTTCCCCATTGCTATGCCCACGTGTGCAGCTCCTGATGGCGGTGGCACAGGATTATATTTCTCATTGCTTCTGTACAGCATTGTGGGCTATCGCCCCGCCCCTTTTAAAGAGGGTCGCTGCCTAGCCGTGCCAACCCTCTGCAGTGTGTGCCTGTGGTTCCTCCTCATGGCAGACGCACTTATAAATAGACATGAGTGTGGCGTGGCATGAGTGCAGCTGAAGGCTGCGCAGGGACACTTTGGTGTGCGCTGTGGACACTGGGTCGTGCGGGGGGGGGGGGGGGGGTTGGGCAGCATGTAACCCAGGAGAAGTGGCAGCGGAGTGTCATGCAGGCAGTGATTGTGCTTTGTTGGAGGTAGTGTGGTGCTTAGCTGAGGTATGCATTGCTAATGAGGGCTTTTCAGAAGTAAAAATTGTTGGGGGGGGGGGCACTCTTGCCGCTATTGTGGCTTAATAGTAGGACCTGGGAACTTGAGATGCAGTCCAACATGTAGCCCCTCGCCTGCCCTATCCGTTGATGGCTCGTTCCCATCACTTTCTTGAATTGCCCCGATTTTCACAAATGGAAACCTTAGCGAGCATCGGCGATATACAAAAATGCTCGAGTCGCCCATTGACTTCAATGGGGTTTGTTACTCGAAACGAACCCTCAAGCATCGCGATAATTTCGTCCCGAGTAACGAGCACCCGAGCATTTTGGTGCTCGATCATCTCTAATGTTGAACTTCATTTGCCATTTTTCAACCCAAGCCCCTGGTTTATCTAGGTCCATTAGTAGTCGTACATTGTCCCAATGAAAGTCATATCAGAAATGTGAACATATATATATTCTTACCTGTGCCATTGATCTATCACAGCTTTTGATGGCAGTCTCCATATTATTCTTGGCTTTGGTTCTCCAGTTGCACTGCAGTTTAGCATCAATGTGTCACCAAAGTTCATTTCAGTGGATATTGTAGATGCATGGATTATCTTTGGTGCAATATCATTTTGCTCCACCCTGAGAGTGATGACCCTTCTTTCTGAGCCAGTAGAGCTCGTTGCTATACATTCATAGTTTCCACTGTCAGAGGGTGCTACATTCCTTATGTAGAGCGTCCCATTAGAGAAAAGAAACAACTTTGCACTTACATAATGTAATGGTTTGACCTTTGTACCATCAAATGCTACCCAGTGAACACTTGGTTGAGGGTTTCCTTTTGCTGTGCAATGAAGTTTTACATTCTCACCTGGAAGAACTAGTACAGTTTGTCTTTTGTCCTCCAAAATGGCAGGTGGGGCAGCAATCACTTGAACTTTTACTGTAAATGTGTCTGCTCCAGCTAAGTTAGTAGCAAAACATTTATAAATTCCTCGCTCATAAATGGTTATTTCTTTAATTATAAGAGTCCCATCAGGTTGGACAAAAACTTTGTTGTTGTTTTCAGATTTTTCTGATGCGATGGTCTCATTAGCTAGTATCCAGGTGATAGTAGGAAAAGGTCGACCTTCTGCCTGGCATTTAATACTTACAGTACTCCCCGAGTGCACTGTAATCTCTCTTGATTTGCCCTGTATAATACTTGGAGGGTATGTAATGACAGAAAGTGTAACAAGCTGTCGGTCTGAGCCATACTGGTTATTAGCAACACAAAGATACTGCCCACGGTCCTGGATGCTCACACTTGAAATAGAGAGTGTTCCATTTGGAAAGACTTCCATCCTGTTTCCCCTTCTTGTTCTGGACACGAAAGTCCCTGGCGAGAAAACAATATTTTTTCATTGAAATACAAAAACCATTCAAACATGACCTCAGTCATTAAATATAAATTTAACAGCTGTGGAATTTTTTTTATTCCTTTTCATCCTGATGAACACTGTACAGTGCTGACTGTGTTTGCACTAAATATCACATTTAAAAAGTATTGTTTGCTAAATTTTAAACTTTTTGCACTTTCTAAAATTTTTTTACAGAATAGGATTAAAAAATATTATTTTCACCGTATGCACCCTATAATCTTAAACCATACATATTATATATCAAAACGTCCAAAACAAAGTGAGGAACCCGTTCCCACACTTTATTTTAACATAGATATACTAATAAAAAAAATAACTATAAATGTAAAAAAAATGATTTTTTTAGCGTTTTACCCCCAGTAAAGGCAAAACAAGTCAGTGAAAAAAAAAAATTTAAAAATTTGCCCTATATGTCATGGGGAAAAAAACTAAGCAAAAATAATTTTAGTAGCTGATAAAAACAAGATAGGGTAGTTAAACCACCATGTAGGTAAAATTCCTAAAAAGTGTCTGCTCCTTGTCCTTAACGTACAAAACAGCCTGGTCCTTAAGGGTTTAAAAAATAAAGACTAAGTTATAACATAGCATGACCCACCTTGCAAAGTACCACTATATATCTATGGATCCTCTCTTATCCTCAGTGGAAACCCAAAGCGAGAGCTAGCCCAATGGTTGCTACCTAGGCATGATGCTCACAAATGGGTTCCAACATTATGTCAAAGACTCTACCAATGGTGGGTGATCTAATTACTAGCCAGGCTTAGTTCTGACTTAGCATAGCCCACCTATAGTATACCTAGTGTTTATGGATTTACTCTGAATTAACAGTGGAAAACCAAACTGAGAGCCAACCAAAAATGGATACTGACTGTGCATAACACTCGCAACTATGTGTTCAATGTGTTACATAAGATTCAGAATACCATCATGTATCCACAGACTTGATCTAAATCCTCAGTGGAAAACCAAAATGAGTGCCAGATTGCTCTGCTTTTAATCTAAGACAATAATAGTTATCTTTTATTTCTATCCTGTGAAGAAATTTTTGAGGTAATTAGGATTTTTTATGCCTTCTGTGATCTCTTTTGTGCTTTATGTCTGAACTTTATAATATGAAACATGCATAGTGAATAGAAACAAGAATGTAAGACCATTAAGTATGCACATTTCTTAGTAAACTAATGAAAAATGAGACTCACCTGAAGCCACTTTTGTCCACAATATGCTGGGTATCGGATCTCCAGTTGCTTCACATGGAATTAAGGCATCCGAATTAGCAAGGACTGTGAAACTTGCAGCTTTGCCACCCAAAATGTGAGGTTTAGAGTGAACAGTATTGGGTGTGATTTCACCATTTTTACGCGAAGTAACTTTCTTTTCAGTTTGCTGTATTATTGTGGAAGAAATGTTATATTGTACAGGTTTTCTCGCATATCCTACTGTGTTCACATTTCTCTGAGTTGTTTTTGGGGTATTGATACTTTCCTTTCCAAATCCAGTTGATGATGGTTGGGTTGACTTTGGACTCACTGTGGGTGCTGGGAGAGTCACGCTCTTGATTACATTAGCTGTTACTGATAGTGGCGAGTGTTCACTAGCCTTAGGCCTTGTCGTATATGTTGAGAAGGCTTTGGTTTTGTATGTTGCGATAAATGAATGCTCATGTGGAGAGTATTTTTTGATCGTTTGGACAGTTGTGGCCATATCATTTATGTTTGATGGTTCTAGGTATGGAGGGGTTAAGGTATCAATGCCATGCATTGTATGTGATGTTTGAATGGATGAGTTATCGTTCTTGGTCAGATTACTAAAGAAAGACTTGGCCAATGTCTTTACAGGAATATCACTTTTTGGACTTGATAATGTTATTGGTGCTCTTGTAATAGTAGTGATTGTGTCTTTTGGTGTTGAAGGGATTCTACTAAATGTTGCAGTATCTTCGGGAGAAGTAGTTGACAAGTTGATATTTGTTGAAGACTTATGAGTGTGTACCGAGTTGAATAAATTCTTTTTTCTTGGTCGTTTTCTTTTCAGAAATCTGTGTCGATTGTTGGCAGCAACAGATGTTTTTGGGGTTAATGTAGTAGAGTCATATCCTGTGACAGGGATCAAAGTGACTTTTTTGGAAGATTTTACCCCTATAGTGCTAACTGGATAAGAGCCACTATTTTCAACTTTAGAACTTGTTGGTTGAACTTTTGTTACTGCAAAATTGATACTGGTTGGAGCTTGTATAGTTGCTGGTACTGCAGCATTTGTTTGGGAAATTAGCCTATGTTTTTCACTAGTGATTGTTGGGTAAACTGCAGTTAGTCTTCCATTTGATTCTTTCGTAATAGTTTTTGGATAAGCAGTTGTTTCTTCTACTCTAGCAGTTGTGGGATGTGTTACTGTTGCTGATGATTTGGCACTGATTCCAAGAGCAGTGCTCTTAAGATAATTCACCACGGCCACAGTAGAGCTGCTTGGGTTTCTTCTTACTGTTCTCTCTTCCTTTGTATAAGGTACATTAATCTCTGTCTTTAAACTGCCTGATGTAGACTGGGCTGATGGGGTTGTGCTTCCAGGACTTTTAGTAACCATTAATTTTGATGTTGGATCTGGAGTAGTAATTGTATATGTTGGATGTGAGTTTTTTCTGAGTTTCTTAAGTATCTCCCTTTGAATAAGCTGATTGTTCCCAATCAGTCGATGCCAGGGAATTTTTCTTCTAATTATTTTGGAGACTGCTGTAGGTTTGGTGGTGGGTTTGGGAGAAGTGAATACCAGCACTTCATTTTTTCCAACTACAGGCATAGTTGTTGCAATGGATATTCTTGGAACTTGGGTATAAGTTAATCCAACTTTGAGCTTTGAAGCAGACCTGTCTGTATTGCTTAATTGTAGAGTGTTATCCGTCACTGAATGAGATGGTGTAATAAGATTATTAGTTGATTTATCAGTTCTAACTGTGTCTTTGATTTGTGTAGTCATCGGCATAGTTGCTTTTTTCTTCTCGATCGTTTCTGGAGCTGTTATAGGGTTCTGTTCCATTGTGAATGGAGCATTTGCTATTGAAGGTATGGTGCTATGCAAGAGCTGTTTAAATTTACCAGTTTCAGAAGCAGTAGTGTATGCTGTTGTGGTTTCAGTAAAGTCATTTACGTTTTCTAGTTTCCCAAATTTAAATTGATGAATTCTACCACTTGGAATACGATCTGGCCTTACAATGCGTCTTCTTCCTGGGATTCGTCTGCGACCATAACGTCTTAGAGTTGGCACAAATGATGTAACATCTTTTATTATCTCAGTCAGTGGAGGAATAATAGTGGTGGGGCTAGCTGAGAGCCCTGGACTGATAATTTTCTGAGTGCTATGAAAGTAGATGGAACCAATGTCAGTTTGTGGGAAAAATATTTTAGCACTTGACTTGGTGGAGGAATCAAAGCTATGAATAGTTTGATCTTCCAAATCATCTCTTGCTTCAGAATAATGTGGAATCTTTGTGGTGTGAATCTTTGATGTAGAAGAGTGTAAATTGTCCGGTGTTGTCTGTAACTTACTTGGAGAATAACCCTTTATAATGTCTGCAATATTTGCCAAAACGTCTGACTGAGTAGTAATGGTGGGTAAAGACATTGGTGTTTTTGAATGTGAATTAACATTGAATAGGGATTGTTCATGAGATGCTGGAGTATTTGTGATGAGGTTCATAACTGGTGGTTCTATAACTTCCAGGGCTGTAGGAATGATAGAAGTTTCTCTGTTTGAACTGGTTGGTGGAACAGAGGTTTGTTCAAGAGGTGGTGGCTTACTAAGAACATTCGAAGAAGTTACATTAAGATAGCTAGATGTGGTTGTTTGATCCATAAATATATTTTGTGGTACAGATGAATCATATGATGATGTAGTTGGATTAATTATAATATTTGAAGATGAACTACTGACATAAGGTATTTCTTGTTCTGGAAAAGTAACCACATTCTCAGATAGGCTGTTCAAATAACTAGATGTAGTAATATTGTTGTTGTAATCATACCAAGCTGTTGTTTGTAGTCCATTTTCCAGAAGGACGGAGTTTGAGATATCATTCTTAGCAGTATAATGAGAATTGGTTGGGGCAGTTACAGAAGGCGTTATAATTTCTTGTGTTTCAGTATGAAGATAACTGCTAGAAGTTGTTGGACTTATAACACCAGATGTTGGAGTTGCAGTTAATGATCTTATAGTAGTGACAAAAGTATTACTGTCAGATTCAAGTCTCCCATATTTCGTAAGAGGAATAGATTGTGACACCAAATTGGTTGTGTCATCTGTGGGTAATATGTCCAAATCACTTGTAGTAAGTAGTGATTGAAATATTGCCTGTGCTGATATGTTTAAAATGCTCAATGTCGTTGGTTGTTCACTATCATAGTTACTTGTAGTAGGGTTTGCTCCGGAAGTTAAAGGTTCTGATATGGTTGGCTCCTGACTGCTCACTGTGATGTAAGTACTAACTTCTGGCATTTCTGTGTAACCCTCATCCATATTAGTTTTGGTTGGCGCTGTAGATATTATATCTGTACTCCATTTAAGATTATTAGAATCAGTCACTGAAGAAGACACTATTGGTCTCGTACCTTGCATGTCTGTACTTGAGTATTTTTTCGTTACTATTAAAAAGTTTTCATTCACTGGAAGAAATCCTTCACCGGAGGGTTGTTCTGCATCCCCAGATACACTTTCTATATCATTTTCTTCTTTGACTGTTTTCATAACTTCTGTTATTGTTTTGCTATTAATTGAATTTTGTTTCGTTTTTTGTAATATCTCTGTCCAGCGCTGCGGATCAATTCTCCTTGTGTTTTGAGTAAACTGTCTTCTATGGCCTCTATATCTGTGGTTTATTCTGTTCCTTCTCTGTGCTGCTACATTTGTGTTATGTTGCCCATCAGATTTGATAGGAATTCGTCTGTTTGGATATCTTTTATGTTCAATGGCCTTCCCTGTTGCAGAGTGAAGGTTTTCTTTAATCTCTTGATTGCCTGATCCTTCATCATTTTCATCTTCACTTTGATCCAGCTCTATTTTTTTAATGACTGTGTTGATTTTTCTATCTCTCACCAGGACTTTGTGTGTCAGCATGTCAAGACCATATGGATTAGCTGCTAAACATCTAAAATGTCCCCTATCTCTTTGTGTTACACCTTGGATTTTTAGCGTGCCATTGGAGAAAATAACTTTGTTCTTTGAAGTTTCATGTAGGATAGAGTGATCTGGTAATATCCAGTTCACAGATGCATCAGGAACCCCGTATGAACCACATGGAAGATGGAGAATATCCCCATGACTGACTGAAAGCTCAATCCCATTTACAGCTTCCTCCTCCACATCACCACTCACCACAGTAATTCGAAATGTAAGTACATCTGCATCCACATAATTTGTAGCAATGCAGTGGTAAACTCCAGTGTCAAAACTATCAGCTGCACGTAATATAAATTTTCCATTTTTTGTAATTGTTATCCTCCCTTCTTCGCTCATGTACGGAGCTCTAACTTTACTTCCATCAGGAAGAACCCATTCAACATCTGGTACCGGTTCACCCACAACTTGGCAGTCCATCTCCACTGTTCCTCCTATTATAGCAGAATGTTCTGTCTGTGTCTGGTTGTCCTTGACAATCATAGCCCATCCATTTGTTAAAGGATATTCAACAGAATTGGGGATTGTGACATATATATCTGTCAAGTAGCGAATATGCAACATGCTGAGGGTCGTGATTGTCCTGTCAAGTTGTAAGGTTACCAAGTCCTGCATCAACCAGTTAGTTTCGGCTTGAATTTCGGCATTGATGTCAGTGAACACATCCTCACCAGAACTCACTTGCTTGTATTTGTAGCTGATAAAAGGTGTCTTTGCAAGCAATAGTTGTCTTTTAAGTTTCATTGGAGAATCACTATACATCGCTAATATTCCCCATAACTTCTGGATATGATCATAGTCAATGTTGCATACCAGAAAAGAAGAAAATGTAGTCCTCATGATGGTGTATTCCTCCTTTCTGTCCAACGTTATCTGACCAATATTTGTAGGTCTTTGGACACTACAAGCCAGGTTCGCTTCATTCCCAGACTGGTCTGTCATGTTTAAGATCAGAGACCCCATGGGAGCTACAAAGTCCTTAGCTGATATGGCAGTAAAGCTGCTTTCTTCCGGGATGGAAACATTTTTTAACTTATAGATGTTCTCTATGGTAGGCTTAACACAGGTAAGATCTTCAGATGATATTTCATTTAAAGATTTTCCTTGATTCTTTCTAGGACTGGAGCATACAGGGCATTGAGTCCCTGATCGATCTCTTTTGCACTTGATGAAGTCTATGGAAAAAGAAAAGGATTGGAAAGTGTTGAGTTTCACTTCGATCCCATTTTAATTGTAACAGACACCAGTTATATTTTATATTGGGTAGATTCACACAGTAAAACCCAACATGGATTTTTCAGTATTGAATCTGCCTCTAAATGCTGTGGCCGAAACCTGCTGTAGATTTCTGCTGTGGTATGCAAATGTATGGCAGTGGATCCACATGCAGAAGACCAATCCATGTCCAGAATTCTAATGAAGATTCAAAACTTTTTAGCTATTTATTGTTAGAACTAATATCATAGCAATAAATAACATATACATTATCTGAGATTTCCCAATGTGGGAAAAATAATACACGGTACTGATTTTTTTATACTATTGCAATGATTTTTTGCGAGCCACAAAAGCATCTGTGTATTACAAAGACAGATCATTGATTTCAATGGGCAATATGTAATGTTTCATTTATCATGTGCTGCCATTGAAACAGAACACTCGATGCCACAAACAGAAAAAAATTGTCCAAGATAAACAATTCCTTTAAGTACGAATTTTCTTGGCAGAAAATTGGATATCAATATAACTTCTGCTTCTGCACTCCATCAAAGCTGGGTGCCAATGATAGGCTTGGAATAAGTCCTCAATCCAGACAAAGAAAGTGCACAGCAGTCCAAAACATCATGCGAAGATACACTGTATTACAACGCTATAGCCATCATTGACGACAAAGGTCATAAGTACCAAAACATTCAATAATATCTAGCTGCTATGTACTAACTCTACTAATGCATCCTAGTAAAGCCTTGGACACATTTGTATGTTAATAAGTCATTATATTCACGTGAAGTTTTGGAGTGCTGTTGACTTTCTTTGTGAGAAAATTGGATAATTGTAGGTCTTACTTGAAGAACAACCTAATTGATTTTTTTTTTGTTAAACCAGCCGCCTCTCATTGTGCTAATAGTTACAATACTGCACATTAGTATTAGGTAAATCTTATAGGACTAGGAATATACAGTAATATAAAATACCTTTAGACTGCCGTCCCGGTTTTGTGAGCCACTGGAGGTCACAGTCACAAGACCAAGGGTTTCCATGAAGGTAAAGTCCTTCCAATTCATTCAAGTAGGAGAACATCTCTTCAGGCAATGAAGATAACTGGTTATCTGACAGGTAGATGTGCTTTATAGTTGATGTTTTAAATATCTGTATGAAACGCAAAGTGACAAAAGTGTCCGCATGCAGCTGCCGCAGTTGATTTCCTTCTAAGTGCACCAGTCTCAGGGTTGTAAGCCCGTAGAATGATTCTGGGGGCAGGAACTCCAGTTTATTGTTGTCTATGTGTAGCCTGACCACACTTTTCAGTCCCTGGAATGTGTTCTTGTGGAGCGTTTTCACTTTATTGTAACTCATTTTCAACACCTAGTAAATGTGGAAAAAGATAAAAAGTTGCAACTTTTTATGTCAAGAACCGAAAGTAGGAATATTACACATTTCTTTCTTGAATACCTTACACGGTTTTCCATAGTTTCAGTGAGATATCCACATCTATTCACTATTTGGACCAAAAAAGGGACCATAACATAATTTAAAAGAACACTCTTGGCAAAATTGAGATGCTGTATTATACCTAGTGCAGCTTTTTTGAGGGGTGGTGCATAACACTGAGATTTAAAGGGGTTCTTCAAGACTTGTTCTACATATCTTCAAGATAGGTCATCAATAGTTAATTGGTGGTGGTCCAAGGCTAGGGATCCCCACCGATCAGCTGAACCCCAGACTTGCTGTTATTGTGGACAGCGCTAGAAGCAAACAGTGCTGTTAACATTACAGCAGCCTGGTTTGGTTCTACAGGTACAATTTATATTGAATTCAATGGAAGCTGTGCCTGTAGTACCAAGCTGGGCTAATGCAATGTTGACAGCTCAATCTGCTTCCAGCACTGTCCACACTGATAGAGGGCCTGGCGATTAACGTATAGGTAGGGATCCCAAGTGGTGGACCACCACAGATCAGCTAGTAATGATCTATTCTGAGGATAGGTCATCAATAGTAAAAGTCTTGGAGAATCCCTTTATTGAATGCTAAAGATAACACCCTTGTTGCATCCTCTTAGGTACTGTGCTAAGCAAAACACAAAATAAAAAATAAAAAAATATATATATTTTAATTTCATCTTGTGTTTCTGTAATATTTATGGTTTACACACTGGCAGAACACCCTGATCTCACAGCAACTGCATGAGACTGTAAGGCCTCATGCCCACCGGATTACGACTTCAAGATTAACGCAGCGGGATGCGACCCATGCCCCAGCATTGACCTCCCGCTTACCTGTCTGGCATCTTCTCTCTCTGCTCAGCGATGTGTCGGGGGGTGCACAGCCGCGTATGTGCAAAGCAGAGCAGGCGCGTCAGCGGTAACATAGGAAATAGGACATGCCGCGATTTTAATACTGCACGAGTTTTCAAGCAGTCAAATCTCGGCTGTCAACATAGGATTGCATGAACTAATGCAATTCTATGGCTGTGTGCAACGGCGGAAATTCTGCGCGGAATACTCTTTTTAGGCCCTTTATTGTGAAAAAGTATAAAACACTATATAAAGTTGAAAAATCCTACATAAAGACAGCTATAATCCCACAAAAAATGTCAGTCCTGCATATTTATTAATTTGACAACCCCAAAATCAATGTCCAAGACAGGACTGGGGTGCAGAGGTTTCAGGACCCTTGATCACGCTTTAAATATAAGTCCTTCCCTAAATATCATGCCTATCTGGTGTACAAAAAAAAAAAACATACTCACTTCTTCGCCACTGCCTAGTAGAGGCGTGTCAAACTGCTTGGGTCCCATCACTGTAATGAAGTTCTTTCAGCAGGCGGGGATTTAAAATCCCCGTCTGCTGAAAATGCTGCGTCTGATTGGCTGAGTGCTCAGTCAATCACAGTCAGCACTCATTCATTCATTAAATGACAGCTGAGCACTGCCTGTGATTGGTCACAGTGCTCAGCCAATCACAGGCAGCGCTTGGCCATTCTATTAATTCAATGAATGGCTGAGCGCTGCCTTTGATTGGCTGAGCATAGGGACCAATCACAGGCAGCACTCAGCTGTTATTCAATGGCTAAGAGCTGTCTCTGATTGGTTATAGCACTCAGCTAATCAGTGGCAGCACTTCCTGGAGGCGGGGATTTTCAATCCCCGGCCACCAGAAGACAGAAGAAGACTGCCGGGGATGGAGAGAAGAGCCTAAAAAGTGCTTTTAGGTGAGTTAACTTTTTTTTCTTTTTTTCTACAGCTAAGGATTATTTTCAGGGAAGGGCTTATATTAAAAGCCCTTCTCTGAAAAATCCTTGCAGGGCTTGCCATCATCCTATTGCTTTCAGTGGGGCTGCAGAAGTGTCGTCCCCATTTAAAGCAACGGGAGAACATTGTGCTCCTGTGCCACAGCTGTGACAGGGGAATTATCCCCCCCGGGGAGTCCCCTTGTCACTGAACACTGTGACAGTGCTGTCACAGTGTTCAGCGATGAGGGGACTCCTCGCAGAGATGAAGAAATCCTTGGTCACAGCTGTGGCAGAGGATCGCGATCTTCTCTGCATGTTCTCAATGGGGTCGGTGATGCTGCTGCCGGCCCCATTGACCACAAGGTGAAACCCCTGGATGTGACAACATCCAGGGTTTTAACTCCAAGGATTCCCCTGCTGTAGCTGTCACAGCCGCAGCAGGGGATAGCAATAACACCTCACTTTATATGCAAATTTTGCCATCGTGTGACCGCACAAGTGCAAATTTAAAACGCGCCAGTCACTTCGGTCATGCCAATTTTTGGCGCATGCATTTTGCGCTTCTTTTCACACACCTAAATACGTTCAAAACGTTTGTCTGACCAAGCCCTTAGACATTGATTTTGGGGTTATTATATAAGGTTGGTATCACCATAATTCTAATAACCATCAGCACAAGATGATTGTAATATGTCATTTAGACCAGTGTATCTGGGAAAGGAACTAAAACATCTGCAGGCAGTGAGTGCAAATCATCCTGAGCTGGCTATTATATTGTATATTTCTCTACCCCTTCCTCTGTCCCACCCTGTGGCCCTCCTCTTTCTAAGTACTTGGTATTCACGTTTTGCACTGTATATCACATCTCATACCTGTAATGCAGATAAATCCTGGAAAGCATTTTCATGGATTATCTGGATTTCATTACTGTGTAACATCAGAAGCTCTAATTTCTTCAAGCCGGTGAAGTCATTCTCTGTCAGTTTGGTCAGGCTGTTGTACCTGTTTTCATTCAGGGGATTATAGGGAACAGAAGCAGGAATGTTATCTGTATAGAAGATACTAGACATGAAATAATCCTATTCTGGAATGTTGCGCAGGGTATACAGTACGTGGCTGTCTCTCCACAAGTATGAGGTCATCTAAGAAAGGATACATTAGAGAGTTCTTGCCTAGAAAATAACTTCATCGTTTTTCTTGGAAATTACACATGCTACATTCTCTTTACAAGTGTTTCTTTTATTCACTGGATTGTTGCCACCAGTTCTGGGTGCTGTGATATCTCTGAGCACTGAACAGCTACAGCCAGGAAAGAGTACATGTACACATATGGGGCTTATTTAGTAATTTACATATGGTTGGATCAAGTACACAAAGTCTTTGTACTTTTAGTACTACTTTATAGTCAATCTATTGAAAACTAACTGGCAATTGACCACCATGTACTACTCTTCCCTCTTAAGCTGGCCACAAACATTAACATTTTTTTTCGACGTGTGCGACATAAGTTTCTTATTAAGACACAAATACAGTATACACAGATAATAGCTATTAACTCATGAACAAATTACTGATATTATAGACAAGGCTTAAGATATAAAGCACATGCATCAAACTCAAGGCACACTGGCCAAATCTGGCCAACCGCATCATTTTATTTTGCCCATGATGAGATCTGGATGCAGAAGGAACAGCTCTGCACTTTCCCAGGCAGATGCAATCAGCACTTGGCAGAGGGGGCAGTGCCATCACAGGGAGCGGTGCCATCTTGGATTCTGAGCTCTGGCGCGAACCTCCACACCGCTCTTAAGCAACTCAGGTGCCCTAGCCTCCCTTCATGGTAGGAAGTAGAGATGAGCGAGCACCAAAATGCTCGGGTGCTCGTTACTCGGGACGAAATTTTCGCAATGCTCGAGGGTTCGTTTCGAGTAACGAACCCCATTGAAGTCCATGGGCGACCCGAGCATTTTTGTATATCGCCGATGCTCGCTAAGGTTTTCATGTGTGAAAATCTGGGCAATTCAAGAAAGTGATGGGAACGACACAGCAACGGATAGGGCAGGCGAGGGGCTACATGTTGGGCTGCATCTCAAGTTCCCAGGTCCCACTATTAAGCCACAATAGCGGCAAGAGTGCCCGCCCCCCGCACTGTCAGCGTAAAGATCGTTCTCCTCTGCCATAGCTGTAACAGCTGTGGCAGAGAAGAATGATGTTTGCCCATTGAATTCAATGGAGCCAGCAATACAGCAGGTTCCACTGAAAGCAATGGGCTGCCGGTGATCGCAGGATGAATTGTCGGGAGGGGCTTAAATATATAAGCCCTTCCCTGCAATTCATCCAGAAATGTGTTACAATAAAAATATATACCGGCGTATAAGACGACCCCCCAACTGTCACCTTATACGCCGGCAATACAGTGGAGCAAAGAATAAAAATCATTACTCACTTCTTCTGACGTTCTGCGCCGCTGCTGCAGGCTGTCGCTCCCTCCTGGTCCACGGCAGAGCATTGCTTTCTGGACGCAGGGCTTGAAATCCCCGCCTCCAGAAACACAGCCAATCACAGCCATTCAATGACATCATTGTCATTGGCTGTGATTGGCTGAAGGCACGTGTGTTTCTGGAGGCGGGGATTTAAAGCCCTTCGTAGAGAAAGCAATGCTCTGCCGGGAACCAGGAGGGAGCGACAGCCTGCAGCAGCGGCGTAGAACACCAGGAGAAGTGAGTAATGATTTTTATTCTTTGCTCCACTGTATTGCCGGCGTATAAGGTGACAGTTGGGGGGTCGTCTTATACGCCCCGTCGCCTTATACGCCGGTATATATTTTTATTGTAACACATTTCTTGATGAATTGCAGGGAAGGGCTTATATATTTAAGCCCTTCCCGACAATTCATCCCCGCGCACACCGGCAGCCCATTGCTTTCAGTGGAACCTGCTGTATTGCTGGCTCCATTGAATTCAATGGGCAAACATCGTTCTTCTCTGCCACAGCTGTTACAGCTGTGGCAGAGAAGAATGATTTGTCTTCTTTATGTTCTCAATGGGGTCGGCGCTGCTGCCGCCGGCCCCATTGAGCGCAAATAGAGAAGAGAACAGAAATCGCAGATCGCACATAGGTGCGATCTGCGATTTCTATGGCCTTAAGAAGGACCGTTTGGGTTCTTGAAACCTAAAATACTCCTAACACTCTCCCTATAGCAGCTCCACCAAGATACCACTTTCCCTGAACTAATGTCAGAATGCATCTGTGGCGAGCCGCGGGAGGGGCAGATTTTAATACTCGGGTGACACCTAATCTCGCAAGCCACTCACTGCAGGGGGGTGGTATAGGGCTTGAACGTTGCAGGGGGGGAGTTGTAATGCCTTCCCTGTCTTTCTATTGGCCAGAAAAGCGCGCAAATTTCTCAGGGAAGAAAATGAAAATAACCCGAATACCGCGTGGTACTCGTTACGAGTAACGAGCATCTCGAACACCCTAATACTCGGACAAGTATCAAGTTTGGACGAGTATGCTCACTCATCTCTAGTAGGAAGCTAAGGAGGTGGAAGTGGAAACACCCCATCATAGTGCACAAAGTTCCATAGCCATGTTATGGAGTAGCTACCTTTAGGTCTCATTCACACAGGCGTATGCTGTTTCGGTCAGTGAAATACATAGCATTTTCATGGACCAAAACACTGTGTATTCACTGTGTATTTGGACCTTCTGCATTTTTTTGCCCATATTCACATGTTCAATACAATACAAGGTCCCATAGATTTTTCCTGCCTTCGCGTATAAATACACAGTGTATACACATATATCATGCATATTTATGCTATCTCATTAACTGTAATGGGAAATTTTGGTCCATAGTATGGACCAAAATAGAAAATACTGAGAATTTATACACACGTGAAAAATGCATGTCTGAATACCCCAAAGCAAATCAATGGGGCTCAAGCAGTTTGTATTGCACACGTAATAGAGAGCACAAATACGCCTGTGTCAATGAGCCCCTATAAACCACCCTTTGAAGACAACCATCATGCTGATCTGGCCCTCAGTGAGTTTGACACCCGTAGTATAGAGGGATAGTATAACCGAAACAGAGAAAAAGTATAAAGAAAATGCTAAGGGAACATCACATGGCAGAATCAATAAATATTTAGTGCTGTACAGTGCAATTTTTTGCTATAAAACCCATAAATAAAATTGTAAATGTCACAAACTTTACCCATTATATTGACGTAATTAAAATGAGTTGAGTTGTATGTATCCATCATACAGTGCCCATACAAGTGGATTGACTATTACTGTACCTCTGTCTCTGATTTCATACAAAGTCATACCAAGGGTTTCTTCTATTGGTTTTTGCATGAATCTGTTCCATTATGTGGCATATATATGAAGTATTATTCTAGGGAATAATCTCTATACATAGGTCACCTGACTAAAACTGTATGGTCAGTTCATATGGACAGCTTCACATTATGCCTGAGGAAGGACCCTGAGTAGGTTTGAACGCTCGCTGTAACATCATGTATTTTTGTTAGCCATTAAAAGGTATCATATCTACAAGATTACTTGGTTTCTCTTACTGAGAGCAATCACAATATACAGCTTCTGTGGAATGCCATGTAGGCTACATGAGCCCTAACTTATATGGGATCAGTTTTCTTTTTAGAGGTATAAAAGGACATCAGACTATGTTAGTCTATTGAGAACAATGGAACATAAACTCCAGTAGCAAAATCTTTTCCAAATCAGAACCTTTAATAATCGTGTATATAATTATCCCACTTTAGGATTAAACTACTGGATGTACATGTAACAGATAGGAGACTGTCACCAACATACCAGTGTTATTTCTCTGCTTGAGGACATCTGGAGTTCATTATTCACTCTTAGCTTTTCCCTCAGCTCACTTACAAATGGATTTAACCTCGTATTAAGGCATGTTTTTCTTCCTTACTCAGGAGAAAGTTGTCCTTTTTATCATTGAAGTAGCAACTTCCGCACAGTGCATTCAGAAATATTCTCTCCTATATGTATTGGAAATTCTTTTAGTGAGTATTTAGGAAAATAAATATCATAATTAATTGCTATGGTTCATGATTAGTGATGAGCAATTAGTGAAATAATTGGCCTGTGTGAGGATGGGGCCGGTTTCAAGAAAATCATTGTGAATAGGGACAGTTGATTCCGACTCCCATTAAAGTCAATAGGAGTAAAAATCGGGTTCACCAATTTGCCCTCCAGAAGGTCCTTAATTAACCCAAGTTCCCCAATTTACAGGGAAATACAGCTACACATCTTGGGAACACTGTGTTCCTCCAAAAACTTGGTGAAAATAGTGTACAGTTGTGTAGGGGTCAATCGTAGCACACAAGTGTAAATAAAAACAAAAGAAGCCACACAGGTCTCTTAAGGCTCTTTTACATGCAACGATTATTGCTCAAAATGCGTTCGAACGTCCGAAATGACCAATGGTTGTGATTTTAAAGTCTTTCTGTTTGTTTGGACTTCCCATCCATGACACTGAATAATCAAATAGGTCTTCAGACTGATCCATGTGGCCTGCTTCAGAGGGTGAGGGGAATTTGGCATGGGGTGAAGTAGAGGGGGGATGCTCATAACCAACTGACCTGTGGTACTTGAGGGATACTGTGTCATCCACTTTACAATCTGTTCTGCATACTACAGATGTAACATACAGGCAGAATCACTTCCAAGGAATGGCAGTGAGCTTACCTTGCTTCCTGCATAATATGGAGTTATTGCTTACTTGAGTACCAACTTGACCTGTCCTCTACCACCTCCACCTCCAACACGGAGTGTAGTTTTATGTAACTTATCAGCTAACTTTGTAGTTTGCAGAAAACCACAGATATCTGTGTAAGGCCTGCAAATCATTCATAGTGACCAGACTGGCAACTTTGAAAAATATACATTGACAGCTGCAGCAATATACCCTCTACCAATGTACAACCACATTGCGTATAGGCATAAACGTGATGCAACTTCTTTCTCTGTTTCCTCCAATATAACCCTAGTATACAAGTTTTTGCACCAGCAGCAATATATCCTCTGTAGAATATCTGGCCCTTAAAACAGACCATGTGTTATATAGGCATGTAGATGTGTTACAGCTTCTCTGGCCTGTGCCAAACTGGCCTCTCATTATACTGTGTGATGTATGGCTGGATCATATGATGCAGGCGTCCAATTAAACTTCTGTCCATATACATTTTGTGACATCAATAACGATCCCTGGCTGTACTCTGACCTCTGCGGCAGGCATTATGAGATATTCAATTTTCCTGCGATTTTCACCAAAAATCGTTTTGGACTTGCCAGACTTGATTTTGCTGAAATTGAGGCAATTTTTGTACCAGGAAAGCATTGTGGATTGCTGGTGAAATATGTGCATAGTGCTTCGAGGTTAGAAACACAGAGCTGGTTTGTATGACCAATTCATAGCAGGAAATACCTTACAACTGTGATTATTAGGCTGCCATGACACAGGCAGTAAATGCTGTGAAATTTACAGTACAAGCCTTGTGGAGGAGATTTCAGAAATCTTCTTCACATGGTGCGGAAATTGTCTATGATTAATCCACAGCATGTCTATTTATGCTGCGGAATGATGCTGCAGAATTCAACTTTTGAAATGCGGGCGTTAAATTCTGCAGATGGTCCACAGTTAAAAATGGAGCCAAATCTGTAGTTAATAGTACAGATATTACACCAAAACAATGATCCAAAACATACTTCTAGGTTATGTCAGAACTATTTAGGTAGACAATAAGAAGCTGTTAGGCTTCAAAAAATGGAATGGCCTGTGCAGTTTCTAGACTTAAACCCCAATGGGCTTGGTTGGGATGAGCTGGATAGAAGGGTGAAAGCAAAATAATCTGCAAATGCAGCACATTTGTGGGAACTTCTACAACAAAGTTGGGAAGAAATATCTGAGCAATTTCTGAATGCAATTGTAGGAAGAATGCCTCGGCTGTGTGAAGTTGTTAAATCAGCGAGAGGTGGCTACTTGGAAAAGTCAAAAATCTAAATTCAATTTGGTGAAACAAAGTCAATCTATTATTTTTATTCATCTTAACTTGTTTATTTGTTCTAGGCTTTCATCACAAAGTTCATTTGAGACATTAAACTGTGTAAATATCAATAATAAAACTGTTATAATTACAGTTGTAGAGTTTTAGCATACTAAGTAAAGTACATTAGTTGCACAATAGATTTTTTTATATTTCAAGAGATTTTTCCACAAAAAAAAATTTTTTTATCAGCTGTCCTTAGCATAGGTGTTAACTGTTAGATTGCTGGAGGCCCCACTGCCTGCCTGATGGTTCAGTATGTGTATAGCACTACGTACAGCTCTAGTGGAGGTAACAAACACTCTGACTCCTTACTAGTGATCAGTGGGGATCCCATCAATGTAACACTTATCATCTATCTACGATAGATGATAAATGTTCTTTTTGAGAAATCTCCTTTAACTTATTAACTCTGCTATATTTGTAAATTGCTGACACATTATACATAATTTTTCTATTTATACATTCAGAGGAGCATGACTATGTAGAATTTAGTTTCGTACATTTACAACGCATTCATAGTTGTAAAGCTCCATTTGCACGCAAAGGTAATTATTCAAAAGATAGGTTTTGACTTGAGCAATTGTTTTGCATAAACTGCTAATGGACACTAATGTCTATTAGCAGCTTATTACGTTCATTTGCATGTAAATGAGCCTCCAGGACCTGTATGCCGAGAACAGCAGGTGGTCTGTTCTCTGCATTTAGCTCCTTTGTTCTGCCATGGGCTTTCTGCTGCATACAATGTAATCAGCAGCTCCAGTGGAGAATACAGCAAACACAGCATGCGGTCTGTGTTATCTTCTCTCCAGCTGAAAGATGGTTTTTATGCTCACCTGAAAATCGTCGTTCAGCCGAAGAGTGAAAGATGGGAGCATTTACACACAAAGATTATCACTCAAATGATGGCTTTTGAGCGAATTTTGAGTGATAATCGTTGTGTGTAAATGGGCGTTAAGAGCCTTCTGTATTCCTAATGGGGTTGTCCAGTTGTAAACGATTGATGGTCCATCCTCGGGATAAGTTATCAATAGTTGATTGGCAGGAGTTTATCGCTCAGGACCCCCACTAATCAGCTGTTCTCTGGGCTGAAGCGCTTGTGTACTGAGCTGATTACTGCAGGAAGCAGACAGCTCCATTCTGACTGCAGCGGCCAGGCTTGGTATTACATGCAAAGTATTTTGATGGACCTTGGCCTGCAATACCAAGACTGGCCACAGCAGTGAGAACGGAGCTGCCTGCTTCCTGCAAGAATCAGCACAGTGCGCAAACATCGGCCCAGAGAACAGCTAATTAGTAGTGATCACTGGTCACAGAACCCCACTGATCTACTATTGATGACCAATTCTGAGGATAGCCCATCAATAGTTCACAACTGGTCAACCCCTTTAATTTTAATGGAGATGCTAACTAGAATCTATATGTTATGTATTTGACAATATGGGACATACCCAAAATTGATGCGCTCCACATCAGCCTGGATTTGTTTAGGGATGGCATTCAGATATCTAAAAGTGCAATGGACTTCTGTCTTAACATAACAGGCACAAGGTCTGGGACACGCCGTACCATGTGCAGGAAGTAGGGCAAACCAGAAGAGAATGAAATAGCCAGGTACACTTGCATGACATCTGCCTATTGGTTGCATCCTTAATGGTTATTTGAAAGCATCATCACACTGTTGAGAGAACAAAAGAAAGATTTCAATATAATATGCTATCTGTGATACAAAACCAAAAAAAGAAACTGATTTGACCATATACCCCTATATATCCAAACTACATTACTGTATATGCAAACCATGAAGCAGATAAGTAAGAGATCACTACGAACTAAGCTTCATTCAGGTCTGATGAAATGTTAAAGGTTTTTTTATGGTATGCAAAAATGCTTAAAGGGGTTGTCCTGCGGCAGCAAGTGGGGTTATACACTTCTGTATGGCCATATTAATGCACTTTGTAATATACATCGTGCGTTAAATATTGGCCATACAGAAGTTATACACTTACCCACTCCGTTGCTGGCGTCCCCGTCTCCATGGCGCCGACTAAAGCTGCTTCTTAGTCGCACGAACAGTCGTGCTTGCGCACCGCAGGATTCTTCTTCTGTCTCCCTCCGGGCTCACGAGCTGCGTGCTGGCTCCTCCCTCTTCTCCGCGTCATCGTAGCTCCGCCTCCGTCACGTGTTGCCGATCAGCCAATGAGGTGGCTGTATCGGCAGTGGAACGCAAGACAGGAGAAGAAAATCCATGGTGCACCATGGGAGAAGACCCGCGGTGCACCATGGGAGAAAACCGCGGTGCATCCTTGGGAAAGGACCGGCGGCCATCTTTAAAAGAAGAAAAGAAGAAGCTGCAGAACGGTGATGCAGGTAAGCGATTTTTTTTTTAATAACAAAGGGATTGTTTTTAACGCTGCACAAGGTGGGGGTATGTTTAAAAAAAATTTTTGCATTTCGGCGCGGGACAACCCCTTTAATCATTGTATAATGTAAAGTTATGTATCCTCTTCATATACTTTCATATCTGATGATACTCTGTAGATTGTGATCCCGCTGTATAGAGCTCTAGTGAGACCACATCTGGAATATTGTAGTCAGCTCTTGAAACCTCATCTATGGAAAGACCTTGATAAAATATAAGGGGTCCGAAGGCAAACTACAAAAATGATGGGGGGTCTTAATAACAAAACTTATCAGGAGGGAATTAAATGGTCACTAATGATAGAGCAAACTTTGGAAAAATCAATATTACAAGCGAATATAAGGAACTTTGTAATAAACTTTGTAAATAAAAAAAATCCATCCCCTAGAAGGAGTTGTTGGAATAAAGCAAAACTTCATATGTGTGATTGTAACCATGATATAAGTGATTAAAATATCAGATCAAAAGGATAAATTTACTGTGGAAAAATGAACACTTGAGGGGAGGCTCTAGTACCCTGTTGTACCACCTCTAGCTTGGATAATAGATGTGATACAGGTGGGCATGGAGGCTCTAGTACCCTGTTGTACCACCTCTAGCTTGGATGTAAGATGTGATACCAGCGGGCATGGAGGCCCTACTACCCTATTGTACTATTTCTAGCTAGGATACGAGATGTGATACAGGTGGGCATGGAGGCTCTAGAACCCTGTTGTACCGCCTCAAGCTTGGATACAAGATGTGATACAGGCGGGCATGGAGGCTCTAGTACCCTATTATACCACCGCTAGCTTGGATGTAAGATGTGATACAGGGATCATGGAAGCGCTAGTACCCTGTTGTACCACCTCTAGCTTGGATTCAAGATGCGATACGGGCGGGCATGGAGGCGCTAGTACCCTGTTGTACCACCTCTAGCTTGGATACAAGATATGATACAGGTGAGCATGGAGGCTCTAGTACCCTGTTGTACCACCTCTAGCTTGGATACACGATGTGATACAGGGATCATGGAAGCGCTAGTACCCTGTTGTATCACCTCTAGCTTGGATTCAAGATGCGATACGGGCGGGCATGGAGGTGCTAGTACCCTGTTGTACCACCTCTAGCTTGGATACAAGATGTGATACAGGTGAGCATGGAGGCTCTAGTACCCTGTTGTACCACCTCTAGCTTGAATGTAAGATGTGATACCGGCGGGCATGGAGACCCTAGTACCCTGTGGCACTATCTCTAGCTAGGATACAAGAAGTGATACAGGTGGCCATGGAGGCTCTAGTACCCTGTTTTACCACCTCTAGCTTGGATACAAGATGTGAT
Source organism: Eleutherodactylus coqui (assembly GCF_035609145.1). Taxonomy (NCBI): domain Eukaryota; kingdom Metazoa; phylum Chordata; class Amphibia; order Anura; family Eleutherodactylidae; genus Eleutherodactylus; species Eleutherodactylus coqui. Next base: position 122,794,688 of record NC_089837.1, read on the forward strand.
ACAGGGAGCATGGAGGCTCTAGTACCCTGTTGTACACCTCTAGCTTGGATACAAGATGTGATATGGGCGTGCATGGATGTGCTAGTACCCTGTTGCATCGCCTCTAGCTTGGATACAAGATGTGATACAAGCGAGCATGGAGGCATACAGGTCCTGTGTGGTATCCTGCGGCATATGGTCTACATTTACTGTAACTCAGCCTCTAGATTAGTAATAACAAACCTTTTAGAGACTGAGTGCCCAAACTGCAACCCAAAACCCACTTATTTATAGCAAAGTACCAACATGACAGCGGGCGGGGCTTATCACGACATATGATTTTTTTTATACTCCTCTAATAGCCTGTGTGCCTCATCAATCTAGTAACATATGTTCATACTACTTTTTTTTTATTTTACCACTATCAATCAATGCAGAAGTGCAGCCCCTCTGCAATCCACTGCTTTCCTTAGGCCCTCCGTTATTATAAAAAGGACAGCGAAACTTCAAAATAGACAGGGAGGAACGCCCTGTGTTTTTTTCCCTGCTAGAGCACTGGACTACCATTGGTGCGGATTTTGACTGGAAATAAGCTGCATACCCACAGCTGATTTCATACTATGCGCTCCCCCCACCTCCTCCAAAGGCTTTCCACTGTCAGTGCTCCCTGGTTTCTGTTTCCCAGCGGGCTGTAGTGGCCTCAGCTGACCAGCATCACCTGACCCGAGGCACCGCACCTGACTAGGCCACTGCAAACCAGGAGCTGTGGAATGCTGACAGCATGTCAGCTGGCAGGTGTCAGAAACAGCCGCCACCCACCCTGTATGATCAGCTGCCAATCTGGCACCTTACTAACACCAATACTGGACAACTCACAAGTATACCCCAAATCATAAAGGAATTGTAGGCATTATATGTGTCTCCAGTTTGCTGTGGGTCAAGCAGCAGAATGTTTTTTGGATTGATTTTTATTAGCTGCTTAACTAGCTCTTGTGCATTTGTATAGTCACAGCATAAATGGAGCATATATTGAGATGTATTGTGATCATAGAAATGCACAAAACCTAGTAGAGCAACCAATAAGGATCAATTTAATAACAATTATCCCGCTTTGCCCACAGCAAACTGGTGACAGATATAATGTCTACAGCATTAATATAATTGTGCATACCAGGTTAGAAAAATAAAAGGTGGAAGAGGCAGAGATTGTGTACACACTGACTGCAGGTCTGAGAGCTGTGTGAGAGCAGGGAAGCTGAGCCTGTGAAGACAGCCCCCCCCCCCCCCCCCCCCCAGCCAATAAGATGTCCAAAAGTCCCAGTTGCTAGAGAAACTGAGGGCCTAAGGAAAGCAGTAGATTGCAGAGGGGCTGCACTTCTGCATTGATTGATAGTGGTAAAATAAAAAAAAAGTAGTATGAACATATGTTACTAGATTGATGAGGCACACAGGCTATTAGAGGAGTATAAATTATCTGACAACCTAGTGTCCTTTTAAGTATGCTACAAGTATACATTAGCTATAATATAAGTTGCTTGAAAAGTTAGTGTACTCAACATATAATACATTAAATGCACTGCTGCAGCAAACTTTAACATGACTTTTTCAATGGGTGTGTTTTGTTAGGCCAAATTCATGTCAATACCCAATGCTCTCATTGAAATGAATGGATCAGCTGCATGCCCAGGTGACCTCCTCTCTATTTTTTGAGATCCATTGGGCCCCAGCAGTTGGTCTCCCATTGATTAGTTATTTATCCCCTAACCCATAGATAAGGAATAACATGTTCTAACCAAATACCCCTTTAATAAGTTTGAAGGAACTTTTTATTTAATGTGCGAAGTGTCAGGCTAAAGGTTGTTACAACCGTATTAATAGTTTGCTCAAAGTTCAGTTTTGTGCTGAGTTTCAATAGCCAATAGTTTCATCTAGTACAATCTCGGATATGGCTGACAATTGTAGGATTAGTTACACCATGGAGACATATCAGTGAACTAGGTCATTCCTGGAAATTGCCATCTAAGCACATTCTATGATGAAAGTCAAACCTGAATAACCCCAAGATTTGTAGCTTACAAACATGTTTCATCCATTAACAATATTCTGAAATTGTCTGTACACAGAACGGTTCCAGAGAACACGTCAGCTTCGTGGTTGCCAAGCAGGCATTCCAAGGAAAACTAATTTATTAAAAGATGGATGGCCCTGGCGAGGTAGGCTTCCAAGAAGAAAATGTGCTGATATTTCATTGACTTTCCTTTCCCCTCCTCTGCAGAACGTGGGTTCAAATAGTTATGCTGCCTTGTAGATGAAACATGAAGCCTTTGTGTATGTAAGTTTTTCTGCTACGGGTGGGAATGAGGGCATGGATTGGAAGAGTGGCAAATAACTACATATAGAAGTTTTAAAGCCATGATACATACCTAACACGTGTCTCGCTTTTGGAGGGACAGTCCCTACTTTTGACCCAGGTCCATCTTTTTGACCTGGGGAATAGGTTTGCATTAATAAACTTACTATATTGCTCCAAAAGCCACAAATATTTTAACAAAAAGTATTAATGCATGTAAATATGCATGGGAAAATGGATCTTCTACGCAAAGAATCACAAGTGTCCCTCTTTGACTGTCCATAAAGTTGGGAGGTATGATGATAGTGTCGAGTGGACAACATGCAGGTATGCTGTATGTGTGGTGAATGGCTGAGTTTAATATTTTAGATTACTAATACTTCTATGCAGTTACTGCGTTATATCCATATTACATCACTCCACATACATGTGTAAACTATTTGGTGTAATCCAATCAGGACAAGGACAGCAGTCTCTAAAGTTATTATTTACCCTATTCTCTCTATTCTTATTGTGTAAGAGCATCATAACGTATGACCAGGTTCCCACAGAGCAGATTTGCTCAGTATTTTTAAGCCAAAACCAGAAATGCATTGAAAAAAGGAAATTGTATTTAAGTTCCTGTTTTGTTTTTTTTTTAATGCACATACAGTACTGTCTATACTTGCATAATACAGATTTTGATGAATTCCATTATTTCCATTGAAAAAAATGTTGGCAATAAATTCAAATAACTTTATTCCCACTTCAATTTTTTGTATGAATTTTTTTGTGCATATTACTTTTTTCCCAATACATAGCATATTCCAAATGGTCCGTTTGGGTGCTATTTTAATCTATAGAGGTGAATTGCCAATTTATTAAAACTGCCATTTCAGTTTCAGGACATTTGGTCCAATTTTTCCATCCAATCCATAGATTTTGTCCATTGCTTTCCTTGTCCAATAGGATATTTTGTCCAATTTCTTTCATCCGATCCACATGTCGCCCAATTGCTTTCCTCGTCCAGTAAGACTTTTGCCATTGATACTTCATGGTATACTTAAGAAAAGAGATGTGTGTTCTCCTCTTGAACATATAGTCTATATGAAATCTCTGCTTGAAGGACGACTTTGGATGTGACCACCTCTTTCAAAAGTGAAAAGTTTCATCTCCCCTCACCGGTCCGAACAGTGAGGGAAGATGAAATGCATAAGGGGATCCCTCTGGGATGTCACCCACACACATTGTGTGTCCCCTGCACCGGCAAAATGGCGGGCGCAGGCGCAGTAAGGCTAGAGTCACATGGGGCAGATTTTCACTTAAATGTCTGCAGCTGACATTTTGTCGAAAATCTGCAGCTGCAGACTCTACCTCTGAGTCGTGCGGAAATAGAGGCAGGGAAGACTCCTCCACCTAAATGCCAGAGCATTAGGGGTGGGGTGGGGGGGAATCTGCAACGGAGTCGTCATACAAATTATGCCACCTAAATGAAGTACAATATTTGAAAAAAAAAACTTTCAGAATTTGCGAGTTATTTTATGTTAAATTGACACACATCAGATTTTTAAAATTTGTACTAGTCATTAAGGCGCAAACAGGCCTGGTCACTATGGGGTTACAACTAGAGTTGAGTGAACGTACTCTGCTGAGCTTGATGCTCGTTCGAGTATTAGCGCACTTGATATTGCTCGTTACTCGAACGAGCATCAAATCATGTTCGACCCTGGCCCAGAGAGAGAGAGACAAGCAAAAAGCTCAGGACCCGGCGTCCCACATACAAAAATGCTCGAGTCTCCCATTGTAGTCAATGAGGTTCGTTACTCGAGTAGAGGTCTCAAATTTTACGAAAAGCTCGACTCGAATAACGCGGGCCCGAGCATTTGGGTGCTCGCTCATCTCTAGTTACAACAAGTGGCTCAGAATCACTTTTTGCATTTCCAATGCTAAGTGGATAAAATCTAGGTTGGACACAGTGATATATAGGACAAATTCAGATTGGGCGAATTGTCCACCCAGACGAGTTTTTTCTTGGACAAACTCATGAAAGGACAAGAAATCTTGGACCAACTGCCCTCAAACCATTTCGGTTTCATGAAAAGGTTAGATTTATTTGTGTTAAATATATTAACAGTTACACACCTTTTAATATATTTGGTTTATTTTAGACTACCTGAAAGTCAGAAAATGAACAGAAATAGTTTGCAGCATTTTCTGTCTTTTTTCTTCAGCTTCAGGCAAGTTTAAAGGGGTTGTCCCGCGAAACAAAGTTGGGGTATACACTTCTGTATGGCCATATTAATGCACTTTGTAATGTACATTGTGCATTAATTATGAGCCATACAGAAGTTATTCACTTACCTGTTCCGTTGCTAGCGTCCCCGTCTCCATGGTGCCGTCTAATTTTCAGCGTCTAATCGCCCGATTAGACGCGCTTGCGCAGTCCGGTCTTCTCCGTGTTGAATGGGGCTGCTCGGCTGGAGAGCCGCTCCTCGTAGCTCCGCCCCGTCACGTGTGCCGATTCCAGCCAATCAGGAGGCTGGAATCGGCAATGGACCGCACAGAAGACCTGCGGTCCACCGAGGGTGAAGATCCCGGCAGCCATCTTCGCAAGGTAAGTCAGAAGTCACCGGAGCGCGGGGATTCGGGTAAGTACTATCCGTTTTTTTTCTTCAACACCTGCATCGGGTTTGTCTCGCGCCGAACAGGGGGGGGGGCTATTGAAAAAAAAAAAAACACGTTTCGGCGCGGGACAACCCCTTTAAGCCTGTAATACAGATCCATATTATGGACATATTACAAATGACATTATTTCCCTATGTCATCAGTATTTCATCATTATTTGCATTATTTGCCTCTGTATTGTTTGATTTCCTAGTGGGAAAATGCTCATCTGCATTTAGCCAATTGAAAATCATAGGAATGCATAACAAATACTGAGCTAAAATACACTCTTCTGAAACTGGCCTAACACTTTGAGGCCATGCCAGTCCATAAAAGCCATGTTTTCTTTTCTCTCAGTTTACAAATCTGGTGAGTGTTGAAAAAAGCAACACATTTTTGCATAAAAATATGTTTTTGTTTAAGATGTTTTTATTAACTATCCGTTGTCCATAAAGCATCATACATATTAAATCAATATGAATTAAGTCAAAGCAAATAGAAGCATGGCACATTATGAAATCGAAATGTGAACATGTCAATGTTCAGAGGTCATAAGTTTGCGAACCTCAGTAACTAACTAAAATCCAAACCTAACAAGGGAGAAAGGTAAAAGAAAAAAAAAGGGGGGGGGGAGGGAGAAGGGAGAGGGTTTGGAATATCTGGACTAACAGCAGTATGAATGTTACAATATGTAAGTGTTTAATCAGCTTAAGTAGCTTAAGAAAAGAGCGAGACCAATGAGAAGCATCCTTAAAGTCCTTTGTGGACCTGATCAAAATCCATGGTTGCCATATAGCACAGAACCCTTCGAAGAAATTGTCTTCAGCGGTTCTCATGTCCTCAGAGCACATCAATGAGTTGATGGCCTCTGCCTACAGCGGTCAACGTTTTTCTCGGGACACAGACCCAGGGAACACTGACCAGAGGTCTATCTCAAGAGTGCGTACAACAGAAGACTGACATAGGACGTTAAACAAGGCAATAACATCTTGCCAAGGGGTGGCAATGGGAGGGCAGCTCCACTAAATGTGCAGCACAGTATCTGGTTCGACTGAACACCAACATTGTAAGTGAGAAGCATGATTATACATATTTTGTAGGTTCTCACTGAGTAAGAATTTTATAATTACGTTCTTTCAATCTGCAAGACACAGCTAGCTTATGTGAATGGGGAAAAGATTTATTCCAAGAGTTGGCTGGAAGGCTCTGATTCAATTCTCTGTCCCAACTCCAGATGAAACCAGACTGTGAGTTCCCCACCTCCATAATCAACAACCTATACAAAATGGAGATACTGGAGTGGTTCAGAAGAAACACGTAGCTCCTTGAAAAATGTAAGGCTGACATTTAAACTAAGAGTCTTCAAACAAAGGCTGGACAAATATCTGTCTGGGATAATTTAGTAATCCTGCACTGAGCAAGGGGTTGGACCAGATGACCCTGCAGGTCCCTTCCAACTCTACCATTCTATAATTCTAAGAGAAGGTGTCAAGGAGTGCACAAAGATTTTCAGTAGAAAATATTGTCTCTGGAGGTGCCTGTCACCTAGGATATCAGTCAGGGGTTTCAAACACATTGGGCCCATCACATCCCTCAGCTGAGGGATAGATTCAGAGGGGAAGGTAATGAGTACATGGCTATCAAGCGTAGCTGCAAAGCTAGGGTGGCCAACTAAAGGAGTGAGCAGACATGGGGATAAACTAAATCAAATTATGTGCCAAAATCATTTCAAATATTTTTGAGGTGGGATAAGAAGGGTGAGAGTGCTAAGGTGCCCTGGACCTTGCCACATGGAAGCTAAAACATCCTCAGCATGGGTTTAGGTCAGGAGATGAGACATGTTCCAGATCATCGGCGAAAAACGTCTTATGCTCAAAAGGGTCTACCAAGACACTTCTTTGAATAGTTTTTTCTTAACACGTTGGCCAGGGCTTTTATTGCTAAAACATAGAGGAACGTGAAAAGCCCTGTCTCTTGCATTCAGATAAGGCACTATTCACTGTCAGTCAGTCTGTGGGGTTATGGTATAATGCATTATCCATTACCTCATTAAGGTTCCCAGGCCAATTCACTGAAGGGTTGCTTCCAGGAACCCCGAAAGCACCACATTGAAGGCCTTTTCCACATCAATCGCCAGGAGGCACAGCGGGTCCCTGAAGTGATGAGCCATCATGAAGAAATACAGAGATTTAAGTGTATTATCCCTGGCCTCTTGGCCAGGGGCAAACCCCATCTGTATTTTTATGAATCAAGTCTGGAATAAAATATTTTTTAATAAGTTTAATGCCGACGTTATTGAGGGATATAGGACAAAAATTACTACAGACCGTCACATCCTTACTTGGTTTTGATATAACCACAATGTGCACCAGGAGAGCCTGTGGAGGAAAGGGCCATCCTATGAGAGGCTGCATTAAATGATCTACTGAGAAATAGTGCAAATTTCTCTCTGAGCAGCTTGTAGAACCAAAAGGAGAAGATGTCTGACCCGGGCTCTTTTCCACCATCATTTTTTTAATCCCTTCCAAGATTACAGGTTCTGAAATGTCACTGTCTTAATCTCTTATGTCGTCGACCCCCAAGCTACCTGGGGCATGTCTATCTAAGACTCCTTCATGGCACTCTGGGCAAAAAGAAAATAATTGTCACCCTCAACATTTATATTGTATAGCTTATCATAATTATGCCCCAAATGCCACCAGAATCCTTGAGGTAGAGTGGACCAAGCCCCCCGTCCTATATTAAATCACTTGAATGTGAGTTTGTGGTACTCATGAGTGGATAGTGTGTGCTAATCAACAGCCATATTTATCGCCATATTTAAAGTACTCCCTCCTGACTCGATCCTAATAGGTGTTGCACAGACTCGCACTTACAGTTCCAGGGGCCCTTTCCTCCTTTTTTTCAGGGCGCCCTGCAGCAGTCTCTCTCAGCAGTGCAATTTGTTCCTGCTGCACCTGGAGTTGCCACTTAAACACTTGTTGCTGGCTCAGCGTTTTCCTGTTACAAGTGAGTGTTTGCTTGCATCAGCTGCTTGCCAAGCCCTTCTAGAGCAATGGACTGTGATGGCATAGTAGAAGCAAATTTCACCGAAGACATAAGCAGAGATAGTCCCTTAACATCAATAGGCTGTCATTCTGTTACCCCAACAACCAGGTTGGCCCACATTCTCCAGCATATGTGACAATGTCTGTGTTGGGAGGGGGGGGGGGGGGGTTCGGCAAGGATGCAGTCACTTAAATAGTCTGTATATAGAGTCCAAACAGCATTATTTTATTCTAACAACAGAAGATCAGATGAGAAACAACCACTTCCAGCACATAAATTTTGTACAAATAAACAGAAATAAAACACCTGCTCAGTGGGGCACTAACTAGACAATGCTGTGCTCAGCTAGTAATAATATGCAGCATATTTTAGGAAATAATCAGAAGTTGACACTGGACTTGCATTTATTCCCAGGCTCTGACACAGACTGTCTAGTCTTGCAGTCTTTTCTGTCCCAGTAACGAGCTTAGTAGAGACAGTTGAGCTTACTGGGGCCTAAGGAGAAGACCTGTACTGGGTTGGGAGAGACAGTGATGGTTCCACCAACCCACCCATCACTCCAATAAAATCCAGCCCATAGTATACTTGAATAATAGCTCAGTAAACTTTGATTACTGAACAAGACCATAATTTCTGGATTTTCATCTCACCCAGACTAAGATATACACTCTTTACACTCAAAAAAATATTGCCTAGGCGAAGTTGCCATTTTGCTGCAAGATTTGGCATGGAGATATGCAAATGATTAGAGTTGTGGTGGGATTAGATGAGCGGTCTTAGCACCTGAGGCCTAAAAGTGGTTCTACCTTTGGCCGATAAAAAGGTTCTTAGAAGTTACTTGTGTGTAGTGACCTCTTTTTCTGCTTTTGTAGAGCTTGTTGACCACTAGACGTGTCTACGACATAATGGAAGAGATTTTGCCCAGTGAATAGAGTTTAAGAGGAAGCACATTATTGTAATTTGAGAAGCTGGATACTCATATTGACAAATTGTCCACCACCTGAGCCATTCTGACCAGACTGTTAGGAGGCGTTGGGACCGGTGGATACATGAGTGTACAAAAGGCAACCTTGCTCAAGACGCCCTCGACCGACCATCAGTAGAGAGGATTGTCTGATTGTCTGGCAAGCATGAGCAGCTCCAACTGTTTTGTTGTCTGCCATCCAGAGACAGGTGGCACTATCATTACAGGCCCCTGTGTCAGTTGTAACCATTTCCAGGCACTTGGCTGAAGTCTCACATTGCCTGTTATGTGTACTGCCTTTGATACCCTCTGTCACCTCCATTTGCAGTGGTGTTGTGAATGACAAAACTGGACTGCTACAGAGTGGAACTGGGTTGCCTTCAGCAATGAATGCAGATTAAGTTTGGGCATGGATGACAGTCATATTTGTGATAAGTCCAAAAGATAGTTGTGTCAGCAGCACATCCAATTTACCGTATAATGGGAAGCAGGAGCTATGCAATGCTCAAATAGAGGATATGACTCCACAATCCACAGGAACTTGATAAACAGAAGAGTTATGAACAGCATAGAAGGTCCAAACCATAATGCATCAAAGTTGATGTTTCTTTATTTTCTCAAGGATAAAACATTATCATGGAGAACATAAAGAAGCATCAACTTTGATGCATTATGGTTTGCACGTTCTATGCTGTTCATGACTCTTCTGTTTATGATGGTCATATTTGTGTCTGGAGACCTAGGGGTGAGCGCCTCAGTCCTGACTTTGCTGTGGAGCAGCACACTGCCCCCACTGCTGGTTTGATGGTCTGGGTCTAGTAGTGGTACGAGAGACAATGACAGCTCAGCGATATATTCAGGACATCCTGCAGACACATGTGTTTCTCTCATGGCAGGGCATCCAAGCAGCATTTCCCAGCAGGATAATGCTCAGCTGCACACAGCAAGGGTATCACAGGAATGTCTCTACAACACTGTCACACTTCTGTGGCTGCCCGGTCGCCAGATTAATCACCAATAGAACATTTATGGGACCATCTGGGATGCAAACTTCAACGGCCTACAAGTTTGCATGATCCAGAGGCTCAGTTACAGCAAACATGGAGCGATATGCCACAGGATACCACATGGAACGTGTATTCCTCACTGCCCACCTGTATCACATCTTGTATCCAAGCTAGAGGTAGTACAACAGAGTACTAGAGCCTCCATGCCCGCCCGTATCACATCTTGTATCCAAGCTAGAAGCAGTATAACAGGGTGCTAGAGCCTCCATGCCTGCCTGTATAACATCTTGTGTCCCAGCTAGAGGTGGTACAAAAGGGTACTAGAGCCTCCATGCCTGCCCATATCACATCTTGTATCAAAGCTAGAAACAATGCAACTGGGTACTAGCGCCTCCATGCCTGCCCATATCACATCTTGTATCAAAGCTAGAAACAATACAACTGGGTACTAGCGCCTCCATGCCCCCGTATCACATCTTGTATCCAAGCTAGAAGCGGTACAGCAGGGTACTAGAGCCTCCATTCCCACCCGTATCACATCTTGTATCCAAGCTAGAGGTGGTACAACAGGGTACTAGAGACTCCCTTCAAGTATTTAGTTTTCCGCAATAAATTATCCTTTTGCTCTCAAATTGTAATCACTTACTTATATTAACCCTATGTAATCCAATTTTGCACTCAGAGTTTCCTAGGGGGCTTTCTCTTTCTGCCATTATGCAATGGCGCCATCTGCTGGGTAGAGCCAGTACTGCGCTATGTGACATGCCAGAGAGGCCCCTAACAACAGAGCGGCCAGTAATGTACAGTAAGAATACCCTGCCGGACGTCTTCCGACATTGGAGCTGTACAGCCTTCAATCAGAATGTCTTTAGATGTCAGACAGTGGATTGGAAAGGGGTAACATTACAAGCACACATATAAAGTTTCATTCGATTCCGACAACTTCTAGGTGCTTGATTTTTTTGATGAATATATATATATATATATACATACACATACATAAATAATGTAGAACATACATGTTCAAGGCCAATGCAGAACACTCAGGTACTATCAGTAATCAATAAACTAGTTTTGCTCATGATTTCCAAATACAGTTAAGTACATACACTTGAATAAAATGGGAACAGTACCTGGTACTTGGATGTTGCAGGAGATTCCCTTATGTAAAGAGAGCTCACAAGTAGACGTCCTCCCCAATAACACAGGTTAATGCTGCTATTATTCCTCTCCAGATGTCAGTGCGGTCTCTTTGCCTTTATGGCTTTAAACCTCTCCATAGTGATCCTGGGACATGAGCAGTAAGTACTCCTCCTGGCATTGTAGTACATGCAGCGCACACTTCATTTATGGCTCTTATTTGCCTCCCAGTGATAAATCTGCATGCAGCCTGTGTGATTTGTTGTGTCCTCTCTGGAGCTTGCAGCACTTCTGCTCCTCACAGGTCTCTCTCCATCTGTTTCCAGTAAAAGCAGAAGTTGTCTTTCTATCTTTTCATATAGTTTTGGAATTCTTTCCTTAAGTCATCTGTCTATGTCTCCTTTCTGCCCCCTGCAGTCTCCGTCTATGCTGGAGAGGATATAAGAGCACAATGCTGCACAGCGCCCCATCCTAAGAGTTCACACGAACAGGGCAAGCACAACTTCTGATGTCACTGACACCCGATATGCTCCCTGTATTTTTGGTAACACAATGCATGCATCCTTCCAAATGTTAGCGTAAGGAGTTAAATCTATTCTGAGTTACAGTAAATCTTGATTAAAAGAGTTTGTCCATCAGTGCAGTGATAAGTCATTAACAATTCTCCCAAGGAACCACCACTGGTGCCCAGTCAGGAATTATTAATGCAGGATAATGAAGGCACTCCAAGACTTTTCCTAACAACTCCTTCATTGCTGTCCATGTTTAACACTGGTCAATAATTTCAAACATTCACGGTATTTACTATAACAATATTTTGCAAGATTATCTCCCTATGTAAAAGTTTCCTTATGAAGTTATCAGGATAGACGAGAAGCAGCAAGGTTACAAAATGAGTGCAGCTACGGTAGTTGACAAACTCTGAACATATGCAGGTATTTAGAAGAGAATGAGACTTGTCTGCTCAGTTCTCTGCAGAAAATCATATACAACATATATAAGTGTAAGTAGGAGTGCAACATAAACAATAGAATATATATCTGTAAAATAAGTCTCAGTCTGGTCATAATCTTATGCTTTGGAGACGAAGACGTCCACTTGTGAGCTGTCTGCATAGATGAATTGTGAAAGCAGCTAAGCAGAAGAAATAGAGGTCACCATCCACCTGGTGGTCTAAGCTTTCCCCACCAGGTCGTAAATCACTAACAAGCTGTCAGTGTGATAATGGCTGCTCATAACTCCTGTACTGTCTGGTGTAAAGTGTGTGCTAAACCAGCAGAAAAAGGTTTGGTACTGTGTTAGCCAGTAGAGCAAGAGAAATCAAGTAATCTTGTAGATATGATACCTTTTAGCATGATGTTACAGGAAGCTTTCAGATCTTCTATGGCCCCTTCATTAGGCTAAATGAAACTCATTTGGATGGGGCACATATATATAATATACAAATGCAGAGACGACACATTTGCACTTAAAACAGTACCAGACAAGGTTAGCAGAGAAATAAATACCTAATCAGTCCACTGAGCTAAGGAATGTGACAGTTTTAGAATGTCTGTCATTTCTCCTTTAACCCTGCACATAAAGTAGATAGAACAATAGTTCTGCAGCGCCACCTATTGTATGGCAGCATTCTTTTAAATTAATTTCTGAAGTTTTATGAAGTTAAAAAAAAAAAAAAAAAAAGTATATCGCCTTACCGAGTATGCTCGCTCATCTCTACTCACCACAACTAAGGCTGGTTTCACATTTGCGTCAGAACTTCCGGTCAGAGGTTCTGTCGCACATCTGGCTGCAAAAACCAGAAGAAAAATCGCTGTATGCAGAGCTTTTCCTCCATCCAAAAGCCGGGCAGCTGGGTGGAAAGTGGGCTGACCCCATAATAGACAACTAGTCCATGCAGCACTGTTCGGTTCTGTCTCTGGACCCCAAATGGAGCAGGAAAGTGGAACCCCCACACAGATGTGAAACCCTAATAAAACTAGTGGATCCTCCAAATTGAACACAAAATGACACTTTTAATGAATACTGTAGTCTCAGAATTAGTCAACCCCCTCATGACAAACGTATTTAATATTTAGTAGAGCACCTTTTGCTATGACCTGCTGAAAGGTGATGATTAGCCAGACAGCAGCTTCTGATAGTCTTCCAGTCTTCATGGGCAGTGGCCTTCAGTTCACTAATATTCTTAGGTTTGCATACCTTCTTTGCATTCCACCAAATATTTTCTATGGGGGTTCAAATCAGGTGACTGTAAAATTCTAGGAATTTCTAGTACTTCTTCTGAATCCAAGCTTTGGTGGACTTGGAGGTATGCTTAGGGTCATTGTCCTGTTAGAAGATCTAATGACCTCAGTTTCCTCACAAAGGTATAACAATTTTTCTAGGATTTTCTAATACAGTACTTGATTGAATCCATCTTGCCCTTCACATGCTGCAGGTTTCCAGGCCATAGGGTACAAAGCAGCCCCAGAGCATCACTGAGCCACTGCCATGCTTGACTGTAGGCATGTTGTTCTTTTCATTCTTCCTCCTCCAGACATACAACTGATTCATAGGCCCAAAAAGTTCCTGTTTTGTTTAATCGCTCGACAGAAGAGAATCCCAAATCCTCTGTGATCTTCAACATATTGGAGCTGCTTTTGAGTCAATAGAGGTGTACATCTTGGAGTTCAAACATGAAAACCTTGAGTGTTTAGTATGTACCTTACTGTGCAAATAGAAAGCTCTGTGGCTACTGCCACCAAATCTTGCTACAAGTCTTTTGCAGTCACGCGAGGACTTTTGACTACCTGCCTCTTCAGGAATCTAGTGGCAGCCAGTGATAGCTTCCTCTTTCTGCTATGTCAAGTGTTCTGTTAATTTTGAACTTGCAAATGGGACACTGCAGGCTGCCAAGAGAGACTCCTATATGGCGGTTTCAGGGGTGTAGCTAAAAGTTCACGGGCCTGGGTGCAAAAGTTTATATTAGGGCCCCCCAACTTCTCTTAACCCCTTAACGCAAAGGCGTACCTTGAAGCTCCTGGGCCCCAATGCAAAACCTGTAACAGGGCCCTAACTGTAATGCTTTACTCATAGTACTGGGCTCCCTATGTGGAGAAGAGAGGCCTTATGGGCCCCCTAAGGCTCCTGGGCTCGTATGCAACCGCATCCTCTATAGTTACGCTGGTGGGCAGTTTGTCATTTTACTGCATAGAGGACATATTTTTGCAAGAAAAATACAATTTGGACAATCCCTTTAAGTTGGCAATGGGAATATAAACAAAGATGCATGAGCCTTTATCTGCCAGTATGTGCACCAACATAGATATAAAGTCCATAGTGATGCAACAATGGGACCTAGCTGAGAGGGTAGGGTCAGTCTGTGCATGGGCTGTGGTTTATGGTTGCATAGCATTGGCCTACAGAGCAGTGAATTCCATAAAATACAAAATGCATGATAGATGGATTATATAACTAAATAAATATACAACTATGAACAGGAATAGATAAATGTGTCTAAACAAATTGAATTCCACATATAAATATATAAAATGTCATAGCCCTCTCACTGACCAGTATATTTTATATAGTTCATCAACATGTTGAAGTACATATTTCTGTCAATCTTAATCTGTAAAACTGTCCAGAATCACTTAGAACACAGTGACCACAGCTGCGGTAATAATAGATACTTTGCTGTTCCCAAACAGACATTTATGGCTTTTTCAAGTGCATTTCAAACTGTCTTCCTGGTTAAAGATGGGTTGTGGGTTGAAAAAGATATTGCGATAAAGACATTTCATTCGAGGCATTTAAAGTAATGTTCCCATTAACTAGCTTGGTAAGTGAAGGAAATGTTTATCCCTTGTAAAGATTGTAACTGGTTCATTTTTACGATCCTAATTCTGCACCTTCCCCTATATGTGCAAGTTAAGAAACCCACTAAATTAAAGCAGATTTTATTCTGGTGGACCCAGTGGCTTTTTAAAAAAATGATTGTCTTCATCAGACAATCCCTTTATCTTTTATGCATAATGTAAGATATAAGCAGAATACAGTATATAGTGTAGTCATATATTAGCACAGCCATAGCCCCATAGCAGGATATACATATTATTAGCATTTGTGCATTCTATCACATTGCATTATCTGTCTAGTATGTAAAAAAAAGTTTGGCACCATGTTAAACAGTAAAGCAACATGTGATTGTTCTCAGTAAGAGAAACCAAGTAATCTTGTAGATATGATACCTTTTACTGGCTAACAAAAATACATGAAGTTACAGCGAGCTTTCAAACCTACTTAGGGTCCTTCCTCAGGCTTAGGCCGGGCTCACACGAACGGGTCGGATTCCACATTTGGGGGGCCCACAGTGGATTCCAGCTATGAGCTCAGCCAGTGATCTTGCGTACCTCATTAAACTGTATTGCGGATGACTGCGGAGGCATGCTGGCGTTCATGCGCAGTACAGTTTTTTTTTTTGTTCGTTTATATTTACTGTGATGATGTGAGTATCTGCAGCCCATACACAATGTTAATTGTGTATGGGCTGTGGGTCGGACGCCTCTATTGACTTCAATGGAGGCCGTCTGCATGGATTCCGTTGTAAAATAGAGCATGCTGCAATTTTTTTTCCACTTGTGGAGTACGCAATTTATACCTGTGAGTGTGAAGAAAAAAACTCGAAAGTACATGCCTGTCAATTACCACAGATCGTCCGCTCGGATGCTGAGCATTATATATATATTTGAAAAGGCACAGACATGGTGTGATTAATTTGCACTTAACACAATACCAGAACAGAATGAATAGAGGGATAAATACTTAATTAGTCCACTGATAAGGATGTAAAAGTTCTATGGTCTCTGAATTGGTATTGGGGGGATCACCAGGCCTGTGTGTTATCTCTGCTTTAGATTTCTCATATTCTCCACTGTTGCATGAAGCCACTTGAGATGTAGTATATCACATGGCAGTATACGTACAGTGGCATACAGTACAGTGAAGGCAATTAATTCAAACGTTATGTGTCAAAAATCACAGCTTACCCAGACAAACATATATTGAACTAGATAATTATATGGACATTTGGTTGCCTATACTAATCATATGGTCCACACAAGTTTAATATTCACATCATACAATTGATCCAGTAGGTTTACTCCATGCGATAAGACAGTGGCTGCTATTCTTCTACTAACTTCTGAATTCTTCTTGTCACTGTTATCTGCTTATGCTGAATTCTTCTTCCTGTGCTAGAAATATATAACACTATTCTTTGTTGTCCAGCTTGTTGTGACTGCTGACCCAATCCAGATGCCATCCACACGCACGGGAACCATCAATGTCTTTTATTTCCTCAGGAATAGAGATAAGCCCATCTTTTTTTTGATAGAACTTATATAATTAGGGTGCATTTATGTTCAATTGACATTTCATTCTTCTGATTTTCACCTGGTCCTCTATCTCATCAGGACTAATAATTTCAACTACTATATATATATATATATATATATATATATATATATATATATATATATATATATATATATGTTTCCACCATCAATTGCATTATAGCTAGCTATTTGTACAGGAGCCATATGCATGGGACAGATCCATTTTTATTCCTGCATTGTTTACAAAGCTTCTTAATGGGAAGTACATCCACATGGCTTAACTGGTAAAGCTTAATCTTTGAAAGGGCTTTCCTGTCTTATACACATAATGCTTAAAACAACCCCCTGGTTTCGGGTAAAATTGTGTACCTTCGCTGGGCAGGGGGTATATTACCTGTATTTGTTCTTCTCTGCCACCCTTCCAATTTCTGGGTCTTGTTTTAGTTATTGATGGCCGACACAGTCTCCAGAATACCGAATCTCCACAGTGCGTTGATAGTGCTAGGACTACTAATGCATCATATCTGCTCTCTGATTAGCCAGAACTACTAATGTGATCAGCACTGGACAATCAGAGAGCAGTGTGCAATGTGCTTTTGCTAGATATAAAATTGCTACAGCTTTCTTAGACAGCTGAAAGCAGGCCCGGCAGACCCGAGGGGCGGCAGAGAGGAGCACCTGCAAGTAAGTAAAAATGTGTTCCGAAACTGGAGGGTCACTTTAATCACTGTATACATGAAAAGTTCTACAACTTGCAGCTTTACTTTGTGTGTCCTTTCCTCATCACTTTTAAGATCTTTTTTTTGGCTTCTAGTACCGTAAATGGAAAACCTAACTGGGCAGTGTTATAACCAGTCTTCACAATGCTCTGTGAGCTAAATACAGCAGCAGTACAGTTCTTTATTTGCCACAATATATCAGTCTGAAGTCCAACTATTTAGCTCACACAGTTTTTTAAGGTTCGATAGAATTGTATCCACTTTGTGTTGAAAGCAAAATGCGGTGAAAGAGGTGAAAGAAAAAATGTACAAAGACATAACTCATAGAACATAGAAACATAGTATGCTAGGCTGAATGAAGACAATGTCCATCTAGTTCAGCCTGTTTCTGCTCCCCCCTTCCCACTTGTTGATCCAGAGGAAGGCACAAAAACCTCAATGAGGCAGATGCTAATTTAGCTCCTTTGGAGGGAAAAATTCCTTCCTGACTCCATAATGGCAGTCAGAATAATCCCTAGATCAACATTTGAGTTCTACCTAACTCCAAGACCTGGATCAACAACTCTGCTGGTCACCTAATGTCTATATCCTGCAATAGCATAGTGCTCTAAAAAGACATCTAGTCCCCTCTTAAACTTCTCTATCGATTTTACCATCACCACATCCTCAGGCAGAAAGTTCCACAGTCTCACTGCTCTTACAGTAAAGAACTACCTTCTGTGTTGGTGTTGAAACCTACTTTCTTCTAGATGTAGAGGATGCCCTCTTGCTACCGTCGTAGTCCTGGGTATAAACTGATCATGGGAGAGATCCTTATATTGTCTCCTGATGTATTTATACATAGTTATTTGGTCGCCTCTTAACCATCTTTTTTCCAGGGTAAATAATCCCAATTTGATAGCCTCTCTGGGTATTCCAGTCCTCTCATTCCATTTATTAGTTTAGTTGCCCTTCTTTGGACCCCCTCAAGCACTGTGACATCTTTCCTGAGCATCGGTGTCCAGAACTGTACACAGTATTCCATGTGTGGCCTGACAAGTGCCTTAAATAGTGGAAGAATAATGTTCTCATCCCTCACCCCTATGCCTCTTTTAATGCACCCTAAGACTTTATTTGCTTTTGCAGCAGCTGAATGGCATTGACTGCTCCAATTAAGTCTACAATCAACTAGTACCCCCAGATCCTTTTCCATATCACTTTTCCTTAGCAGTACCCCATTTAGTGTATATTGGTGGCATCCACTTCTTCTGCTCATGTGCATAACCTTACATTTATCAATATTGAACTTCATTTGCCATTTTTTAACCCAAGCCCCCAACTTATCTAGGTCCATTTGTAGCCGCACATTGTCCTCCTTTGTATTAATTACCTTGTATAATTTGTTATTGTCTGCAAATATTGATATTTTATTGTGAAATCCTTTTATAAGGTCATTAATAAATATATTGAACAGAATGGGACCTAATACTGAAATCTGTGGCACCCCACTAGCAACGGTGGCCCAATCAGAGTACAAACCATTTATTACTACCCTCTGCTTTCTATCTCTGAGCCAGTTCTTTATCCAGATACACACGTTTTCGCCCAGACCGAGCTGTCTCATTTTATATATCAACCTATTATGCGGCATAGTGTCACATGCTTTACAAAAATCCAGATATACAAGATCAAAAGACTCTCTCAGGTCCAGCCTAGAACTTACTTCATTGTAGAAGCTGATCAGATTGGTCTGACATGATCAACCCTTCATAAACTCATGCTGATGAGGAGTTATTCCGTTATTCTCCTTGAGGTATTCTAGGATGGTGTCTCTCAGAAACCCTTTGAATATTTTTCCAATTATAGAAGTGAGACTTACCGGCCTGTAGTTAACAGGTTCTCTTTTAAACCCCTGTTTGTATTTTGGGACCACACTAGCAATGTGCCAATCTAGTGGTATAATCCTGGTCTTGGTGGTGTCTCTAAATATAAGAAATAGCAGTCTATCTATCACTGCTATTACCTGATATACTGCAGGGCAGGCTCAATCACCACATTCCCTATTAGCATGTAGAGAGCTAGATTACAATATGAGGCAGCTAAATGTTCATGTGCCGACTAATGTGGAGCCACTCAGCTCCACCCAAGATTGGGGGAGGGGTGACTGCAGACAACATAGTCTGCACGTATGAACTGATACCAAGGATGTGAGCCATAGATAAGTGCACCACACCATACAGGAATACAACCCCTACTGGCAAATCAGTGGGTTGCCCTGTATCACCACAATGCACCACACTGGCATGACATCCTGGGCTCACCCAGCATCTATAGCACACTACATGCAAAAAACACTGCGGGTGTTTGTTTGCATTTTGAGCTAAATACAGCAGCAGTATAGTTCTTTATTTGGCCCAATGTATCAGCCTCAGGACTTATTCACACAAGTGTAAATCGGCTGGCGTTTTTTTATGGCCGGCCGATATACGCTACCATCTGATACACAGGCTTGGCGTATATGCTGTTGGGTGAGGAGAGACAGCTTAGCTCTGCTAAGCTGTCTCTCCCTTCCCTCTCCCTCGCCAGCTCCCCTCCTCTCTCCTCCCCTCCGGCTGTTTGCAAGGGAAAGTGGGTGGGATGGGGAGGAGCTAAGCTCCTGCCCCTTTTCTGCAGCCAGCACTGGGAAGGGGCGGGGTGTAACTTGGCTCCACCTCCATCCTGCCCCCTCCCATTGCAAACAGCGGCAAGGGGCAAAGAGGAGAAGAGAAGGGAGAGGGAGTTTAGCAGTCACGCTGCTAAACTCCCTCCCACCTCTCTTCCCTGGCCACTGTCATTGGTTCCTATAGGAATAAATGGCAGCGGCCGTAGTCCGACCAGGAAGATAGTTTCCTGCCCGGCATAAAAACACGCGACCGGGTGCTTTTACGCAGCGGAAATACACCTGTGTGATATGATGCATTGGAATCCAGTGCATCTGATGGTAGCATATATTGGCCGGCCGTGAAAATGCCGGCCGATATACGCTCATGTGAATAAGCCCTGAAGTCCAGGCTATTTTGCTCATACAGTTTTGCAAGGTTAGATAACATTGTATCCACTTTGTGTTGAAAGCAGGACTAAGTGTTAACAAGAGTGTTCTGATTCACTGAAAGCAAGCAAAAACCTTGAAAATGATGAGGAATTAAAACACATATTACAATATTTCTTCATTGCTACATTGCTTAGGCTTTAAGGGCAGATGTCATTGCTGGCATCTTGGATATGTAGCAGTTAAATGATTAGCAATTAAGGACAATGTTGGGCTGTTGGGCAATAGATATTCATTTCCAACCAGGGGAACATCAACATAGTTTGTGTGTGTTCTCTTTTTGCTTACATGAGATTCAGTATTTGTAAGTCACTAATCAGATAGGACTAAACAGATTTCAGTTTAAAAAATGTTCAGTTTATGATACAATCACATTTTGTAGATCTGCTATTTTTTCAGATAATTAGGTATGTATTGTCCCATTAATGGAAAATTACCAAATCTTATTTATAAATTATAAGAGACCATTTATTTTGAAAGACTGTTTTGTAAATGTTTCCTAGAGGACAAATATGTGATAAAATTTTTTATTTGTTTAGTTGATATTTGAATTTCAGCAATAAATATAAACATTTCTAAAAACAGAGCTGTTTCCAAGGGGATTAACATGTAATAGTGTACGGCACACATGTGCGCAAGCTACAACTTGTAGAGTGGGAGACAATAACCATGGCAGAAAATAGGTTTGTTAATTCATAGCATGTGCTTCTTGAAGGAAAGTGAATGGTTTTCATTATCTGGCTTAATAAACAAATTAAATACACTTCGCTTGATTTGAAGAAACAATAAATCTTCCCAAATGAAACTACTCGCCTGTTATCTTCTTAGTCAAGAGGGGGCAGTATATGGTTGCAACTGGATCTGGATAAGTAGAGGGTTTGGGCAGAAAAGAGGTTTAACACTGATAAAAGTAAGGTTATGCACATGGGCAGGGAAATCCATGTCACCATTACATGCTAAATGGGAAACCACTAGGTAACACTGACATGAAAAAGGACTTGGGGGTTTTAGTTAACTGCAATCTTAACTGGAGCAACCAGTGTCAGGCAGCTGCTGCCAAGGCAAATAGGATCATGGGGTGCATCAAAGTGGTCTAGGGGCACATAAGGGGAACATTGTTCTCCCACTTTACAAGTCACTGGTCAGACCACACATGGAATATTGTGTGCAGTTTTGGGCACCGGAACTCAAGAAGGACATATCAGAGCTTGCATGGGTAGAAAGGCGGACAACTAAAGTAATAAATAGAATGGGCGGACTACAATACCCAGAGAGGTTATCAAAATTGGGTTTCTTTAATTTAGAAAAAAAACAGCTGATAGGAGACCTAATAACTATGTATTAATATATCAGGGGACAATACAGAGATCTCTCCCATCATCTATTTATACCAAGGACTGTGAGCGTGACAAGGGGGCGCCCTCTATGTTTAGAGGAAAGAAGGTTTCTACATCGACATAGAAGTGGGTTCTTTACTGTAAGAGCAGTGAGACTACGGAACTCTCTGCCTGACCACATGGTGATGACAGTTCGATAAAAGAGTACAAGAGGGGCCTGGACTGGACTCCTTTCTGGAGCATTACAATATTACAGGTTATAATCACTAATTTCTTCAGAAGGGTTGTTGATTCAAGGATTATTCCAATTGTCAGAATTTGAGTCGGAAAGGAATTGTTTCCCCCTTAAATCCGTAAAATTCTCTTCTACCGCATTTGGTTTTTTTGCCTTCCTTTGGATCAACATGCAGGTGTGTGTGTGTGTGTGTGTGTGTGGTGGTGGTGGTGGGGGGGGGGTTATAGGCTAAACTGGATGGAAATAGGTCTTTTTTCAGCCTTGCACACTATGTTGGTGAAAATCTACAACTAATCCAAGCTCAACCTGCAACTGAAGCTGACATGGTAAAGAATTGAATATCTGCAGGGCTGGTAATTTTCTGCGCAGAAAAAATTCCATAGCATGCGGGTTAGATGTATTTAAATCTCATCCACTTGCCTACTACTATATTCTTCCGCAAATCTTCTCATCTTGCATCTGCCAGAAAAATCTGCAGCATTTCAATCCTGTAAACCTACTCTCTTAATAATTACATGCAGGCTTCATTGTGAATTGAGATGTGAATACAGGGATGGATTTCACTCATTGCATTGCAATGAATGAAATGCATTTGTGAAAATCATGCATCTGCATGTACTGCTTCATGTTCACATCATAGTGCATTCAAATTTCCACAGGAGATAGTGCATGCTGCAGATTTTAAGGACCTGTATGGACAGGTTAATCAGGTTGAGAGTGTAAGGGCTTACAAGGGCAGGTAAAAAAGTCAAAAAGTGTCAATCCCATGAAATGTTAAAATAGTTAAATATTATTGAAATGTATCTCAAAATGTTATGAAGTTATTTATGGCACTGTCACTAAAGTAATGACATTGCAGATATGTGGTGGCGAATACGTGTTCTGGGTAGACGTGGCTGTGTGAATTTGAAGTGTAGTTTGCATGAACAATGTGTTATAAGAGTTTCTTTCCTGCACAAAGGACCAGTTGATGATGTACTGCAGAGCAAGAATGGATGTGCAACGGGGAACCTGATTTGTTAAACCACATTTATATACTTTGGTGTGGATTCTGCAACTCAAATTTCATAACCAATATGTGATGTGTGCACACAGCCTCTGAGAGCATCCTGGAGGTGTCTGTATTCAAACCTTTGACAATTAGGTTGGTTTGCTGCTTGTTGTTATGTGGGGTATCACTATTCTTAAATGCAAAAGGGGCCCCAAGACCTTCAGAAAAGAAGGCTGTGATTTTGGAAACAGATTTAAAAAGATCACCAAACAATTGGTCATCAATTATTCGTATATTCGTAGATTATCTACAAGTACAGAAAAATTTCAAACAACTGTTAGCTTGCTCAGACTAGAAAGTCCAACAAACTCAGCCTGAGAACAGAATGTAAGATCCTGAAAAAAGTTTCTCCAAAAGAACACCAAAATTTCATCACAGCTAACTGTCACCACGATTAATGTAAAAGTGCATGAATTTGCCAAAGGCTGCTGATTGAGGCTGCGTAAATTAAATCTAAATGAGAGCTGCCAAGAGGCAAACTTTGCTAACGTGCTGTACAGACTACTGTGATTTTTTTTCTTGTTAGTGCCTTTTGTTCAATTGCATCACCGTTATATTTATATGCTATTGCAATAAAATCAAATAGTGATGTCTACATATGATTTCTAAAAAACTGTACATCTATCTATCTATCTATCTATCTATCATTTGCTGTGCACACAGTGTCATGTCTCATCTACTTGACTATTCATTGACATGTATAAGCTGTACTGTATCTCCAAGTGTTTGCCTTTAGTTTGCCTTTTTAGTTTGTCCCTTCTGGTTCTCTGTACCCCCTGTGTTGTATAACTCCTCCTTTTCCTCCCGTGAAGGAGTTTCCTGTCTACAGCCCAGGCTCGTGTTAAGTCTCTACTCTGTGCTTTGGCTCATCATCATTCTTTTTACCTACTACTGAATGTGCATTCTACAAGATTTCTACCTGAATAAACCCTGGAATCTTCTCATATTCCTCTGCAGTCGAGTTGGATGCTGTCTGACAACATATACCTGGTGTGAATACTGGTCTATAACTACAAGAACAGTTTCCCCAGCCTATACGCTTGCAGCCATGTTATTGAGTCCGAATACACAGTCTTAATTAGATATGCTCTATTTATGACGTGAATACTTCATACATAGATTATAAGCATATTCTAGCAGTGTGGAAAATTTCATAGAGGAGAATTTAGCTTCTTTGGATAAATCTTGTGCTTTCATCCAGGGATGGAGGGAGCAACTAGCTTTTAATATTTTAACACAAGTGACAATTTACAGTGTTATAAAGAGTATTCTTGTGTTTGATGTGGGTTTAAAAAGCTTTTTTATGGTTCCACATATGGCCTTTTTCTGTTGCATACCAGGCTATTTTCATCATGGAAGTAAGCTTTGTTTGCTCCCCATGGTGTAATATATGCAGGTTTTTCTCTAAAAGACTCTTTTGTTTTTGTGTTATCCAACTTTTTTTTTTAACTTGAAATTCTTGGTCAGTATTAAGTACAAAGTGATGATATTTGGTGCTACAGATGCGTCTGACCTACATCTACCATGATTCAATGCCAGGAACACTGTCAGTATTAGTATCCCACGGGAAAGCCATCATGGAAAATACTGTAAGCAGTATCTAAAGCTTGAGAAATATTCGGTATTATAGTCTTTTTCTACCTTCAATACATAATATCCGTTCTTATGTGTAGTTCAGTTTTCAATTACTTCTACATAAGTATATTTAAGCATTGTAAGTAGAGATGAGCGAACGTACTCGTTTAGTGCGTTTTTGCAATCGAGCACCGCTTTTTCCGAGTAACTGACTACTCGGACGAAAAGATCCGGGGGGCGGCGCGGTGGAGTGGGGGGTCGCAGTGGGGAACAGGGGGAAGCTCTCTCTCCCCCCCCCCCCACTCCCCTCTGCAACCCCTCCCCCCCGGCGCCCCCCGAATCTTTTTGCCTGAGTAGTCGGTTACTCGGAAAAAGTGGTGCCTGAGTTCAAAAACGCCCTAAATGAGTACGTTCGCTCATCTCTAATTGTAAGTCCTTTGCTTTTTGTTATACTGTTACATTTTTATCTATTTGTAGACAATAGTAACATTCTTGGAAAATAAAATAAGTGCATACAAAGTTCTGATATATAATAATACTTAAAGGGGTTGTCCCGCGAAAGCAAGTGGGGTTCAGCACTTCTGTATGGCCATATTAATGCACTTTGTAATGTACATCGTGCATTAATTATGAGCCATACAGAAGTTATTCACTTACCTGCTCCGTTGCTAGCGTCCTCGTCTCCATGGTGCCGTCTAATTTCAGCGTCTAATCTCCCGATTAGACGCGCTTGCGCAGTCCGGTCTTCTCCCTTCTGAATGGGGCCGCTCGTGCCGGAGAGCTGCTCCTCGTAGCTCCGCCCCGTCACGTGTGCCGATTCCAGCCAATCAGGAGGCTGGAATCGGCAATGGAACGCACAGAGCCCACGGTGCACCATGGGAGAAGACCTGCGGTCCACCGTGGGTGAAGATCCCGGCGGCCATCTTCGCAAGGTAAGTAAGAAGTCACCGGAGCGCAGGGATTCGGGTAAGTACTATCCGTTTTTTTTTTTTAAACCCCTGCATCGGGTTTGTCTCGCGCCGAACGGGGGGGCTATTGAAAAAAAAAAAAAAAACGTTTCGGCGCGGGACAACCCTTTTAATCGAAGCAAGCTCATTGATGTGAATTCTTTGTGACTTTAGAGTTCATACTATGACAAAAAAAATAGAAGCAGCACATTCTTTTATCATGTAGTAGTCAGATAACACATTGCCAATCCAAACAATGAAAATTTGGAATCAATAACAAACTAAGCTGTGACTGTAGACTTTTTATTTCACAATATACACAGATGTGTCCACTCTTCTTTTTCTGCAAATTGTATTGAGGACTCCAGTTTCACACAATACAAAGTCAATACAATATCATAGCATGCTAGCAAAACCCTTGTTAGGCTGCAAATCACATCACAACCAGTGGGTGGCCATATATAGACACATATGGCTTATATATTTCTCAACTAAGAATGCAATTTCATGTTTATTTCAGTATGTTGTGAGAGAACAGGTAAGGAAAGACACATCTGTACATATAAAACACAGATACATGTTCAATATTACCTGAATTCTGACACACAATACTTGCTAATACACTTTCCTACCAAAAGTAATTAGATATCTGAGCAAGAATCAAAAGTAGTATTTTTTTTACATATGTTAATACATAGTGAGTCCTCCTTTGACCCTATTGACAATGGATACTCTGTGACATATTTTCTACTAACGTCTGATACACTTTAGCTGGAATATCCCTCCATCCATCCTGCAAATGTCTAGCAAGTTCTCTCAAAAAAGATGGATGCTGTTCATATTTCCGGACCCGACATTTTGGTTCATCTCAAAGATGTTCAATAAGGTTCAGGTCAGAGCTCTATGCAGGTCAGTCCAATCGTGGAAAATTCATATCCTCAAACCAACGTAAAACATTGTTGGATTTGTGACAAGGCCAGTTGTCCTATTGGAAGAATTGCTGATTATTTCCACAGTATTGCCATATTGTCGGCAGCAGGTTTGTCCAACTGACCATAACAATGCCATGTAAAACATCCCCAGACCATAACAGAACCTCTGTTATACTTAACTGTTGGCACAACATGCTCAGGCAAAATGCATTCCCCAGACATCCTCCACATCCAGGTATAACAGTCTGATTTGCAGGTGGAGTAGCATGATTCATCACTCCATAGAACATTCTTCCATTGGTCAATCGTTCAATGACGATACTCCTTGCAGGATGAATTGAGGGAAAAAACAGCTGACATATATTGGATGTTAGTAGAAAGTATGCCATGAAGAGTATCTGATATCATTAGGGCCAAAGGAGGCCCCATTAAGTATTAACACATTTAAATAAATACTACTTTTGATTCTTGCTCAGGTACCCAGTTACTTTTGGTAGGATAGTGTATGTCCATACAATGCCTAGACATTATTACCATTTACTGCCTACATAACACTGCTATACCTCAATGCTGAAGGAGCTAAGCATGAAGTACCAGGTGGTCCCGGGCATTAAACGTTTAAATGTTGCATTCTCAAATTGCGTTGGAGTTTCAGTTCTAGGTGAGACTTAGGAAATGGAGGCCCTGGGCAACTGCCCAGTTTGCCACCCCTTAAAACAGGCCCTGCTTAGCACTATATAAGGACCATCCTGTATGCTCCAATATATTTATTTTGTTGGAAAAACATGGTAACAAGCACTCTTAAGTTAAATTAGCAATTAGCATTGCTTCTTCTGTGAATTCCTAAATGTTTCCTGTAAAGCAAGCAAGCTTCTTATGCATCAGATATAAATTCTTTTTTACAATACCCTAATGTGTCCTGCATTAGAAACAACATAGAAGTATGTGCAAACTGTGTAACACCTACAGTCCAATCAATCAACAGTCTCGCTTACTTTAGATTTATTAGTGGTACGTTTACATCTGTTTTCAGTTAGTAAGGAGTGCTAAATGTCAACTTGCATACAGTATGCAGCTGCCTAGACATACCTGATGACTTGTACATGTGTGCCTATTAAAAAAAGTATTCATGTTGCTTGTAGTGGAGACTAGGCTGGCACTGACATTGCAAGGTTCAGCAAAGACAAAATGCCCTGGAGCAAGCAAGATATCTGACATGACGCCAAGTTGTGTGTGTATATATGTATATTTTATTGCTTACAATGGTTTTAATGTTTAGTGCTAACTTGGCATACTTAGAGTCACCACCGTGGTAACGCCAAGAGGCTTCTGTTGGTTGATTGATTATACTATACTGTGAAGCATACCTTAATGTATAAATGTGCGCAATGCAAAGAGGAACCAGCGTAAGGCGTCAGGCATTGCTCTGTACTAACTACCTATTTAACACAGACATAATACAGCACCCATATACTTCTACCTACGGGGCCTTATGTAACATAAACAGTTGTACTGAGTCTTTTTCTGTCATATTCTGAAAGAAGCTGAAAGGATGGAAATTGCGTCATGCTCCATCAGACGCCATATTACAGGCATGTTATTGCACCATATAGCAGCACACTGAGTAAGAAGCCACAGCTCCCTAGTAAGAAGCCACAAAAGCACAGTAGGGCAGACTTACATAATGGTTTTTGCCACAAAAGGGACATTAAAAAGTAGCAAATACTGGTGCACACCAGGTTGTATGCAAAATTGAGACTTTTTGCATTTTTACGTCAGCGTCACTATTTCTTTGTTAGTGCCTTGCGCTTACTTTTATGGGGCGTGACCACTTGTGTTCTGTAACATTTACTATGCCTTACACCAGAAACTGAAATAAATTACAACTGAAATCTATGCCAGCTCATAGCTATAGCTGACATTAGATGCATGGACGAGTGCGCTAAATATATATTAAAAGGCATACCCCCTTTGGGGCACTTCACCCCAGTGCAGTGTTTACTTAGACTCAACCGCTGAGTTACATACATTTGCTCCAATGTACATCTGTACAGGCTTTGGGTGTATGAGGTGTTATTACACTTATTTTATAGAAGATCAAAGGAAATGATGAGTCTCTCTTGTACAGGTATAGTGTTAGTGTAAGGGGGTATGCTTTTTTTGTAGGTATGTTGTGTTTTCTGTTATCGCATTGTTCTGAAGGACTATGGCTTTAAGAGGGGACGGGAATGAGGAAGGAGTCTCTGAGTGGAAAGGTGAACTAGAAGTAATGTGTGCAGCTTTGCTGTAGAGAGAGGAGCTGGAGCTTATCTCCTGTGAGACACTGCAGGGAAGCAGTAACCGCTCTACGGGCACAGACTTCTCAGAAAACAAAAAGGACACCATTGAAAGTTGTCTCACAAGGCATACGTCTTCTTGTTCTCCTTCCCAACCACGTTGGTTTGTTGCAGAAAAGAGACTCCCCTCCCTGGTAAGTGGGTAAGGACTGTGATCAATTTGGCAAACAGGCAGAGACTTTTCAATCAATACCTGTAATGCGAATCCTCCAGATTTGTTAATCCATGCAGGAACTTATTTGCCCCAGGAACGCAAACTTTAATTGTTCAGTTGTTAAAATACAGAATTAAAGTTTATTAAGCAAAGATGTCGACTCCTGAGCAATATGTTAGCTATTCATGTAGTCTAAAAGCTGCAGCCATAAACAAGGCCTAATTCCAGACTTAGTCCTCTCCTGTACTGCTATGGTCAGAGCTGGAACACAAGTCCATACTACCACTCCTGCCTATGTATGGGGACAGCGGCACAATGGTGTCTCTGAAAGAGCTGGGCCTGGCACTACTGATCCTGGAAGCCTCCAAATTGGCACCATCTCAGAGTAATGGGGAAACCCCGTTACATTAATGTAGAGACCCACATAAAAGTTATAATAACACTTTAAAAGTTTAGCTACATTTTGCTACATATGTAGGCTCACAAAATGTCATCAAAATGTGCAACTATATTGTGCTACTTTATCTTTGTTGACTTTTGCATAGCAATCACAGCAGATTTGCACCTTCACATTTAATTCTCTTTTTTAGGAGGTTCATTTATGAATGCATAAAATGAAATGTTTCACTTTAATTCTATTGTTTCTTATAACTTTGCAAAAGGGTTAAATCAGAGTCAGAGCTGGATATCTGCAAACAATTTACAAGAATACTTAAGATGCCATGTGAGACTGCTTTAACCCTTATAGTGGCAGGCCCGAAAAATCTCTGAGGCTTGCTGCACTGACCATGCAGTTAAACCCTGGAAGATTTCTGTGGACAGCTCTAGTGCTGAAATGTGCAGAGCACTGAGCTGTCATCTGAAAACTTCTGGGGTTTTTACTGCATACTCAGCGCAGCAAGCCCCGGAGAGTTCCCTGCCATAATAGTAACTGTCAAAGTTGTACAGTAGCATAGCGACTGTGTGTCCTGGCCGCGGGAGAACTGTGTAATAACTTTATCAGTTGACAGACAGCACAGTGCTGAAATGTGCGGAGGACTAGCGCTGTCAGTCAATTAATAAAGTTAGATGTTTTCACGCTGGCCAGAACACACAGCCACTATACACCTTTGCCACTTGGAATTACCTCAGGAAAATCTCGTGGGCTTGCTGCACTGAGTATGAAGTAAAAACCCCAGATGATTTCAGTGGATAGCTCAGTGCTGAAATGTGCTGAAGACTACCTAAACCTGCTACTGAAGGTGTTAAAGTACTATATCTACCATTAAAAATTTCTGAAAAAACAGTCTCAAATGGCATCTAAAATATTCTGTAAAAGCTAGAAAGGACCTCAACTGATATACTATATAAGCCAGAATAAACAAAGCAAACAAGCCTCCTCTAGTGACATTCTTGTCATTCATTAATGGAAGCGTCCTTCCACCAGCTCAGTCCTTATTTAGTGCCATTTCCATTTAGTGAAACTAAACATTCACTCTCATCAGCGCAGGAGGCCTATGAGAATTCCCGGTATGGCATAGGAAAGTATTCTCACACGTATCTGGTTATTTCCAGGAGAAATATTCCCAGCAAGTATCTGTGTACCACATGCTGAAAATACATAGGTTGTCACTGATCTGGGGAAACCACTGATTTACATATTAATTATAGACATGCATACACTATTCTCAAACAGAAATAGAATATTTTTCTCTTTATTCTGAGCCATGAGAACAATTCCATATCTTTATACGGAGTTATTAAAAAAGGAAGCAGACTTGAGGATTTAATTACAAACAAACTACAAAAGAGTTGTGTACAATCTGCACATCACTGAGAAGCGGAAGGTTCAAAGTTTTTTATGACATGCCAGTAAGTTCCATTTTCTGCCACATCACAGTGTTGGGCGTCTCGTTTACAGTTTTATGGTCCCTGAGGTGAGTGCTTTTCTGTTTGCATATGCAACCAAATTCAAGAGATTTCCAGTGCCACTCATAAATGTGCTTGTGATGAGGCAGCTCTTTTGGGAATCAATGTTGGAATTCATGTTGCACTTGAATAATGGATTCATGGGGACTAGGGGAACTATGTTATATATACCCTAAGATTATAATAGCAGCCAGATAGTTAGGAACAAGAATCACACTAACTATTATGACAGAGGTTAAGCTAGAGAGGAACTAGATTTTATTTTTTGGGCTATAGATCTAACCATGTTATAGCTACCAGGACATAACAGTGTCCACCACACTGGTTCAAACATAAATCAGGTGGTGTTAGAATTAAGCACACAAACTATCAGTTGGTTTTGTTATCATCAGATCCCTATAGGTGGATCACTACTTACTAAATTATCTTGCCTGTGTATAGGCTATAATTCCAACTGATAGTGCTAACAATAGGCTCTAATGAGAAACCATATATAGGAATACATAAGTGGAATCAAGGATATTGCCCTATGAGTGTGCTGTGAATCAGGAGTATTGACCTATATGCGATATAACAAGACATAAATGTGATCTAACTCCTGCTTATTAAATATAAAAAACAATATAAATAAAAATACAGCTCGTACTATAGGTATCTTTTGTCAATCAGGCCCAGGTACAGAACTATGACACATCTTGTGCTATAACATTTACCAAGTTGAGTCAATAAAGAGACACACAAATTGTCCAAACATCAGATCTCAACTTTTTTATGTTGTCTGTGGATACACCATTTTTTAGAAATTTGAAATAAAGGTTATATTTTAATTTTATTGGTCCTTTCGGTGAATAATTGAATAATGGATTCACACTTAGCAAACTCAAGCACACAAAACAATTTTCCTGTGGTGTTGAAATTTTCCTATAAACAACAGAAACACTGCTGTGGCAGAAAATAAAACCTATTGGTATGTCATGTTATGGGAAACAAATTGGTTAACTCTGACTTCACTGTACTGCTCCAATTTGGTTATTGAGGAGTACATGCATGCAGAGTCACTGAGACTGACACAATGCGCTTCTGATTTATTAATAGCATCATGGTACATGTATACTCCAAATGACGTAGCAATAGAAATATATTCCGCTAAAATCATAAGAACTCTTGATTGGCTCTAGGTTCTAATGATTAACATATGTTAATGCCTTAAGGTGTGTTTAACTACTAAAACATGTGATTTCTTATCAACAAAACTTATACTGTGTTCATTATTCCAAACACACGAAGATGGGGGCATGAGTAGCTTCTCTTATCAGCGGTAGGGGGCCCCAGAGCTCTCTCATGAGAAACACCTATCGGAGGGGGGCATGAACCTGAGAACTGTGTGTAGGAGATAGAACACAAGAATATAATACATACCATTGTATAATATTGAACAAGTTAACCATTTAGATGCTATTATTTACTATATACCAATATCTATCTATATCTATCTATCTATCTATCTATCTATCTATCTATCTATCTATCTATCTATCTATCTATCTATCTATCTACGTGTTTGCATAGGGTGATGTGAGAAACATATGAAAAGATATATATACAATAGAATAGATATATTATTACTATAACAGTCATAAAAAACTTTAAACCTTCCTCTTTTTATTGATGCATGGATTGTGTTCCTGTCTTTTGTAGTTTGTTTGTAATTAAATCCCCATATCTGCTCCTTCTTTTTGAATAGCACTGTATTATGGTATACAGTAACCCTACAGTAAATGCATAAATGTCATTCTAGAAAAAATAAAGTAACAGATGCCTTCACCTAAAACATGTGACTATAGTATTGCGCATCTTTGTCTCAAATGATAATATAGTGTGAGCATACATTAGCAGGGCATTTGTTTGGTTATTGCTACAGGATGGAGCAATAAATACATAAATACATCACAATAAATACGAGGCAGTAGTATAGGGACTCACTACGTGCAAGGAACCTTGACGCGGTTAGTGAGCTGATGTATCTTGGCCAAAATCGAACTAATGCCTTGCATTTATTATTAGAGATGAGCGAGCACCAAAATGCTTGGGTGCTCGTTGCTCGAGTCGAACTTTCCGCGATGCTCGAGGGTTCGTTTCGAGTAACGAACCCCATTGAAGTCAATGGGCGACTCGAGCATTTTTGTATATCGCCCATGCTCCGCTAAGGTTTTCATTGGTGAAAATCTGGAAAACCCAAGAAAGTGATGGAAACAACACAGAAACTGATAGGGCAGGCGAGGGGCAACATGCTGGGCTGCATTTCAGGTTCCCAGGTCCCACTATTCAGCCACAATAGCGGCAAGAGTGCCCCCCCCCCTAACAATTTTTACTTCGGACAAACCCTCATTAGTAAGGCACACCTTAGCTAAGCACCACACTACCTGCAACAAAGCACAAGCACTGCCTGCGGGACACAGCCCTGCCTCTTCTCCTGGGTTACATGCTGCCCAACCCCCCTGCACGACCCAGTGTCCACAGCGCACACAAAAGTGTCCCTGCGCAGCCTTCAGCTGCCCTCATGCAACACGCTGGCCTCATAGCCACACCACCCTCATGTCTATTTATAAGTGCGTCTGCCATGAGGAGGAACCGGAGGCACACACAGCAGAGGGTTGGCAGGGCCAGGCAGCGACCCTCTTTAAAAGGGGCGGGGCGATAGCCCACAATGCTGTACAGAAGCAATGAGAAATCCAATCCTGTGCCACCTCCATCAGGAGCTGCAAACGTGGGCATAGCAATGGGGAATCCATGTGCCACACAGTATTCATTCTGTCAAGGTGTCGCATAGCTCAATCGACACTGTAAGGGGAAAGCCATCTGTGCTCTGCCCCCTACCCAAGTCAGTCAGTTTCTTTGTGCCAGACAGGTCAAACACCGCGATGGGAACTAAGTTTGCACCAGCAGCATAGGTGGGTCCTAGGAAACCCAAGACATGAACAAAAAATTGATCTGAGCGGCCAAACATGGCAGACTTGTACCGCGCCCACGACATAGGCCTCGGCCCACAGCTTCAGCAATCCTAGGCAGGAAGCTGATTTTCACTGCACCCAGGACATAGGCCTCTGCACAAACCCTCAGCAATCGCGGGCCTACAGTGGACTCCAATGCTAGCGTAGCTGTGCGCGTCTCATTAGCGCTGTAGTGCCCCGGATAGTAGAGCTAACGTCAGATTAAATACAGGTGGGCTTCGGCCCACACTGCATGCCCCAGTCAGACTGGGGTTTTTTATAAATAATCACAGGCAGGTACAACTCCGCAATGGGAATTCCGTGTGCACCCACAGCATGGGTGGCTCCCTGGAACCCACCGGCGGTACATAAATACATCCCATTGCAGTGCCCTGGACAGCAGAGCTAACGTCAGATTAAATACAGGTGGGCTTCGGCCCACACTGCATGCCCCAGTCAGACTGGGGTTCTTTATAAGGAGACACAGGCAGGTACAACTCCGTGTGGACCGACAGCATGCGTGGGTCCCAGGAAGCCAATGGTGGTACATAAATAAATCCCATTGCATTGGCCTGCACACCTGAGGTAACGTCAGATTAAATACAGGTGGGCTTCGGCCCACACTGCATGCCCCCGTCAGACTGGGGTTTTTAATACATAGACACAGACAGGTACAAATCCCTAATGTGAAGTCCCTGTGGACCCACAGCATGGGTGGCTCCCTGGAACCCACCGGCGGTACATAACTATATCCCATTGCAGTGCCCGGGACAGCAGAGCTAACGTCACATTAGAATACAGGTGGGCTTCGGCCCACACTGCATGCCCTAGTCAGACTGGGTAAATGTTTTTTGGGCCATGTACGTGGAACACCGCGATGGGAACACTTAGTGCACCCATAGTATGCACCAACCCCTGTAATACTCCTGTAGCTAAGGTATACGCACACCCCACTAACAGTTATGTTGCAGAAGTCTAGGGAGACCCTATTAACACTTCTGTAGTTACAGTATAGACAGACCCCAGTTACATTTCAGTAGCTGCAGTATAGGCAGAGCACAGTATCAGTTACATTTTAGTAGTAACGGTATCGACAGACCCCTGTAATATTTCCGTAACAGCAGGATAGGCATAGCCCAGTATTAGTGGGATTTCAGTAGTAACAGTATAGACAGATTGACAACATCTATGTGGAAAAGCTAGTATTTTCTAAGACAAGAGAGTGGCATTTGATTGCAATGAAAAGGATACTCAAGGTACTGAAAGTCTGCACTCCTTCTCA
This sequence comes from Eleutherodactylus coqui, assembly GCF_035609145.1. Lineage (NCBI taxonomy): Eukaryota > Metazoa > Chordata > Amphibia > Anura > Eleutherodactylidae > Eleutherodactylus > Eleutherodactylus coqui. The sequence continues at coordinate 122,829,727 of NC_089837.1, forward strand.
TCTCAAGCTGGAAATGGAAAGGCTACATTCCTATGGTTTCCGTTGTCCATTTCATTTACAGCAGTATTGACAGACCCCAGTAACATTTTAGTTCCAGCAGTGCAGACAGACCCCAGTAACATTTCAGTAGTATCATTAGGGACAGGCCCCAGTAACATTTCTGTAGCAACAGTATAGACAGACCCCAATAACATTTCAGCAGTAGTAACAGTATAGAAACAGTACAAATGTACCCCAGAAAAATTGCCTATGCCCAACCCAGAGGGCAGGTGAAACCCATTAATCGCTTAGCGTACTGTGGCTTAATTTTTAACTAGGCCTGGAGGCAGCCCAGTCAAAATAACAATAGGTTCAGGTGGAAGTTTCAATGCTTTAATGAGAATTGAAACAGATAAATATTATTTAGAAAAGTTATATGAGCTTTTTGGCCCACAGAAAAATCACCGTTCGCGGTGATTACGTGAGGTTTCAGGAGGAGGAGCTGGAGAAGGAGGACGAATATCATACACAGATTGACAAAGGTCTTTAGGTATCGCTGCTGTCCGCTGATGGAGAAGAGAAGTCTGGGGAAATCCAGGCTTTGTTCATCTTTATGAGTGTAAGCCTGTCGGCACTGTCAGTTGACAGGCGGGTACGCTTGTCCGTGATGATTCCCCCAGCCGCACTAAACACCCTCTCTGACAAGACGCTAGCCGCAGGGCAAGCCAACACCTCCAGGGCATACAGCGCGAGTTCGGGCCACGTGTCCAGCTTTGACACCCAGTGGTTGTACGGAGCAGAGGCGTCACGGAGGACGGTGGTACGATCGGCTATGTACTCCCACACCATCTTCTTACAGTGCTCCCTCCGACTCAGCCTGGTCTGGGGAGGTATGACACAGTCTTGCTGGGGAGCCATAAAGCTGGCAAAGGCCTTGGAGAGTGTTCCCCTGCCTGCGCTGAACATGCTGCTTGATCTCCGCGCCTCCCCTTCTACTTGGCCCTCGGAACTGCGCCTTCTGCCACTAGTGCTGTCAGATGGGAAGTTTACCATCAGTTTGTCCACCAGGGCCCTGTGGTATTGCATCACCCATAAACCCCTTTCCTCTTTAGGAATGAGAGTGGAAAGGTTCTCCTTATACCGTGGGTCAAGCAGTGTGTACACCCAGTAATCCGTAGAGGCCAGAATGCGTCTAACGCAGAGGGTCACGAGAAAGGCATGCTAACATAAAGTGAGCCATGTGTGCCAGGGTACCTGTACGCAACATATGGCTGTCCTCACTAGGAAGATCCCTTTGAGTATCCTCCTCCTCCTCCTCCTCCTCAGGCCATACACGCTGAATGGATGAGAGGCAAGCAGCATGGGTACCCTCTGCAGTGGGCCCAGCTGTCTCTTCCTCCTCAGGCTCCTCCCTCTCCTCCTCCTCCTCCTGCTCAACGCGCTGAGATATAGACATGAGGGTGCTCTGACTATCCAGCGACATACTGTCTTCCCCTGCTCCGTTTCCGACCGCAAAGCGTCAACCTTTATGCTTTGCAGGGAACTTCTCAACAGGCATAGCAGGGGAATAGTGACGCTAATGATTGCAGCATCGCCACTCACCATCAGGGTAGACTCCACAAAGTTTCCAAGGACTTGGCAGATATCTGCCATCCAGGCCCACTACTCTGTAAAGAATTGAGGAGGCTGACTCCCACTATGCCGCCCATGTTGAAGTTTGTATTCCACTATAGCTCTACGCTGCTCATACAGTCGGGATAACATGTGGAGCGTAGAGTTCCACCGTGTGGGCACGTCGCAAAGCAGTCGGTGCACTGGCAGATTAAACTGATGTTGCAGGGTCCGTATGGTGGCAGTGTCCGTGTTGGACTTGCGGAAATGTGCGCTGACCCGGCGCACCTTGCCGAGGAGGTCTGACAAGTGTGGGTAGCCTTTCAGAAAAGTTAAAGACGTGGGCCAGGCATGGCACGTGCGTGAGGCTGCGAGCTGCAGAGCCGCCACCAGGTTACGGCCGTTGTCACACACGACCATGCCCAGTTGCAGGCTCAGTGGCGAAAGCTGGCGGTCGGTCTGCTCTGTCAGACCGTGCAACAGTTTGTGGGCCATGTGCCTCTTCTCTCCTAAGCTGAGTAGTTTCAGCACAGCCTGCTGACGCTTGCCCACCGCTGTGCTGCCGTGCGACACAGACTGCTGGCGACGTGCTGCTGCTGACACGTCTTGATTGCGAGGTAGAGGTTGCGTTGGAGGAGGAGGAAGGTTTAGTGGAGGTGGCATACACTGCTGCAGAAACCAGCACCGATCTGGGGCCCGCAATTCTGGGGGTGGGTAGGACATGAGCGGTCCCAGGCTCTGACTCGGTCCCAGCCTCCACTAAATTCACCCAATGTGCCGTCAGTGAGATATAGTGGCCCTGCCCGCCTGTGCTTGTCCACGTGTCCGTTGTTAAGTGGACCTTGCCTGTAACCGAGTTGGTGAGGGCGCGTACAATGTTGCGTGAGACGTGGTTGTGCAGGGCTGGGACGGCACACCGTGAAAAATAGTGGCGACTGGGGACAGAGTAGCGCGGGGCTGCCGCCGCCATCATGTTTTTGAAAGCCTCAGTTTCCACAAGCCTATAGGAGAGCATCTCTAGGCTGATCAATTTGGCTATTTGGACATTTAAAGCTTGAGCGTGCGGGTGCGTGGCGGCATATTTGCGCTTTTGCTCCAACGATTCTCTTAGTGACAGCTGGACGCTGCGCTGAGAGACATTGCTGGATGGGGCCGAGGAGAGCAGAGGTGAGGGTGTGGGTCCAAGCCAGGAGACACTCGTGCCTGTGTCGTGGGAGGTGGGTTGGATCTCAGTGGCAGCTTGGGGCCCAGGGGGAGAGGCAGTGGCGCAAGCCGGAGGCGGTGAACGGCCTTTGTCCCACCTTGTGGGGTGCTTGGCCATCATATGCCTGCACATGCTGGTGGTGGTGAGGCTGGTGATGGTGGCTCCCCGGCTGATCTTGGTGCGACAAAGGTTGCACACCACTGTTCGCCGGTCGTCTGCAGTCTCAGTGAAAAACTGCCACACCTTTGAGCACCTTGGCCTCTGCACGGTGGCTTGGCGCGAGGGGGTGCTTTGGGAAACAGCTGGTGGATTATTCGCTCTGGCCCTGCCTCTACCCCTGGCCACCCCACTGCCTCTTCCAACCTGTCCTGCGGCTGCAATTGCCTCCCCCTCTGAAGACCTGTCCTCAGTTGGCTTATCACACCAGGTGGGGTCAGTCACCTCATCGTCCAGCGGCCCTTCCTCCGAATCCTCTGTGCGCTCCTCCCTTGGACTTACTGCCCTTACTACTACCTCACTGATAGACAACTGTGTCTCATCGTCATCGTCCTCCTCACCCACTGAAAGCTCTTGCGACAGTTGCCGAAAGTCCCCAGCCTCATCCCACGGACCCCGCGAACTTTCCAAAGGTTGGGCATCGGTCACGACAAACTCCTCCGGTGGGGGAGGAACCATTGCTGCCCAATCTGGGCAGGGGCCCGAGAGCAGTTCCTGGGAGTCTGCCTGCTTCTCAGAATGTGTCATTTTCATGGAGTGAGGAGGGAGGAGCAGCAGCCAGAGGATTCAGAGTTGCAGCAGTGGATGGCGTAGAAGACTGGGTGGTTGATAGATTGCTGGATGCACTTTCTGCCATCCACGACAGGACCTGCTCACACTGCTCGGTTTTTAATAAAGGTCTACGACGTGGACCCAAAAATTGTGATATGAAGCTGTGGACCCCAGAAACTGTCCTCTCTCCTACTGCCGCAGCAGCCGGCTGCGATTCACCTGGAGCAGGAACTCGGCCTATGTCCACACCCTCACGTGGAACTCCGCGTCCTCAACCGCGACCGCGTCCACGTCCTCTACCCCTACCCCTCAGCATGGTGGATTAAGAATCGAGCAGAGACAGAACGGTGTAAAAATGTTTGTGAATTATTGCCGCACAGTTGGTGGCTGCCAGCGGTAATATAACGCAAAATGAATCTAGAGATAAATTATAAGGAAGGCTGCATGCAAGCCTTGCTGTGCACTATGCAGTTTCAATCTATGGGTGTCAGACACACCGTGCACTTGTGAGACAGCTGGAGTGTAAGACAGAGCTGTGTAAAAATTTGGTGGTTTCTTGGTGTACACTTGGAGGCAGACAGCGCAGACGTTACACTAACTGCGGACACTAAATATTTAAATGAAGGCTGCATGTAGGCCTTGCTGTGCACTATGCAGTTTGGATGGACGTGAAGTCCCACAGGCCACACAGGCAAATGCACTGAGTCACCGGTAGCCGTAAAAAGGATTTCCTTTTTAAATTTCCTTTTTTTTCTATGCAATGCAGGCTCAGGCTATGCAGTGTGTATTGCACTTTCAATCTATGGACGTCTGACACACCGTACACTTCTGAGGCAGCTGGCGTATAACACAGAGCGATGTAAAAAATTTGTAGTTTCTTGGCGTACACTTAGAGGCAGACAGCGCAGACGTTACACTAACTGCGGACACTAAATATTTAAATGAAGGCTGCACGTAGGCCTTGCTGTGCACTATGCAGTTTGGATGGACGTGAAGTCCCATAGGCCACGCAGGCAAATGCACTGGGTCACCGGTAGACGTAAAAAGGATTTCTTTTTTAAATTTCCTTTTTTTTCTATGCAATGCAGGCTGAGGCTATGCAGTGTGTATAGCACTTACAATCTGTGGGCGTCTGACACACCGTGCACTTCTGAGGCAGCTGGCGTATAACACAGAGCGGTGTAAAAAATTGGTGGTTTCTTGGCGTACACTTGGAGGCAGACTGAGCTGACGTTACACAAACTGCGGACACAAAATATTTAAATGAAGGCTGCACGCAGGCTCTGCTGTGCAATACTGAGGTACTACAACTCCCAGCAACCACAGAGTTAAATGCACACGGTCACAGGTTGCCCTAAGAAGGACCGTTGGGGTTCTTGTAGACAGGATTCTACACTACCACTGTCCCTGCCTGACCAATACTGCCCCTATACTCAAGTACAGACTGCAGCCTGAGAACGCTATACCCTGCACGCCCAATATACATAAAAATAAAAAAAGTGCAAAATTGCTCACAGCAGCAACAACGGTAATGCACTACGTGAGCTGTGGCCCTAAGAAGGACCGTTGTGGTTCTTGAAGACGCTAAAACTCTCCCTATAGTAGCAGCAGCACTTTCCCTGATCTCTCTTAGCGTGTGTCTGTGGCGAGCCGTGGGCGGGGCTGATTTAAATACTCGGGGGTCACTTGATCTCGCCAACCACTCACTGCAGGGGGGTGGGATAGGGCTGGAACATCACAGGAGGAAGTTGTAATGCCTTCCCTGTGTTTCTTTTGGCCAGAAAATGGCGCAAATTTCTCAGGGAAGGAAATGTAATTGAGTCGAGTGCCGCGTGGTGCTCGTCTCGAGTAACGAGCGTCTCGAACACACTAATACTCGAACGAGCATCAAGCTCAGACGAGTGCGCTCGCTCATCTCTATTTATTATCTATTATTCACATGCAGCGTGGCTTTAAAACTCCAGGGGGAGCCCAGGGTGACAGTACCAATGTGGTTCACTGTTTGAAGTGCAGAGCAACCCGCCAAACTATTATGTCATCATTAATAGGTTGCTGGTCTGCATGGTGCACTACATGTATCAGAAGGTCTGCCACTTTGTATCCACTCTGTGTGGGATTATACACCAAGCAGCTACCCCACTCTATATTAAGAGGCTGTGTGAGTGTCTGTCTCATTGGTGTCCCTCACAGGTGCAATTAGCTCCCTCATTTGGTAGTCTGCTATCTGCATGGTGAGAGAATGCAGTTATATGCACTCCTTAGTCAGTAAGTATATGGCTGTTATCTGTTATTGTTAAACAGATAAGGAAAGTTGAATATTTCACATATTATTCTGGCCATACACTATGCCAGGACCAACAACAGTCTATTTGTCCTTCTTGATGAGAGTAAATTGGGAATATACGAGGGATGTACTAATTAAATTTGGTTTCTCACCTCCATTTATCACAGCCATTTACTCCCTTTATACATAACCATCTGCCAGAATCCAAGGTAATGGCACTTTTTTCAGCCTTTTATGATCAAACACGATACCAGACAGGGATGCCCTCTCTCCCTAACTCTGTGCTAGTGATGGAGACTCCTCTTCAAAAAATTATGCAAACCCTTGACATCAGAGGGTTTGCCTAATGCAGAGGGTCAGCTCACAGGTTCCTGTGTTGTTCACCATTCAAAGATTGTGGCATAACGTTCAGTGATCCTAGGCTATCCCAGCAAAATACTTCTCAGACCATCACACCACCACCACCTGTTGAACTCCAGTGGTGCACCCATGGGATATGGCTTCATGCTGCTTTCGCCAGATCCACATGGTTCAGCAGGAAACAGAACTCAACACTATAGATGTCCTTCTGTCATATGTTCAAGGTCCATTGATGTGTTTCTTAGGCCCATGCAAGGCATTATTGGTGATGACATCGGGTCATCAGAGGCACCCTTGTTGGTCTTCAGCTATCAAACCCCTGGTGATGCAAAGTATGTAAAATGTTCTGAGAAACAAGTGTTATGTAAAAAAACGTAGAAAAAAGGAGATGAGATGAAATAGTATGCAACACATTCTGTTTAAGACATGAGGGATAAATAAGTAGAAGTCTAGTCAGTGTGTATAGTAAATAATCCTACTGTGGTCAAACAACAGCCTGCTCTCATTATCTGTACAGTACATCCCGAAAACAAGGCAAAATGTTCCTTCAGAGATGATGCCATTCTATACCCAGGTTAGGCTGGAATAAAACGCTCTTGGCAGAATACACTTTTACAATTTACAGTAAAACCAGCCAGTCAAGTCTTAAATTCAGCAAAAAGGATTTTTTTATCACTTCCAGATACTATAATAACACAAAGTCTGGGTAAAGCTTCTAGTAGTGTAGTCAGCACTGCCAGCCACAAAGCAGTACTGACTTAGAAACACAATGTTGATATATTTGATGCTTTAGCCCCATTTTTCATCCTTTCGTTGCAAAATCTCTTTCGATGAAAAATCTCTGCCTTCCAAAAGCTATAACATTTTTTATTTTTCTGCTGACATAACCAAATGAAGGCTTGTTTTTTTTGCATGACATATTGTATTCTCTAATGATAATATTTAATGTACTGAAAAACCTTTCCAAATTTTTTAAGTTGGGTGAAATGGAAAAGTAGTACAAGTTTGAAATTGTTCTTTGCTTTTTATTTTTACGACACTTATTGTACAGTAAAAATGACTTGTTATTGCTAATCTGGGGGTCAGTGTGATTATGATGAGTTTATATATACTTTTATATAAATACATATTTTTATTTTATATATATATATATATTTTTTATTTTTTTGTTTTGTTTGTTTTATGCTTTACTACTTTAAGAAAAAATTCAAAATTGTTAAACAAAATAGCTTTCTATCACCATATTCTGACCCCTGGAATTGTTAATTTTTCCATCAATGGGGCTATATTAGGGCTTGTTGTTTGCGGGTTGAGCACCAAAACTATGCAAGCAGAGATTGAGAAAACCACAATTTAGAAAACCTGTTTAAAAAATCATCACCACTTCAGAAATAGTGGGATTGCCCTAACAAAGTATCTGAAGATGCCTGTTTATTGGCATGCATGGAATGAAAAAAGGTTTTATTGGCTAAGATATTGATGACCTATCCTCAAACCGTTGGGAGGGGATTCACCACTTGGGACAATCAGCTGATTGGCAGGAGTCCCACATGGCCTACCCCCAGCAATCTGATATTGATGACCTATCATGAGGTGATCAATATCTTAGTCCCAGATAAACCCCTTTAATTGCATGTAAGATGATAACTAAGAATGTCCTGAGCACTGGGCCCACACAAATGTTGCCATGGATAGGGAACTCCATGTGAAACAAACACCGATTTACACCTCTCCCTATCCTCTAGAAAGAAAGATGACCAAGGACCTACTTGAGTGGGGAGATTGCCCCAATAGGGGGTGGCCCAGCAGTCTTTGGATCTGGGCCCTTGCTGCCACTAGGAACCCACGCACCCAGGCTAGGATACATACACATGCCACCACCAACAGGAACAAGTGGACAATTTAAGAAAACACTCAGAGCCATAATCACACCATACAGCAGCCGATACACAAATACTAGTAGCAGATGTTAATGCTATAAATGCCAGATATTTGTTGACATTTTGGCCAAAATCTGGAAGCTAGTGGACCATGTCACTACTCTCGGCAATACCACTAGTCCCTACACTAACCAGGAGTCCAGCGACATAACCAAACAAAACCACAAGACACAAACCTTTCTTGCAGCCACCACACATAGCACCTGCTCACACCACACACAGAGATAGAATGAGAACAGAGGAAGCTGAACACACCCACACCTGGGAAGACAGCTTTATGTGTACTGACCTGGAGTGATTGGCTGACTGGCTGATACAGATGCCCAGCCAGCACAATCCTCACACCTGAGCAAAAAAACGCCAGAGAATCTATAGAACCACAGATCTCAAGAGACAGACGTATACAATGTCACTATTTCGGGTGATATAGTGATTATTTTTTAAACAAGTCTTCTAAATTGTGAACTTCTCCTTCTCTGCTTGCTTAGTTATGGTGCTAGCTTTCCCTTAAAGCGCCCCTAGGGTCCTATACTGTTCGCAATTTTGTTCAAAATTGCATTCACAAATTGTTGACTGCATAGGCAACAACATGTGCACGAGCGAACAATTATTTTTATGCCTGCATAAAATAAATGACGAATGAGAAGCGAATGAATTCTCCTTAGTTGTTTAATTGTTGGCTTAGAATGAATGATCATCATTTAAACTTAAACGATTCAACAAGTTTTTGAATGATAATCATTCCATGTAAAAGGACCCTAAAATACTACATGCTGATCTGTGCGGCCAGCAATGCTCACATGGACAGTATTGGCAAATCAAAGAAGTGTGTAGCATCTTAGATTAATGATACAGATAAATCCACAGTGTGCATCAGGTATTCAGAGAAGCTGGTGCAACCATCTTTGTTCAGAACTAGAGGATCGATTTAGGACAGTCTAATGTGACCATAAAAGTTCTACTAATGATATGAATATTCTCATAATATTGGATAACAGTCTGTGAAGTATTATGTAATAGTGGATGGGTAGTGTTCAGAGACAAAACTACAAGCTCCTGGACACTAATGATAAATCTGTCACAGGGCCACCATTTATCATATGTCATTTATAACGAGTTTCATATAGCAGAGGGGTCATTGGGTAAGCTTAGTTACTTAGGTCTGAGTGTGACTATTACATTCAGACTTCCTATATCTATAGCCATGGTTATGCTCTTGTAGAAAAATAAATTAATAGAAATTCAAATATAAAGAAAATTGTGTGCCATGTGATGATTCACGATACACAAAATAAGTGGCCAAGACTGCAATATCACAGTAGTGCGGCCAGGAAGCTCTAAATCAACAGGTTATAGGCCGTTTTCACGCTGTACGATCCTAGATGCGGAATCCGCACGAAGGATCCGCGGCAAAACGTGTGCATTGAAAAGCATGTTAAATCGCTTTTTCGGTTACACTAGCGGATATGAATTGCGTATTACGTGAGTGGAGGAAAAATCGCAGCATGTTCTATTTTGCTGTGGGCGTCCTCCATTGACATCAACGGAAGCCGTCCTACCTGCAGCCCATATGCAATTAACATTGCATATGGGCCGCAGGTACCCGGTTTCATCGCTTAGCGATGGCACGGGAAATACGAAGAGTACAAACAGAAAAATTCTGTACTACGCATGACTGATGGCCTGCCACTGCGGTTATCCACAATACAGAAATCACAGGTATGCAGGATCACCAGCCGTGCTCACAGCCGCAATCCGCTGTCGGCCTCCTGCATCCAAAAACTGGGTCGCCCGTGTGAAGCTGGCCATACTGTGTGGTTACCTGCTGTGACCACACGTTAGGAACGTTTTCTATTCTCCTCTGAGCTTGAATTCTAGTGTGAAGAACTCATATGGAAAACATACTGCAATAAATCCATTACTGGAAAGTCAGTATATGTTAGGACTCTCTCACACATGCTGATTTTTACCGCAATTACCGCAGCATTCCGAGCACCACGCTAACCGCAGTACAACTCCACCGTTGATTTCAGCGGGGCTTTGCAGACATGCGCTCGATTTTCGAATGTTGTTTGACATTTTTCGCGTGTTTTAGCACCTTTTAATGTACCACATCACCCATCACAATGATGGGGTGCGTTAAAAAGGATCGTCAAACACTGTGACATGCGTTCAAAAACACCACTCAAAATTGCACTAACAATGCTGCGATTTCGAGCCACATTTTCTGAACGCATGTGTGAGATTGGCCTTATTTACATGAAAAGTTGTAATACACTAAGTCACTGGAGGCTTCATGGTTTCTATCCTGGGAACAGTTACTGGTATTGACTTTTTGGATCATATTTTTTTGCTATTTTAATGGTGCCAGACAACAGCAGTACTATAAGTGATACATGCTAGTGGTGGGGCGCTGTTACCTGCATCTGGACCCAGGCGCCTTTGGCTAAATTGTTTTGTGCTACAAAAATGATAAATAAAAACCTTGCTTAGAAGTGATAAATTCTACAATATGGGATGGGGCAGGGCGGAGCCACATCAGGAAACTTAGCCCCGCCCCGTCTCACCCCTCCCATTGCAAATAGTGCCGAGGGGCGGAGAGGGGGTGGGGGATCAGGGCACTGCTCCCGGCTCTTCCAGCCTCCTCCCCCTGCAGGGAGGGATGTCGTATATCGGTCGGGCTGAAAACTCAGCCGATATACTGTTGTCTGAATAAGCCCTTAGAAGCAATCAGCTCTACCAAATGTTTCCCGTAGGTGGAAATAAGATTTGCACAACACTGAGGAGGAATTTTAGATCATTCCTCTCTGGAAATTTCTTTCAGTCCACCAATATTTCCATGATATCTTACATGCAAAGTCCTCTTCAGGCCATACTAGATTATCTCCACAGGGCTAAAGGGTTTGTCTTTAGCCAGGTTTTACCTGTCATGCAGTAAGTCCTATTGTGAGACAAACTGTTAGGTTGTGCTGCTGCATTTTGTTGTTCTACAGGGTTCCAGGAGCACACCTGCACAGGTGAGGGTTAATCCCCTGGGTCTGGGTGTAGATATATACCCCAGACCTTCTATAATGAGGAAGCTGTATTTCCTCAGTTTGCTGTGTGAGTAGTGTCTGGTCAGCTTGCTGTGTGTGCGGTGTTTGGTCAGCTTGCTGTGTGTGCAGTGTCTGGTCAGCTTGCTGTGTGTGCAGTGTCTGGTCAGCTTGCTGTGTGTGCGGTGGTTGGTCAGCTGCTGTGTGTGTGGTGTCTGGTCAGCTTGCTGTGTGTGAGGTGTCTGGTCAACTTGCTGTGTGTGCGGTGTCTGGTCAGCTTGCTGTGTGTGCAGTGTCTGGTCAGCTTGCTGTGTGTGCAGTGTCTGGTCAGCTTGCTGTGTGTGCGGTGGTTGGTCAGCTGCTGTGTGTGTGGTGTCTGGTCAGCTTGCTGTGTGTGATGTGTCTGGTCAGCTTGCTGTGTGTGCGGTGTCTGGTCAGCTTGCTGTGTGTGCGGTGTCTGGTCAGCTTGCTGTGTGTGCGGTGTCTGGTCAGTTTGCTGTGTGAGTGGTGTCAGGTCAGCTTGCTGTGTGAGTGGTGTCTGGTCAGCTTGCTGTGTGTGCGGAGTCTGGTCAGCTTGCTGTGTGTGCGGTGTCTGGTCAGCTTACTGTGTGTGTGGTGTCTGGTCAGCTTGCAGTTTGCTGTGTGTGCAGTGTCTGGTCAGCTTGCTGTGTGTGTGGTGTCTGGTCAGCTTGCAGTTTGCTGTGTGTGCAGTGTCTGGTCAGCTTGTGTGGGTGCAGTGTCTGGTCAGCTTGCTGTGTGTGCAGTGTCTGGTCAGCTTGCTGTGTGTGCGGTGGTTGGTCAGCTGCTGTGTATGTGGTGTCTGGTCAGCTGCTGTGTGTGTGGTGTCTGGTCAGCTTGCTGTGTGTGTGGTGTCTGGTCAGCTTGCTGTGTGTGAGGTGTCTGGTCAGCTTGCTGTGTGTGAGGTGTCTGGTCAGCTTGCTGTGTGTGAGGTGTCTGGTCAGCTTGCTGTGTGTGTGGTGTCTGGTCAGCTTGCTGTGTGTGCGGTGTCTGGTCAGCTTGCTGTGTGTGCGGTGTCTGGTCAGCTTGCTGTGTGTGCGGTGTCTGGTCAGCTTGCTGTGTGTGCGGTGTCAGGTCAGCTTGCTGTGTGTGCGGTGTCAGGTCAGCTTGCTGTGTGTGCGGTGTCTGGTCAGTTTGCTGTGTGAGTGGTGTCAGGTCAGCTTGCTGTGTGAGTGGTGTCTGGTCAGCTTGCTGTGTGTGCGGTGTCTGGTCAGCTTACTGTGTGTGTGGTGTCTGGTCAGCTTGCAGTTTGCTGTGTGTGCAGTGTCTGGTCAGCTTGCTGTGTGTGTGGTGTCTGGTCAGCTTGCAGTTTGCTGTGTGTGCAGTGTCTGGTCAGCTTGTGTGGGTGCAGTGTCTGGTCAGCTTGCTGTGTGTGCGTTGTCTGGTCAGCTTGCTGTGTGTGCGGTGGTTGGTCAGCTTGCTGTGTGTGCGGTGTCTGGTCAGCTTGCTGTGTGTGCGGTGTCTGGTCAGTTTGCTGTGTGAGTGGTGTCAGGTCAGTTTGCTGTGTGAGTGGTGTCAGGTCAGCTTGCTGTGTGAGTGGTGTCCGGTCAGCTAGCTGTGTGAGTGGTGTCCGGTCAGCTAGCTGTGTGAGTGGTGTCGCGAGAGTAGGGACTGCAAGACATGAGGAGCCTTGTCACGGCCTTGCAGCTGAATTGCATACCAATTAGCAATATTATGCTAACAGGATCAACATCTCTAGTGTACTTACTGGCTGAACTCAACTCCACTGCCACAAATCAGGTCAGTTGATGCATGCTAATATCAGTCAGACTTGTGCATCCATTGCAGTCACACACTCGCTGTACTCTTCACTGCTAAGTATGTCACAAAACACCAAAGATGCCTAAAAGGAATCAATATAAAGTCCTTGGCCCCATCCCGAAAGGAGTCTATGTAGTGCTATGCACCCATGACCAAAGAACCATACACAATCAATACAGCCAGCGGTGAACTGTTAAAGGGACCTGTAAGGAAAAGTAGTTTTAGCACATATTGACAAACAATGCAAAACATTACTTGGCATTAGCAAATAAAGAAGATGGAACAATACCTCTGCAGTGCCAACTATTGGATGGCAGCATTCCTGCAAATCAATGTCCGACTCTTTATACAGGTCTTTGGAGCAATGATTTGGAATTGAAAACCGAGCGAGAATACCATACACAGAGGGAGGGATGTCGCTTTGAGGTGTTTTTCCCTCATCAGTGTGCAGTAGGATTCTGGCGGGGCTAGTGAGAGGCCTATGAAATGGGTCAAGAGGGGTATTGTCACTCCTTAAGGAGAGCTGCCCACTGATGAGGGACAAGCACCCCAAAACAGCTGTCTGTGTATGGATTCTGGCTTGGTTTTCAATTCCCAATCATTGTTCCAAAGAGTCATTACATTGATGTGCAGGAATGCTGTCATCCAATAGGTGGCGCTGCAGGGGTATTGTTCCATCTTCCTTATTTGCATATATTTCCCAGAGAAGCATGAATGGCGTAATATGTATTCTCCTTAATGAGTGACGTTACCCCTCCCGATTTGGCATTAACAATTCCAGTTAACGTCAGTGAACACTTTTAGTCTAGTACACAGTAATAATGTTTAGTTGAGATATATAGTTGGTAAGGGTGGTGTAGTTCATGATTGAAGGTCGTTTATCTCAACCACCTACATACAAATTTGACAAAAAACTTTAGGTAAATGTTAATATGGAGAGTGTTCATGAAATGTGATTGATTTTTTTTTCAGAAATGTGCTTTGTAACTGTTTGTTTAAGGTCAGCTTACTGGAAAACTGAAAACAAAAAGAATAGAACTCAGACTGTGGTTTGTATCTATGTGGGTTTTTGGCAATTTATAAAACCACCATTGAACCAAACTAAATATTCCTCATAGTCTAATGACCACAGTTATACAAAATCCCTTATTCTAACACATTATGTGCCAATTTCATATCATGTCTGGTGCTTCTACAATGTGCTTTTACTGCTGTTCCATTTCATGCACTGAGGATTTGTGAATGGTCACTTCATTTGATTGAGGCTAAAGTGAACAAGAAAACATAAAAATGGCGTGCGCTCTCTAAGTTAGTATCAACTGACATAGAACATGGTTGGTAAAAAATAAATAAAGTGAAGGGAGGACGCTGATGTGGGATAGTAAATGCAAGAGACAACTGATAGAATGAACAGCGCACAATAGTTAATGCTCACACCTGATGTGGTTGTGTTAAAATTTCCATGACTACTTAAGGTCACAGGGGTGATGGACGGGACCTCGGTAGGTCCATTGTAGAGCCTTTTCCAGGCAATGTATTGTAGGAAAGCAACACATAGTTTTGTATTTTATGTTCGTGTTTCCATTAATTAAGTGTGAATTGTAATTGGAAACAAGTCTGGCATCATAATCATTGGTGCCTGAGGAGTAACACCTATAGCGATGGTTTTGGCTTTGCTACAAAGAAAGTAGTTGTGAATGTTCTCTCACCTGCTCTAGTTGCTAATGACTGGTTGATGTCAAATTTTGCATATTTTAGATATTAAGAGCCTTGTGTGGCACAGAGCGTTAAGTCAGCAGAAAGCTCTCGCTCACAACCTGAAGGTTGCAGGTTCAATCACTGCATGGTTCAGGTAGCTGGCTCAAGGTTGACTCAGCCCTCCATCCTTCTGAGCTTGGTAAAATTAGTATCCAGCTTGCTAAGGGTAAAAATGACTGGGGAAGGCAATGGCAAACCACCCTGCAAAAACAGTCTGCCAAGAAAACATCACAATGTGATGTCACCGTAGGAGGCAGTCACGACTCGGTGCTTGCACCAGGGGACTTTACCTTTATCTACAAAATGCTAATTATTTTGAGGCCCCACAATCTCTCTGAAAACTAAATACATAATGCTCAGCTGTATATTGCAGCACCCTATAAACTGCAGTCTGTCAGGTTTCTCTGTTAAAGGGGTTGTCTCGCGGCAGCAAGTGGGGTTATACACTCTGTATGGCCATATTAATGCACTTTGTAATATACATCGTGCATTAAATATGAGCCATACAGAAGTTATTCACTTACCTGCTCCGTTGCTAGCGTCCCCGTCGCCATGGTTCCGTCTAATTTCGGTGTCTTCTTACCTTTTTAGACGCGCTTGCGCAGATCCGTCTTCTCCCTTCTTCTCCCTTCGGCTCCGCTCGGCAGCATCGGCATTTTGGCTCCGCCCCCTTGTACGCATCATCGCGTAGCTCCGCCCCATGATGTGTGCCGGTTCCAGCCTCCTGATTGGCTGGAATCGGCACGTGACGGGGGCGGAGCTACGCGATGATGCGAACAAGGGGGCGGAGCCAAAATGCCGATGCTGCCGAGCGGAGCCGAAGGGAGAAGAAGGGAGAAGACGGATCTGCGCAAGCGCGTCTAAAAAGGTAAGAAGACACCGAAATTAGACGGAACCATGGCGACGGGGACGCTAGCAACGGAGCAGGTAAGTGAATAACTTCTGTATGGCTCATATTTAATGCACGATGTATATTACAAAGTGCATTAATATGGCCATACAGAAGTGTATAGACCCACTTGCTGCCGCGAGACAACCCCTTTAACTTCTTATGTATTAGAATTTCATTTCTAGATTTTGCATTGGCAATAATGAATGTTTATTTAAGGCATTATTTTATGTAGGTCATGACAATAGAGAACTTTTTTTCCTCTGGGGGAGTGTTAGAGTCTACATGCCCCCTTACCATGCATGATCTGCAAGTATCACAGAAGACATTGCATCGGTCAATCATGATAAGCTACAATGTGTATGGCAGGATCTTGACTTGGCTCACAATGAACACCTCTGATGTGCAAAACATTTTTGATGTTGTGCAACACAACTTGTTTCTATTGATATGAAATGTATGTATCTGAGTGCCATTAAATGTGAGTTATGAGGGTTTTAAATCATTTCTAATAACCCTGTACTATGGCTAAAAGACTGGCATGCCATCTACAGAACCAAACGTATATCACTATAGAACTCTATGACGATCTACCATTTGATTCAATGGAACAAGGTCTTGTAGTCATAAAATGGTCAATAAAAAATTAAAAAAGGAAAATGACGGCATCCTTGTTTAATGCACAATGCTCTTTTGGCTGGAAAATTTTAGTGCTTCATAAGTAGAAGATTTATTTCTGGCAAGAAGTGGTTTGCCAGCAGAAGAGATGTGTTACTTCTCTCTCAACATACAGATGATACATAAGTTTATTGCTTGGCTGCTATAGATATAGTTCTAGACTACTGATGAGCTATTCCCTTTTTTGTGGTAAAGTTGAATTAAGGTAAGCGAATACACTAAACACCTGACCATGATAACTAATCATTTATAATTAAGGGAGATGGAATAAATCCTCCACAGTGCCACCTAGTGCAAGGCAGCATTCCTTCAAGCCAAAGTCAGACTTTTTATACAAGCCTTGTTACAATGACCGGGAATTACAAGCAAAGCCAGACTCCATGTACATACAGCTGTTTCAGGGTTTTTGCTCTTCATCAGTGTACAGTAGGAGTCTGGCTTTGCTAGTGAGAGGCCTGGGACGGGGGTCAAAACGCTATCTTTTCTCCTTTTTGAACTAATCATTTGTGATTAAAGCAGAACCCTTTTTGTACACGATATTTAGTATATCTATATATCTTGAAATTTACTGTACTTACAAACATACCATGGATATTTCTGATGATTGACAGCAAAATTATGGCATTAGCAATGGTTACAGATATGAAACATGGTCTCCTATTAGCATTAATGTTAATGAGGAGAAGGTATTTACTTGGCAAACATTCAGCAAGCCTAGTTAGTGGCATAATCATACATATTTTGCACTGCTGTGCTATGATTATTGGTTTCATTATCCTCTTTTGTGCCATTCATTTTAATTATTTCTTCAATAAAGCCAGAGTTTTATAGCAGAATATTCCATCATTGAAGCTGGATTTGTATTTATGGAATTTTATGTGGACTTGTGGTACTCCACGTAGTTCTGTGCTCAGGCCTGTGAATATTGAATATATATAAATTCATGGAATCATAAAGTTCGAAGGGACCTCCGGGGTCATTGGGTCCAACTCCCTGCTCAATGCAGGATGGCTAAATCATCCCAGACAGATGTCTGTCCAGCCTCTGAAGACTTCCATTGTAGGAGAACTCACCACCTCCCGTGCCAACCTGTTCCACTCATTGACCACCCTCACTGTCAGAAAGTTTTTTTTAATATCTAATTCAATGGTAAGCTGACTCCCCGTTGTCTTATTGGCCATATTGGTGAATGGGACAACCCCAGGTATTTTTGTCATGTGTATATGTGCCCTAATTGAGCATAATGGGACATTTCCACAGTTAAAGTATTTCCCAATATTCCCATCAAAAATACGCTAAAAAACTGTATATTGTGTTTGTACACGTAGGCCATTCTATCTGTCCTGGATAGCAAATATGTCCAGTTGTGTATTAATGTGAGAGGGGGCATAGATATGTAGATTTGCAATCAAGAATTGTGGGTTAACTGAGTGGTAGCTCTTATGGGAGCTGCAATGGATAACCAAATGCGACATGACAACAATTTATATATGTAGTTTTCTTTTTTAGTTTTAGAGAGAATTACTTTTACTTCCAAAGTATGCAATTCGTATCCACAATCCGCAATTCAAATCCGGTCATGTGAGACTGTCCTTAGGCCTTGTTCACACAGTTGTTTTTTCTGACTTTTATTTTGTAAGAATTTTTTTTTTTTTTTTAAGTCAGAAAAACCACATGCGTTTCTGTTGATCATGCCTGCATTTTATACAGTTCTTTTAATGGTGGCATTTTTTGGTCCCAAATGCATTTTTGTTTTTTTTTCTGCTGTAGGAAAATGCCAGAAAAATTTCCAGACCGTTATTATGTGATCATTTTAAAACAATGTAACTGACCCCAAAACTAACAAAATTGAGGAAAAACACCACTTCAAAAATGCTGTTTATAATGCACTTCTTAATTCCCTACTGACATTTAGATGCTGTGTTTTTTTGCTGAAAACAAAACTATTGCCAAAAAGTGCCAGTATAAAAAAACACCAAAGTTTTGATTTTAAGAAATTGAGACACCGACTTTATAAAGTTTATATTTTGTGCACAGAAAACATCTTGTGGAGCAGCCAGCTGTGCTAGTTAATATGCCCCTTCATTCTTTGTCAGTCCAGAATTCTCCAGATGGTAATGACAAAAGAGGCTTTAGTGATATATAGACAGGAGGTCTGCAAAAATTAGAATTCTAGCCAAAATCCCATACACGAGGATGTTGGCTCTTTTACAGTGTAAGCTTGAGAGTTTTTATATCCCCAAGCCAAAGAGCACACAGTGTGACTTGGCCCTTAGTTCCACCCAATAAAAATAGTATTTCATGTTTCATCTGACGGCTCACGTTACATATGCCGCATGTTTTAATGATGGTAAATAGCTCTGTTTTTTCAGTATTCACATACAGTATGTAAGTTTTCTACTGGAATTTGATCATACTTAATAGGGCGTAACACAAGTCAGCAGAATTACTGTTGACTAAACCTACATTGAGGTCACATTCATTGAATTAATTGTACGTTAATATACTTTCAGGCTGGAAAGACGTTAAGCAGAATGATATTCTGGAAATATAAAACATTTCTGCAGCAGCTTAAAGTGATGGCTTGTGGTACCTGATGTTATGTTTTCCCTGACTGGTATCTAATTGCACGAAATCAGTGGTGAAGTCATGCCAACCAACAAGGTACAATATGTAAAATGATGCCATGCTACTGGATCCAGTCTACCAATCATGATTCCTTGTGGAATGAACATTGGAAAATTAGACATTATAAAGAAAGAAACACAATGATTAAACATTGACCTTCTGGGGATCAGTGAACTTCACTGGACAGGAAACGAATACTTTTCCAATGGCGATTTCACAGTTCACTACTAAAGAAATGAAAGTATCCTAAGGAATGGTGTCACCTTCATCGCGAACAAAAAGATTAGTAAAGCTGTCCATGGTTTCCTTGCTACATCATTGGCGCAGAATTTCAATTCAAAAACTTGGCGCCAAAGAAAATACATCAATAGTAGGGACAACTGGATGTCTCTTACAATATACCATGCAGAAATGTTATAAGAAAAACAACCCGGCTATAAGCAGACATCATCCGAATCACGGCTGCTATTAACGAGTATGACCTCTGTTTGCCAGCCAGCTCCCATTGGAGTCTATGGGAGCCGAGGGCACTGTGCCATTAAAAGATAGGGCATGTCCTATCTTTTGACGGAGAGAAATCTCGGCGTAAAAAGATTTTTTCGGCACATCAAAAAATTGATCATCTGAAAGAACTCATAGGCAACCATGATAATATAAAGAAAAGCTGAACTGAGCTGCCTTCATCCTTTCGCCCGGCCCCGTAGCATGGCCACCCGGGCTCTGAAAATGCAGGGACTATATCATAAGATAGAAGAAGGCAATTTACAAAAATGAAAAATGACTTGTGTGATTCTATGATCATTTCTCAGTACTTCAGAGTTCCAGTTCACTGTGTGTACAATAAACACGGCATTCTTTATCATTTAATAGACTGTATTTGGATGACTAAGAACCATTTCTAAAAGATATCAAATCATCTGGAAAACCACAAAATAACAATGTGCAAAATGAGTAAACACACTCCAAAGTAAGAACATTAAGAGCAGAAAATAATGGAGATTGCTTGGATTATGTCCCTAAAGGGGTATTCCGGTCGTGATGTGAATTTTCAATAATTCCAGATTTGAAAGATGTTTGTGCCATGTTTATAAACAGCTGGCTATGGGTATAAATTGCTCAGCCATTACTTCTTACCCTGCCCTCCATTTTTGATATTTCCCCATATTGCTACTTTCCATGATGGCTGTCGAATTCCTGCTTACATGCAGCTTGAAACTACATTTACCACAATTCCCTGTTCTGCACTTCCTTCCTGTGCATCTCGCCACTATGCACTGCCTTGTTATTGGTCAGCAGTCCGGTCTCGAGAGCTGAATAGAAAATAAGCCATCCCTGGTTGTTGCTACTGGGCAAGCCCGACCGGTAGCTCTGAAATGCCTGCAGGTCGTATCCATCCAGTGTATAAACACTTCTGATGTACCCAGAGAAGGGGATGGTTTACAGAGAGGTACAGACACAAAATACAAAGCGGAACTACATTGCAAACTTTAATAATATCATTCATTTGACAGCAACTTTGCAGAACTGAAATACACCCTTAGGGCGCCCACCCACTGGCGATTTTTTTTTCTTTGCGTTTTGCGTTTTTTCTCAAGAGCAATTAGAATTGAATGTACTCCTGTCCACTGGCGTTTTTTTTTGCGTTGCGTTGCGATTTTTAACATAGGAACTGTCAGTTGCATATGTGTCCTTATTTTTCTCCTAATGCACCCATGAAAGTCAATGGAAATTAATGGAAAAGTCGCGAAAACGCCGAGAAAACGCGGCAAAAAACGCCGCGAAAAACGCGGCGTTTTTCACGCACGAAAATCGCAAACGCCAGTGGGTGGGCGCCCTTAAGCTAAAGCAATAAGTGGAAGAAAGAAGAAAAAAAACAAGCAGAGGTTGATATGTGCATATATATATATATACACACACACACACACATATATATATAAATATATATATATATATATATATATATATATATATATATATATATATATATATATCTCTTCTGGAGGGTGATATTGGCACAATCTTTTTTACATAAGTAAAATTAATATGAGAGAGGTGTATTAGCCTGAAAGATCTCAGTTTATTATTAAAACCAGATTGTATATGCGTTTTGAGGTATTGGAATCTCTTCCTTAGTGCTTGCTAGGGTTAAACATCTGAAGATGTTAACCGTATGCATGGAGAAGCGTGTCCTGTTCTGTTTTCATGTCGTTTACCATCTTTGGCGAGCCATGCTACTAGATTCCAGTGTGGGGCCGCCCCTATTAGGATGATGGCCACACTTGCCGGCCTCCCTGGGGTTTGAGTTGTCTTGTTAGAGAAGGAATTCATGAGACAACGAGGACACTTGTCATCAAGCTTAAGTATCTTGGTCAAAATACAAACCAATACCTTGCACGTACTTTGGCCATTTCATCTGCTTATGCATGTTGGTATTCTAGGTAAGGGTTTTGGTGGTTGTCAGTCGTTGTTGGATGTCGGCTCACAAGTCCTGTTTGCAGTTCCCTTTGTTATGGTGGTCAGCGTGTATGTACTTTTCCTCTATCCTCTGTTCCAATCCTTTCTATTCAGTCCCTATTTGCAGCCCTGGGCGTGGTGTGCATTGCGCTCAGCGCGAATGTGCAAATTATACTGAATCAGCAAGGTCTCTCCCAGGCAAAAATTTTAAATCAGACTGGGGTTTTAGGATATGCTGCTAAGATACAGACGGCAGCAGAGTGGCTAAGAAGCATAAAAACTTGCCTTTATTCCATCCTTAAAACGATGCACACTGCGACGTTTCGATCACTCAGTGGTCTTTATCAAGCATACATCAATATACAACCCACCACCTTAAATACTAAAATGTATATGCTTACCAACCAATTAGTGGATTGTTCACAAACTCCACCCCTTTACCTATTAATGATTAATCAAATGCAGCTGTGATTTAATCACAGGCAGGCGTCCGGTTTCCATATAGCAAAGTCTATGGATGTCCCCTCCATACTCAGGCACGATACCTCATCCATTGTACCTGCACCGAGGCATATCTGCGAAACGTCATCATGTCACAAACGCCGCATCCACACATCATCCAGCCGTGACGCATGACGACATCACGCCACGCACGCAGCACCAACGCATCATCACACAGTAATGCGTGTCGGTCCCGCCACGTGACGTTATGACATCACTGCGTGTCACCGCGTGCACCCGGCGTCTCAACATCATGTGTCATAGCTCACATCTGAGTCTGCGCCCATCAACCTTTATTGCGCATGCGCGGAATGCCTTAACCCCATATAGAGACGTATCCTAGTCTCAAATCTATTATGCAGATAACCTATGCCCTTTCAAATCTGATAGATCGAGCCCAATACACAGGTAATGATTAAAATTACATAGAACAATACTGATCCATCATAATCTGTAAGTACAGTAGACCAATGTTTAGAAAGTATAAATGTCTAGGGAACAGTAATCATCCTACAATCGGCCCCCTAAATTATTTTCTGCTCAAAAGCCAGGAGACAATCAATCTGATAGGTGAACCACCACATCAGATCTAGCCCATCCATAGCTCTGATTTCACCAGTGCATATAATTGCACATCCTTTCAATTTCTTCAAATGTCAGCAACTGTTTCTCATACAACATGATGCAAATACCAAATGTGTAACATGTCAACAAGAAATACACATTCCAATTTCAACCTAAGTCATTTTATTATGCTGTGAGAATATTCCAATCGCATGACATCACAAACTGACTGAACCCGACATATATATCAGATACGAGCAAAAGTTGGTACATTGTCCACATCTGGGGTCAATCAACTCCCTTTCAGGGTTATAAATCATGTCCCTGATTCAGAAAGGGGAGGGGATACGGCCCTTTTACTGAAACGAAAGGAACGCAGGTGGATCTACACACTAGATACTATGCAGCCTAAAGGGCTTAATTTGGAGTACAGTTATTTACCGCATATTTAGGCCATGTCTGTCAATGTTATGTTTTTAAGCATATATGCTTACTGTGTTATACTTGAAATTTTTTTTTTTCTAAAACACGTTTTTCGTTATTTTGCAGTTTGTTGGCTAATCGGATTCCCTATTGCAGAGTTCTACCAATGTCTTATTGACCCCAGATGTGGACAATGTACCAACTTTTGCTCGTGATAAGGGATACTGATAATGAAAACAAAGATCTGGTACCGTGTTAGCCAGTAGAGCAAAATGTGATTGTTCTCAGCAAGAGAAACGACGTAATCTTGTAGATATGATACCTTTTAATGGCTAACAAAAATACATGGTGTAATAATAGCGAGCTTCCGAACCAACGCAGGGTTCTTCTTCAGATCCATCCATAAGCCTGAAGAAGAACCCTGCGTTGGTTCGGAAGCTCGCTATTATTACACCATGTATTTTTGTTAGCCATTAAAAGGTATCATATCTACAAGATTACGTCGTTTCTCTTGCTGAGAACAATCACAAGGGATACTGAGCGACGGCACCCATTTGATTAACTATTGTTATCAGACCACACCGGTACCGATCTGATGACCTCGTTGCCGGGTGCCAAATTGGTAGATATGGAAGCCCGTGATGAGAAGATTTGCTAGCAATTATCTATCAATAGCATGAAATCACTCCATGTTATGTCAAGACACTTCTCCATGAGAACTCAATGAATTCTACTTTATTATCAACATTACCAAATCTTATACAGAAAGAAGAGGGCGGATTCACAAGTTACTTGGTACAAAGATTAGTGTTACATAGGTGACAAAGCTAATTGATCATAAGGCTTATTGACACCTACCAAATAGTCTCAAAGCTCTTAAGGCCCGTCTCAGACATAGAAATTACTTAAGTCAGGATATTGCTGTTGCATTAGACAATAGTTCTGCAATAGTTGTGTGTCTTCTCTGTTAACATAGCTTAGCCTTATTTAATTTGTCTGTTGACTTCTTATCTTAAAATCCTAGGTACCAGCACTACGAAGCATAGGTTTTAGTTTTCTATTTAAGGATCAATAGTCCAATACAAGGTAAGAAACATACACTTATTGCATTCTGAAACTTAACACTTTATATTCCATGACACTATTGATGACCTATCCGAAGCATAGGTCAATAAGGAAATTTGTCTGTAAAACCCCTTTAAGGTAGGGTTGACCAAATTAAATCAGTCTACACACCATTCAATCATCAATAATTATGTTGTTGTATACTTTTCCCTGACATTTGCTCACTTTTTCACACATTCACACCATCTAATCTCTTCATCAGATTGTTAGATCAGGGCATCTCAATGCAGTAATAGTGAGAGGGTCTGACTTGGGTATTATAATGACCTGATAGCCAGTCCCTCAGCTATGATGTCACCAACATCGGAGAGTGGCAATACCATGTGACGGCTCTTCAGAACTCAGCAGTAAGTGGCTGTTCTGACTCAACAAGTGCCAGTGAGTGCTTTAAATCCCTGGATAGCCTCTTTAAACTCACTTATGATGTCAGAGGTTTAAAATGATACACATACATTTCTGATGTCATAAAAGTTTACTTGCCTTAATGGGGTTTTCCCACTACCTAAAATTGCTTCACAGCCACTCTGTCCTTCTTTGACTGCTGCAGCCAATTACTGGCTATAGAAGGTCACTGTGTGGCCACGGATTGGCTGATGCAGTCACATGTCCTGGTCAGCAGCAACCAGGAAGGACAGAATGGCTGTGAAGCAATTTTAAGTAATGGTAAAACCCCTTTAAACTCACTTATCATTTCACAACCGCTTACCTGCTTCTACAGGTATATTTTGAAACCTGATAATAATTATTTGACTACATTTCATTATTTGGGGGCCATTTTCAATTCTACAGTCAGAAACGTATGACAGATCAAACTTGCGTACATTTTTAAAATGTTATACTATGTGCATGGAGGTGCCAGGGATGCACTGAATACATGCATTCGCCGGGGGAAATCTTACTAAGCCCAACACAGGAAATGCCAGGATTAGTAAATTTCCCCCATAATAAATGTGGTGCAAAGTATGTACATGCAGCTTACACCAGAAAACTGTCATCTTTTGAATAGTAAATCACCTCCATTGACCTTAACCCCTTCAGTGGCGGGTTTCTTACCACCCTGTCAGACCCACCAGGGCAGGTTTTTTAAATGGTCTAATCATTTAATTTCAAATAATATTTCAAATGTCTTTGAAAAAAAATACAAGGACTACAGCAAAAAAAAACTATACAAGTTTGGTATTGTAGTAATCATACTGACCCGTAGAATAAAGTTATAATGTCATTTTTGTTGCAGCTTGTGTGCCGTAGAAACAAAACGCACTGAAAGATGGCGGAATATCATTTTGTTTTTCATTTTACTTCACTTAGAATTTTGTAAACGTTTTCTGTACATTATATGGTACTTTAAATAGCACCATTGAAAAATACAACTCGTCCCGCAAAAAACAAGCTCTCATACAGCGATGTTGATGAATAAATAATAGAGTTATGATTTTTTAAACAGGGGGAGAAAAAAAAGAAATGGGGAAAAAAGAAAAAAAGAGGCCGTGTCATTAAGAGGTTAAATAATATACTAACTTCCTACTCTGGCTCATTATGACGCAGGGATACCATATGTGTAATGTTATTTTTAATTTTTTACAAAGTAAAGGGAGACAAGTGTTTTTGTTTTTTATTTTTTAAATAATTTTTAGAGATGAGCGAACACCAAAATGTTCGGGTGTTCGTTATTCGGAACGAACTTCCCGTGATGCTCGAGGGTTCGTTTCGAACAACGAACCCCATTGAAGTCAATGGGCGACCAGAACATTTTTGTATTTCGCCGATGCTCGCTAAGGTTTTCATGTGTGAAAATCTGGGCAATTCAGGAAAGTGATGGGAATGACACAGTGACGGATAGGGCAGGCGAGGGGCTACATGGTGGGCTGCATCTCAAGTTCCCAGGTCCCACTATTAAGCCACAATAGCGGCAAGAGTGCCCCCCCCCCCCCCCCACTGTCAGCATAAAGATCGTCCTCCTCTGGCACAGCTGTAACAGCTGTAGCAGAGAAGAACGATGTTTGCCCATTGAATTCAATGGAGCGGCAATACAGCATGTTCCACTGAATGCAATGGGCTGCCGGCGATCGCAGGATGAATGGTCGGAAAGGGGTTAAATATATAACCCCTTTCCTGCAATTCATCCAGAAATGTGTTACACTAAAAATATATACCGGCGTATAAGGCGACAGGGCGTATAAGACGACCCCCCAACTGTCACCTTATACGCCGGCAATACAGTGGAGCAAAGAATAAAAAGCATTACTTACGTTTTTAGATGATCTGCGGTGCTCCTGCAGGCTGTCACTCCCTCCTAATCCACGGCAGACAAGCTTTCTCTATGAAAGGCTTTAAATCCCTGCCTCCAGGAAGACACGTGCCTTCAGCCAATCACAGCCAATGACAATGATGTCATTGAATGGCTGTGATAGGCTGTGTTTCTGGAGGCGGGGATTTCAAGCCTTGAAATCCCCGCCTCCAGAAACACAGCCAATCACAGCCATTCAATGACATCATTGTCATTGGCTGTGATTGGCTGAAGGCACGTGTGCTTCTGGAGGCAGGGATTTAAAGTCTTTCGTGGAGAAAGCAATACTCTGCCGTGGACCAGGAGGGAGTGACAGCCTGCAGGAGCGCCGCAGATCATCTAAAAACGTAAGTAATGATTTTTATTCTTTGCTCCACTGTATTACCGGCGTATAAGGTGACAGTTGGGGGGTCGTCTTATACGCCCTGTCGCCTTATACGCCGGTATACATTTTTAGTGTAACACATTTCTGGATGAATTGCAGGAAAGGGGTTATATATTTAACCCCTTTCCGACCATTCATCCTGCGATCGCCGGCAGCCCATTGCATTCAGTGGAACATGCTGTATTGCCGCTCCATTGAATTCAATGGGCAAACATCGTTCTTCTCTGCTACAGCTGTTACAGCTGTGCCAGAGAAGAAGGATTTGTCTTCTATATGTTCTCAATGGGGTCAGCGCTGCTGCCGCTGGCCCCATTGAGCGCATATAGAATGCATCCATAGCGAGCAGCGGGAGGGGCAGATTTCAATACTCGGGTGACACCTTATCTCCCCAGCCACTCACAGCAGGGGGGTGGTATAGGGCTTAAACGTTGCAGGGGGAAGTTGTAATGCCTTCCTTGTCTTTATATTGGCCAAAAAAAAGCGCTAACGTCTCAGGGAAGAAAGTTTAATTTACCAGAACACCGCATGGTGTTCGTTACGAATAACGAACATCCCGAACACCCTAATATTCGCACGAATATCAAGCTCGGACGAACGCGTTCGCTCATCTCTAATAATTTTTAAACTTTTTTTTTTAAACTTTTTTTTTTTTTGTCCCTTTAGGGGACTTTAACAGAGACCCATCAGGACCCCCTGATCACATTCTGGGGGTCCAATGGTGACAGCCCTTTACATGCTGCAGTCACGTAGACTGCAGCATTTAAAGGGTTAACACAGCAGAGATCAGAGGTTTTCTCTGATCTCTGCTGTAAGAGCTGGTGCCTGGCTGTCCTCTGACAGCCAAGTACCAGCTCTCCCTGCCATAGAGACCATCGGCTTGCTTCTGATAAGCCGATGATCTCTATGGCAACCTGTATACAAACTAGTGAAGGAGTTTAAAATTAAAAGCGGGAGATTGCCGGCAGATCGGCATTATCTCTCTGCTTATGATTTCAAAAACTGCTCTGTGTGGGTCTGGGCAGGTAGAGCACAATGCCACAGCTTGTGGCATTGTGCTCTGCAGCTCCCATAGTGATACATAGCCGGGAATTCTTCTGGGCTATATCGCTATGGGCAGTGGAGCTCCTCCCAGAAAATTTCCGGGCATGCCACTCAAGGGGTTAATAGGCCTGAGGCCTCAGTCACATGGGCGATTTTCCATGCGATCTGCGCATGCGATGTGTAATTTTATAAAACCATTGCTTTGCAATTGTATCGGACACATGAGCGCTTTTTATGCGCTCGTCCGATAAATTATAGAACAGAAATCGCAGATCGCACCTATCTGCGATCTGCGATTCCTGTACTCTTCTCTATATGCGCTCAATGGGGCCGGCGGCAGCAGCGCCGACCCCATTGAGAACATATACTAGACAAATCATTCTCCTCTGCCACAGCTGTAACAGCTGTGGCAGAGAAGAATGATGTTTGCCATTGAATTCAATGGAGCTGGCAATACAGCCGGCTCCATTGAAAGCAATCGGCTGCCGGCGATCACACGATTAATTTTCGGGAAGGGCTTAAAAATGACAGCTGAGAGCTGCCCCTGATTGGTCCCTGCACTGAGCCAATCGGAGGCAGCACTCACTCACCCATTCATGAATTCATGAATGGGTGAGTGAGAGCTGCCTCTGATTGGTGAGGCTGTGACCAATCAGAGACAGCTCATTCAGCAGGCGGGGATTTTAAATCCCTGGCTGATGAATACTGCTCACAGCAGTTCAGGAGAACTGCCGGCGGCCGCGGCTGAACTCCGTCTGCAGGGACAAGGTGAGTATATATTTTTTTTTACTTTTTTCACATTTCTGGATGAATTTCAGGGAAGGGCTTATATTTTTAAGCCCTTCCCGAAAATTCATCGTGAGATCGCCCGAAGCCCATTGCTTTCAATGGAGCCGGCTGTATTGCCGGTTCCATTGAATTCAATGTGCTGGACAGCGCTGCACTGCTCCGGCCCGTTTCTAATGAAACGCGGCTAGGAGCAGATTTTTCGGGCGATTTTTCGGCCCCGGTCACGCGATTTGCGGATGCACATCCGTCATGCGATCCGCAAATCGTGTGAAAAAACGTCCGTGTGACCGAGGCCTGAGTTCTATTAGTTTCAAACTTGCACAGAATACGGATGTTAAAATAGCCCATGTGAATAATACCTTAGTATTAAGCTCAATTTCCATAGGGTAATAACAATATAATAAATAATTATTATTTATAGAGTTGTTCTGTACACATTTATGGATATGATTAGAGATGAGCGAACGTACTCGTCCGAGCTTGATACTCGTTCGAGTATTAGCGTGTTCGAGATGCTCGTTATTCGAAACGAGCACCACGCGATGTTCGAGTTACTTTCACTTTCATCTCTGAGACGTTAGCGCGCTTTTCTGGCCAATAGAAAGACAGGGAAGGCATTACAACTTCCCCCTGCGACGTTCAAGCCCTATACCACCATAGGGAGAGCGTTAGGAGTGATTTTAGGCTTCAAGAACCCCAACGGTCCTTCTTAGGGCCACATCTAACCGTGTGCAGTAGTGTGGAGGCTGCTTTTTGCAGTGTTGCACTTTTTTTTTTTTTTTGTATATCGGCAGCGCAGAGCATTGCGCCCTGCAGTAATTATACACAGTCCAGGGCCAGTAGTGGTGGTGAGGCAGGGACAGAAGACATATTTATTGAATATAGGCAGTGGGCCTTTCCAAAAACATTTGGGAAAAAAAATCTATTTGGGCTGCCTGTGACTGTCCTCAGTGTACTGGGTCTGTGCTGGGGGTAGTTGTCCTAATTCATACGCAGCCAGCTAAGTGTTACAGCAGGCTTGCGCAAAATTATTTCCTGGCTCTGTGTTGGCTGTTACATCACCGCTGTATTCCAGTCCACAGTGCAACAGTTTGCAGTTATTTTACATACTCCAGGGCCAGTAGTGGTGACGCAGAGAGAGAAGACATATACAGTGTATATAGGCAGTGGGCCTTTCCAAAAACATTTGGGAAAAAAAATCTATTTGGGCTGCCTGTGACCGTCCTCAGTGTACTGGGTCTCTGCTGGGGGTAGTTGTCCTAATTCATACGCAGCCAGCTAAGTGTTACAGCAGGCTTGCGCAAAATTATTTCCTGGCTCTGCTGTACGTTCCGTAAGCGAAGTCAGCCTCCAACCACAGGCCAATAAGTGGCACATTTAATTACAGCGTTCTGTTTCTGCACTACTAGTAATACAGCATGCTGAGGGGTAGGGGTAGGCCTAGAGGACGTGGACGCGGGCGAGGACGCGGAGGCCCAAGTCAGGGTGTGGGCACAGGCCGAGCCAGTGCGGTGGCCAGGGGTAGAGGCAGGGCCAGACCGAATAATCCACCAACTGTTTCCCAAAGCGCCCCCTCGCGCCATGCCACACTGCAGAGGTCAAGGTGCTCTACGGTGTGGCAGTTTTTCACAGAGACGCCTGACGACCGACGAATAGTGTTGTGCAACCTTTGTCGCGCCAAGATCAGCTGGGGAGCCACTACCCCCAGCATGCGCAGGCATATGATGGCCAAGCACCCCACAAGGTGGGACGAAGGCCGTTCACCGCCTCCGGTTTGCACCACTGCCTCTCCCCCTGTGCCCCAACCTGCCACTGAGATCCAACCCCCCTCTGAGGACACAGGCATTACCGTCTCCTGGCCTGCACCCACACCCTCACCTCCGCTGTCCTCGGCCCCATCCAGCAATGTCTCTCAGCGCAGCGTCTAGACGTCGCTAGCGCCACTGTTTGAGCGCAAGCGCAAGTATGCCGCCACGCACCCGCACGTTCAAGCGTTAAACGTGCACATTGCCAAATTGATCAGCCTGGAGATGCTGCCGTATAGGCTTGTGGAAACGGAGGCTTTCAAAAGCATGATGGCGGCGGCGGCCCCGCGCTACTCGGTTCCCAGATGCCACTACTTTTCCCGATGTGCCGTCCCAGCCCTGCACAACCACGTCTCCCGCAACATTGTACGCGCCCTCACCAACGCGGTTACTGCCAAGGTCCACTTAACAACGGACACGTGGACAAGCACAGGCGGGCAGGGCCACTATATCTCCCTGACGGCACAATGGGTGAATTTAGTGGAGGTTGGGACCGAGTCAGAGTCTGGGACCGCTCACGTCCTACCCACCCCCAGAATTGCGGGCCCCAGCTCGGTGCTGGTATCTGCGGCGGTGTATGCTTCCTCCACTAAACCACCCTCCTCCTCCTCCTCCTCCAACGCAACCTCTGTCTCGCAATCAAGATGTGTCAGCAGCAGCAGCACGTCGCCAGCAGTCGCTGTCGCGCGGCGTGGCAGCACAGCGGTGGGCAAGCGTCAGCAGGCCGTGCTGAAACTACTCAGCTTAGGAGAGAAGAGGCACATGGCCCACGAACTGCTGCAGGGTCTGACAGAGCAGACCGACCGCTGGCTTTTGCCGCTGATCCTCCAACAGGGCATGGTCGTGTGTGACAACGGCCGTAACCTGGTGGCGGCTCTGCAGCTCGGCAGCCTCACGCACATGCCATGCCTGGCCCACGTCTTTAATTTGGTGGTTCAGCACTTTCTGAAAAGCTACCCACACTTGTCATACCTGCTCGGAAAGGTGCGCCGGGTCAGCGCACATTTCCGCAACTCCAAGACGGACGCTGCCACCCTGCGGTCCCTGCAACATCGGTTTAATCTGCCAGTGCACCGACTGCTGTGCGACGTGCCCACATGGTGGAACTCTACGCTCCACATGTTGGCCAGGCTCTATGAGCAGCGTAGAGCTATAGAGCTATAGTGGAATACCAACTCCAACATGGGCGGCGTAGTGGGAGTCAGCCTCCTCAATTCTTTACAGAAGAGTGGGCCTGGTTGGCAGCCATCTGCCAGGTCCTTGGAAACTTTGAGGAGTCTACCCAGATGGTGAGCGGGGATGCTGCAATCATTAGCGTCACCATTCCTCTGCTATGCCTCTTGAGAAGTTTCCTGCAAAGCATAAAGGCAGACGCTTTGCACTCGGAAACGGAGGCGGCGGAAGACAGTATGTCGCTGGATAGTCAGAGCACCCTCATGTCTATATCTCAGCGCATTGAGGAGGGGGAGGAGCATGAGGAGGAGGGGGAAGAGACAGCTTGGCCCACTGCTGAGGGTACCCATGCTGCTTGCCTGTCATCCTTCCAGCGTGTATGGCCGGAGGAGGAGGATCCTGAAAGTGATCTTCCTAGTGCGGACAGCCATGTGTTGCGTACAGGTACCCTGGCACACATGGCTGACTTCATGTTAGGATGCCTTTCTCGTGACCCTCGCGTTACACGCATTCTGGCCACTACGGATTACTGGGTGTACACACTGCTCAACCCACGGTATAAGGAGAACCCATCCGACAGCGCTAGTGGCAGAAGGCGCAGTTCCGAGGGCCAGGTAGCAGGGGAGGCGCAGAGATCAGGCAGCATGTACAGCGCAGGCAGGGGAACATTCTCCAAGGCCTTTGCCAGCTTTATGGCTCCCCAGCAAGACTGTGTCACTGCTCCTCAGTCAAGGCTGAGTTGGCGGGAGCACTGTAAAAGGATGGTGAGGGAGTACGTAGCCGATTGCACGACCGTCCTCGGTGACGCCTCTGCCCCCTACAACTACTGGGTGTCGAAGCTGGACACGTGGCCTGAACTCGCGCTGTATGCCCTGGAGGTGCTTGCTTGTCCTGCGGCTAGCGTCTTGTCAGAGAGGGTGTTTAGTGCGGCTGGGAGAATCATCACGGAAAAGCGTACCCGCCTGTCAACCGACAGTGCCGACAGGCCTACACTCATCAAGATGAACAAAGCCTGGATTTCCCCAGACTTCTCTTCTTCACCAGCGGACAGCAGCGATACCTAAGCAATACGTAGGCTGCACCCGCAGATGGACGCATCGTTCTCTATCACCATCAAAAATGGGGACATTTTTGCTTCATCAATCTGTGTATAATATTCCTCCTCCTCCTCCTGCTCCTCCTCCTGAAACCTGACGTAATCACGCCGAACGGGCAATTTTTCTTAGGCCCACAAGGCTCAGTTATATAATTTTTCTAAACAATTTTTATACGTTTCAATGCTCATTAAAGCGTTGAAACTTGCACCTGAACCAATTTTTATTTTAACCGGGCTGCCCCCAGGCCTAGTTACCAATTAAGCCACATTAACCAAAGCGATTAATGGGTTTCAACTGCCCTCTTGGTTGGGCATGGGCAATTTTTCTGAGGTACATTAGTACTGTTGGTACACCAATTTTTTGGGGCCCTCGCCTACAGTGTAATCCAATTAATTTTTAGCCCACCTGCATTAAAGCTGACGTTACATCAGCTGTGTTGGGCAATGCAATGGGATATTTTTATGTACCGCCGGTGGGTTCCAGGGAGCCACCCATGCTGTCGGTCCACACGGAGTTGTAACTACATGTGTCCACTTCTAAAGAACCCCAGTCTGACTGGGGCATGCAGTGTGGGCCAAAGCCCACCTGCATTAAACATGACATTACCTCATGGGCAATGCTATGGGATATATTTATGTGCCGCCGGTGGCTTCCTGGCACCGACCCATGCTGTCGGTCCACAGGGACTTCACAATAGGGAGTTGTACCTGCCTGTGTCTATGAATTAAAATGCCCGGTCAGGTTGGGGCATGCAGTGTGGGCCGAAGCCCACCTGCATTTAATCTGACGTTAGCTCTGCTGTCCAGGGCACTGCAATGGGATACATTTATGTACAGCCGATGGGTTCCAGGGAGCCACCCATGCTGTGGGTGCACACGGAATTCCCATTGCGGAGTTGGGGATTCCCAGTTGTACCTGCCTGTGACTATTTTTAAAAAAACGCGGTCTGACTGGGGCATGCAGACACCTTGACAGAATGAATAGTGTGTGGCACGTAGGTTCCCCATTGCTATGCCCACGTGTGCAGCTCCTGATGGCGGTGGCACAGGATTATATTTCTCATTGCTTCTGTACAGCATTGTGGGCTATCGCCCCGCCCCTTTTAAAGAGGGTCGCTGCCTAGCCGTGCCAACCCTCTGCAGTGTGTGCCTGCGGTTCCTCCTCATGGCAGACGCAGTTATAAATAGACATGAGTGTGGCGTGGCATGAGGGCAGCTGAAGGCTGCGCAGGGACAATTTGGTGTGCGCTGTGGACACTGGGTCGTGCAGGGGGGTGTTGGGCAGCATGTAACCCAGGAGAAGTGGCAGCGGAGTGTCATGCAGGCAGTGATTGTGCTTTGTTGGAGGTAGTGTGGTGCTTAGCTAAGGTATGCATTGCTAATGAGGGCTTTTCAGAAGTAAAAATTGTTGGGAGGGGGGGGCACTCTTGCCGCTATTGTGGCTTAATAGTGGGACCTGTGAACTTGAGATGCAGCCCAACATGTAGCCCCTCGCCTGCCCTATCCGTTGCTGTGTCGTTCCCATCACTTTCTTGAATTGCCCAGATTTTCACAAATGGAAACCTTAGCGAGCATCGGCGATATGCAAAAATGCTCGGGTCGCCCATTGACTTCAATGGGGTTCGTTATTCGAAACGAACCCTCAAGCATCGCGATAATTTCGTCCCGAGTAACAAGCACCCGAGCATTTTGGTGCTCGCTCATCTCTAGATGTGATGTAAAAAACATGGATTATAAGTAATCTGACTACAGGAGGTTTTATTATCCTGAACTTCCAACAAATCACATCATAGGGCAGACAGGCTATGAGATTTAGCAAAAGAGGAAGTTGGTGTTTTTACTGTATGTTTACTTTAGGTAGCAACGATTTTTAAGCCTTTCCATTGCACTGTAGTAATGTTTAGTGTATAATTCTGACAGGTTATTGCTTGCCTCTATGGTAGGTACACTGCTGGTATCACAAGCCCATATTCATGCCAAACTTCCCTCTTCCTTAGCATGCTGCTTGCACATACAGTAGCATGTTTGACCTGAGGACAAGGCAGGCCATAAGACAATTCTAGTTTATGTCCACATAAATACTTTATGTAATGATAACCGTCAAAGCAAAAATCATTAATGGATCACTGCTAGAACTTTGGCTAATTTAGCAAACTTCTGTCCCTAGTTCTCTAAGAAAACTGGCTAGCGTTCTTGACATATGAGAAGCCCAAAGCAACAAAAGTACAAAAGGTTTGCCAACTACTCACAGCCGGATTAGTGCTACAGTGGGTATTATTTAACATAAGCTGATATGACAGTGCATCATATATGACATAATGTATATACAATAAGTTATATACACTTCATCT
The DNA here is from genome assembly GCF_035609145.1 of Eleutherodactylus coqui. Lineage (NCBI taxonomy): Eukaryota > Metazoa > Chordata > Amphibia > Anura > Eleutherodactylidae > Eleutherodactylus > Eleutherodactylus coqui. Next base: position 122,864,631 of record NC_089837.1, read on the forward strand.
AGTTCCATATATGTGCTAGGCTGCTGTCACACCTGCGTTACGTCTCAGTTAAGGGTCTCTCTACTTTATTTTTGGAGGAGAGAAACTGAAATAAAACAGAAAGGGGTTAAAAAAAAACAGAAAGCAAACGGAAAGGCTTCAGTTTTGCTTCCATTTCATCAGATTTCCGTTTTTTTGGACAGAAAAATAACACTGCAGGCTGCGCAATTTTACCATCCCAAAAAAACTGGAAACCGAGCGAAATGGAAGAAAACTGAAAGCTTTCTGTTATTTTTTTTCAAACCCTGTTGAAATCAATATTTATCAGTTTTTTCCTTTTTTTTAGTTTCTCTCTTGGTACAGACAGAAGGAAACCCTAAACTGAGCCGTAATGCAGGTGTGACAGCAGCCTAAGCCTACCTTCACACTGGCAAACGTGATATATGGCTCCATGAATCCCGCTCGCATATCGCTATGGGCGTAACTATAGGGGATGGAGGGGATGCGGTTGCACCTGGGCCCAGAAGCCTTAGGGGCCCCCAAGGCCTCTCTTCTCCATATAGGGAGCCCAGTACTATGAATAAAGCATTATAGTTGTGGGCCCCATTACAGGTCTTGCCCTGGGGCCCAGAAGCTTCAAGTTACCTCTCTGCATATGGCGCTCTCCACCATGTAAATTCTATGCGGATGCGAGCCGTTTTTATGTCAAAACAGCGTTAGATCACTTCGGGGAAGATGCAATCATTGGCCGCAGCTAACAGCCGCATTGGAGAATTGCAGAGTTTCTCCCTTTGTTTTCAATGGGAGATCTTGCGTTGTGTGCACCTAGCATGTGGCGCTATGCTGCCGCCGGCCCTACTGAAAATAATGGTCACTGTGATGTGAGAGCACACAGGAAGATAGAACATGCTGCGATTTGTTTCCTGCATCGCGGTGCCATGCAGAAAAATATCACTCATGTGTATGACCCCTTTCAAAAGAATGGGGTTCATATTTGTGCGTCTCGCAATGTACAAATCTTGCGCGATTTTGAAGCTCGTGTGAAGGCAGCCTTAGAAACGAAACAGTTACATACAGCTCTTCTGTACAGTCATAGCATTGTTTTATATTATTGAAACCTCAAGCTATTACACAAAAGCATAGAGCGCTACTGTTTGCATCTTAGTATCAATGGGAAAATCTATTTCACTTCTTGATAAGTGTGTAAAATACTTCAATAGCCCTGAGAATTATACCAGCAGTTACAATGGAGAAAACCATTCCAAGTTAAACATGCAGTTGCAGAATAGCAAAGAGGTTTTAAGACCTCACAGTAGTTGTATGACTCTTCCAGCAATTACTCTGCTGGTAACCTATTACATGTCTGCTGTGCCTCCACATCGCTGGTCTCCTACTACTAATAGCTTGATGGAAAAATCTGCAGATTTGGGCCAAACCACTGACTTTATTTTGACTAAAAGACCCTCTGCAGAATGGGAAAGCTAAGAGGCAGCAGACTTCAGGTCATAAAAGTAATCCCATTAATCCCATGCCTCTTGTCTCATTACTATCATATGTGTTGGCTCATACTAATCCCTTTCCCTCAAAATCATAAAATAACATTTTTAGCAGATTTTTTTCTTATGTATTTCTTTGAGCTTGAAAATTATTGACTTTAAGGCATAGTTTTTAAACTGTTTAAAATTAGAGATGAGCGAATGTACTCGTTAAAGGAGATGTCTCGAGGAAGCAGTGAATTTTTTTTTTTGCCCAGTCCCCCTAATTAAGCAAACATTACTAATTACCCCTGTAAATGACATTTCTAGCTGGTTTGTACTTACCGTTCCAGCGTTTCAGCAACTTATAAAAGTTTCCCCAAGATGGCCGCCGGCTCTTTTCCCTTCGCTCGCTGCAGCCCGACGTGCGCGCTCCCGAGATGCTACCAGCTGTGTCTCCATGGCAACCAGACGCCCCGCAGCCGCCGACCGGACCCCTGGAGTGAACACGGCCGACCAGTCACCCACCGCCAGGCAGAAGGTAACCGGCGCAGCGCGCCCCCCCCATCACAGCGGCAGCCCCCCCAGCCCAACGACAGCCCCCCCCCGGCCCAGCGCTAGTTCCCCCGGCCTAGCGACAGCCCCCCCCCGGCCCAGCGACAGCCCCCCCCCGGCCCAGCGACAGTTCCCCCGGCCCAGCGACAGTTCCCCCGGCCCAGCGCTAGTTCCCCCGGCCTAGCGACAGCCCCCCCCCCGGCCCAGCGCTAGTTCCCCCGGCCTAGCGACAGTTCCCCCGGCCCAGCGCTAGTTCCCCCGGCCTAGCGACAGCCCCCCCCGGCCCAGCGCTAGTTCCCCCGGCCTAGCGACAGCCCCCCCCGGCCCAGCGCTAGTTCCCCCGGCCTAGCGACAGCCCCCCCCGGCCCAGCGCTAGTTCCCCCGGCCTAGCGACAGCCCCCCCCCCGGCCCAGCGCTAGTTCCCCCGGCCTAGCGACAGTTCCCCCGGCCCAGCGCTAGTTCCCCCGGCCTAGCGACAGCCCCCCCCGGCCCAGCGCTAGTTCCCCCGGCCTAGCGACAGCCCCCCCCGGCCCAGCGCTAGTTCCCCCGGCCTAGCGACAGCCCCCCCCGGCCCAGCGCTAGTTCCCCCGGCCTAGCAACAGCCCCCCCCGGCCCAGCGCTAGTTCCCCCGGCCTAGCGACAGCCCCCCCGGCCTAGCGCTAGTTCCCCCGGCCTAGCGACAGCCCCCCCCGGCCTAGCAACAGCCCCCCCCCCCCGGCCTAGCGACAGCCCCCCCCGGCCTAGCGACAGTTCCCCCGGCCTAGTGGCAGCCCCCCCCCGGCGCAGCGACAGCCCCCCCATCGCAGCGACAGCCCCCCCCATCGCAGCGATAGCCCCCCCCATCGCAGCGACAGCCCCTCCGGCACAGCGACGACAGCCCCCCCCGGCACAGCGGCAGCCCCCCCCGGCCCATCACTTACCAGGACGGCAGGACAGCTGGGCGGCTTCTCCGGACAGCTGGGCGGCTCTGCACCTTCCTCTAACAGAGGATGGTACAGAATGGCCGCTCCAGCGCGCTCCCGAGCAGTGACAGCTCGTCTGCGCATGCGCAGAAGAGCTGTAGCGGGGAGCACACTGAAGCGGCTCGTGCTGAAAGGAGAAGACCGGACTGCGCAAGCGCGTCTAAAAAAGCAAGCTGCCAGCGAATTTAGACGGAACCATGGAGACGAGGACGCTAGCAACGGAGCAGGTAAGTGGAATAACTTCTGTATGGCTCATATTTAATGCACGATGTATATTACAAAGTGCATTAATATGGCCATACAGAAGTGTATAACCCCACTTGATTTCGCGAGACAACCCCTTTAAGGGTGATTTCGCAATCGAGCATCGCTATATTCGAGTACCTGGGTACTGGGGTGAAAAGATTCGGGGGGGTGCCGGGGGTGAGCGGGGGGTTGCAGAGGGGAGTGGGGGGGGGGGGGGAGAGAGAGAGGTACTCGAAAATAGCGATGCTCGATTGCGAAATCGCCCTTAACGAGTACGTTCGCTCATCTCTATTTAAAACATTAATATTAAAAGTTCCGTACATGTACATTCATATACATAATGTGAACCTAGTGAAGGAGCGGTAGTCCAAATAAGCCTACTTTTCCTAAAACAAAAACAGTTGCCCAAAAGTCGATTCCAAGAGGTATATACATTCTGGGCATGTATATTTTAGGCTCCTTCGTACGGGCGTATTTGCGTGCAAATTTGCAAGCGCAATATGCAGAGAATAGAACCCATTGATTTTACTCACATTAACTTTTTTCGTGTGCACATTTTGCATTTGCAGACCAAAGGGACCATAGAAGTCTATGGGGGGTGAGCAATACGCTGTGCAACTCCATGAAAAAAAGAACACATCTGAAACTCACTCGGCTAAATAGCCATTTAACCCTTTGCAATCCAATTTTGCATTCAGGGTTTCCTAGGGTTTTTTTCTTTCTACCAATATACAATGGCGCCACCTATTGGCTAGAGCCAGTATTTCGCTATTGGACATGCTGGAGAGGCCCCCGACAACAGTAATATACAGTAAGAATACCCTGCCGGTCATCTTTCGACATTGAAAGCTGTGCAACTTTCAATCAGAATGTCTTTAGACATCAGACAGTGGATTGGAAAGGGTTAAACTGGTTGTGTACCGTGCCCAAAAAGGCCAGTTAAATAAGTTGATGTGCGCAAAAAAAGACTAATTCATAGCGCAAATACATTGAGCTGAGTCGCGTGCAATTGAGCATACACCCATGTGAAGCCGCCATTATGACTTAAACCCCCTTTCAGAGTGAAAGTTCATAGGATGTTTATTCTGAAAAGCATGTTGCCTGTGATTTGGGCACTAAATCACCAGATCCCAACAGCACTGAGGTACAAAAAATGGAAGGTTTTGAGTGCGATTCCAGTTTGCATGCAGTGGAGAATACATATTATACTTGCATCCTTCAATATAAGACAGATTGTCCCCTTTTTTAGCTTGAATGGTGTTAGCAGTATTAATGTCTGTGAGTTGCGTGCCAACTATATAGACCCTTTATAAAGAAGGAGTACATATCTACAATCATCAGGCTATCAGGTGAAGGCTTCTGTAAAGGAAAGTGTATTGATGTAATCACGTTTTTTTTACATTTCAGTATAAGAAAAAGAATGTTAAACTAGACACTGGAAAAACATTGTAACTGGGTTCTTGTAATGTTTCTTGCATCCCGTCAGATGTTTTCAAGATGTAAGTCATAGCATATAATGATTCCCAGTGTTGTTTGCAGTAACCATAGAACCTCTTCGATATTCATTTATGAGATTACAGTTGCTCTGCATCTTCATTCACACAAAACATAATTAAACAGCAATTGTTGGAACATGTCAGATTCTTCCGCACAAGGTGAACAAGTTATTCCATTACATGGTTCCTGAATTATAGTTTGTTTGTGCGAACATAAATGTCTTTAAAGTTAATGAGAGTTAAAACCACCATCTATAGAACCATCATAATCTACAAAGCAGTCACCATTTACAGAACAGCCAACAGCCGGCATCTACAGAGCAGCCATCATTTACAGAACAGCCAACAGCCGGCATCTACAGAGCAGCCATCATTTACAGAACAGCCAACAGCCGGCATCTACAGAGCAGCCATCATTTACAGAACAGCCAACAGCCGGCATCTACAGAGTAGCCATCATTTACAGAACAGCCAACAGCCGGCATCTACAGAGCAGCCATCATTTACAGAACAGCCAACAGCCGGCATCTACAGAGCAGCCATCATTTACAGAACAGCCAACAGCCGGCATCTACAGAGCAGCCATCATTTACAGAACAGCCAACAGCCGGCATCTACAGAGCAGCCATCATTTACAGAACAGCCAACAGCCGGCATCTACAGAGCAGCCATCATTTACAGAACAGCCAACAGCCAGCATCTACAGAGCAGCCATCATTTACAGAACAGCCAACAGCCGGCATCTACAGAGCAGCCATCATTTACAGAACAGCCAACAGCCGGCATCTACAGAGCAGCCATCATTTACAGAACAGCCAACAGCCGGCATCTACAGAGCAGCCATCATTTACAGAACAGCCAACAGCCAGCATCTACAGAGCAGCCATCATTTACCATTTTTCTATTGCCTAGTCAAGTTTTTATGTTAAACATATTTCATACAGATTTTTAATGATTTTCTTTTTACTCTTGGTCACAATTGATATTTAAAAAAAAACATCCAAAAATCCTTTATTGTTCACACTGACCACAGAGACTAATAAAAAGTCTGACACTTCCTATTCTGTAGAGAAAACTTTTCAGCACTCATCTCATTATCATCACAGATAGGTAAACCCCTCTATGTAGAAAATACAAGATTCACCATTCACAGCAGGTATAAGCTGTGACTGTTTACTTCTCCTCCTTGAAAATTGAACTCTGCACAGGTCACAGAACATGCATAGAACAGTCTCATATAGAAGTCAATGGGTCCTCTTCTGTCTATTATGAAAAAAGCCCCAAAAATTGTGATGTAAAGCATCTCTCTAAATGCTGTTAAATGTATTTTGTACAAATATGACTTCCCCATTGTCATGTATGGGGAACAGAATAAAAAAATCTACAGAATAAAAACAGATTAGAAAAATGTAATGTTTTACTACCAGATTAGCAAAAATACAAGTGTTATACTTATTTAAAGGGGTTGTCTCGCGCCGAAACGTTTTTTTTTTTTTCCATAGGCCCCCCGTTCGGCGCAGGACAACCCCAAAGGATGTGTTAAAAAAAAAAATGTATTACTTACCCGAATCCCCGGTCTGCGACGTCTTCCTTCTTCCTTGTTCTTCCTTCACCAAGATGGCCGCCGGGATCTTCACCCACGATGCACCGCGGGTCTTCTCCCATGGTGCACCGTGGGCTCTGTGCGGTCCATTGCCGATTCCAGCCTCCTGATTGGCTGGAATCGGCACACGTGACGGGACGGAGCTACGAGGACCAGCTCTACGGCACGAGCGGCCCCATTCACCAGGAAGAAGACCGCACAGCACAAGCGCGTCTAAAAAAGCAAGAAGACAGCAGAATTAGATGGATCCATGGCGACGGGGACGCTAGCAACGGAGCAGGTAAGTGAATAACTTCTGTATGGCTCATATTTAATGCACGATGTACATTACAAAGTGCATTAATATGGCCATACAGAAGTGTATACCCCCACTTGCTTTCGCGAGACAACTTCTTTAAGTGTAAAGGATTATTCCCATCTTGCTAAGATATGTCCTCACTGTATGAATGGTGGGTGTCCAACCTATGGGAACCTTGTCAATTGAGTATGAAGGAGCCACAGTGCTGCATCCCCTTCACTTGAATGGGGCAGTGTTCCAGGTCCCTGCGCATCTGTGTTGTCAGAAGCCCTGCTGTGTAGAAAAAACATAAAAGAAGCCTCAGATCTGATTTAGTGCAGTACTTTATTCTCTGGACCAGTGGGGGTTACAAAGATAGGAGCTGGAACAATCATAAAGTAATGGGATATCCTGGCAATGTGCCATTACTTTATCAAATGGAATAATCCTCTAAATGACAAATTCAACTATTACAAGAAAACATTGAAACCACTTTCTTGGACTTTAATATCAATAGCCTGTTCTTTGGATAGGCCAAAATCATTTGATTGTGGGGGTTCGACACCTAGCAGCACCAGTGAGCCACAATGATCCACGGTAGTCTAACAAGTACCACGCTTACTTACTTTTTTTTTATCCAGACACAGCACTGTACATACTATATAGCTGTAACTATGTGTGGTACACTGGAAGACAGTGGCATTCTGCCAATGCAGACCACGTGATTGCTATGAGACCTGCAGGGCAGAGGGGCAAATGACCCCCACCCATCTCACCATTGACTCTCCTCCCCTTTCATATAACATCATGCTAACAACATGCAGTACACTGTATTGCAGAAGCAGTCAAATTGAATGCCCCAGTAGCAAAACAGAGGACTAGTAGCTAGTTCTCTCCAAGCAGACACCAAGATGACGCATAGAGGCTACAGTCTGGCAAGACACCATGGAGCATCCTGCTGCCTATTAGTCTCTTGCTGGTTTTGGAAGATGTGAATTTTCCAATCATCTGACAAGTTCCAAATTTCTATTGTGGTTACAAAAGTCAGAGCAATGTTCCCTGCACTGGCAGACTGTGAAAAAGCTCCAATACCATGGAATGTCTTTAGCGCAATGTCAAATAAATTGTGGTCAGGATGCATTAAGTTCATTTATTAAATGTTTTGCCATGGTTATAGTTAGAAATCTGGCAATATTTATTTGAGAACAGTATATCTACCATTGGTTTTCTTTACTTTTTTAATGCCATTCATCATGCAGTGTAAATAATATTTACATTTTGAATGTAACATAGTATGTTAGGCTGAAGGGAGACAAGGTCCATCTAGTTCAGCCTGTTCCCCCCCCCCCCCCCCTTGTTGATCCAGAGGAAGCCAGAAACAAAAACAGTGAGGCAGAAGCCAATTTAGCCCATTTGAGGGGAACAAATTCCTTCTTGACTCCATAATGGCAATCCAAATAATCCCTGAATCAACATTTGAAAATTGCTACCTGACTCTAAAACCTGGATCAACAGCGCCACTGGTTATTTAATGTCTATATCCATAGCGCTCTAAAGAGACTTTAAGTCACTGGCGTAACTATAGGGGATGCAGAGGATGCGGTTGCACCTGGGCCAAGGAGCCTTAAGGGGCCCATAAGGCCTCTCTTCTTCATATAAGGAGTCCAGTACTATAAATAAAGCATTATAATTGGGGGTTCTGTTACTGGTTTTGCATTGGGGTCCAGCAGCTTCAAGTTGTGCCTCTATTTTAAGGGGTTAAGAGATAAATGTTTGTACCCGGCCCCATGAGCCTTTAGCTTTGCCCCTGCTTTAAGTGTTTTACAAATGGCAGATGTTGAGTCTTTGTAAGGCCCCCAGCTGCTATGACAACCCATCAGCATCCTGCAATCATGTCAAGGGGTATAAAACGGGTGACATAAGGAGTCTCTCTCTGCTAAACTCCTTAGATGCTACAGTCGATATTGACTACAGCGCCTAAGGGGTCAAATGGCCGGGATGGGAGTTGTCTCTGATCCCAACTATTACAATGGAATGTCCACATTCTATTCCATGAATCATGAATTTAAATTAATCATTAAGTTAAATCAGGTACCCGATTGCGAGCGCACGGACCCACCTCTTGTGTTTACATCTTCATCATGATATAGTGGTATATTTTTTCATAGGATTCACCCACTTACCGTCATGTACATAATGGAACTGGAAGGGATCTATAGACCTCCATTACATTTTCATACCATTGTTTTAGGTTATTTTTAAGTTTGCATTTCTTCTGTCAATTGTTGGAAAAGTCTCCCATGGAAATCATAAATAAACAGATGATATAATAAATATGATATTTTTATCATTTGTCTTTATTACTTTTGTAAATGCATCATGGCGTACTGCTGTGAATGCGAGGTACAATAGGTCTCACATTAACACCTTCAATACTCCCGCAGCCCAACTCATTAACGCACAAACACCCAAGCAAGTATAAGGTATTCATATGTTAGACTACTTGGCTGTATAGTCTATAAAGACATAAGCCGCAATTGGAGTTAGAATGAAGCCATAAGATTCTCCAGCAGAAGCTAGTCAGTATATGGATGATTTCCAGGTAGCAACAGGAGATTGTTTCCCACACTTCACAGAGCTAAAGCAAACTAAGAAGTAAGTGGAAACAGACAAAAAGAAACATATTACACCAATGCTAGATTAAGCAGTCTATTCACTGACTATAGAGCCAAGGATAATCAAACATGGGGCTTCATTTATGAGGTGGAATACTATGGCAGAGTATTAAAGCATATTTCCAGAGACTTAAATATTAAACTGTTCAGGGCACGTGTCATGGGGTTTTGCAATAAAACAGTTAATTTTTTAAATAAAAAATCCTGTCTCTTACCTTTTTTTTCCATGCAACCATTTCCTGGATTGCAAACTATATTTCTAAAGAAACCAAAGAGGAGAAGCTAGATACTTCTGTGACCAGTATCGTAAGGTACCGGAATAACCCTCTCTGGGTAATTTTATGACTACCATAGTTTGCCCCTCCTTATTCCAGCAACAACTGAGTTTTAGTGAAAATTGTTGCTATGCAGAAAGCTCATGAACTTTCCATGTGTATTCATTTGCCTGCTCTTGCTACACCTACAGATATTGACCCATGAGAAGGTGAATATATATAGCATCGGTCAAAGTTATAGAACACCTCAACATTTTCAGATTTTATTTTTTAAATTGATATTTACATAGCATTTATCATAGAATCATAGAATGATGGAGTTAGAAGAGACCTCCAGGGTCATCTGGGCTAACCCCCTGCTTTGTGCAAGATCACTAAATCATCCCAGACAGATTTTTGGCCAGCCTTTGTTTGAACACTTCCATTGAAGGAGAACTCACCACCTTCAGTGGTAACCTGTTCCACTCATTGATCACTGTCACTGTCAAAAAGTTTTTAATATCTAATTTGTGTCTCCTCCCTTTCAGGTTCATCCCATTGCTTCTAGTTTTTCCTTGTGCAAATGAGAATAGGGCTGATCCCTCTGCACTGTGACAGTCCTTCAGATGTTTGTAGACAGCTATTAAAGGGGTTGTCCCGCGCCGAAACGGGTTTTTTTTTTTTCAACCCCCCCCCCCCCCGTTCGGCGCGAGACAACCCCGATGCAGGGAGGTAAAGAAAGCTCACCGGAGCGCTTACCTGAATCCCCGCGCTCCGGTGACTTCTCTACTCACCGCTGAAGATGGCCTCTTCCTCCGTGGACCGCAGCTCTTCTGTGCGGTCCACTGCCGATTCCAGCCTCCTGATTGGCTGGAATCGGCACGTGACGGGGCGGAGCTACACGGAGCTACACGGAGCCCCATAGAAGACTGCAGAAGACCCGGACTGCGCAAGCGCGGCTAATTTGGCCATCGGAGGGCGAAAATTAGTCGGCACCATGGAGACGAGGACGCCAGCAACGGAACAGGTAAGTATAAAACTTTTTATAACTTCTGCATGGCTCATAATTAATGCACAATGTACATTACAAAGTGCATTATTATGGCCATGCAGAAGTGTACAGACCCACTTGCTGCCTCGGGACAACCCCTTTAAGTCTCCTCTCAGCCTTCTTTTTTGCAAGCTAAACATTCCCAGATCCTTTAACCGTTCTTCATAGGACATGATTTGCTCACAATCTTAGTAACTCTTCTCTGAATTTGCTCCAGTTTGTCTATGACTTTTTTAAAGTGGGGTGCCCAAAATTGGACACAGTATTCCAGATGAGGTCTGACTAAGGAAGAGTAGAGGGGGATAATTACCTCACATGATTTAGACTCTATGCTTCTCTTAATACATCCCAGAATTGTGTTTGCCTTTTTGGCTGCTGCATCACATTGTTGACTCATGTTCAGTCTATGATCTATCAGTATACCCAAGTCTTTTTCACATGTGCTGCTGCTTAGCCCAATTCCTCCCATTCTGTATGTGCTTTCTTCATTGTTCTTGCCCAAATGTAGGACTTTGCATTTCTCCTGGTTAAATACCATTCTGTTAGTCGCTGCCCACTGTGCAAGCTTTTCTAGATCTTTTTGAATACTCTCTCTCTCTTCCCTAGTGTTAGCTGTCCCTCCTAGCTTTGTGTCATCAGCAAATGTGATCAGTTTCCCATCAATTCCCTCCTCCAGATTATTTATAAAAATGTTGAACAACACTGGGCCTAGGACAGAGCCTTATGGTACCCCACTTGATGCATTCTTCCACTTGGATGTGCAGCTATTTATGACCACTCTTTGAGTACCATCACTCAGTCAGTTGTGGATCCACCGAACAGTTGGCTTGTCAATTCCATATTTGGTCATTTTTTCAATAAGTATAGTATGAGATACTTTGTCAAATGCTTTACTAAGGTCAAGATAAATTATATCTACCGCATTTCCCTGATCAACCATGTTGGTGATACTGTCATAGAAGGAAATTAGATTTGTCTGGCATGACTTGTTTGTTACAAACCCTTGCTGGCTCTGGTTAATTATTCCATTTTCATGCAAGTACTTGCATACATGCTGTTTAGTAGTTTGTTCAAAGATCTTCCCCAGTATAGAAGTCAGGCTCACAGGCCTGTAGTTTCCTGTATCCACCTTCTTCTCTTTTTTGAAGATAGGGACAACATTTGCCATTTTCCAATCTTCTGGCACTTTTGCTGTTGGTAAGAATTAGGTCCAAGATAGCAGATCCCCTTGTTTTCTCTTCGACCTTTTGGAAGATAAAGTTGTCAGCAACTTATACATAGTTTAGTGTTTCAAATATACTTTAAAATGAAAGCATAGGACAAGTAAACAAATTATTTATACTCCAGCGTGCCTTTTGATGGTATACGAAACTGTACTGACTGCCACCTTGACTTTCTTGGCAATTTCTCTGTGGGACAGGCCTACACTTCTATGGGTTATAATTGTCTGTCTTCTTTGGTTAATTGACTTTTTCTTTCCATTATGATAACAATTTTCTCTGTCCTGAAAAGCAAAAATGTCCAACTCCTGTCCTACAGGGTATTGTAATGCAGTCTGTTCAAATACTGGTTATATAGAATCAGAGGGTTTGAAAGTAATCTATAAAAGTTGAGACACACGTAGTTATAGTTTGCATCCAATTTGAAACCATAATTTGCCTTCATTTCAGAGTAGCTGTCCTTGATGTGTTCCCTGAAAAATTGTAATTTGGTTAAAATCATAAATTCAGACTATTATTGCATTTTGGGTTAACATTTCATAATATTTTTACATTTGTAACTTCCTTTTGAACCCTTGAACCATTTCACATTATTTGCTGAACTTAAACTGTGTTAATGTTAAATATAACTGGACAAATTCAGGTCACATGAAAAACTAAGTACATCCCACTTTGAATTCTCTAGTTTTATGTATCAGGAAATAATGAAAAAAACAACATATGGTCCTTGGCAGGTTTTTAAATTAGGTAAATACAACCTCACATGAACAACAGCACATGACAAATTACATCGTGCCACTATTTATTTAACAAAAGCTAGGCCAAAATGCAAAAGCATTGTGTGCAAAATTAAGTACACCCCATGAATAAATAGCTTGCAAAACTGCCTTTAGCAGCAATAACTAGAAGTAATGATTTTCTGTATGACTTTATCAGTCTCAAAACCGTTCCAACCAGTGAAAGTGAACAATAACAGTTCAGTCTAAACGTTAGCCAATGACTGAACAATGAACGAGAATTGCATGCTTCTAATTCCTTGTTCAGTTTCTGCAGGACTAAAAATCATCGTTAGCTCGTTCACTTGTCATTCTGTTTAAATAGTGCTCGTTCAGTGTTTCACATGAGAAGTGACTAGAGATGAGCGAGCACCAAAATGCTCGGGTGCTCGTTACTCGAGACGAATTTTTCGCGATGCTCGAGGGTTCGTTTTAAGTAACGAACCCCATTGAAGTCAATGGGCGACCGGAGCATTTTTGTATATCGCCGATGCTCGCTAAGGTTTTCATTTGTGAAAATCGGGGCAATTCAAGAAAGTGATGGGAACGACACAGAAACGGATAGGGCAGGCGAGGGGCTACATGTTGGGATGCATATGAAGTTCCCAGGTCCCACTATTAAGCCACAATAGCAGCAACAGTGGGCCCCCCCCCCCAACAACTTTTACATCTGAAAAGCCCTCATCAGCAATGCATACCTTAGCTAAGCACCACACTACCTCCAACAAAGCACAATCACTGCCTGCATGACACTCCGCTGCCACTTCTCCTGGGTTACATGCTGCCAAATCCCCCCCCCCCACGACCCAGTGTCCACAGCGCACACCAAACTGTCCCTGCCCAGCCTTCAGCTGCCCTCATGCCACGCCACCCTCATGTCTATTTATAAGTGCGTCTGCCACAGGAAAAGCAGGCACACACTGCAGAGGGTTGGCACAGCTAGGCAGCGACCCTCTTTAAAAGGGGCGGGGCGATAGCCCACAATGCTGTACAGAAGCAATGAGAAATCCAATCCTGTGCCACCTCCATCAGGAGCTGCACATGTGGGCATAGCAATGGGGAACCTATGTGCCACACACTATTCATTTTGTCAAGGTGTCTGCATGCCCCAGTCAGACCGCGTTTTTTTATATATAGTCACAGGCAGGTACAACTCCGCAATGGGAATTCCGTGTGCACCCACAGCATGGGTGGGTGCCAGGAAGCCACCGGCGGTACATAAAAATATCCCATTGCATTGCCCATCACAGCTGAGGTAGTAATGTCATGTTTAATGCAGGTGGGCTTCGGCCCACACTGCATGCCCCAGTCAGACTGGGGTTCTTTAGAAGTGGACACAGATGCATTTACAACTCCCTGTGGACCCACAGCATGGGTGGGTGCCAGGAAGCCACCGGCGGTACATAAAAATATCCCATTGCATTGCCCATCACAGCTGAGGTGATAATGTCATGTTTAATGCAGGTGGGCTTCGGCCCACACTGCATGCCCCAGTCAGACTGGGGTTCTTTAGAAGTGGACACATGTAGTTACAACTCCGTGTGGACCCACAGCATGGGTGGGTGCCAGGAACCCACCGGCGGTACATAAAAATATCCCATTGCATTGCCCAACACAACTGAGGTAGTAATGTCATGTTTAATGCAGGTGGGCTTCGGCCCACACTGCATGCCCCAGTCAGACTGGAGTTCTTTAGAAGTGGAAACAGATGCATTTACAACTCCCTGTGGACCCACAGCATGGGTGGCTCCCTGGAACCCACCGGCTGTACATTAATGTATCCCATTGCAGAGCCCAACACAGCTGATGTAACGTCAGCTGTAATGCAGGTGGGCTAAAAATTAATTGGATTACACTGTAGGCGAGGGCCCCCAAAAATTGGTGTTTCAACAGTACTAATGTACCTCTGAAAAATTGCCCATGCCCAACCAAGAGGGCAGGTGAAACCCATTAATCGCTTTGGTTAATGTGGCTTAATTGGTAACTAGGCCAGGAGGCAGCCCAGTTAAAATAAAAATTGGTTGAGGTGAAAGTTTCAACGCTTTAATGAGCATTGAAACGTCTAAAAATTGTTTAGAAAAATTATATGACTGAGCCTTGTGGGCCTAAGAAAAATTGCCCGTTCGGCGTGATTATGTGAGGTTTCAGGAGGAGGAGCAGGAGGAGGAGGAGGAATATTATACACAGATAGATGAAGCAAAAAGGTCCCCGTTTTGGATGGTGATAGAGAACGATGCTTCCATCCGCGGGTGCAGCCTACGTATTGTTTATCTATCGCTGCTGTCCGCTGGTGAAGAAGAGAAGCCTGGGGAAATCCAGGCTTTGTTCATCTTGATGAGTGTAAGCCTGTCGGCACTGTCGGTTGACAGGCGGGTACGCTTATCCGTGATGATTCCCCCAGCCACACTAAACACACTCTCTGACAAGACGCTAGCCGCAGGACAAGCAAGCACCTCCAGGGCATACAGCGCAAGTACAGGCCACGTGTCCAGCTTCAAGACCTAGTAGTTGTAGGGGGCAGAGGCTTCACTGAGGACGTTCGTGCGATCGGCTACGTACTCCCTCACCATCCTTTTACAGTGCTCCCGCCAACTCAGCCTTGACTGGGGACCGGTGACACAGTCTGGCTGGGGAGCCATAAAGCTGTCAAAGGCCTTAGAGAGTGTTCCCCTGCCTGCGCTGTACATGCTGCCTGATCTCTGCGCCTCCCCTGCTACCTGGGCCGCGGAAATGCGCCTTCGGCCACTAGCGCTGTCGGATGGGAAGTTTACCATCAGTTTTTCCACCAGCGCCCTGTGGTATAGCATCATTCTCGAACCCCTTTCCTCTTCGGGAATGAGAGTGGAAAGGCTCTCCTTATACCGTGGGTCGAGCAGTGTGTACACCCAGTAATCCGTAGTGGCCAGAATGCGTGTAACGCGGGGGTCACGAGAAAGGCATCCTAACATGAAGTCAGCCATGTGTGCCAGGGTACCTGTACGCAACACATGGCTGTCCTCACTAGGAAGATCACTTTCAGGATCCTCCTCCTCCTCCTCCTCCTCCGGCCATACACGCTGAAAGGATGACTGGCAAGCTGCGTCTGTACCCTCAGCAGTGGGCCAAGCTGTCTCTTCCCCCTCCTCCTCATGCTCCTCCTCCCCCTCCTCCTCCTCCTCCTCTGGCCATACACGCTGAAAGGATGACAGGCAAGCAGCATCTGTCCCCTCAGCAGTGGGCCAAGCTGTCTCTTCCCCCTCCTCCTCATGCTCCTCCCCCTCCTCCTCAACGCGCTGAGATATAGACATGAGATTGCTCTGACTATCTAGTGACATACTGTCTTCCCCCGCCTCCGTTTCTGATTCCAAAGCGTCTGCCTTTATGCTTTGCAGGGAACTTCTCAAGAGGCATAGCAGAGGAATGGTGACGCTAATGATTGCAGCATCCCCGCTCACCATCTGGGTAGACTCCTCAAAGTTTCCAAGGACCTGGCAGATGGCTGCCAACCAGGCCCACTCTTCAGTAAATAATTGAGGAGGCTGACTCCCACTGCGCCGCCCATGTTGGAGTTGGTATTCCACTATAGCTCTACGCTGCCCATAGAGTCTGGCCAACATGTGGAGCGTAGAGTTCCACTGTGTGGGCACGTCGCACAGCAGTCGGTGCACTGGCAGATTAAACTGATGTTGCAGTGTCCGCAGGGTGGCAGCGTGCGTGTGGGATTTGTGGAAATGTGCGCAGAGCTGGCGCACCTTTCCGAGCAGGTATGACAAGTGGGGGTAGCTTTTCAGAAAGCGCTGAACCACCAAATTAAAGACATGGGCCAGGCATGGCACGTGCGTGAGGCTGCCGAGCTGCAGAGCCGCCACCAGGTTACGGCCGTTGTCACACACGACCATGCCCAGTTGGAGGCTCAGCGGCGCAAGCCAGCGTTCCGTCTGCTCTGTCAGACCCTGCAGCAGTTCGTGGGCCGTGTGGCTCTTCTCTCCTAAGCTGAGTAGTTTCAGCACGGCCTGCTGACGCTTGCCCACCGCTGTGCTGCCACGCCACGTGACACCGACTGCTGGCGACGTGCTGCTGCTGCTGACACATCTTGATTGCGAGACAGAGGTTGCGTAGGAGGAGGAGGAGGGTGGTTTAGTGGAGGAAGCATACACCCCCGCAGATACCACCACCGAGCTGGGGCACACAATTCTGGGGGTGGGTAGGACGTGAGCGGTCCCAGGCTCTGACTCTGTCCCAGCCTCCACTACATTCACCCAATGTGCCGTCAGGGAGATATAGTGGCCCTGCCCGCCTGTGCTTGTCCACGTGTCTGTTGTTAAGTGGACCTTGGCAGTAACCGCGTTGGTGAGTGCGCGTACAATGTTGCAGGAGACGTGGTCGTGCAGGCCTGGGACGGCACATCGGGAAAAGTAGTGCCGACTGGGAACCGAGTAGCGCGGGGCCGCCGCCGCCATCATGCTTTTGAAAGCCTCCGTTTCCACAAGCCTATATGGCAGCATCTCTAGGCTGATCAATTTTGCAATGTGCACGTTTAACGCTTGAGCGTGCGGGTGCGTGGCGTCGTACTTGCGCTTGCGCTCAAACAGTGGCGCTAACGATGTCTGGACGCTACGCTGAGAGACATTGCTGGATGGGGCCGAGGACAGCGGAGGTGAGGGTGTGGGTGCAGGCCAGGAGACGGTACTGCCTGTGTCCTCAGAGGGGGGTTGGATCTCAGTGGCAGGTTGGGGCACAGGGGGAGAGGCAGTGGTGCAAACCGGAGGCGGTGAACGGGCATCGTCCCACCTTGTGGGGTGCTTGGCCATCATATGCCTGCGCATGCTGGTGGTGGTGCCTCCCCAGCTGATCTTGGCGCAACAAAGGTTGCACACCACTGTTCGTCAGTCGTCAGGCGTCTCTGTGAAAAACTGCCACACCGTAGAGCACCTTGACCTCTGCAGGGTGGCATGGCGCGAGGGGGCGCTTTGGGAACCAGTTGGTGGATTATTCGGTCTGGCCCTGCCTTTACCCCTGGCCACCGCACTGGCTCGGCCTGGGCCCACACCCTGACTTGGGCCTCCGCGTCCTCGCCCGCGTCCACGTCCTATAGGCCTACCCCTACCCCTCAGCATGGTGTATTAGCAGTAGTGCAGAAACAGAACGCTGTAATTAAATGTGCCGCTTATTGGCCTGTGCTTGGAGGCTGACTTCGTTTACGGAACGCCAGGAAATAATTTGGCGCACGCCTGCTGTAACACTTAGCTGGCTGCGTATTTATTTGTAGAACTACTACACCCAGCACACACGGACCCAGAACACTGAGCAGCACAGTGACAGGCAGGCCAAATAGATTTTTTGCCCAATATTTTTTGGAAAAGGCCAACTGCGTATATTCAGTCAATATAATATATGTCTTCTGGCCCTGGAGTGTGTGACAGAACTGCAGAGTGTCGCACTGTTATTAACTGCAACAGAGCGGTGATTTCTGAGCCAGGAAATAATTTGGCGCACGCCTGCTGTAACACTTAGCTGCCTGCGTATTTATTTGTAGAACTACTACACCCAGCACACACGAACCCAGAACACTGAGCACAGTGACAGTCAGGCCAAATAGATTTTTTGCCCAATATTTTTTTGAAAAGGACCACTGCGTATATTCACTCAATAATATATGTCTTCTGGCCCTGCCTACACAATTCTGTCCCTGGAGTATTACTGCAGGACGCAATGCTCTGCACGGCCGATATACCAAAAAAAAAAAAATGTGCAACACTGCAAATAGCAGCCTCAACAGTAATGCACACGGTTAGATGTGGCCCTAAGAAGGACCGTTGGGGTTCTTGAAGCCTACAATCACTCCTAACACTCTCCCTGCCTAACCACCACTTCTGTCCCTGTAGTATTACTGCAGGGCGCAATGCTCTGCACGGCCGATATACCAAAAAAAAAAAAAGTGCAACACTGCAAAAAGCAGCCTCCACAGTACTGCACACGGTTAGATGTGGCCCTAAGAAGGACCGTTGGGGTTCTTGAAGCCTACACTAACTCCTAACACTCTCCCTATAGCAGCTCCGGCACCAACAGCACTGTCCCTCAGCTATGTCACAACGCATCTGAGGTGAGCCGCGGGAGGGGCCGATTTTTATACTCGGGTGACACCTGATCTCGCCAGCCACTCACTGCAGGGGGGTGGTATAGGGCTTGAACGTCACAGGGGGAAGTTGTAATGCCTTCCCTGTCTTTCAATTGGCCAGAAAAGCGCGCTAACGTCTCAGAGATGAAAGTGAAAGTAACCCGAACATCGCGTGGTGCTCGTTACGAGTAACGAGCATCTCGAACACGCTAATACTCGAACGAGTATCAAGCTCGGACGAGTACGTTCGCTCATCTCTAGAAGTGACCAATTCTCAACGATTAATCTGCCTGTCTAAACTAACTAGAATAGTGTAGTTCTCATTCAGAAATATAGGAGCTTTAGTCCTATAACTCTAGTTTATCATTATGTAAATGCTGTGCTCTCCTCCCATTTGTCATCCTGCCTTTTGTAGATGTAAATTAATCACACTGTGTCTCTGTTCTGTCTATAAATGTTTCCTTGGTTTTAGGACTCTTTCATACGAGCGTATATCAACCGCCGTTTTCACGGCCGGCCAATATACGCAACGATCTGATGCATTGGATTCCAATGCATCGGATCACATGGCCATATTCCCATGTCGTAAAAGCACCTGACCAGCCAATATAGAATCGAGCACTTTCACGCCGGGCCGAAAAGATAGTCCTGGAACTATCTTTCTGTCCGGAATACGTCGGACGCTGCATGGCCTCCCATGAGAGCCAATGACAGCAGCCGGAGAAGGGAGGTGGCAGGGAGTTTAGCAGCTTGACTTCTTTTAGATCATTGCTGATGTGTTTTCTCCTTGCCAATGTGATAATGCATACCTGAATGCTCCAGACTAGCAAACGGCCAAACCTCTGCATTTATAGAGGTGGTCCCACTTACTTATGATTAATTAAAAAAGGATATTCGATTAGCAGCACTTGGCTTATCCACTAAATTCTTTTGAAAGCAGTGAAGGTGTACTTACGTTTTCACAAGCTGCTTCGGCATTGTGGCTAAGTTTTTGTTAAATAAATAAAGAAATGGTGTAATTTGTCATGTGTTGTTGTTTAGTTGAGGTTTCATTTACCTAATTTTAAAATTGTAAAACCATAGGATTCAAAGAGGGTGTACTTAATTCTTTTGACGACTGTATATAATGTTGTATGTACTGTTTTTTTGTTGTTGTTCATATCACTTTATTGTAATGCTTTGGTGGTCCTCCTTTGAATAGTTGTAGTTGTCCTTGTGCCTAAGTCAGGATGGCAACAGGCAGATATGACTCTGGGTGCCATTCCAGGTTGGTAAAGACATATGTAGTTATGTGTTTACGTGGGCGACGTGCGTGGGTACATTAGTGTTGGCTATGTGGGCAGAATTACAGCATGATAAAAGAGGTTGCACTTCCCTTCAATGGGAGTGGAACATATATCTGTGATTTAGGTGTCTCAGTGTAGATCCTTGTAGATCTGCAGAAGAGTCTCACTAAATTATTGCAACATTGGGTGGAGAGAGAGCCTAACTGCACAGACAGAGAACTATAAGGTGCTTTGAAACTGGTCAGTCACACAGAAAGAAAGCTACTCATTGAGTCCTGTCCAGAACATACGGTACCCCTGTAACAGAAAAGAAAGACAGTGAGAGTGTTGGAAGGGAGAGCCGCCATTGCCCCGGTGAACAGTGACTCTACAGGCTGTTAAGCAACATTTAATTGCTAAATCTTTTGGGGAGTTTTGTCTACATCCCGTTGTGGTCAAACTCTCTATTGGCATTCTTCAGTAAATATGGCTATTGCATTTCAAGCTGGAATACTTTTTGTGCCTTGTTAAAGCTCTTTTGCATTGCAAGATAAATTAGAACGAGCATGTAGCCAGCGGTGAAGTAGAGATCATGTATTGTTCCTTTGACATGCATTTACACTAAACAATAACTGGGTAGTTTTCATCGTTCATTGGATCATAACTAGAGATGAGCGAACGTACTTGGTAAGGGCGATTTCGCAATCGAGCACCGCGATTTTCGAGTACTTCACTACTCGGGTGAAAAGTACTCGGGTGCGCTGTGGGGCGGGGGGTTGCAGAGGGGAGTGGGGGGTAGCAGCGAGGAACAGGGGGGAGCCCTCTCTCTCTCCCTCTCCCCCCCACTCCCCGCTGCAACCCCCCGCTCACCCACAGCGCACTCGAGTACTTTTCACCCGAGTAGTGAAGTACTCGAAAATCGCGGTGCTCGATTGCGAAATCGCCCTTACCAAGTACGTTCGCTCATCTCTAATCATAACATCACTTCTAGTCAACCCTTCTACAACTTTTTTTCTGCAAATCATTAGGATGCTTGTTTATACAAAAGGGTTTGCAGCAGACAAATGATGATTTTTAGCTCCGCATGAAAGATCCAATCAGCTGATTAATCGCTGATCGTTGCTGCTTGTGTTTACACCTATTATCATGCAGACTGCACAATCCAATCATTATTTGCACAATAACCTTGCAAAAGTCACGTTATTCTGCACCTCCCCTACCCAGTTCGGTGCCTTACAGTATCACTATTGATCTGGACTTTTCAGATATCTTGGTTTTTCGATTGGACACATCCCTGTTGGAAAATTAAACAACTGATCACAGATACCAGATCATGTCTGGGAGGTACTGTGGCTGATAATGCTTTAACCCCTTAAGTGGCAAGCCTGGAAATTTTCCGGGACGAGTTCCACTGTCCATAGTGATATAGCCTGGAAGATTTCTGGGCTATATTTCACTATGGGACCTTCAGAGCACAATGCTATAAGCTGTGGCATTGTGCTCTGCCTGTACATACCCACACAGAGCAGTGCAGGACTTTGAAATAAGAAGCAGGGAGATATAACCGTTCTGCCGGCAATCTCCAGCTTCTAATTTCAAACTCCTGCACTGCTTTGTTTACAGGTTGCCATGGAGACCATTGGCTTGTCAGAAGCCAGCTAATGGTCTCTGTGACAGGGAGAGCTGGTGCTTGGCTGTCAGAGGATAGCCAGGTACCAGCTGTTACACAGCAAAGAAATGAGAAAACCTCCGATCTCTGCTGTGTTAACCCTTTACATGCCCTGGTCTATGCGACAACAACATGTAAAGGGCTGACAGAGGGAGGGGGGTCCCTCTGTCAGAGGATAGCCGGGCACCAGCTCCGATTAATCCTCTGTTAACCCTTTAGATGCCGCGGTCTATGCGACTGCAGCATGTAAAGGGATGTCACCATCGGACCCCCAGAATGGGATCAGGGGGTCCTGATGGATCTCTGTGGAAGTCCCCTAAAGGGACAAACATTTTTTAAAAAAGTTAAAAAAAAAAAGTTAAAAAAATTATTAAAAAAATAAAAATAAATACACTTTTCTCCCTTTAACTTTGTAAAAAATTAAAAACAAAATTACAAATGTGGTATCCTTGCATCATAATGGCCCAGAAGAGGAAGTTAGTGCATTATTTAACCCCTTAATGACACAGTGCTTTTTTTCCCTTTTCCCTTCCCCCGTTTAAAAAATCATAACTCCTTTATTTATCCATCAACGTCGCTGTATGAGGGCTTGTTTTTTGCGGGACAATGGTGCCATTTAAAGTACTATGTAATGTACTGAAAAGCTTTTACAAAATTCTAAGTGGGGGGGCGGAGCCTGACCTCCGAGCATTATGGCTGCTTAAGACCAGTGCTCCATCTGTGAGGTGTCCTTGCGGGGTTCTTTTTCCAGCCATTAACAGCGGACATGCCGAAATCTGCCAAAGAGAGGAGCAGCTGAGCACCCCTCGGAAGCTGAAAAACCAGGTCGGAATGCAGCGCTTCTTAAAAGAATGGGACACCCGGTCCCCGCGCCCGCCAGCCAAGATGGCGCCGTCACACGAGGCTGCAGCTCCGGCTAAAAGTAAGGAGAGGGGAGGGGAGACCTCGTCTGATGAGGAAGAAGATAGTGAAATAATCACAAGGGGATTCATGAAGCAGCTTTTTGCTGATGCCCTGCAGCCCCTGATCTCGGATCTATCCGAGATCAAAGAGGACGTTAAGCAGCTGGGGCGCAGGGTGGAAGACCTGGAGGTGTCCTCCTCCTCCATTACATCCCACGCCATGGTCCTAGCACAAGTGTTAAGGGAACAGCACGAGCACCTGAATCGCGCCCTAATTTCTCAAGAGGACCTAGAGAACAGAAACAGGCGCTGCAACGTTCGCATAAAGGGGCTCCCTGAGTCATTTGATGCGGACTCCCTCTTTAAGGTAGGGGCTGAAATATTTGACCTTCTGTTGGGACCTGAAAACACTCTGCACATGGGCATAGAGCGCATCCATAGGGCTCTCAGACCCCCTCCCTCCCCAAACGAGCCTCCCAGGGACATTATTTGCAAGATGTTTTCATTCCAAGACACTCTTGCCGTCCTTAATGCCGCGAGATTGCACAAAGGGTGGAAGTTCCGAGGCCATGACCTGCAGTTTTTTTCAAGACTTGGCGCCCTCTACACTATGCAAAAGGAGACTATTGCGACCGCTTCTGGAGGCCCTAAGGGACAAGAACTTGCGATATTCCTGGTTTTTCACTTTTGGGTTAGGGATTTCCGTAGGGGGTCGCAGGCTGACAATTAGAACCCCAGAGGATCTACACAAAGCCTGGCCTCTACTGGGAATACCCCCTCTAGATCTACCGTGTTGGCTTCCACTTCCTGGCTTTCCAAATTTGCCAAAACTCCCTCCGTCTGATGCGTGGCAACAAGCGTCCAATACAAAGTCACCTAGAGGGAAAAGAAAGAAGACTAAGGAGACCCCCATCATTGATGACACTTGAAGGTTCTGCACGGCGCAGGTTTTGTTCACCTTTCGTCAGGCTGTTTTCCACACGGCCCAGTCATGCGCCCTCAAGTTTGTTAGAGCTATGACACAAATAGCCTATCTGGAGGTTGGACTTTTCGTCGCATTTTGCCACACCGGCACGGTGTGACACACTTGCCCTCCAAGTTGCTGTTAGAGTGCTAAGTTATGATTTGCGGTAATGTTAATTTTCTTGTTGTGATCTTGCTCCTCCCAGACCCAGCCTCAGCTGGGACTCAATCCTATGGACCTCTTTTCTATATGTCCTTTCCAAGAGGACCCCGTTGGACCCCTTACAGTCCAGGCTGTCCTTAGTTGATCGTTCCTTAACTCTTTAGGGATCGACCAACCCGCCTCACCCCCCCCCCCCTCTTTGCACCTCTTCTCTCTTACCCCTTGCATCCCCACGTGTAGACGACCCAGTCGCCGTGGGGAGGCACGCATTTTCTCTCAAGAGAGAGCGGTTTCGTCTTCCCATTTTTACGTACCTATAGTGTGTCTCCCCCTCCTTTCGTCTCTGTTGAGTATACCCCCCTTCCCCTTGATCTCCCCGAGGGTCTCCTTCCTCTCTCCCTCTCGTTCCCCCCTTCCTCCCCCGGGTCTCGCGCACCCAGTCAAGGTAACCCAGACTCAGCAGAGGAGGTTACTCTTTATTTCCATCCGTCTGACGCAGTCTGTTCTGTCTGTCTCTCATTACGTTCTGCAGAGCTAGGTGGCGTCTGTTCCTGCTTCAGCATGAGCGACTCGCTAAGATGGACCACGTTCAACGTTAAAGGGCTGAACTCCCCATCCAAGAGGCATCACATTGCGCTACTGCTGAGAAGGTATGGCACTAAAATTGCATTTCTACAGGAGACCCACTTCAGGGGGAATAGACGCTTGTCCCTCCCTGGGAAACATTTTACGCAGGCATACCACAGCACGCACACAACGTCTGCTGCTAGGGGAGTTGCTATACTTTTCCATCACTCTGTGGCCTTCACTTGTGAAGCTCAACACTCAGATGAAGAGGGAAGGGTCCTCTTCTTGAGAGGTAAACTTCTTAATCAAAATGTAACGATAGCGAACCTATACACTCCTAACGCGGGGCAGGTACCGTGGCTGTTAAGTCAGCTCGAGACATTAAAGCATTTTGCTGAGGGTCCGATTC
This sequence comes from Eleutherodactylus coqui, assembly GCF_035609145.1. Taxonomy (NCBI): domain Eukaryota; kingdom Metazoa; phylum Chordata; class Amphibia; order Anura; family Eleutherodactylidae; genus Eleutherodactylus; species Eleutherodactylus coqui. Next base: position 122,889,235 of record NC_089837.1, read on the forward strand.
TCCTGGGGGGCGATTTTAATCTGACTCTTAGCCCCGTCCTGGATTCCTCAACCGGGAAGTCCCACATCTCCCAGGCTAAGCTCAGAAGACTGTACCGTGGTCATTCGGAGTTGGGTTTGATAGATGCCTGGAGACACACCAACCCGTCAATGAAAGACTTTACCTTCTATTCTCATGTACACCTGTCCTTCCAACGCCTTGACTATATCTTTATCTCCTCGTCCCTATTAAAATCCGTTACTGGAGCCAAAATCGATCCTATTCTTATATCGGACCATGCTCCGCTACACACCGACTTGGATCTATCCCCGCCCCCCCTTCGGGAGTGGAGATGGAAGTTAAATCCCTCACTCCTCGATCTGGAAGAGGACAAACAACACCTAGGTTCCCTATTAGACAAATTCTTTCATCTAAATAATTCCCAAGAGGTCTCAACTCCTATGATTTGGGAAGCCCACAAGGCCTACGCAAGGGGCCTTTTGATCGCTCTAGGCTCAAGAGTTAAAAAAAGATTACAAAAAAGTATTGACGATAAGCTTCAGCAAATTACTAAGCTTGAACAGGCGGCTAAGGGCTCACATTGCAAGGCCACGCTAGACAAATTGACTACACTCAGAAAGGACCTGAAAAGAGACTTTGACTCTAGGTATAATAAGAAACACCTACATCTGCAAAAAACAGTCTATATTCAGGGCAATAGGGGCAGTAAATGGACTTCTTCCCTTATCAAAAAAGCCCGTAAGAGAAATTTCATTAGCTCAATAAAGACCAGCTCGGGAACTCAGGTCACCTCCTCGGCAGACATAGCGGTAGAGTTTCAGGCTTTCTATTCCCAATTATATAACATACGCCAACCCCTCTCCCCGGACGAGCAACTAGACGCCCACACAAAAATACAAACTTATCTAAGGGGGCTAAGCCTGCCCAGTCTAGACGAAGACGCGGTGTTGTCCCTGGCGAGACCAGTCTCCTCTCAGGAGGTTGAGGACCTTCTGACTTCTTCTCCTTCGGGCAAGAGCCCAGGTCCCGATGGGCTATCAGCCACGTATTATAAAGCCTTTAAATCTTGTTTGGTCCCCCATCTAACAGAATTATTTAACTCCCTCCTCGGCGGGGAATCCCTACCCAAACAAGCGCAAGAGGCGCACATCACGCTGATTCATAAGGACACCAAAGACCCGGAGGCATGCGGAAGTTATAGACCGATATCCCTTATCAATTTCGATGTTAAACTGTGGGCAAAACTTCTCGCAAAAAGGCTTGAAAAATGTATTCCATCCCTTATTAATAAGGAGCAGGCTGGTTTCGTCAGGGGCAGAGAGGGAAGAGACAACTGTGTCAGACTTCTCCATGCAATAAGGCACGCCCAAAAGCAAAATATACCTATGGCTCTAGTAGGCTCAGATGCCGAAAAAGCCTTTGACCGTGTCAATTGGTTATATATGCGCTCGGTCCTGACCCATTTTAAAATTCCCCCCACTTTCATCTCGGCCATTTTCTCCCTGTACGCTGCCCCATACGCCAGACTTAAGATAAATGACATCCTCTCGCCCCCATTCAATATCAGTAATGGCACCCGGCAGGGATGCCCCCTATCTCCCTCATTATTCATCCTTGCCCTAGAGCCGTTTTTGCAGAAGATTCGAATTGATCCCATTATTCAGGGACTAAAAGTAGGTCGGGCTCACCTCTCATTAGCAGCCTATGCTGATGATGTGATTTTCCTGGTCACGAATCCCGAGGAGAGTCTGCCGCGTCTCACTGTGCTCTTGGAGGATTTTGGGGCCCTTTCGAATTTTAAAATAAATTATTCAAAGTCGAAGGTCCTGAACATCTCGATCCCGGCAAACCGCTGCCGAGCGCTAAAGGCTAACTCCCCCTTCTCATGGGCCACAACAGACATAGATTTTCTGGGCATACAGCTCACGAGAAGAGCAGAGGATTTGTTCTCGGCTAATTTTTCCCCTCTCCTGGCTAAGCTGAAGGGTCTTCTGCGCTCGTACGACCTCTCTTTCTTGTCATGGATGGGGAGAAAGTATATTTTGCAGTCTTATGTCATTCCAATCCTTTTATATAAAATGCGTCTCCTCCCGATCCACATCCCCAACTCCTTTTTCAAGTCCTTGCACTCGATCATCCTAAATTATGTGTGGAGAGGTAGGAGACCGAGATTGGCCCACAGTCTGCTAGAAAGGAGGAGGGCTGACGGAGGAATGGATTTTCCTAATCCAAGAGCTCTATATCTCTCTATCCAACTAGGTCACTGGATGGAGCTGGCGCTCCCTTCTAAGGACCACTTAATACAAGAGCTAGCACTGTCCTCATATGGCCCCACTCTCCTCCAAGACTTATGGTTCCCGGCGCAGATTTTGCGGAGGCGTAGGACGGTTTGCCCCCTCTTCAGAGGAGCCTTGGAGACTTGGCACAAGCTGGGGGACAAGTTAGCTCCCCCCCCCCTTCTCCGCTTACCCCCCTGATCGCCCTACATAAGACAGTGAACTTACACCTGGATCCCTGCTCGGCTGGCTGCTGGCAGATCCTATCGGACAAAAAAATAGCGGACATGCAGACGAGGGCCCATCTCCCCCCTGAGGATATCCTAAAGGACTTAGCACCTAGGCACAACCTCACATTCTTAGTGACAGCACACATGATAGAAGTCATTAAAAAATTTTTAACTCAACACAGGTCGACTAGACCGCTAACTAACTTCGAGAAAACTTTGACCGATAACAACGCTTCTAGGAGGAAACTGGCGGTCATTCGAAAACAATTTATATCCCCTAAGGGTAACAATAAACCAGTGTTCATCACCTCCTGGGAGAAGGAGCTTAAGGTCTCTCTCTCGGAGAGGGATATTAGAGTCATACTCAAGAATGCTTTCGGTGCCTCGCCCTGTATTACCGCACAGGAGTCACATTATAAATTGTTGTCTAGATGGTATAGGACTCCTCAATGGCTCTATGATCACAAGCTATCACCTAAAGATTCCTGCTGGAGATGTGATTCGGCAACGGGTTCGTACCTGCACTTGTGGTGGGAGTGCCCAGTGTTGGCACCCTTCTGGAGGGACGTTGGGGGTGTGCTGAGCAAGCTCCTCCCGGGGTTGGTGCTTTCCCCTGAAGTGGTCATCCTGTGGAGGCCGTCGGCTGCCTTCCATCCGCAGAAGCACAAATTAATAGCACTCCTTTTAGATGTGGCGAAATCTCTTATCCCCCGTCTTTGGCTCCGTAAAGACCCCCCTTCCCTGGAAGTGTGGAAGGAGAAGGTTGATCTCTCAAATCTGGAGGAATTGTCCAGCTACTCCAGGGGTTCCCATGAGGAATTCTTGAAGACATGGAGCTCATGGCGCTCTATTAGGGTTGATCTCTGAAGGTGGGACAGAGGCCCGTCGGACTTGGAGGATAGGGGGGGGGGGCTCATCTGCTTCTCTCGGGTTGGGTGGCTATATTACCCTACCGGTGAATGATGGGGCGACCTCTCTATCCACAAGTCCGCAAGACCTCACTAACCTCCCGATACAGGGGCGTTGCCCTTAACCGGATCGCTACTGGCTGCTCTGGCCCTTTTCTATACTCAGGAGTTGACGGAGCGCGAGACTGGGCCCCCCCCCTCCCTCCCCTCTTGACCCCTTCCCCCTGCTTTGTTAGTTTCCCATTGTTTCTCTCGTCCCCACTTTGTAGGTTTGACAATGTGGGTTGGAGGGAGGGATCCCGATGGGGCGGCTGTCCCAGTGGTAGGGGTTTCCCCCCCCCCCTAGTGGCTTGGCCACTCTGTTGTCCTTGAATGTCTCGAAATTACCAATGGGTTTTGTATTTCGCCAATGGCTGTTTAGTACGCTTTTGCTTCCACCTTCTTAAGCCATCCGAGACATTGTTCACTGTTTGTCGATTGATTGTTTAACATTTAAAATGTCAATAAAAATTGAATTTAAAAAAAAAATAAAAATTCTAAGTGGGGTAAAATGAAAAAAAAAATGACATTCCAACAACTTTCAGTCCGTTTTGTTTCTACGGCACACAAATTGCAACAAAAGTGACCTGATAATTTTATTCTATGGGTCAGTATGAATACTGCGATACCAAACTCATATAGTTTTTCTTTTTGCTGTAGTACTTGTATTTTTCAATTCATTCAATTTTTTAAAATTATTTTCTGCGGTCATCTTCTGCGCGCAATAACTTTTTTATTTTTTCATCGACATAGTTGAGCAAGGGCTCATTTTTTGCGGGATGTCCTGTAGTTTACTTTAGTACTAAGTCGCAATACATACGACTTTTTGATTGCTTTTTATTGCATTTTTTCTGGGAGACAGGGTGACTGAAAAGGTGCATTTCTGGCGTTCTTTATTTTTTTTTCGGACTACGTATACCGTGTGGGGCAAAGAATGCAATACTTTGATAGATCAGACTTTTACGGACGCAGCGATACCAAATATGTATTTTTATTTAATGATTTGGATTTTTTTATTATAGATATGGCAAACGGAGGGTGGTTTAAACTTTTATTACTTTTTTTTAAAACTGTGAAAAAGTTGCGAAAAAGAAAAAAACTCTTACAATTTGGTATTGGCATAATCGTACGGGCCTGTAGAATTACTGTAATATATCACTAATACTGCTCAGAGAATGCAGTGAAAAATAAAAATAAAAAACATGCCAGAATTACAGATTTTGTTAATTTTGCCACTAGAAAAAATGAAATAAAAAGTGATCAAAATTTTACATGTTCCTAAAAATTAGATAAATGAAGACTAGAGTTCATCCTGCAAGAGGTCCCCTAGAGCTCTGGCAATGGAAAAAAAAAATTAATACGGCTCTTGGAATGTGGCGACACAATGCAAACCTTTAAGAAAAAAAACTGTTTTAAATGTACAAAAATAGCAAAACATAAAAAACTGTATAAACTTGGTATCGCCGGAATCGTGTTGACTCAGAGAATAATGATATCACATTATTTATTCTGCACGCTAAACGCCGTAAAAATGAAATAAAAAAAACAAATGGTAGAATTTTTTTTCCCCAATCTCTCTACAATTTGTTTTACAAAAGTTATGCAATACATTATATATACCCTAAAATGATGCCATCAAAAATTATAGCTTGTCTCACAAAAAACAAGCCTTCACATGGCTGTGTCAATGGAAAAATGAAAAAGTTATGGCTCTTGGAGCGCGACTGGAAAATTAGTTGAAATTAAATGATTGGCCCATTTAAAAAACCTGCCCTGGTGGGCACGACAGGGTGGTAAGAAACCCGGCACTTAAAGGGTTAAGCTTGCTGTTTCTGGCCCAAGAAACTGGTCTGGAAAGACTAAAAACAAACTTCTGAAGCAAACAAAAATCAAGGTATGCCACTTTCTCTACAGAGAAATGGCTTTCTTTTTTGGCATTACTCCCTTTGGGAGAAATTACCTTTAGAAGGTATTTCTTAAAACAGTCTCTGACATCAACTGCGAAGCATTCTTTCCACTCCTCTATGGACAACGTCTGTCAGATGTCTCTTGTATTCATTCCTGTTTCAAAGCCCTTTATGGTTTTATTTTCCTTTTCACTCATTGGATTTACTGGTATGTTTAGACTTATTGTCATGTTGCAAGGTCTGCACTCAGCTAAGCGTTGATTTTCTGACACGCGTCCACAGTATCCTCAAGCACCCTTTGTCACAATGAAGAATTCATAGTTGATTCTGTGATGGTGAACTGCCAAGGCATAATACTCAAAACCATCTCAAAACATGACATTTCTACCACCATGATTTATGGTTGGTATCGGGATCTTGAGTTGAAATGTTCTTTGGCTTTCATCAAGCATGTCTTGTTGTGTGGGCTAAATAATCATATTTCTGCTTCTTCGGCCCAGAAGATATTTTTCCATAGGTTCTTGTATTTTCCAAGGTGTTCCTGGACATACAATACCTGAGGCTCCCTTCAAACTCTTTCCTTGAACATTTGCTGTATTTGCTGAGAAAGCTTTCAGTGAATACGTTAAACATTCCATTGACTGTTCTTTTGGCTTATGTTGGGTGGTATACAATAGGTCACTGTATCTTTCACTGTATTTAATAGTATGGTAGGCCGATATTTCATACAGAGACTTCCAGTAAAAAATGTACACCGCATAGTATAAGGCTATGGGAGCCTATAGGTGGTGGTTACCACTGTATGGCATTAGAGATGAGTGAGCATGCTCAGATAAAGCAGTAACTCGAGTGAGCATCGCTCTTCTCGAGTAACTGCTTACTGGCCCGAACAGACTCGGGAGGACAGCGGGGGTGAGCGGGGGTTAGTGGGGGAGAGAGAGAGATCGCTCTCACTCTCCCCCCTGCTCCCCACCGCCGCCCCCTGCCGCCCCTCCCACACCCCACCCCCCAGAGCCTGCTCGGACCAGTAAGCAGCTACTTGAGAAGAGCGATGCTCACTCGGGTAACTGCTTTATCCGAGCTTGCTCGCTCATCTCTATTAATGGCATCCTTCAAAGGCATCAGTTTAAAGCTTACTATGCATTATGAGTTTTTCATATCATTTGCATTGAGTGGAAGCCATTAATGCAATATGAAAAGAGTTTGAGTCTTGTCCTCATATTCATTCTGGACAGCAAAAGTTTCTTCCTGGTAGATCTTCCATGAGCAACTAATTTGTGATGGCTCTTCTAATGGTATTCATGCATTTTGACAGCAGACGTGGAAAGAACTACTTTTAGACCTCATGTTGAAATTCTGGGGTTCTTTGAAGCCTTGTTTAGCCTCTTTCATTAAGCTCTTGTATTGAATTTGCTAGGCCTGTTATGCCCCGGGGTGGAATCTTGCTCTTTTTGGAATCTACTGAGGAATCTAAAGGCAACAACATGGAGGAGGAAAGGTCTTATATAATATATAAGTTTACTTTTTCCAGTCTGATGGGCATCACGGACCGGACTAGGCTAGACTAAATCTAGCCTAGACTTTCTGTGGCAAGCCTTTTTTCTATAGAGCAAACCAAATCTTAATGGTACAATGACATATAGCAGTAGAGATGCAGGTAAAAGGCATCAAAACTGCATCTGAAATGCCGCACATTGTTTTAAAGCTATTTACCTTGGTTTTGCAATGTGTTAATTGGCAGTGTGGTTTTTTATAAGTGAAAAATATTAGCTTTATGTGTTTTACCTATAAAAACAGCACAGCCAATCACTGCACCACAAAACCATGGCAAATCACGATAAAACTGTGTGTGGTTGGCCGTGGTGAAATATTACAATAAATATGCTTCATCTGTGAAAAACATGCAGCCAATTATCACACTGCAAAACCACTTGCAGCTTTTCAAATCGGGCTTTTACGTATTTATGACCGTATCTCAGTAATAGGACATCGGTGACCGAAAACGGCGATCAGTTTTATACGCAGCCAGAAAGGATAGGTTTTGCCTTATCTTTTGCTGGGATATGCAGGAGGCTTCTATGGGAGCTGAAAAAAAAGGGGAAGGGAGGGAGTTTAGCTGCGTCCAACACTGCGAAAAGATGACAGCTGCCTCTATTTAAGCAATTGAAGCATTCCGAGTATTTATGCCGACCGAGGGATTTCTGCGCTGCAGCGTATATTTTCGCTGATATGCCTCAGCCACCTGAATGAATGGGTGAGAAAACGCAGCTGAAGCTCGGCACTTGATCGCAGCTATCCTTCATTCACGTGATTCTCAGCAGCGGAGCGGCCTGTGTGAAAACGCATACGCTCCTGTGAATGAGACCTTATTCACATGTTATGGTCAAGGCACCAAAAGCTTCATGTCACTGCAGCTCACAAATAAATGAATGAAGTGTTAATTGACTGTGAATTGCTAATGGCGGCACTACAGGTAAATTGCAGGCATTAACTATCAGTCTTTTGACAATTAATTTGTGAATGTATGCTTTTGGACACATTATGGCAATACCTTGGACAAGCAGGTACTCCTGTGTTGGACCTTACTCTTAGGCCTTATTCACACAAACATTTTACTGTGATTGAATGTCGGCCGAAAATCGCGGCCATCTGAACCATTGGATTCCAATGCATTCATTCACATGGGTGATTTTCCGGCATGTAAAAATGGCCTTCTTGAAAAGATAGTACATACACTGCCGATTCCAGATGGCTGCTTTTATTCACGGGTGGAAAAGATAGTTCTTGCCCTATCTTTTGGCCGCAATCAGCTGGTAGCGCTGCTAAACTACCCCCTCCTCCTCCCTTTGTTAGGAGCTCCTATAGGCTTCTATGGGAGCTTCTATTGCCACGATCAGCTGGCAAAGGGAGGGGGAGTGAGGGGGAGACAGTTGAGCATTGCTAATCTCTCTTCCCCCGGCCAATAGAATTCCTGTCTGTGGTCTATATACGCCACACTTGGCCGTGTGACCAGGCAAGAAAATGCAAGATTTACCCGCAACTTGGTTGCGTCTTTCTCTCATTTATGCAATTTACAGCCACAATGCGGGCGACCGAAAATGGCAATGGCCATGTGAATAAAACCTTATGGGTGGCTTCACATGGGCATATGCGTTTTTGTGTACTACTGAGCACAATGTATTTGTGCTATGAATGAGTCTTGCTTGTGTGTCGGTACAGTTTGCTATACCTTTTTTGAAACATAGGCATGTTCATTTGCACTCAGCAGATGAACACACCTTGATTTAAATGGCTTTTTAGCCTAATGAGTTCCGGAGGTGTTCTTTTTTCATAGAATTGTGCAGTGAGTTCCATATTGCGCCTACATTTGCGCACCTTCCATAGACTTCTATGGAGACCCTTGGTATACAAATGCACACAAAAATAGTGCAGATTCTAGTTTTTTTGCACATGCCAGAAATGCATGCGAAAAAAGTGAAGAGCAAGCAACTGCATTGAAATCAATGCGTGTGTTAAAAAAATAGGACCTACTCTATTTTTGTGCACATTTGCATAACATGGGTCCCCATAGAAGTTTATGAGAGGTGCACAAATGCACACACAGATGTGCAATACGTTGTGTAAAATCCATTTAAATCAGGAAGTGTTCATCTGCTGCGAGTAAACGAATGTCCCTCGTGCACAAAAAGTACACTAAAATGCACTGATACACGTGCAAAAAAGACTTCTTCATAGCACAAATACGTTGCTCTGAGTTGCGTGCAATCAAAACATCACATAGGGAGTCCTTACTTTGCATTCCTATACATATACCGCATAACAATAGTATCCAGACACACCATTTTTTATTAGCACTGTAAATCTGTTAATATCATCAGCTTTTCACTTCTGTTAACATTCCCTTAGTCACCATTTTCACAGATTTATGTATTAGAAAACACTGCAGATGGCTCCCTGGGAGCGAGTACAGGAGATGTACAAGTTAACTTACTGAGGGATATTTATGTAGACAATTTGTATATTTTTGTAAGATCTCACATAATCCACTGCTCCAGTAGAGGTTTATTTATGATAGAATAAACTGAAGTCCCACAGGGACGTTCTGAGCTGTATACAATGAACCATTTATATCAAGTATAACAGTAGGGCTGGAATGTAATTACCTTTTATGTCAAGCTGTAAATTGTTTGTTTTAGAGAATGTTCACGGAAAGATGAGTAATGTATAGAAATACTTGAAAAAAAACATATTTTTCAATTTATTAGGTCTGAAAAACGTCTCCCAAATGTAGTAATCTATTAAGAATTTCTAAATGTATTTAGAGTGTAGTGGTGTAAGGGCCGAAGGAGCTCCCATCTGAAAATACAAACAGCGCTGCCGTTGGAGTTCATAGAAAGAAGCCTTAGGGTGGTTTCACATCTGCGTTGGAACCTCCAGCCGTTGGTTCCGTCACAGATGCGGCTGAAAAATGCATACATTGTTTTTCCTTATGTCCAAAAGTCGGCCAGCTGGGTGTAAAGTGGGTGGACCCCATTATAGTCAATAGGGCCCGCCTACCGCTGTTCGGTTCCATCCAGGGACGGAATAATTCGACCCTGGGGATTCTCCTTTTCTGCTCACTGAACAGAGCAGGGAAATGGAATCCCCATCGCAGATGTGAAAACACCCTAACCTCTTGATGGTGGTGTGTGTAATTGGTGAAGCCATAGCCATTGATGATGTGGACAAACATGTTGCTGATGATATCAACCAAAGTAGGGGCCTTTCAATAATAGACTGGTGGGTGCTACTTTTTTCTAGTTCAGCATAGTACATGCTGTGTATGAGGTTCTCAATCCCTTGCTGAACTTAATTTCTGAAGTCCCTTTTCTTCGGTAACTAATGCTATCTCCCAGTATTCACATACACTAGGACTAAAGGCCCTTTACACGCAATGATAATCGTTACATGTAGACGCCGGCATCGTTCAGCTGCTGAAAGACTGAGCAAATTTGTTCCATTTGAATGCATTTTGCTCATCTTTCAAAAGACTGCAAGATACACAGTGTACTCATTGTGTTTTGCTTTGCATACATAATGAAAACACTGTTTACTCTGCCATGAGGAGCCAGGAGGAGAACAATGGAATGTGCTGGCAGATGTTTGCTCAGCTGGGTGTGTGTTTAACTGAGCTGAGCTGAGCAAACAACTCATGGAGAAAAATGAAGATGATAAAGGACATTTTATATGCAAATGAAAAGGAATAAAGCCATTAACATTTTATGCAAATACATCGTTAAATCTTTCAATCTTTCAGCTGTTTGAAAGGTTATCTTTGTGTGTGAAAGGTAATGGACAGATTTACCCTAGCATTGTGAGATGATTTATGACTGTTTTGGAATTTGACTTTGGTCGGGGAACACCCTTTTAATTTCTAAGATGCTAATTCAAATGTGACAACCAATACGGCTGTACTTGCTGTCATTACTTTTACAAAATGTATCTTTTAAAAAGAAATAGAAAAACCCAAATCTTTAAGATACAGAAATAAACTTTGGTTACTGCTTTAACTTCTGACTGAATAATATATGGACCAAGTCAGAACTATATGGACTATGTGAGGAGTAGAAAGCTTTGCTAGTATAATTTCTGAGTACACCTTTCTAATTCCTAGTTGACATTAGTCTACACCAAGCATATTTTACACTCGTGGCAGCTCTGTCTTCCATGTGACTCACAAGTCAAATTACAACATGAAGTCCTATTTTAAAATTAATAAAAGAAAATGTATGTGAACAAAATCTGCCTTTCGTATAAAGGTAATTTAATTGATGAATGTAATTGAGTGTTAAAAGACCATTTTACCTTAAACTACATCCAAAATACTAGGAAATATAAATACTGAAAGAACCATGAAGATGCCAGAAAAAACATTTATGGTAAAAGTTACAGGATATCATGCAATATAAAATACAGGATATTAAAAACAAATTGAACGGAAGGAAATAAAATAATCCAAACATCAAATGCTAAAGACCAAAATATATGCTTTACTCATTTTTATACATACTGTACAGTATCCATCTAGATTATTGTGGATAAAACATCATGCTCAAAATTAGGGTGAAGATTGTGCTACACTGCTATAACTCTGCTTGCTTACATGCACACAGCCATATTACAACTTTGAGTCATATGTGAAGCCAAGAGTAGGCTCAAATATCCTCTTTTGGGAAGAAAAAGGAGCTTTTTAAGTCTGTGCATTCTGGAAATGTGGCTATAGGACTTTAAAATAAAAAGCTGCACGCGTTTGATATTTACAACATTATAGTATTGAATGGAAAATGCATTTTTTCGTGAATATATGGTATACAGTACAATATAAAAGAAAGAAAACTTCTGACAAAAGCAAGTACTACTTCAGGGAATTGGTAAGAGAGAACCATACACAGTATATAGCCACTGCATCTATTAGGTCTATGAAGATTAAAATAGTTGGGACTTGGAGACTTTTTGGTGTTTACACACAGTAATGGATACACAAAAGTGCAGAGGTACTAAAGACTTTATTTAATAAGCAAACGTCGCACACCTAATGAGTTAATACAGGTGGGATTCATGTTTAATTTCTTTATTCGCACATTCATCTGTCATAAGTAATGAACTTGGTCACCTAAAGCCTCGTTCACACGAGCACTGTTTTTGCGCACTAGAGGAGTGTGAAAAGAGCACTTTTATATGGTTTCCTATGAAGGAAATATAGACGCTCTAAATACTCGCACCAATCAAAGATAAGACATGCGACTGCAAAGCTCACATCCAAGATCCATGCTGCAAGAAAAGATAGGACCTGACATATCATTGGTGTATGACGTGCAGGAGTTTCCATAGATTCCAGGAGTCTATGGAAACTCCTGCTCAGGAAAATGAGATAACAAATCTCATTAGGAGGATTTCTGCCAACCGAGGGGATTCCCCGCTGCTTATTTTAAATGTCCCTCTGTAAACTCCTGTTAGTTCCTGTGTATATGAGGGGACTCCCCAAGGGTTCCCTATTCCAGCAGGGACTAACAGAAGTTTCTTCTGGGCTAAGCAGTGAGGTATTCCTCCAGCCCTACTGCTGGGCAATTCCCCTGCAGCAGGAGACAGTAGGGGACTCCCTCCACCTCTCTCCTCAAGGGATTTCCCTATAGTGGGTAGAGAGAGGGGTCGTGGTTACAGGGCTTTCCCAAAATTGTGGGAGGAGACAGCAGGGGAAAAGGGTTCTTTCCTTTAGCCAAGCCCCTCTTTCTTTGCAGTGTGGAATCCCTGTGAGAAGCCCTATAGCCCCACAGCCTCTCTCTGCACTATGGGGATATCCCTCGGGGATCCCCAGAGCAGGGAGAGAGAGAGGGAGCAGGGCTATGGGTTAATCCCCCATAGCAGGGAGAGAGAGTGGGGCTATGGGAGATTAACCCATAGCAGGGAGAGACAGAGCATGGCTATGGGTTAATCCCCCATAGCCCCGCTCTCTTGTTCCCTGCTATGGGAAAACCCCAAAGCCCTATGGAGCTTCTTCTCTCTCCCCTCCTGGAGCATTGTGCTTTTTTAAGTGCAGCTGCCCATTCACGGGACTTTTAGCGCAGCATAGGCACAATATTTTTTTGCGCATCTATACTGCACTAAAACGACGCTTGTGTAAACAAGGCCTAAAGGACAGCATCGTACAGCAGGTCCCAACCCTAGTGGGAATCTTAAGGTCTGGCTGCTCCTGGGTGAACTAGTTGGTTATTTCACAAGGGTGCCCAATTGTCTATGTCGGACCCCTGCTAGAGCCATTCCCTTACAAGCCTTATTCCCTTACCAATCAGTGCTGTTAGAGAAAAATACATTTTCTGGGTGAATTTGGTCGGTATATTAGCCAAAAAGATCTCACCTTATTGTTAAAACCAGCTTGTATATGAATTTTGAGGTGTTGGAACCTCTTTCTCAGTACTTGCTGGGTTCTTTAGTCATTGCCTAAAGAACTCTGTTTCATATACACGGTTAGCATCTTTACATGTGTAACCCCAGCAAGTACTGAGGAAGAGGTTCCAATACCTCGAAACGCATATACAACCTGGTTTTAACAATAAACTGAGATCTTTTTGGTGAATATACCTAATCTCAAGTAATTGCTATCATGTTAAAAGGTTGTGCCAAATTCACCCTTCAAGAAAATATATTTTTCTTTTCTCTCACTCACTCATTGTTTCACCCATTAGCCTATCAGGTATAACATCAGGTAGGATGGGCAGCACCTCTCAAATACGGGCTTCTCCATCTCATGGCAGCAATTCAGCTTCATACGTCTATTTTTTGTCCTATTTCCTCCTCACCGGGGTTACTCAACCCCTTTTTCTTCCATTTCTCCAAACTTTTAGTGCTGTTGACCATTGCAAGACTCTCTATGTAAAGTAACCTGCAAGGAGATCTCCTCTTCTGGAATTTTGACTCAGGGTATGGTGACTTGAACCAGGCACAGTAGATGTCTAACTGTATTTATGGGACTTCCACTCATCTCCATATTTCTGTGGGAAGCAGTGGTATGTCTGAATAGAATTCACACATTATAAGGTTTTTCCAAACGCAAAGTGAGTGTCCAACAGACTCACAGAAAACATTAACATGTATTTGTGTAGGCTGAGTTGACTTCACAAGGTAAGAATGACAAAGCTGACATTTTAATGCTTTTCTGATGTGCCATTTAGACATTTGGAATCTGCCCATCTGCTTTTCTTTACCTTCTTCTTCTGTATGCTCGTGTTGTCTTGTATATTCCAGGATTTTTTTTCTAATTTCCTTCTCTAAGAATTATTGCCTGAGCCTCTGATCTCCAGGAGCAAGTATGTCGCTATGAACCAGACTCATCCCTCATCATCTCTGTTCCACTGAGATATTAAAGAGCTGCAACTTCTCACATAATATTTAACTGTCAATTACTGTATGTTTAGGAACGAGTGTCTGAAAGCATTTTGTACTCATCCCTATACTTGGCTTCCTTACTGTTAATATACAATAGATCTGTCTGAGGGAAACATAACATTGGAAGCTGAGTGTGTAATGTAAACCTTGGGAATAGAATTGTTAGAATAGTAAGTGAACTTCTGGTAGTGGAACATAGCAATTCTCTTTTTCACTTCCCAGACTGTTTTGTTTCCAGTAGCAGCCATATATAGTCTGACTAGAGAGTACACAGAATAGCATCTGTAATATAGCAGTGAGTGCACTAAATACTTCCCATTATTTACAAAGAAACATCAAAATAACAATTATTTTACAACGTTCTCATTATAGGATTTAATTGAGGTGTTTTCAGCAATTTCTTTCATTTTGGAATCTAACCATTTTATTACTAGGAGTGTCTTGGGCCTTTATGTCACATTTTAAAATGCTGCATTCTAAGGGCTTATTTACAAATGTATATTGTCTGCAGCTTTCATGGCCGGCCAATATACGCTACCATCTGAGCTGTCTTCCCCTTTCCCTCCCCCTCGCCAGCTCTTTACCTCTCTCCTCCCTTCCGACTGTTTGCAATGGGAAGGGGCAGGACAGGGGCTAAGCTCCACCCCATCCCTTGCATTATTGGCTGTAGATGAGGGTGAGGGAGGGGAGTGTGAGCTTAGCTTCACCCCTATCCCGCCCCCCTCCCATTGTAAACAGTCGGAGGGGAGGAGAGAGGCAGAGAGCCGGCGAGGTGGAGGGAAGGGGGAAGGCAGCTCAGATGGTAGCGTATATCGTCCGGCCGTGAAAACGGTGGCCAATATATGCTGCTGGGAATAAGCCCTAAAGGTTTTTTTTTAATCCCATTTTTTTTTTCTTTCCTGTTTGCGTAACACATAGGGATTTCTTTTTATTTAAAATTGGAGTGAATACTGATTCATTCATAAAAATGCAGTTCATTTTTTTGTTTGTTTTCTCCTTTTCCCATGCTGTTTCAAAGTAATTAAATCAATAATATTTACCCCCTAAAATTAAATTACCTTACTTTTCCCGTACCCATCCATATAAAATATTTCCATGCTGTACAATGTATGATGTCACGATAGCTCTGAAAACCAAAACATATTTTAGCTTTGAATGTATATCCTTCCCATAGGTTTAGCCGCAGCCTCTGTATGTGTACGATAATCATCTCAGTGTAGAAAACTTTTAATAAAGGTGCAAAAACATATAGGATAGGAGTGGAACGGTCTAAAATTGGTAGCTGGAGTAATTACTGTATGCCTTGCGTAACATAATGCTCATGCAAATTCAGGATGTGTAAAATTGGTGTACGTGTGTTGCACTGCAAAATATTAAACTGTAGTGAGTCTGTGAGTACAAGACCAACTGAAGGATAGTTTCACACATAGTTTAAAAAAAAAAGTTTTCAGCATTTTTCATGGTGTTTTTCATAATTTTTTGTTTAAATACTGCAGCCATTGTAACTCTAGTTTTTAAGGAATTTTTCTTCCTTAATGGTTTGTTTATTGGGTACTTAAAGGGGTTGTCTCGCGAAAGCAAGTGGGGTTAAGTACTTCTGTATGGCCATATTAATGCACTTTGTAATATACATCGTGCATTAAATATGAGCCATACAGAAGTTATTCACTTACCTTCCCTGCGCTGGCGTCCCCGTCTCCATGGCTCCGTCTAATTTCAGCGTCTAATCTCCCGATTGGACGCGCTTGCGCAGAAGGGTCTTCTCCCATCTGTTCGGTCCGGCACGAGCGGCATTCTGGCTCCGCCCCTTCTACGTGTCATCGCGTAGCTCCGCCCCCATCACATGTGCCGATTCCAGCCTCCTGATTGCCTGGAATCAGCACATGTGATGGGGTGGAGCTACGCGATGATGCGTAGAAGGGGCGGAGCCAGAATGCCGCTCGTGCCGGACCGAACAGATGGGAGAAGACCCTTCTGCGCAAGCGCGTCTAATCGGGAGATTAGACGCTGAAATTAGACGGAGCCATGGAGACGGGGACGCCAGCGGAGGGAAGGTAAGTGAATAACTCCTGTATGACTCATATTTAATGCACGATGTATATTACAAAGTGCATTAATATGGCCATACAGAAGTACTTAACCCCACTTGCTTTCACGAGACAACCCCTTTAAGGCCGCTGTCACAGGCATGAAATTTGTGCATTGCAAGTGATTATCACTGGGACAACTGTCAGATGCGTGAGTCTAAGCGTAAAAGGACCCTAAGTGCTCCTTTACACTGGCAAGGGCAATATTGGGTCGTGCATCATGGCCTGATATTGCCCTCAGCATCCATCTGAAACCCCTGGATGTGAGTCGTTTTCACGGGGAAACAGCCTCTCATCACTGAAGGAATCCCCCGACACAGCAGTCTCAGCTACGGCAGAGGATTGCGGAGTTCTCCCATTGTTTTCAATGGGATCAGTGCTGCTGCTGCCAGCTCCATTGAAAGCAATGGGATAGCATCCTGTACTTCTGCCACAGCTGTCACAGCTGTGTCAGAGGATCCCTTCACCTCCGCGGTCTCCGCGGGGATGAAGGAAACCCCTGCCAAAGCTGTCACAGCTGTGGCAGAAGTCCGCTATGTACGCCCTATGCTTTCAATGGGGCTGGCGCTGCTGCTGGCCCCATTGAAAGCATTTAACGATATTGCAGCATTTTCTTTGCGCTGCGAGACGTGTTTTCGTTATCTCTCGCAGCGCAATTTAAAAAAACCGCTAGTGGGTAAAAGCCCTATCTCACACGTCACACACACAAATTGGACGGACAAGTGGTCATTAGAGATGAGTGCGCGTACTTGTCCGAGCTTGATACTCGTTCGAGTATTAGGGTGTTCGAGATGCTCGTTACTCGAGACGAGCACCATGCGATGTTCGAGTTACTTTCACTTTCATCTCTGAGACATTTGCGCGCTTTTCTGGCCAATAGAAAGACATGGAAGGCATTACAACTTCCTCCTGTGATGTTCCAGCCCTATACCACCCCCCTGCAGTGAGTGGCTGGGGAGATCAGGTGTCAACCGAGTATTTAAATCTGCCCCGCCTATGGCTCGCCACAGATGCATGCTGACATAGATAAGGGAAAGTGCTGCTGATGCTGCTGCTGCTATAGGGAGAGTGTTAGGAGTTATATTAGGCATCAAGAACCCCAACGGTCCTTCTTAGGGCCACATCTGACCATGTGCAGTACTGTTGAGGCTGCTTTTAGCAGTGTTGCACAATTTTTTTTTTTTTGTTTATGGGGCGTGCAGACTATTGCGTCCTCAGTCTGCAGTCATTGAACAGAGTATAGGGCCAGTACTGCTGAGGCAGGGACAGTGGTACAGGGAAAGAGATACACAGGCTATATAGGCAGTGGGCTTTTTCAAAAAAATTGGGGAAAAATACTATATTCGGGCTGCCTGTGACCGTCTTCAGTGTACTGCGTGTCTGCTGGGGGTAGTAGTCCTAATTAATACGCAGCTAAGCATTACAGCAGGCTTGCACAAAATTGTTTCCTGGATCTGCTGTCTCTGTTACATCAGCACTGTCATCCCGCCAGAGGGAAACAGTATACATAATATTATACGCTGCCTACAGTATCTATCTGCTGGGGGTTGTAGTCCTAATTAATACGCAGCTAAGCGTTACAGCAGGCTTGCGCAAAATTGTTTCCTGGATCTGCTGTCTCTGTTACATGATCACCGTCATCCCGCCAGAGGGAAACAGTATACATAATATTATACGCTGCCTACAGTATCTGTCTGCTGTATCAGCTCAGCATTTAAAAAAATAGAAGCAAAATACTTAAGGCCTACTAGTGGCCTTTGGCCACTTGACTGCTTCTGCGCTGTGAATTCCACTAGCTCAGTCATACGCACCTACGTCACAGTGCAGGCGTGCGCAAAATTGTTTCCTGGCTTTGCTGTCTCCGTTACATCACCACCGTCATCGCACCAGAGGGAAACAGTATACATAATATACGCTGCCTACAGGATCTGTCTGCTGTATCAGCTCAGCATTTAAAAAAATAGAAGCAAAATACTTAAGGCCTACTACTGGCCTTTGGCCACTTGACTGCTTCTGCACTGTGAATTCCACTAGCTCAGTCATACGCACCTATGTCACAGTGCAGGCGTGCGCAAAATTGTTTCCTGGCTCTGCTGTCTCCGTTACATCACCACCGTCATCCCGCCAGAGGGAAACAGTATACATAATAAACGCTGCCTACAGTATCTGTCTGCTGTATCAGCTCAGCATTTAAAAAAATTGAAGCAAAATACTTAAGGCCTACTAGTGGCCTTTGGCCACTTGACTGCTTTTGCGCTGTGAATTCCACTAGCTCAGTCATACGCACCTATGTCACAGTGCAGGCGTGCGCAAAATTGTTTCCTGGCTCTGCTGTCTCCGTTACATCACCGCCGTCATCCCGCCAAAGGGAAACAGTATACATAATAAACGCTGCCTACAGTATCTGTCTGCTGTATCAGCTCAGCATTTAAAAAAATTGAAGCAAAATACTTAAGGCCTACTAGTGGCCTTTGGCCACTTGACTGCTTTTGCGCTGTTAATTCCACTAGCTCAGTCATACGCACCTACGTCTCAGTGCAGGCGTGCGCAAAATTGTTTCCTGGCTCTGCTGTGCATTCCGTAAGCGAAGTCAGCCTCCAACCACAGGCCAATAAGCGGCACATTTAATTATAGCGTTCTGTTTCTACTCTACTCGTAATACACCATGCTGAGGGGTAGGGGTAGGCCTAGAGGACGTAGACGCGGGCGAGGACGCGGAGGCCCAAGTCAGGGTGTGGGCACAGGCCGAGCTCCTGATCCAGGTGTATCGCAGCCGACTGCTGCCGGATTAAGAGAGAGGCAAGTTTCAGGGGTCCCCAGATTCATCTCACAATTAATGGGTCCACGCGGTAGACCTTTATTAGAAAATGAGCAGTGTGAGCAGGTCCTGTCGTGGATGGCAGAAAGTGCATCCAGCAATCTATCGACCACCCAGACTTCTACGCCGTCAACTGCTGCAACTCTGAATCCTCTGGCTGCTGCTCCTCCTTCCTCCCAGCCTCCTCACTCCATTACAATGACACATTCTGAGGAGCAGGCAGACTCCCAGGAACTGTTCTCGGGCCCCTGCCCAGAATGGGCAGCAATGGTTCCTCTCCCACATGAGGAGTTTGTTGTGACCGATGCCCAACCTTTGGAAAGTTCCCGGGGTCCGGGGGATGAGGCTGGGGACTTCCGGCAACTGTCTCAAGAGCTTTCAGTGGGTGAGGAGGACGATAACTATGAGACACAGTTGTCTACCACTCAGGTAGTAGTAATTGCAGTAAGTCCGAGGGAGGAGCGCACAGATGATTTGGAGGAAGAGCAGCAGGACAATGAGGTGACTGACCCCACCTGGTTTGCTACGCCTACTGAGGACAGGTCTTCAGAGGGGGAGGCAAGTGCAGCAGCAGGGCAGGTTGGAAGAGGCAGTGTAGTGGCCAGGGGTAGAGGCAGGGCCAGACCGAATAATCCACCAACTATTTCCCAAAGTGCCCCCTCGCGCCATGCCACCCTGCAGAGACCGAGGTGCTCAAAGGTCTGGCAGTTTTTCACTGAGAGTGCAGACGACCGACGAACAGTGGTGTGCAACCTTTGTCGCGCCAAGATCAGCCGGGGAGCCACCACCACCAGCCTCACCACCACCAGCATGCGCAGACATATGAGGGCCAAGCACCCCTCAAGGTGGGACGAAGGCCGTTCACCGCCTCCGGTTTGCACTGCAGCCTCTCCCCCTGTGCCCCAACCTGCCACTGAGATCCAACCCCCCTCTCAGGACACAGGCACTACCGTCTCCCGGCCTGCACCCACACCCTCACCTCCGCTGTCCTCGGCCCCATCCAGCAATGTCTCTCAGCGCAGCGTCCAGCCGTCGTTAGCGCAAGTGTTGGAGCACAAGCGCAAGTACGCCGCCACGCACCCACACGCTCAAGCGTTAAACGTGCACATAGCCAAATTGATCAGCCTTGAGATGCTGCCATATAGGCTTGTGGAAACGGAGGCTTTCAAAAACATGATGGCGGCGGCGGCCCGCGCTACTCAGTTCCCAGTCGCCACTACTTTTCCCAATGTGCCGTCCCAGCCCTGCACGACCACGTCTCCCGCAACACTGTACGCGCCCTCACCAACGCGGTTACTGCCAAGGTCCACTTAACAACGGACACGTGGACAAGCACAGGCGGGCAGGGCCACTATATCTCCCTGACGGCACATTGGGTGAATTTAGTGGAGGTTGGGACAGAGTCAGAGCCTGGGACCGCTAACGTCCTACCCACCCCCAGAATTGCGGGCCCCAGCTCAGTGCGGGTATCTGCGGCGGTGTATGCTTTCTCCACTAAACCACTCTCCGCCTCCTCTTCCTACGCAACCTCTGTCTCGCAATCAAGATGTGTCAGCAGCAGCACGTCGCCACCAGTCGGTGTCGCGCGGGGTGGCAGCACAGCGGTGGGCAAGCGCCAGCAGGCCGTGCTGAAACTACTCAGCTTAGGAGAGAAGAGGCACACGGCCCACGAACTGCTGCAGGGTCTGACAGAGCAGACCGACCGCTGGCTTTCGCCGCTCAGCCTCCAACCGGGCATGGTCGTGTGTGACAACGGCCGTAACCTGGTGGAGGCTCTGCAGCTCGGCAGCCTCACTCACGTGCCATGCCTGGCCCACGTCTTTAATTTGGTGGTTCAGCGCTTTCTGAAAAGCTACCCACGCTTGTCAGACCTGCTCGAAAAGGTGCGCCGGCTCAGCGCACATTTCCACAAGTCCAAGACGGACGCTGCCTCCCTGCGGACCCTGCAACATCGGTTTAATCTGCCAGTGCACCGACTGCTGTGCGACATGCCCACACGGTGAAACTCTACGCTCCACATGTTGGCCAGGCTCTATGAGCAGCGTAGAGCTATAGTGGAATACCAACTCCAACATGGGCGGCGTAGTGGGAGTCAGCCTCCTCAATTCTTTACAGAAGAGTGGGCCTGGTTGGCAGACATCTGCCAGGTCCTTGGAAACTTTGAGGAGTCTACCCAGATGGTGAGCGGCGATGCTGCAATCATTAGCATCACCATTCCTCTGCTATGCCTTTTGAGAAGTTCCCTGCAAAGCATAAAGGCAGACGCTTTGCGCTCGGAAATGGAGGCGGGGGAAGACAGTATGTCGCTGGATAGTCAGAGCACCCCCATGTCTATATCTCAGCGCATTGAGGAGGAGGAGGAGGAGGGGAAGGAGCATGAGGAGGAGGGGGAAGAGACAGCTTGGCCCACTGCTGAGGGTACCCATGCTGCTTGCCTGTCATCCTTTCAGCGTGTATGGCCTGAGGAGGAGGATCCTGAAAGTGATCTTCCGAGTGAGGACAGCCATGTGTTGCGTACAGGTAAACTGGCACACATGGCGGACTTCATGTTAGGATGCCTTTCTCGTGACCCTCGCGTTACACACATTCTGGCCACTACGGATTACTGGGTGTACACACTGCTCGACCCACGGTATAAGGAGAACCTTTTGACTCTCATACCCGAAGAGGAAAGGGGTTCGAGAGTGATGCTATACCACAGGACCCTGGCAGACAAACTGATGGTAAAATTCCCATCCGACAGCGCTAGTGGCAGAAGGTGCAGTTCCGAGGGCCAGGTAGCAGGGGAGGCGCGGAGATCAGGCAGCATGTATAGGCAGGGGAACACTCTCCAAGGCCTTTGCCAGCTTTATGGCTCCCCAGCAAGACTGTATCACCGCTCCCTAGTCAAGGCAGAGTCGGCGGGAGCACTGTAAAAGGATTCTGAGGGAGTACGTAGCCGATCGCACGACCGTCCTCCGTGACGCCTCTGCCCCCTACAACTACTGGGTGTCGAAGCTGGACACGTGGCCTGAACTCGCGCTGTTTGCCCTGGAGGTGCTTGCTTGTCCTGCGGCTAG
This sequence comes from Eleutherodactylus coqui, assembly GCF_035609145.1. Lineage (NCBI taxonomy): Eukaryota > Metazoa > Chordata > Amphibia > Anura > Eleutherodactylidae > Eleutherodactylus > Eleutherodactylus coqui. The sequence goes on from NC_089837.1 coordinate 122,911,481, forward strand.
CGTCTTGTCAGAGAGGGTGTTTAGTGCGGCTGGGAGAATCATCACGGATTAGCATACCCGCCTGTCAACCGACAGTGCCGACAGGCTTACACTCATCAAGATGAACAAAGCCTGGATTTCCCCAGACTTCTCTTCTCCACCAGCGGACAGCAGCGGTACCTAAACAATACGTAGGCTGCACCCGCGGATGGAAGCATCATTCTCTATCACCATCAAAAACGGGGACCTTTAAGCTTCATCAATCTGTGTATTATATTCATCCTCCTCCTCCTGCTCCTCCTCCTGAAATCTCACGTAATCATGCCGAACGGGCAATTTTTCTTAGGCCCACAAGGCTCAGTCATATTACTTTAGTAAACAATGTTTATACGTTTCAATTCTCATTAAAGCGTTGAAACTTGCACCTGAACCAATTTTTATTTTAACTGGGCTGCCTACAGGCCTAGTTACAAATTAAGCCACATTAGCCAAAGCGATTAATGGGTTTCACCTGCCCTCTTGGTTGGGCATGGGCAATTTTTCTGAGGTACATTAGTACTGTTGGTCCACCAATTTTTTTGGGCCCTCACCTACAGTGTAATCCTAGTAATTTTTATGGGCTTCGCCTGCACTCATGGTACAGCAAGGTGTGTGGGGTTGGCCTACACTTTTGCTACATAAACATATTACCACTCTGACTGGGGCATGCACTGTGGGCCGAAGCACACCTGTATTGTATGTGACGTTAGCTCTGCTGAGCAGGGCACTGCAATGGGATATATTTATGTACCGCCGGTTGATTCCAGGGTGCCACCCATGCTGTGGGTCCACAGGGACTTCACATTAGGGATTTGTACCTGTCAGTGTCTACGTATTAAAAACCCCGGTCAGACTGGGGCATGCAGTGTGGGCCGAAGCCAACCTGCATTAAACCTGACGTTACCTCAGCTGTGATGGGCAATGCAATGGGATATATTTATGTACCGCTGATGGGTTCCAGGTAGCCACCCATGCTGTGGGTCCACAGGGACTTCACATTAGGGATTTGTACCTGCCAGTGTCTATGTATTAAAAACCCCGGTCAGACTGGGGCATGCAGTGTGGGCCGAAGACCACCTGTATTTAATCGAACGTTACCTCAGCTGTGATGGGCAATGCAATGGGATATATTTATGTACCGCCGGTGGCTTCCTGGGACCCACCCATGCTCTCGGTCCACACAGAGTTGTAACTGCATGTGTCCACTTCTAAAGAACCCCAGTCTGACTGGGGCATGCAGTGTGGGCCGAAGCCCACCTGCATTAAATCTGACGTTACCTCAGCTGTGATGGGCACTGCAATGGGATTTATTTATGTACCGCCGGTGGATTCCAGGGAGCCACCCATGCTGTCGGTCCACAGGGACGTCACAATAGGGAGTTGTACCTGCCTGTGTCTACTTATAAAAAACCCCAGTGTGACTGGGGCATGCAGTGTGGGCCGAAGCCCACCTGCATTTAATCTGACATTAGCTCTGCTGTCCAGGGCACAGCAATGGGATACATTTATGTACGGCCCGTGGGTTCCAGGGAGCCACCCATGCTGTGGGTGCACGCGGAATTCCTATTGCGGAGTTGTACCTGCCTGTGACTATTTATAAAAAACCCCGGTCTGACTGGGGCGTGCAGACACCTTGACAGAATGAATAGTGTGTGGCACATAGGTTCCCCATTGCTATGCCCACATGTGCATCTCCTGATGGAGGTGGCACAGGATTGGATTTCTCTGTATAGCATTGTGGGCTATCGCCCCGCCCCTTTTAAAGAGGATCGCTGCCTGGCCGTGCCAACCCTCTGCAGTGTGTGCCTGCGGTTCCTCCTCATGGCAGACGCACTTTTAAACAGACATGAGGGTGGTTTGGCTATGAGGCCAGCATGTGGCATGAGTGCAGCTGAAGGCTGTGCAGGGACACTTTGGTGTGCGCTGTGGACACTGGGTTGTGCGGGGGGGGGGGGGGGGGGGCAGCATGTTACCCAGGAGAAGTGGCAGCGGAGTGTCATGCAGGCAGTGATTGTGCTTTGTTGGAGGTAGTGTGGTGCTTAGCTAAGGTATGCATTGCTAATGAGGGCTTTTCAGAAGTAAAAGTTGTTGGGGGGGGGGGGCCCACTCTTGCCGCTATTGTGGCTTAATAGTGGGACCTGGGAACTTGAGATGCAGCCCAACATGTAGCCCCTCGCCTGCCCTATCCGTTGCTGTGTCGTTCCCTTCACTTTCTTGAATTTCCCAGATTTTCACAAATGAAAACCTTAGCAGAGCATAGGTCCCATACAAAAATGCTCGGGACGCTCGGTTTTTCAGAAGTAAAAATTGTGTGTGGGGGTAGGGGGGGGCGATATACAAAAATGCTCGGGTCGCCCATTGACTTCAATGGGTTTCGTTACTCGAAACGAACCCTCGAGCATCGCGAAAAGTTCGTCTCGAGTAACGAGCACCCGAGCATTTTGGTGCTCGCACATCTCTAGCGGTCATTAATAGTTTGATAAGCATCTGAAAAAACACACGTTGAACATGCCTGTATGAAAAAACATGGCACCATCAAAGCTTGTAAGAAACACATTAAAATCATGTTGGTTTTGTTTTACAAGCCCCCTCCCCCAAAAAGGCACAAAAACTGTGTGAAAGAAGCCCTGAATGTCAGTGATTGATAAAGAGGGCTGCAGTTTATGTAAGCAGTTTTTCATGCAGTTTTTTTGTGCCAAACCAGAAGTGGATTCAAAAGAAAATGGAAATATAAAGGAAGGACTTAAAACTTCTCCTCTTGGATACACTTCTGGCTTTGGTTAAAAAGATTGCATCAAAAACTGCTACAAGTCTGTTCACACATGATGAATTTGTTAAGGACTTTCTTTGCTGTCCTAATCTTCAGAGTAATCCAATATGTTGTTTAGGTGCTTTTGGTAGTTCTGGAAGTGTTGTCCTGCAGTAATAGTATGCTCACTGGTAGTCTTTTGAGCCCCCTCCAAAGCTTCTACTTGGGTGCCGGGATGATGGATATCGTGTTTGGTATCCTGAAGATCGTTTGTTATTGGTTCCAAAGTTTTATACCGTATTCTTTGGATAAGAGCGTGAAAAGGGAAGGTTGGTAACAGGTGGGTTATTACTTTCACAGTCCTTATCCTCAGAGTAAGAGTAAATATCTGATTGCTGGGGGTCTGCCACTTGAGATCCAACCCGATCACCTGATTGAATGGACTATGGCACTGATGTGAGTGGTGCAACCTCTTCAATTTTCACATTTGAGAATGAAACTGTTCGTACTCAGAATCCAATATTATTATTTATTGTGACCGTTCTGAGTAATACAGGCTTGTTGCATTGCAGCGAATGGGACAAGCCTGTACTACTCGGGACAGCCACTATGAATAATACTGCAATCTGAGTATGAAAAAAAACATGTTCAAATGTAAATACTGAAGAGGTTGCACTCTTGCACAAGTACCATGGCCATTTTAATCAGCCTATCGATAGGGATCCCACGCAGCTACAAATTTCGTAACTTGGCTGACACTCTTGTTATGGCCTGCAGATGAATGCAAGGCCTGTCTGCACCTGGTTTGAAGATCCAAAGAGGCCAAAGGATGTCTAGAAGAGCCATGGCTCCACAAAGCTTAGTAGGCTGCAACGCCTCCATACCCAATTAGCACGTGCGGTGGGCAAAGAGCATACTGGGCACATGGTACGCCACTAGAAGATAAATTCCTCACCACTGGGAGAATCTCAAGCAGTTGCTCAGTTTGTCCATGGATCACCCTGGGTTAAGGAGCCAGGAGAAGTCCAGGGTTTGACTTGATGCAGGCCACAGTGCTTCTCGCATCTCGAGAACACAGAACCACTCAAGAAACCCATCAAAAAATACTCTTTGCTTGAAAGAGGCTATGGAGAGAGGAAAAGTTGGATATATGTTCATCCGTGAATAGATGGACTAAAATATTTTGGTTGCCAATGAAGCTCACTTGAAAGACGTCTGCTTCTTCTTAAAGGGGTTGTCCCGCGAAAGCAAGTATGGGTATACACTTCTGTATGGCCATATTAATGCACTTTGTAATATACATCGTGCATTAAATATGAGCCATACAGAAGTTATTCACTTACCTGTTCCGTTGCTAGCGTCCTCGTCTCCATGGTGCCGTCTAATTTCAGCGTCTAATCTCCCGATTAGACGCGCTTGCGCAGTCCGGTCTTCTCCCTTCTGAATGGGGCCGCTCGTGCTGGAGAGCTGCTCCTCGTAGCTCCGCCCCGTCACGTGTGCCAATTCCAGCCAATCAGGAGGCTGGAATCGGCAATGGAACGCACAGACCCCACGGTGCGCCATGGGAGAAGACCTGCGGTCCACCGTGGGTGAAGATCCCGGCGGCCATCTTCGCAAGGTAAGTAAGAAGTCACCGGAGCGCGGGGATTCGGGTAAGTACTATGCGTTTTATTTTTTTTTTAACCCCTGCATTGGGTTTGTCTCGCGCCGAACGGGGGGGCTATTGAAAAAAAAACAACCCGTTTCGGCGCGGGACAACCCCTTTAAGACCAGGCCATGTCCCCTATTCCCAGCCATCTTTATGCCACACTATTTTTTCTCTCTCAACACTGCCTCAATAAAGGATCAAGTGCTAATCCACTGAAGAAATGCTCCTTTTTGTATAGTAATAAAGCCATAAGTGTGGCAATAACCGCAATAACCACACATTTTAGGTAATGGCTTTGTAAGCCAAGTACTGCTACCATATGTTGTAAAAGCATGAGGGAATCCTTTTATGAACTGGGTCCCCTGCCGTCTTTGTCTGGAGTGATCAAAACTGTTTTGAATTTTAACTCAGCGTAACCTTTTGTAATAAAAATATTGAAAGCAAATTACTAGCAGACCATTGGCCCTAGTTCCTCTTGCATAAGCAAAGATCTCGACTACCTTTTGCTCTGGTGGTTTTAGCAGCTGTTGGATAGCGTTCTTAATAGCTTTTCCTTTCATTCTCGCTTTTAAATTTGAATGATCACAGTTCTGAAAAATAAAAGGGAAGACTATATAAATGTAAGTGAGAAAACCCATTCCTGAAACATGGTGCTGTAGAGAAAGATGTTATTTTATTACAATGCTATTGCATGCATCTACTGCTCGCTCAAACGAGAGAAAGTCATTTTAAATATTATTAACACTGTAGGTATAAATATTATATGCCGAGCCAATAAGAGAGGCAAACAAAACTCATGAAGTCTAGGTAAGGCAATAAAGCAAGGATGATTGTACAGATGACCCCAATATTAAATTATAGAAAAATCTGCTATAACTTTGTAATATGATAGATCATACAGATTTGCCAAAGTACAGACTTCAAGGACTTTGGCTGCAGTTTGACGTCGTACTTACACATGCAAGTCCCCAAAAAATGGCTACCATATGTAAACAGTTCTAAAATATACATTACGTGCCAAAAAGTATGTAGATACGTGACCATCAAACCAACAGTATACTGTATATGAGCTTCTTGGACATTCTATTCCTAAACCTTGGGCATAAAGATAGAGTTGGGGCCACTTTTGCAGATACAGTAGTGTCCACTCTTCTCGGAAGAATTTCTACAATTCTTTGGAGTGCGTCTATGGAAATTTATTTTTACTAAGGCATCTAGGAGGGCGAGAGAAAGAAATATAACCATGCATGAAAAGGCTTCACTGCTGATACAGATTTGAAATAGATACAAAGCCAGATACTTGAGTAGCTGACACCGCAGTCTTTATAGCTGCAAAGTATTAAGCAGTATGCTGGAAAAAGATTACACAGCTGCCAAAATTGCCAAGCTACTGCCTTCCATCACCATTATGCATATTTAACTCTTCCTATGTTTGCCATGAGTTTGTTGAGTAAAGCTAAGTTAAATATGATGTGGTCTTTATTTCATTTTATTTGCCTTCTCATCGCTTGGTCCCTCAGAATCAATGCAATTAAAAATTCTTCTTGATGTATGTGGTCTCCATCAACAAGATGACTACAATGAGTAGCCCCAAAAAAGTTTATTACCTGTACTCTGACTGTTCCGGTATACTACCAGTGATACGCCAGCCCGGGTGCCCTAGATCTCAACCACAACCTCTGTCCCTGCCTGCTTGCCTCCACTCCTGGCTAACCCAAGGCGGGCGACTGGACGGCGATCCCTACTCTAACTAGGTACCGAAAAAGGGACACTGGCATACCTGGATGGAAAGGGTAGAATACCGACAGTAAAGGCAGATGTAAATAACCAACATGAACAATACTAAGCAGAACTGAGGCAAATGGAAAAAACCTGGCAGATAATAGCAAGGTATAGCAGATAAGCTGACAGAAGCAGGAGACCAACAGAGGCAGACTAGCTAGCACAGTGAGGGAAACCAATAACTGGCAGTGATTACAAGTCTCTGCCCGACCTTTAAACAAAAGCCTCCGCCCAGGGGTGGAGGGAAGGAGACAGCCAACTCCCAACAGAGCATAATAAAAGGGAGCTTGTGCACGGCAGCTAAACTTACAGGTGCGTGCGCGCCCAGCACCACGCGCCACCAGCACCATGCCGGCCAGGCACCCACGCCCCCGGCAGCCGAACAACAAGCCGGGAGGATGCACCACGACCGCGGGACCCCACACACCGCCGCCCCAGGAGGACCGCAACCGCTGCATGCTAACACTGACCAGTTACTGCTTTACAGCTGAGCCAGCCTGTCCTTGCCTACATCGTGATGTTTTCTTGGCAGACATTTTTACGGGGTGGTTTTTCATTGCCTTTCCGAGCTGGGTACTCATTTTACTGACCTTGGAAAGATGGAAGGCTGAGTCAATCTGAACCTGCAACCTTCAGGTCATAAGCGAGAGCTTAGGACTGCATTTCTGCTGCCCTAACACTCTGAGCCACACCAGGTTCATGTAAGGAGTATAACCAACACTTTCCCGGCATATGAAAATTTGTATACGTGTGTTTTAAAAATATTAATTGTTGCTAGACTTGTATTGATGGGACAAGTTTGTACTGTGTTGTATTGTGCCCCTGCGAAATGGGTTGCATATCTGGAATATGATTCAGATTATGGAGTGGCTTTACACCAGTTCAGTTGAATAAACAATGCTTTTACTGAGTGTAGGATAAGGAATAATATACAAGAGTACTATTTTGATTAATACTATAACTCCGTCCATCCCCTACGAATTGGGTTTCTTCAATATTTTGCACGCAATACAGAATTATCACAATAAATGGTTAATACTGGCCAGTGGTAAATACTCATAACTCCATAGATGCTGTCAAGGTAGATGGCATAAGGAATGGGTTTCATGTATGCCACCTTACAGGAAGAAGAGGTGTCTGTGTCATCAAGGACAATGAGTGAGAGTCCTAAATTGATGTGAAAGCAAGCTAAGGTACTCTTCCTCAATACTAGTTGGAGCCTTTAAAATATGGTGTCTGACAACATGTGTGTGGGTTGAAGCTACAAGATGTGTCAATGAAACCTGTACTGGAAGTATATGGAGAGCATGCATGAGCCAATCAAGAGAGTGGATTAATAGATGGAAGTCAATAACAGAGAATCTGGGAGAATTTGTGAAGAGGAAAGGGTCAGAGTTAATATAGCTGCCGGAAGATTGACAGTGCATGCTACAGTAGTAGTGGGTCCCATGGATCTTAAAAAGTAGTGAAGCTTGCACAGTAAGGCCTTAGTCAGACGGGCGTTTTTTTGCGCGATTTGCGCAATGTGCATGCGTCCGGCGACTTTTTAAAACCATTGCTTTGCAATGGTATCGGACACATGAGTGCTTTTTATGCGCTCGTCCGATAAATTATAGAACAGAAATCGCAGATCGCACCTATCTGCGATCTGCGATTCCTGTTCTCTTCACTATATGCGCTCAATGGGGCCGGCGGCAGCAGCGCCGACCCCATTGAGAACATATAGAAGACAAATCATTCTTCTCTGCCACAGCTGTAACAGCTGTGGCAGAGAAGAACGATGTTTGCCCATTGAATTCAATGGAGCCGGCAATACAGCCGACTCCATTGAAAGCAATGGGCTGCCGGCGGGCGCGGGATGAATTGTCGGGAAGGGCTTAAATATATAAGCCCTTCCCTGCAATTCATCCCACACTCGCCCGCAGCGCATTGCTTTCAATGGAGTCGGCTGTATTGCCGACACCATTGAATGCAATGTGCTGGACAGCTCCAGCCCGTTTCTAATGAAACGCGGCTAGGAGCAGATTTTCGGCATCGGTCACGCGATTTGCGGATGCGCATCCGTCATGCGATCCGCAAATCGCGTGAAAAAACGCCCGTCTGACTAAGGCCTAAGGCTTCAGTGGACCTGTAGGTAAAGAAAGATTGTTATCTTGTTATGGGAGTCTAAGATGAGAAATTGTGGGCAAGTTGAAGTCAGGATGTGAAAGTGGGACCTAAGGAAAAGCTTGTGAAAAATTAGTTAGCCCTAGTGTGGGTGCTAGTGTTAGAGGAGAAAAGGAATAAGTCTACTTAGTATCTGGAGTTAAAGCAGAGACTTTAAAAGTGTATCCTCCTCCTGCAAGCCAAGTACGTACAAGCAGTCCCAGACAGTCTTATTTGAGAGAAACAAAAGTACATTTATTTGTTACAAGCACAAAAGTGCATTTATTTGTTACAAGCCCAATTTTAGGTGTCTTATGCCATTCTTGTGAACTGTAACCATCAAGCTTGCAGTGCTTTTGTGTCAGTATAAAAAAAAAGTCACTAATAAAAAAAAAGTATTTTTTTTATCTGGGTTCCGTCATATTTCTTCCATCATATTTTGACCCCCATAAGTTTTTTTTTAATGTTCATCTGCTAAAAAGTCTGATCATGATGCTAACAAGACAATAGCCAAGAACAATACTTCTTATCTTTACAAGCTGATCCTTCTTGTGTGTCTTTTTGGATACATTACTAATATAATCCTTTAATGCAGTCTATCAGGCCATAACTGCTAGGATTCAACTTTAGCAATATGCTACAAATTATTTTTTGATACCTCGGCTTGAAACATCATCAATCATACTTAGCACTATGATCCATGAAATAAAATATACTGAATGTTTACTCCACATTTGATACAACACTAAGGTAACTGCAGACTTTATAGAAGAAGTAAGAGTGAAATTATTAACATCTGTTACAGAACAATTGGTGACCAATTTTAGGTACATATTTTGTGGGAATCATAAATAAAAAGGAATTCAAGCATCTAAGTACAGAAGCATATCCAAGTATTCAGTGTGTGTCTCCAAAAAACATCAAATTATCTTTGTTATGTATTAAAGCACCAGATAAGAACGCATTTTTCCAATATCTTGAAACTCATATATTTGGATAATGACAATGCCCATTTTCTATTCCAATGTCTAAGGTAAAGATATGCTCAATAGATGAAACCCTCGTGCAGTAGTTTGTGCATAGTATTTTTCCTTTTTTAACTAAATTATGAAAATAATTACAAAAAAAAATCAATTATAAAATCAGAAATTGTAACCCCCTTCCCAACATATGACATACATGGTGGATGCCGGCTCTATCAAAAGATTTTATGGGAATAAATCATATTCCAGGAGATTTCACTGGTTTGCTCCAGATTGGTTATAATGAGAAGCTTCATGCATGAATATATGTATGTGAACTCACAGATGCTATGCGTCAGCCCCCATACCCTTCTGGTTTATTGAAAGGAAGTACAATACAGTTATACTGAATATGACGCACCAATTACATGCATGCCCCTCCCAACATCATAACAACTCATGATTTGCCCAGTATGTAGAGATGAGCGAACGTACTCGGTAAAGCACTACTCGTCCGAGTAATGTGCTTTATCCGAGTACCTCCCTGCTCATCCTGAAAGATTCGGGGAGTGCTGCGGAGCGGGGAGCTTCAGGGGAGAGCGGGGAGGAACGGAGGGGAGATCTCTCTCTCCTTCTCTCCCGCCCGCTCTCCCCTGCTCCCCGCCGCAACTCACCTGTCAGCAGCGGCGCTCCCCGAATCTTTCAGGACGATCCGGGAGGTACTCGGATAAAGCACATTACTCAGACGAGTAGTGCTTTACCGAGTACGTTCGCTCATCTCTACCAGTATGTAATGATGCTGATGATTAACATATGTTTATGCCCCAGATGTATGTTGCTATGTGAACACGTAATTCCTACATACCCAAGTAGCATAGACTTTAATAATAATCCAATCTGGACCAAGGAGTCCAAGGGAGGAGATAAGGAGCAGCCCCCCCCCCCTCTTATGAGCGGTGGGCATCACAGGTCTTTCTCATAAAAAACACATCCCAGGACTTAACGCTGTCTACAGAACTGTGTGCAGGAGTGTGTTGGAGATACCACACAGGAATACAATACACACAGTGTACAGTATTGAACCAGTTAACCATTTCACTGCTAGCTATTTCCTATGAAGGTGGAGATATATATATATATATATATATATATATATATATATATATATATATATATATATGCCCAGGCTGATATAACACATTTATATTATTATTACAACAGCCATGATTGGAGAAACAGTAATTCCAATCCCGACTGTTTAATCCCCTACATCTTATAGTCAATAACAACCCCGGCACATAAGTGGTTTGACAGAGGGTGTCTCCTTCTGTTACCCTATTCCCCCATCCCACGGTACAATTGTGGGATGCTAATGAGTCGCTGGTTGGTATACATATGTATCCAGCACCAAAATGACTGGCATGAGGTGCTACGCTTTTTGCATAGCCCCACAGTCAATAGATAGCAATGGGCTACTCAAATAGCGTAAGGTGTCAAATGAACATTCAGCGTGCCAATCAAACGTGCTTGGCATGCCAAAAGTTCTTTTAACAATTAATCTATCCATAATAGAATAATGCTGACAACACAACATATACAATACAGAAGTGTTCAAGATAAGAAAATCAGATTTTAATGCGATCACAGACTCTGCGCGGATTCAGACGAATACTGTTTTACTGATAATCACAGCCACATAGAGATGAGCGAACACCAAAATGTTCTGGTGTTCGTTATTCGGAACGAACTTCCCGCGATGTTCGAGGGTTCGTTTCGAACAACGAACCCCATTGAAGTCAATCGGCGACCCGAGCATTTTTGTATTTCGCCGATGCTCGCTAAGGTTTTCATGTGTGAAAATCTGGGCAATTCAAGAAAGTGATGGGAATGACACAGAAACGGATAGGGCAGGCGAGGGGCTACATGTTGGGCTGCATCTCAAGTTCACAGGTCCCACTATTAAGCCACAATACCGGCAAGAGTGGGCCCCCTCCCCCCTCCCAACAACTTTTACTTCTGAAAAGCCCTCATTAGCATGGCATACCTTTGCTAAGCACCACACTAGCTACAACAAAGCACAATCACTGCCTGGATGACACTCCGCTGCCACTTCTCCTGGGTTACATGCTGACCAACCGCCCCCCCTCCCCCCCACAGCGCACACCAAAGTGTCCCTGCGCAGCCTTCAGCTGCCCTCGTGCCACGCCACACTCATGTCTATTTAGAAGTGCGTCTGCCATGAGGAGGAACCGCAGGCACACACTGCAGAGGGTTGGCATGGCTAGGCAGCGGCCCTCTTTAAAAGGGGCGGGGCGATAGCCCACAATGCTGTACAGAAGCAATGAGAAATAGAATCCTGTGCCACCGCCATCAGGAGCTGCACACGTAGGCATAGCAATGGGGAACCTATGTGCCACACACTATTCATTCTGTCAAGGTGTCTGCATGCCCCAGTTAGACCGGGCTTTTTAATTCATAGACACAGGCAGGTACAACTCCCTATTGTGAAGTCCCTGTCGACCCACAGCATGGGTGGGTGCCAGGAAGCCACCGGCGGTACATAGAAATATCCCATTGCATTGCCCAACACAGCTGAGGTAGTAATGTCGTGCGTAATACAGGTGGGCTTCGGCCCACACTGCATGCCCCAGTCAGACTGGGTTTCTTTAGAAGTGTACAGATGTATTAAAAACTCCGTGTGCACCTACAGCATGGGTGGCTCCCTGGAACCCACCGGCGGTACATAAAAATATCCCATTGCATTGCCCAACACAGCTGAGGTAGTAATGTCGTGCTTAATGCAGGTGGGCTTCGGCCCACACTGCATGCCCCAGTCAGAATGGGGTTCTTTAGAAGTGGACACATGTAGGTTAAACTCCCTGTGGACCCACTGCCTGGGTGGGTGCCAGGAAGCCACCGGCGGTACATAGAAATATCCCATTGCATTGCCCAACACAGCTGAGGTAGTAATGTCGTGCGTAATACAGGTGGGCTTCAGCCCACACTGCATGCCCCAGTCAGACTGGGGTTTTTTAGAAGTGTACAGATGTATTAAAAACTCCGTGTGCACCTACAGCATGGGTGGCTCCCTGGAACCCACCGGCGGTACACAAAAATATCCCATTGCATTGCCCAACACAGCTGAGGTAGTAATGTCGTGCGTAATACAGGTGGGCTTCGGCCCACACTGCATGCCCCAGTCTGACCGGGGTTCTTTACAAGTGGACACATGTAGGTTACACTCCGTGTGCACCTACAGCATGGGTGGCTCCCTGGAACCCACCGGCGGTACACAAAAATATCCCATTGCATTGCCCAACACAGCTGAGGTAACGTCAGCTGTAATGCAGGTGGGCTAAAAATTAATTTGATTACACTGTAGGCGAGGGCCCACAAAAATTGCTGTATCAACAGTACTAATGTACATCCCAAAAATTGGCCATGGCCAGCCAAGAGGGCAGGTGAAACCCATTAATCGCTTTGGTTAATGTGGCTTAAGTGGTAACTAGGCCTGGAGGCAGCCCAGTGTAACGAAAAATTGGTTCAAGTTAAAGTTCCAACGCTTTTAAGCGCATTGAAACTTATAAAAATTGTTCAGAAAAATTATTTGAGTGAGCCTTGTGGCCCTAAGAAAAATTGCCCGTTCAGCGTGATTACGTGAGGTTTCAGGAGGAGGAGCAGGAGGAGGAGGAGGAATATTAGACACAGATTGATGAAGCAGAAATGTCCCCGTTTTGGATGGTGAGAGAGAACGTAGCTTCCATCCGCGGGTGCAGCCTACGTATTGCTTACGTATCGCTGCTGTCCGCTGGTGGAGAACAGAAGTCTGGGGAAATCCAGCCTTTGTTCATCTTGATGAGTTAGCCTGTCGGCACTGTCGGTTGACAAGCGGCTACGCTTATCTGTGATGATTCCCCCAGCCGCACTAAACACCCTCTCCGACAAGACGCTAGCCGCAGGACAAGCAAGCACCTCCAGGGCATACAGCGCTAGTTCAGGCCACGTGTCCAGCTTCGACACCCAGTAGTTGTAGGGGGCAGAGGCGTCACCAAGGATGGTCGTGCGATCCGCTACGTACTCCCTCACCATCCTTTTACAGTGCTCCCGCCGACTCAGCCGTGACTGGAGAGCGGTGACACAGTCTTGGTGGGGAGCCATAAAGCTGGCCAGGCCCTTAAAGACTGTTGCACTGCCTGGGATGTACATGCTGCTCGATCTACGCACATCCCCTGCTACCTTGCCCTCGGTACTGCGCCTTCTGCCACTAGCGCTGTCGGCTGGGAATTTTACCATCAGCTTGTCCGCAAGGGTCCTGTGGTATAGCAACACTCTCGAACCCCTTTCCTCTTCGGGAATCAGAGTGGGCAGGTTCTCCTTATACCGTGGATCGAGCAGTGTGTACACCCAGTAATCCGTCGTGGCCAGAATGCGTGCAACGCGAGGGTCACGAGAAAGGCATCCTAACATGAAGTCAGCCATGTGTGCCAGGGTACCTGTACGCAACACATGGCTGTCTTCACTAGGAAGATCACTTTCAGGATCCTCCTCCTCCTCCTCCTCCTCAGGCCATACACGCTGAAAGGATGACAGGCAATCAGCCGGTGTACCGTCAGCAGCGACCCAAGCTGTCTCTTCCCCCTCCTCCTCATCCTCCTCATGCTCCTCCTCCTCCTCCTGTACGCGCTGAGAAATAGACAGGAGGGTGCCCTGACTATCCAGCGGCATACTGTCTTCCCCCGCCCCCGTTTCCGAGCGCAAAGCAGCTGCCTTTATGGTTTGCAGGGAATTTCTCAAGATGCATAGCAGAGGAATGGTGACGCTAATGATTGTAGCATCGCCGCTCACCACCTGGGTGGACTCCTCAAAATTACCAAGGACATGGCAGATGTCTGCCAACCAGGCCCACTCTTCTGAAAGGAATTGAGGAGGCTGACTCCCACTGCGCCGCCCATGTTGGAGTTGGTATTCGACTATAGCTCTACGTTGTTCATAGAGCCTGGCCAACATGTGGAGCGTAGAGTTCCACCGTGTGGGCACGTCGCACAGCAGTCGGTGCACTGGCAGCTTAAAGTGATGTTGCAGGGTGCGCAGGGTGGCAGCGTCCGTGTGGGACTTGCGAAAATGTGCGCAGAGCCGGCGCGCCTTTACGAGCAGGTCTGACAAGCGTGGGTAGCTTTTCAGAAAGCGCTGAACCACCAAATTAAAGACGTGGGCCAGGCATGGCACGTGCGTGAGGCTGCCGAGCTGCAGAGCCGCCACCAGGTTACGGCCGTTGTCACACACGACCATGCCCGGTTGGAGGCTCAGCGGCGCAAGCCAGCGGTCGGTCTGCTCTGTCAGACCCTGCAGCAGTTCGTGGGCCGTGTGCCTCCTATCTCCTAAGCTGAGTAGTTTCAGCACGGCCTGCTGACGCTTGCCCACCGCTGTGCTGCCACACCGCGCGACACCGACTGCTGGCGACATGCTGCTGCTAACACATCTTGATTGCGAGACAGAGGAGGAGGAGGAGGAGGAGGAGGAGGGTGCTTTAGTGGAGGAAGCATACACCTCCGCAGATACCACCACCGAGCTGGGGCCCGCAATTCTGGGGGTGGGTAGGACATGAGCGGTCCCAGGCTCTGACTCTGTCCCAGCCTCCACTAAATTCACCCAATGTGCCGTCAGGGAGATGTAGTGGCCCTGCCCGCCTGTGCTTGTCCACGTGTCCGTAGTTAAGTGGACCGTGGCAGTAACCGCGTTGGTGAGGGCGCGTACAGTGTTGCGGGAGACGTGGTCGTGCAGGGCTGGGACGGCACATCGGGAAAAGTAGTGGCGACTGGGAACTGAGTAGCGCGGGGCCGCCGCCTCCATGATACGGAGGGCCGCCGCCTCCATACGGCAGCATCTCAAGGCTGATGAATTTTGCTATGCGGACGGTTAACGTTTGAGCGTGCGGGTGCGTGGCGGCGTACTTGCGCTTGCGTTCCAACAGTTGCGCAAGCGACGGCTGGACGGTGCGCTGAACTACACTGCTGGATGGGGCCGAGGACAGCGGAGGTGAGGGTGTGGGTGCAGGCCAGGAGACGGTAGTGCCTGTGTCCTGAGAGGGGGGTTGCATCTCAGTGGCAGGTTGGGGCACAGGGGGAGAGGCAGGGGTGCAAACCGGAGGCGCTGAACGGCCTTCGTCCCACCTTGCGGGGTGCTTGGCCATCATATGTCTGCGCATGGTGGTGGTGGTGAGGCTGTTGGTGTTGGCTCCCCGGCTGAGCTTTGCGCGACAAAGGTTGCACACCACTGTTCGTCGGTCGTCAGGCGTCTCTGTGAAAAACTGCCAGACCTTAGAGCACCTCGGCCTCTGCAGGGTGGCATGGCGCGAGGGGGCGCTTTGGGAAACACTTGGTGGATTATTCGGTCTGGCCCTGCCTCTACCCCTGGCCACCGCACTGCCTCTATCAACCTGCCCTGCTGATGCCCTTGACTCCCCCTCTGAAGACCTGTCCTCCTGAGTAAGCGTTGCACACCAGGTGGGGTCAGTCACCTCATCGTCCTGCTGCTCTTCCTCCGAATCCTCTGTGCGCTGCTCCCTCGGACTTACTGCCCTTACTACTACCTCACTGCAAGACAACTGTGTCTGATCGTCATCGTCCTCCTCACCCACAGAAAGTTGTTGAGACAGTTGGCGGAAGTCCCCAGCCTCTTCCCCCGGACCCCGGGAACTTTCGAATGGTTGGGCATCAGTGACGATAAACTCCTCTGGTGGGAGAGGAACCGCTGCTGCCCAATCTAAGCAGGGGCCCGAGAACAGTTCCTGGGAGTGTTCCCGCTCCTGAGCAGGTGTCATTGTAGTGGAGTGAGGAGGCTGGGAGGAAGGAGGAGCAGCAGACAGAGGATTCGGATTTGCAGCAGTGGACGGCGCAGAACTGCGGGTAGACGATAGGTTGCTCGAAGCACTTTCTGCCATCCAGGACAGGACCTGCTCACACTGCTCATTTTCTAATAACCGTCTCCCGCGTGGACCCATTAATTGGGCGATGAATGTGGGGACACCAGAAACGTGCCTCTCTCCTAAT
The DNA here is from genome assembly GCF_035609145.1 of Eleutherodactylus coqui. Taxonomy (NCBI): domain Eukaryota; kingdom Metazoa; phylum Chordata; class Amphibia; order Anura; family Eleutherodactylidae; genus Eleutherodactylus; species Eleutherodactylus coqui. The sequence continues at coordinate 122,927,834 of NC_089837.1, forward strand.
CGCGCAGCAGTCGGCTGCGACACACCTGGATCAGGAGCTCGGCCTGTGCCCACACCCTGACTTGGCCCTCCGCGTCCTCGGCCGCGTCCACGTCCTCTAGGCCTACCCCTACCCCTCAGCATGCTGTATTACCAGTGATTTGATTTCACAGGCAGCTAATAAATTGGCGCAAGACTGCAGGCCAAATATAATTTTTTCCCTTTTTTGAAAACGAAAGGCCCCACTGCCTCTAGTGAATGTATAATCTAAGTTTAATAACTGTGCTGTTTTCCTGCTAATGTGTCACAGAACGTGAGGGTAGCAGAGTTATTAACTGTGGCAGAGCAGGTATTTTTTTTCCCAATTAAGGAAAGCAAATGGCGAAGCCAGGAGTTAAACGTAGCTGGGTGCGTCTGATTTTTAAAGGTTGCACACGCAGCCGACACGTGTCCACCGCCCTTAGGACGGACAGAGGCAGGACAAATAGAATTATTTTCCGTTTTTTTGCACCAAAAGGCAGCACTGCGTATATTCTATGAACATGAGAAGTTTAATAACTGTGCTGTTTTCCTGCTAATGTGTCACAGAACGTGAGGGTAGCAGAGTTATTAACTGTGGCAGAGCAGGTATTTTTTTTCCCAATTAAGGAAAGCAAATGGCGAAGCCAGGAGTAAAACGTAGCTGGGTGCGTCTGATTTTTAAAGGTTGCACACGCAGCCGACACGTGTCCACCGCCCTTAGGACGGACAGAGGCAGGACAAATTGAATTATTTTCACTTGTTTTACAAGCAAAAGGCAGCACTGCGTATATTCAATGAATAATAACTGTGTTGTGGCCCTGCCTATACAATTCTTTCCCTGCAGTATCAATGGAGGGTGCAATGCTCTGCAGAGGCGATTTTGAGAAGCAAAAAAAAATGCAGCACAGCTAACAGCAGCCTGGACAGTACTGCACACGGTTAAATATGGCCCTAGAAAGGACCGTTGAGGTTCTTGAACGCTACACTCACTCCTAACACTCTCCCTGCCTATGCAGCACTTCTGTCCCTAATGCCGGGTGCAACGCTCTGCAGAGCCGATTTTGAGAAAAAAAAAAAATTGCCACTGCTAACAGCAGCCAACACACAGCTATCAGTGGCCCTAATAAGGACCTTTGGGGGGTCTTGAAGCCTACACTAACTACCAATTCTTTCCCTACAGCAGCTCCGGTACAAACAGCACTGTCCCTCATCTAACTCACACGGCATCTGAGGCGAACCGCGGGAGGGGCCGACTTTTATGTTCGGGTGACACCTGATCTTCCCAGCCACTCACAGCAGGGGGGTGGTATAGGGCTTGAACGTCACAGGGGGAAGTTGTAATGCCTTCCCTGTCTTTCAATTGGCCAGAAAAGCGCGCTAACGTCTCAGGGAAGGAAGTGAAAGTAACCAGAACACCGCATGGTGTTCGTTACGAATAACGAACATCCCGAACACCCTAATATTCGCACGAATATCAAGCTCGGAAGAACACGTTCGCTCATCTCTACAGCCACATAATGGGACAAAACGAAACCACTGATTTCAATAGGATTTCAGTGGTGTCGTTTTCACTATTGGGATTCTCGTCCATTAATTGTATGGGCGAGTAAATATAGAACCTGCCCTATCTTCCCCGCATGTAGTGAATACCACGTGCGGGCAAGATCAGGCAGCCAGTATTTTCCCGGGGTTATTTTCCAACTCCTGTGTTCTGGCGCGAAGTTTGAAAAGCCAGCAAAGGGATTCTCCTCGTTCAGGTGCAATTATGCTCCGTGCCACCAAGCATAGTTGTGTCTCCACTCATTGAAATAAGCCCCAAGGTAAAGGTGCCATCATATGTGTATCAGCACATAAATATACTCGCAGAACAGTCCAATTAATTAAAGAGCGAGGGCCTTTTTACATGGAACAATTACCATTCAGATTACAGGAATCTGATTGCTTAGTGTAAATGCATGCACAATCTGAACAACGAAAGAGAGTTTTGTGCAGGCATAGAAAGCAAACAACGATTGGCGTGTTTACTGTGAATGGAGACAGATGGCTGAATATGATCTCCGGCCCGCGCCGCCTCCATTCACTGAGTGGTGATCACTCCTGTGTAAGAGCACTGGAGCGATTATCACTGGGACGAGTGTTGGGTGTTTTTGCGCTCAATCATCCTGTGTAAAACGGTGCTTACTCAGGGCTCAGTTACACGGGCGCATCGGCACCCGTACACCGGCGCCGATGCGCCCGGGTGACTGACAGAAGACGGCTGTACCTGAAGACGGACGTCTCCCCGCAGCGCTGATAAAAGAACACATGACCGGCAATAAAGCCGGTCACATGCTCTTTCCTTTGGTGCTGCCGAGAGACGGCCGTCTGCTACCTGCAGTAACACGGGCGTCAATGTGCCCGTGTGACTGAGCCCTTAACAAGCATTTCTGTTTCGTTAGTACTGTCCATCCATCAATTACTTTAAAACACAGAAGAGTCTGTAAATTAAAGGAAGAAAGTAACTAGAAATAATATCAGACAACTAGGAAAGTTACAAAAGTAATTAAAGGCTTGATCCGTCGTTGGAGTTTAACCATTTGATCCCCATATTACTTCTTTCAGTGTTCATTTGGGAGACATGTATATATATTTGTCTATCACGGAACTCGCTCAGCAGCTATAATTCATTAGATCCTTTTTGGGATTGTGCATGTGGAAATCCATGAGGTCAGAACTGTTCAGATATTTATATATTTATCATCTCATTCTACATTTCTAATTTATATAAACATGTCTGAGAACGAGCGAGAAAAGTGCTTTGAAATATGAAAATAATCAGAAATCTTCGTTTTCTACTTCACTGAGTGAAGGAATGTCTTCCTTTTCAAAGATATTTATTTTCATGCTGCCTTCTTTCTGTGGTAATGATTGACAAGATTAACGAGTTTTCAAAAACTTTCTTTTCCAATAAGTCTACAAAATTCTTCATCCCAGCAGATGGGCAAATCTTTAAAAACTGTCTTCATGTGGTTCTAAAATCTCTAATATAGAGAAAACATACATTTTGACTCAAATGTACAGTAAGACTAAATTCATGTTATGGTGACATTTATATGCTAAGAGATCCAGCAGTGAAAAAACATAGTATACAGGGTGCTATAAAATATTTGAAAGGGTTTATCTATTGAGACTTTTGTTTTCAGTGTGCAGGAATAATGTAGAAGACTTATTCATCTTCCCCACTCCGCCCCACCGATTTTGTTCCGCATGTATCAGTCCCCACTTCTCTTTAGTTTCTCATGCAGGAAGCCAGTGATGTTGTCACTAATACTATGTGACTGCTATGGTATCACCATCTTTTTTCAGTCATTGATTAGCTGTAGTGATCACATGACCTGATATTGAAGAAGTGAAGATGATTAGGTACTGGGCACAGGCAAATTGAAAGCGGTTGGGGAGCGAGAAAGGGCACTATATTTTCTTCTATGTTACTACTAAGCTAGTTTTTTTAAAGTCTCCCTTGAAAACCCATTAAATGTCATTTTTTTTAGCAAACATATGCAACTATATAGTTTTTCAGCAACTGTGAATAAATAGTGACAATCACTGAAAATGGCCATATACTTACTAATACAGAAGGGCAAATATGTGCATCACCTCAACATGCCGGCTGCTAAACTACCAAATGAGGGAGCCAGTTACACCTGTAGAGGACACCGATGAGACAGCCACTCACACAGCCTATTAATATAGAGGTGGGTGGCTGCTTATTGTATACTCCTTCACAGAGTAGATACAAAGTGCCAGACCTTCTGATACATGTAGTGCACCATGCAGACTCGCAGCCTATTAATGACGCCGTAATAGTTCGGCTGGCTACCCTTCACCTCAAAAAGTTAACCACATTGGTACTGCCACCCTGGGCTCCCCTGGCATTTAAAAGCCGCACTGCATGTGAATAATACATAATAAATGCAAGGTATTAGTTGGATTTTGGCCAAAATACTTTAGCTCACAAGTCAATCGTCAAGACTCCTTTGTCCTCCTATATAAGTAAGTATTTTTAGTGGTTGTTTTTATATTTCCCTTTCTGTGATACATTTATATTAGTGTAGGGACTCACAAGATGCAAGGAGCCTTGACAATTGGCTTGTGAGCTCTTGTATTTTGTTACTTAGTGCTTGCATAAGTAAAATGATAGAAGCTGAAGGCAAAGAGAAGAAAGTTCAGTTGAAACATTAATGTGACATGAGGCTAAGAGCCCTTTCATATGGGTTTATGTGTGCATGCTTTTGCATGCGCTATATGCAGAGAATAGACCCATTGATTTCAGTGAGTTAATTCATATTTCCTTTTTTGTGCTTTCGAGAAATAGGACCTGCTCTATTTTTGCGCACATTTGCTCACCAAAGATTCCCATAGACGTTTATGGGAGGTGCATGATGCGTGCATAGAAGCACAATACGCTGCACAAGTCCATAAAAAATAAGAACCCATTTGGAACTCATTAGGCTAAATAGCTATTCAAATCAGGGCAAGTTGGTCTTTCATGTGCAAATGGATATACACTACATGTGCAAAAATGACAGGAAAATACATCAATTAATTCATAAAAATGCCTCCTATGTAGCGCAAATACATGGTACTAAAGTATGCTCAAAAATGCATATTCCCATGTGAAGGAGCTCTAAGGTTTTATTCACATGAGCGTATATGGGCTAAGCTTTCACACCTGGCCGATATACACTGCCCATCTGATGTGCTGGTTTACAATGCATCAGTTCAGATGGGCGTATTACGTCCGGTCCCATAGACTCCTATGGGTGCCTATGAGAGCTGCCGGCAAAGGGAGGCGGGAAGGAGTTTTGCAGCATCCCGCCCCCTCCCATTGCTGGCAACCGACAAGAGGTGGAGAGGGGTTGGAAGTTTAGCACACTAGTACCCACCGCGTCCTGCCTCCTCCCCTTGCTGACAGCCGGAGAGGGGGAGGCAGTTTAGCAGAGCTAAACTGTCTCCCCCTGCCCGCCGGTATTTCGGGTGTGGCATATAATTGCAGTACTCGGCCTTCTGAACGCCCATTCACGCGATTTTCAACCGCGCTGTAGCCATGACACGGTCAGCTGAAAATCATCATGAATGAGGCCTGAATCTGTATTCACATGGGTCAGCATGATGTAGGTCAGAGAAAAACTGACCATTTCACCTGCAACTTCACTGCAATTTCCCTATGCATACGGTGCATGTTTAAAAATAAAAATGAGTTATTAATGTGTCTTTCACATATGTAAAAAAAATTATGTGGTTTTAGTAGTAAAATGCTTGAAAAGCGTATTATACTTGCATGCAAGTGTGATACATTTTTTTTTAACGCTTCCATAGAAAATAATTGGCAATTCTTGAACAAGAATCACTCAAAAATAGGGCATGCAGCAATTTTTCAAACTCGGACTATCGATCTGAGAGAAAAATTGCTCATATGGATTAATCCATTCAAATCAATAGGTTATTTTCCCGTGCAAGTTCTTTTCATCTTGCCATTGGGTAGAATGTGTGCAGGAACGTTGTCTACATAAATAAACCTCAAGTTTTGTATTATCGGTAAAAAGTATCTGAGTGAAGTTGGGCTGAAATATAATTCATTAAAATAAGAAATGGTTAAAATACACATGCAGTTATCTAAAGTAATTACAGCAGGTACAATGCTTCTTCGTTGCTTTAGGTCAAACAGGAGCTGCAGTCATAGACCTTGTATATGTATCACCCTTCATAACTGATATACAGTAGCACAGAGTCTTGGGGATGATTATGGCATACTTCTACATTCCACTGATATTTTGATAAATTATATAACCTGTATTACTTTTCAGGCAGCAAGGTTTTTCTGAAATCATATTATAAATGTGTTATTCAATCTCTTAGAACATTTGTTTTCATTTATATATACTGCAATTCAATAATAGACTGCAGATGGGGTGGAAAATCCCAGCATTCCTTAAAATACAGCAGGTGTGTCAGTATTAAATGTAACATATATTGCATACCTAGAATATAATGTAATGTATATTATGCCATAAACCAGTTCAATACAGGTATATAGAGAATGCATTGTACAAGATATAGGTTTATGTAGAAGGCTAGCAAGTTAGTTTTAAGTAAGTGAGCTTTAACTCACACCCGCACGCAGCAGGGGGCGTACGGGTTAGGTGAGTACAGAACAGTTTCACTTACTTGTTTCCTCTTACTGCACTGTATATCACTTATGCATTTCATCATATAGACATTTTATGGCTTTACTTTCTCCATATTCGGGAGGAATAAGTGGTGGAATTTTACTTCACTTTGGATATGGTTTGGAGGAAGGCCAGCATTTAGAAAAGGAAAAACCTCATTGTGGGAGAAACCTTTACAGACCGCCGTTGTAGACTTGCCTTTTCACTGGGCTTAAAAGGCTAATATCAAAATGTACTGTAAATCATCACAGCTTTAACAGAAATTTACACTGTATGAAATGTATAATGGATGCAAAGTACAAATATGGAATAGAAACAATGATACATGTATAAGCAATTATATATATATATATATATATATATATATATATATATATATATATATATATGGCAAGTTGGGGTACACTTGCCTGCGGACCGCCCACCTTTCTAGCCGGAATGACAGCCACACACAAAGAGACAGCTCAGGAGCAGTGCATTTCTTTATCTGGCTCCTGCCAGCCTTTATTTACAGTACAAACAATGTAAACAGAGTCCATATACACATCCCACCTGGGTGTTGAGGTTAGAGTGGTCTGGTCACCCATATGAACCTCTGGCCTTTGCTAGGCCACCAGACTGCAGCATGTCTCCTCTGCTGCACTGGCTCCTTTCTGGCTCTCTCAGCCAACATCCCTCTGGGTGTAGCAGGAATGTACCCTTATATCCAACTTCCTGACTACACCTATGGGCGTTTTCCCTTTTCTCAGGCACCAGAATGCCTGCCTGCTACCCCCTACAAGCCATTCTCTGTAGTGCACCTCTACAATAAATATATTGTAAATATATATATTATTGTTTTTATTGCATAAATATATATATTTTTATCATACACTTTTCTACCAGACATGGTCTGCAAAACATTTACAACAGCAGTCTTTTGAAACCTATGCTGCGCCCTTTTATGAGACCCTGGAACAATCTCCCCATTTCTCTGACTTAACATGCGGCACGGCAGCTTTTCCGGACTTTGGACACAGTTTACATCTGTAGACAGCGAGACTCCACCTGTAATCCACTCTGGGACTTTCCCTTGTCTCCTAAAGACTTGGCGACCAGCTGCACACTGAACTCCACCTTTGCACCTCCAGTAACATTTCCTCTGATTGCTGCTGACAGCCACCTGCTATCAACATCAGTCACCTGCAGCAACTATGACAGTCTGTTGTAGCCTACTGGCAGTAGCCCTCTATTCTACCTGTTCTCCTGAGGAACCGCATCGTGGACTTTTATCACAGTCTTTTGGCGGCTACACCTCCCATCGTGTCCTCAAAGCTGTGTGGTAAGCTTTCCACTGCCCCCAGTTTTTCTTATTATGCTCTTTCATTTGAGCATTCATTTGCACCATTTGTGTGAGAAGCTCTTTCATAGCTCACTCCCCCAGCAGCAAAGTCAGTCTCACAGTCTTTTTAATTTAAGGCAGTCGCCCCTTTAAATTTCTGCAGTCTGCAGCAACGCACACATTTCACCTCTTGTAACTTTATCTTTAACCACACTGGTTCTTTACTACAACATCTCTTGCATCAGTGGACAACAACATTTTTCCACTTACCGACTTCTGGCCATTCAGGACATCCCTGCTCGGTTGTGCGCTATTTTCTATGCTTGCATCTGACACCATATGTGACAACTAGGGAACTGGTCACTACTCAGGCTCACCATCTTTACTCCACCTAGATGGGTGGTCGTACCTCAGTAACCTAGATCCACAACAGATTTGGTGGCATAAATTAGGCCTCATGCCCACGGCCGTGTCGGACTCCGCCAGCGGAATTTCGCAGTGGAGACTGACACAGCACCCCCCAAAGACCCCATACTCACCTTTCCAGATCCGCCACGCAAGTCTCGTCCGGTGAGCCGGTGTGCATGCACAGTACAGCGCATAACGCTCTGGCCGTGGGCGGTGACACGTAATCACGCAATACTTCCGCTGTGCTCACAGTGGAAGTAGCGTGTGACAGACGGATTCCATTGAGTACAATGGACGCCGGCTGCACGTTTTTCCGCGGCATGTTAGAGCCTGCCGTGATTTTTTTCACGCTGCGGAATTCTGTGGTAGAATTCTGCAGCGTGAACATTGAGCTACAATGGTTCAATAGAACCTAATAGCTGCAGGATAACGCCGCGGATGTCTGCGACGTGAAACTCGGCAGAAATCCATCCGTGGGCATCATCCCTTAGGAAGTCAATTTATTATGGCAGCATAAACAATAACAAAAGGTAACAAGCTTCACGCTGTTGTTTTTAGTCACAGTGCAAACATGAAATAATAACATCCCAGCCGTCTGGCTACTAACTGAATTGGCTGCTCTCCTGGTGTCACTACACGTCACAGCACTGTCCCTCAGCATACCCAACTAGGTGTCAGTCTAGGGGCATCTTTCCCAGTCAGACACATCGGCAGTACCACAGTCTTCTCCCAGCTTTTCTCCCAGGGAGTAGCTCCAGCAGCAGCTCTGCTCTGGCTTTCAGCAGCCAAATTCAATGTGTCTGGGTTTTTTTTAAAATATATATTAGTGTGTTTTGGGCCTGTTCTTCGACAGAAAATCAACATTTTGTGGTGTGGATTTGTTTAGGATGTAATTTTCTGCCATCTAGGAAGAGACCCTAGGGGTATGTTTACACAGCGGAATTCAATTTTTCTGCATGGTCTCTGTATTTAAAAATTACACCAGAAATCCATGGCTAAAGGCCCTTTTACACATAAAGATAATCTTTTAAACTACTGAAAGATTGAAAGATTTAGCGATCTGTTTGCATAAAGTGTTATGGCCATTAACACTTTATCATCTTCACTTGCATGAAAAAAAGGACCCCAGGGGCTGTTTGCAGAGCCCAGTGTGTGTTTAAACACACGCTCAGCTGTGCAAACACCTGCCCGAACATTCCATTGTTCTCTCCCGGCTAGTGTAAACATACTGTGGAGAAAACAGCCTGCTGTCTATTGAGAGATAAATGTGTTTGCTTTATCTCTCAGTGGCTGAACGATGGATTTTAGGTTTACCCCCAAAATCAATGTTTAAACAAAAAGTGCTTGACACCTGCTTTTACATTCCACGATTCTCGCTCATTTTCGTCCATGTGAACGAATTTTGAGCGATAATCGTTGCATGTAAAACGACCTTAAGGCATGAATTTCTGCTGTGCATTCACATGTGGATTTAGCCCTGTGAATAGGATCTGTGTTAGGGTGCCTTCACACTTGCGATCGCGATATTGCTGCGTTTTTTAACACGAATGTCAATAGCGCTTTCTAATGTTAAAAACGCATCACACAAAAATCACAACTTTTTGTATGAGGTGTTTTTAACATTAGAAAGTCCCATTGACAGTCGCGTTAAAAAAACGCAGTGATATTGCAGTTGCAAGTGTGAAGGCACCCTTAAGAAGTGACCTCACTTCTGTTATTTAGCATCCAGCCAGTGTCACTACAATAGGAAAATCGAATTTCTCCATAGGCAAATTATAGGTGGATCTATAAATGGGATCTGTAATTTCTGTCCATATATATATATATATATATATATATATATATATATATATAAAAAACATGATGATATTACACAATGGATGAGTACCTGCCTGTTTTTCTCATCATTGAGGACACCATTAATACTGACCAAATCCCCAACTCCATATGCTGATATGCAGAGCCAAACTTGCAAGGAATTTCCACTGTTGCTTGCAGATACTCATTATTGTACCTTTCCCCTAGCCCTAAAGAAAGACTCCTTTCCGTCACAGCCAAATATTTTAAACTTTGACTCATGAGTCCAGAGCACCTGCTGCTATTTTTCTGCCAGATCCTATATTTTTGTACATAATTGAGTTATTGTTACGTTCACCCAGAACAGAAGATGCACCACGTCCTGATCGAAAGTAAGGCTGCTTTCACATAGGGAGCAGACCGCTGCATGGATAACCTCTCCCAGACTTCTAGGAAGAAACAGCTCTGCCTAAAAGCAAGGCTTTCACTTAAAAAAAGGCGGCTCCATGTCTCATGCCTTTTCTACTGACTCTAGCACCTAAGAGAAAGAAAACACAAATGGACCAAAATTGTCTCAACATTGCATGATAGCAGAATTAAAACAACAAAAACACTACTACGTTTAGCAGAAGTTCAATGAACAAGACCTTACTCCACCAGAGCTGGAGTGAGGTCCAGCAACAAACAACACCCATCAGCAGTCTTATACAGCAGCCCAGGTAATACAGTAGGTCAGACAAAGTTTTACATACACCAGGGTAAAATTAATGTAAGACACAAGGGAATAAAATCAATGACAGGGGAAGCAATGAGGGAATGCAGACAAACCAAAGAAACACAAACATTAACCTGTAGGATAGATTGAGATAGTGAAGCCAGCCCGTCTACGTGTCAAGACCCTCGTGTCATGACCCTGTCACGGACCAGAGACCAAGACAGTACCTCACCTCTAAGGATGGACCACCAGACTCGTAGGACCCAGTTTATCAGGATTCCACCGATGAGATGTCTTAACAACCCATGACCTTTCCTTGGGTTCATAACCCCGACAGTGCATTAAATATTGCAGAAAATTCCCTAACAGAGTCAACAATTCGACTAGCTTGAAATTGAAAATTCCCATTCATAAGAGCTGAACGAAGGGGATACTCGCCATTCACTGGACCAATGTACCTCTTAATTGATCATTTATGAAATTGGTAATTTTAAAACAACTATGAATCCCCAGCCTAAACGAGACAGGGTTAATGATCTCCTTGATCTTGTAAATACCAATAAAACGCAAGCTTAGTTTAAGGAAAGGTGTTTTCAGCTTAATATTTTTAGTAGATAACTACACCAAATCACTAACTCGAAAGGTACACTCCTCTGACCACCCACTATTAGCCCCCCTCTTGTAGTCTCTTACAAATCTTCTGGGCTTTCTCTGCACTTCCACCCAAACATTCTCGAAATAAAGAAAATGAATTTTCATCTTAGGTAGCTCACAAAGAAATCTTAAAAAAGAGACAAAACACGGATGATACCCATAATTGCACAAAAAGGGAGAAGTGCTCATTGACTCCAAAGACCGATTATTCAATACAAACTCTACCAAAAGTTAAAAACCACAACCAATCCTTCTGATTTTCGGAAACACTACAAATACTGCTCAAGACTATGATTACATCTCTCAGTTTGATCTGGACATCCTGATCTGAGACAATATCAGACAGCAACCCATGCAACCTAACCACATGAGTCAAGAACACTTTAGCCAATGTTTTAGCATCAGGAAGATTGGGCAGAGCAGTCAAATGACACATCTTGGTAAATTGTTCCACCACCACCTAAACCATTGTGTTGCCCTATAATGAAGGTAGATTAGTAATGCAATTTATGGACAAGTGAGTCCAAGGCTCTTCTAGTACGCGCAAAGGTAGTAACTTCCCAGCTGAAAGATTTTGGGGAGCCTTGGATGTAGCACAAACCCTGCAGGAAGAGACAAAACTAAAAACATCCCATCCACCAGAAGATTCTGGATATTAACCTAGTATTACTGATACCTGGATGACCTGCTAGAACTATGCATTATAGCCAAAAACTGGAGTCTTCGATGTATTGAAACAAAACGTTTTCCCTCTGGAAGGTTTGGGGGGGCAAAATCTTGAGCCTTACTAATTTGTTCCTTCAGATTCAAAGAAATTGACTTCACAACAGCCCCTTCAGACAAAATGGATGCAGGAGGTTTGTTGGAGACTACTTGGAGAACAATCCTAGAGATTTGAAGCAAGAAAAGAATAATAACCACTGAACCTGTCTAGAGTTAAGTCTCTTAGCAGATTCCAAATACACAACATTTTTGTGGCCCGTAAAGACTGTCACCATATGTTGAGAGCCCTCAAAAAGATGCTGCCGTTCCTCAAAATCCTTCTTAATGGGCAACAGTTCCCTGTCCCCAATATCATAATTCCATTCAGCTGAAGCAAACTTCTGCAAAAAGAAAGCACAAGGATGGACGTCTTTCAAGTAATCAGTGCCCTGAGACAGAACTTACTTCTCCCACTCCCACCTCCGAAGAATCCACCTCCACCACAAAAGGTTTAGAAGAATCAGGTTGAATAAGAACATAAGCCAAAGAGAAAGACGCCTTCAGAATACTGAAGACTTTCATTGCGCTTGAGGACCACTTAGAAGAAAAGGCACCCTTCTTGATCATGTCTGTCAAAGGTTTCACCATCACTGAACATCCCAATATAAACTTACTGTAGTAATTTGCAAAACCAAAAAATCTTTGAAGTGCTTCAAGTTTTTAAGCGGCACCCAATCCACAATGGCCTGTACCATGTCTGGGTCCAGTTTCAAACCTTGTGGAGTAATAATGTGACCCAAAAATGTAATATCCTGCACAGCAAAAGAACATTTTCTCTTTTCACGAACAATTCATTCTCCCAAAGTGCTTGCAGGTACACGAACCCCAAACGTCCAAAGAAAATTTGAAGCACCTCATTGATAAAGTTTGAAACATCACAGGAGCATTGGTCAAACCAAAAGGCATCCCTAAATGTTTTGTATTAAATGTAACCTTAACTGGTTGAATAGGTCAGGTATGAGTGGATCGGATTGTGTTTAGTGTATTTTAAACATCCTTGGGACATCCAGTGGAGCAGCATCAATAGCGGACAAAGGAATGGGATAAGCCAGAGGCTTTAAGCATAGCCCCAAACTTTTAGCCACATCAAGCTGAATTAAATTAACTCCAGCTCCACTACCTAAAAACACTCTTCATACATACCCCGATGCTGCATGACGTAAATGTACGTCATATAGCGGGAAGGGGTTAATGTCATCACAAAATTAAATTGACTTTTTTAATGCTGGCTCATTCCATTGAGACTCTGTGGCCCACTGACAAAGCTGACTTCAATAGTTGATCTGAAGTAGGCTATTAATTTAGCTTTCAGTCAGACAGATTCTATCTGGGTCATCATATGCCAGCCCAAAGCTGAGAAAAAATTATCAACTGATAAAAGAGTAGTAAATGACACATGCCACCCTAAGTGCCACCCCAAGACTACATCTACTTTTATAGGGGCTATGTGCTTAGATCTGGGGCTAATTAATCCAATTATGCAATTAGCACTTAAACTAAGAATACTAACTACAATAAGGGCTCTTTCCCACGAGCATATGCATTTTTACGTGTGCCCACCAGTGCTGTAAAAACGCGTGAACGGGCACACAAATCTAACATTTGTGCGCCTGTTCAGACGGCACAGGCGCATATATGCCGAGGCCACAAAGACATTGCCTCCCCTTCCCTCCCCCTCGCTGGCTCACCTTCTCTCTTCTTCCCTTCCGGCTGTTTTCAATAGGAATGGGCAGGACGGGAGCTAAGCAAAGCTCTTGCCCCCTTGTCCGCAGCCAGCAATGGGGGGCTTAGCTCCTCCCCAGTCCCGCCCCCTCCCATTGCTAACAGCCAGAGGGGAGAAGAGAGGAGAAGAGGGAGCGAGTTTAGCAGTCACACTGTTAAACTCCCTCTTACCTCCCTTCTCCGGCCGCTGTCATTGGCTCCCATAGGAGACCATGCAGCGGCTGACGTGTTCTGGGCACAAAGATAGTTCCAGGACTATCTTTGCTGCCCGGAGTAAAAGCACCCAAGCGCTATATTGGCCGGCCAGGTGTTTTTACGCCATGTGAATACGCCCGTGTGATCTGATGCATTGGAATCCAATGCATCAGATTGTAGCATATATCAGCCGGCCGTGAAAACAGCAGCCGTTATACGTTTGTGGGAATAAAGCCTTAGAAATACGTACAAATTTCCAGGCCTGTATGTATTGTAAAATGTAATGAAGATCAAAGAGTTAGACAGCTTTACGGTAACATCAGGTCAAAGAAGAACTGACAAGTAGACATGTGTATACTATGAAAATTAAACTTTGCAGCACTGAGAATGAAGATTTAGTGAACGCAGGGCTAATGCACTTGAATGACAAAGCTGCAGCATACCATGAAAATTAAACCTGTAGAGTAAAGTTAACACAATACTTATACAATATAGTGAATGTCATAAAAATAAATCCCCAAAAACTGTGGTGAAATAGATTTTTTCCATTGCTCCCAGCGAAAAAATAATAATAAAAGTTATCCAATACACTACATGGACCAGAAAGTTCTTCTTAAAAACTAGAACTCCTCCCACAAAATACAAGGTGTCATTAAGCTACCTTAAAGGAAAAGAAAAAAGTTATGACCACCGAAACACAAAAGGAGAAATGACTTGCTGGTTCTGATGGCCAAAATTATGTATGTCACTAAGTGATTGAAAATGCATTTAAGTTGGCTGAGTCCTGCATTTTTCAGAGGGCTTTTTCCAGTTTTAATGTGGCTGTTAGGGAATTAATGGCTGCAGCCATATGAAATGTACAGGTATATGTCTGTTTATAGCCCTGTGATCCTTAATGACAACCATGTAGATTCTACTAAATTGAATTTACAATATTTCATAGAAATCAGTAACAATAAAAGTTAGCTGGTATTTTGCTGCCCCCACCTGGGTCTTTTTCAAAATGCAAGAATAGAAAGACAAAGCAAAAATATGGCCAAATGAAGGTAGCTTTATCTGAAAACCCAAAGAATGAGTAGTCAGCATGTCTCCCCACTAAGTCAAGACTTAGTTCGATCTCCTATTGATCCTCAGACCCCACTTCTACATTCACGACAGAAAGTTAAACAGTCACATTTCATGTTAGTCTATGGAAGATGTACTAAGAACTGAGTGTGCTTTCTTAGGGCTTTCTTTAATTACCATAAATGTTAAAAGAGAAAGCAGATCTGCCTATAGCACCAAATGTCTGCAGAGAATTGGGCATCAATCAGCCATTGGGGTAATAGGCTGAACTAGATGGACATATGCAGTTTTTCAGCCTAACATACTATGTTACTATGATTACCCCTTTCTGATCCAATTTGTATCCTGGGTTTCCTAGGGTGCTTTTTTTTTTCTGCCATTATACTATGGCGCTATCTGCTGGCTAAAACCAGTACTGCACGTGGTGATGCATTGAAAAAAGGCTCAAACAGCGGAGTTGCTGACAATATAGAGTAAGGAAACCATGTCAGATGTCTTTGGACATTGGAACTATACAGGCTGAAATCATAATGCCGTAAGACGTACAACAGTGGATTGGAAAGGGTTAAAAGTCATACCGATAAAGACTCAAGTGCTGTTACTGCTGATCATTGACAGAATGGACTAGCGTTTTTTGGTCCACCAGAGGCAGTGATTCTGAGGGCCTTTCCATTGTAAGAGAAGTGGGCAGCACCTTGCTTCTTCCTCCTCCTTCTGACAGCAACTGCAGGCACTGTGATTAAGCTCCACCCCTTTTCAGTCTATGATGCTGCCAGAAGTGGGAGAGAAGAGGGAAATATTGGCTATGTGCCAGAATCTAGTGCACAGAAGCATCAGTGCACAGAAGCAACATTCTCAGTGCCCTACAGGCATGTTATATGCATTACAGCAGTAAGGAGGGACACAGAATAGAGGAGACCAACCTTGAAGTGGTAAAGGCCATGTTGTCCTGTTAGGGGAACGGCTGCAAGAGGCATCAATGTCCTCAGCAGTTGAGAGGCCAGCTGCAGTGAAGAGAGAGGCAGCACACGCTACAAGCATAACCAGTTTCCCAGGGGCTGGGGCCAAGCAACCCAAAAGCCCCAGGAAGATCAGATGGCCCTGATGAACCAGGGACTGATGGTAACCTGGGGGCCAAAGATGATGGCGACACGCCGCATGGAAGGATAGGGAGACTTCCTTCCCACATGGGACATAGTCTCAAAGAAGGTGAAAGCACCATAGACAAGAATTATTGAATTAGTAAGTGATGTTGTGTGTAGATGCTGTGTAATGGGAAGGCCAAGCACTTGGTAGTAGTGGTGTTATGTGCTGATAAAAGTGTACGTGGAACAGGAGTGATACATTAGAGATGTACTTTTGCACCTATGGTGCATTGAGTCCGTGATGCTGCAGAATTCCGAAAGTATAGTAAGCCAAGTTATGGAGATGGTTAGTTACAAGTGAAGTCTGATATAGAAGGGGGTTCTTTACTGTAAAAGAAGTGAGACTATGGAACTTTATGCTTGAAAACGTGGTGATGCCAAATTCAATAAAAAACTGCAAGAGGGGCTTGGTCGTCTTTCTTGAGCGATACAATATTATATGTTATAATCACTAATATCTTTGGAAGGGTCAGTGATCTGGGGATTATCCTAATTACCAGGAAATAAGTTTTTCCCTTAAATGGAGAAAATTGGCTTGTACCTCATTGTTTGTTTGTTTGTTTACCTTCCTCTGGATGAACATTGGGGGTTAATAGCCTGAACTGGATGACAAATGTCTTTTTTCAGCCTTACATACTATGTTACTATATGCAACGCCTTGCTGTTCTGAAATCGATATATATGTGTGGATTTCTGTTAAAATTTGTAACGTGTAAGTAATTTGTACCCTTCTATGAAGTGAAACCAAGCATGTTAGTAAAGCTTATTTGTAAAAAAAACCCCTAAAATTCTGCCTCTGCTTGTCAGCTGCTGCACCATCAGGCAACCTACCACATAGGTGCCTGTCCCGCGACCCATTACACCTCCATCTATACAGAGCGTTTGCAGGTCTACTTTTAATTTGATAGTTTTCTTTGGTTTATTGATTGTACACATCATCAATAAGGCTCAATAGGTTATTTGTGAAGCAACCCATAAGAAATAGACAAATAATGTGGCCAATGTTTCACTTTTACTGCTGTTCTCAGTGAAAGGGAGGTGTTAATTTTGCTGTTAACTAATATTAAAATATTGTGCTAATTTTTTTTTCTTGCTGTAATTTTTATTTGAAATTTTCAGATTTTACAATAATGCAGTAAATATTTAACTGAAATACTTCGCAATCTCCGTAATACACAACAAAAGTAGTTCGCAATGATATAGATTGGGGGGGAGAGAAAAAAGACAACACGGCTGGAATTCAATTTTTGAATAGTCTTCTCCCTATTGTCTTGTCCAATCTTGAAACTAGACTGTAAATTGAGAACAACAGAATACTAATGGCCTGGCCAGGGCCTAACCCAAATAAAAGGGGGGGGGGGGGGGAGATTTGGGAAAAGGTAGGGACGGGGGAAGGGGTGATCCTGAGACAGGTGGAGTTTTTCCCATGGGGTGGACACTACAAAAGACAGCCTTGGGCTATTGGGTGGTAATTTGATAGGCATTTGATGTTGCTTTTCTTTTCACAGGGAGGCTAGGGATTTATTATTTTGCAGGGGGGGGGGGGGGGGATATTATAGACGTGGAGTCCATATTTTCAAAAATTTCCCATGCCTATCAGCTAGAATAGAGGTCAGTTTTTCATTTGTTAGATACCCGTCCATCCTGCTCTTAACCTCGGTAAATTCCAAGAAAGCTTTATGCCACAAACGGGCAATGACTTGTTTCGTGGCCAGAAAACGGAAGGAAATTAGTTTTCTAGTGTCGGGAGGGACATTACTTATGCGTTTGTTTAACCGCACCTCCCAAGGGCTTTTGCGTATGTTGTGGCCTGTAAATGAGTAAATTAGGGAGTAAACTCAAATCCATAGCCTTTTAACCCGAGGACAGGACCACCAAGTATGGAGCATATCTCCCGAAACCGAACATCCGCGGAAACAGTTGGGAGAGCCTCCGGGTATTAATATTGCACTAAATTTTAATCATAGTGTAAACATGGCCTGATATTTCACATTTTTCAGAAACTAAAACATGAAATAGAAGGACTACTTGCTTTCGCACATTAGTTTGGGTTTCCATATTTACTGTTTTCCTCACATTTTGTACTGTTGTCGTTTATTAATTGATTTTGTGCATCCTGCTGGTGAACTGGTTCATTTTATCTGTATGGTTGGCATTTATTAATGCTCAATTATATAATAGGAATTGTGTTTTCCTGGTCCATCAAACTCACCATGCTCAAGTATGATGATTTCTCTAACAATTTTCTTCTTCTCTAAGAAGACATGAGATGTGGGCTAATGAAGAAAAACATATTGGTTTCCACGATCACCACTGCTAATATTGCTTCAATGTCTCACTACATTGCATTTTTTTTGTCAGCAGATGGCATCCTATAATAATACGACTAAGCCAACAGCTTATTGTACAAAAAATTGGCAATGTTTTTTTGGGTAGGGTTAGGCATTCTGTGAAACTGCCTACTTGCATTGGACAAGAAATCTAGAGTAATTATGCTTTTTGTATTGTTTAATTGAGATTATTGATGGAAATCAGATGTTAGCAACTTTAGAGGATGGAATTATGGATTAAAAAAAAATAATAATAATTCTCTACTACTCTGTTTCCCCCAAAAATAAGATGTACCCTGAAAATATGCCCCACCCTGATTTGGGATGATTTGGGGGGAGGCTTGAAATATAAGCCCTAACTCGGAAATAAGCCCAAGCTGCATTACATGAAAAAAACAAAAATAAATACCTTACCTAGCAGTCCAGGCCCCTCCTGCTGCTTTCCCGAGCTCCAATGCACTTTTTGCAGTCCTCGGCCGCCCACAGAAGATCACTTCCTGGTTATGAGATTCATAAATCCCACCTCCGGGAAGAAATGGCTCTGATTGCCTCTCAAGTGCTGCTCAGTCAATCCAAGCAGTGCTCGATGAACCAATGCGATGGCTGTGATTGAATCATCGAGCGCTGCATTGATCGCATTGTGGAGGCAGTATTTATGAATTGGCCAATCAGTGCCGTGGCGCAGCCAATTCATAAATCTCGGCTCCACAAAGCAATGGTTGCGATTGGTTCTTCAACCACTGCTCAGCCAATCAATGCAGTGCTTGATGAACCAATCTTCTGTGGGCGGCCGAGGACTGCAAGAAGTGTCAGAGGGACCTGGACTGAACCTGCTAGGTAAGTATAATAAGACATCCCCAGAAAATAAGACTTAGCACCTCTTTTGGGGCAAAAATTAATATAAGAGAAACTTATTTTCGGGTAAACACAGTACTCTAGATCTCTGCTGAAGGGAATATCCTCCAGAACCCAGAAAAGACAGATAAGTTTCCAGTAAAATTGTAAGTCTGGCCCCTTACAATTTAGTTGAGAAATCAGCTCCAGGAGAAGTGAGATGTGAGTGACTGTTTCTGGGCAGGGTCACTGATACCCTCAGGTTATGTTCACATGAGGTGCAATTTGCTGGAGTTTTTGCAATGGACATTCTGCAGCAGGTCTACAACACAAATTCTGTATTAAAGTCATTTGGTGTGGATTTTAATACAGATTTTGGTGCGGAATTAAATCCCTCATTAAAAGAGGTGGAATTTGCAGCAAAAATCTGGTGCTATAATTGACATGCTGTGATTTAAAATCTTCACCGCATATCAATTTCTGTATGTGTTTTGTGTGGATCTTTTCTGCAGCATGTTGATGAGATTTTTTAAAATCTTATCCACTTTGCTGCTACTGTAAATGCGGTGGATTTTCTGTGTAAATATAGCCTTAGGCCTCGTTCACGCGAGCGTTGTTTTGCACCCACGTATGAGCGCAAAAAACAACGCTGCACGCATGTGCAAAAGAACGCATGAACGAAGCTCCATGCCCGTTAGTTTCAATGGGCTGCCGCTGCTGCCAGCAGCCCCATTGAGAGCAATAAGCTGCAGGCACCAACCGCAGCGTTTTTCAGCTTAAAATATAAGCCCTTCCCTGAAAATCATCCCTAGCTTGTGTAAAAAAATTTTTAAAAAAACATATACCCACCTCTCCAGCGCTGTCAGGGCTCGACGTATCTAGCCACTTGATCCTCGACACTGCTCTGAATCTCTTTCAGCAGGCGGGGATTTAAAAATCCCTGCCTCCTGCAAGTGCTGCATCTGATTGGCTGAGCGCTCATTGAACTAAAGCTGAGCGCTGCCTGTGATTGGTCACAGCGCTCAGCCAATCACAGGTAGCACTTAGCCATTCATTGAATTCCATTGTGGGGAATATTTACAGGCAGCACGCACCTATGCGGTACACGCATGTCCGTGTTTTGGAGGTGTGCAAATTTGCACGCCTGTAAAATTCGGACACGTGAACACACTATAGGAAAACAATGGTTCTAATAGACGCGTGGTTTTGTGCGCACATAGGTGCACGCAAAACAACGCTCGTGTGAACAGGGCCTTAGGCTACATTAGGATGTGGCTTTTAATTGCAGACTACAGCGCTATACATGTGGATTTAGTTGAAAAAATCATTGTAAATTTCAGGGCATGCTGCAAATTTTTAAAGCGAATTTCATTCTTTCAATGTGCGGAACATGCGGTGCAAAATTTGCAGCAAAAAAACCTCCATAAACACCACATCTGAATCCACCCTTTAAGTCTACAAGTGCTGTTAAACGGTATATACATGGGCAATTTCCTTGCGCATGTGTCTGCAAATAACATGTGCAACAATGTAATGCGTCTTTCTAGCGAAACACATTGTAATTACAGGTAAAATCACGTATTTATGATTGTGATATCGGTCCGAGTTTCTTATGTTCATCCATGTTAATACAGCTTTAAAATGGTAAGCTGCAGTATGCTGCCCCTTGATTGCTATCTAGCTATTTTCTATAAGCCAAACAGCTAAGGGCACTTTCACACAGATGGAATAGTCTGTAGGAAGGCTGCTACAGCATGCCTTTACTAGGCCAAGTCCGCTGGTCCTCTCTCCTGGCCCTCCAGATTTAATGGACCTTCCTCCCTGGGCCAAGCACAATCAGAAGCCAGACATAATTGTGTGTGATAATGAAGCCAACCTGCTGGCAACTCTTAGCCTTCGCAATTTCACACATACCTTTTGTAGCTCAAGTGATGAACCTGGTAGTGCAGTGCTTTTTAAACTATTACCCAGGTTTACATTCACTGCTGGTGTAGTACCCTATCTGTGATAATGTCAGTGTTAAATATGTATGTTAAATGTAAAGTGTTGTGTTGTAATGATGTTCACTATAATGCACTGTGCAAGGTTTACTGGCATAGTTTTCCAGCCCCTTGGTGAGTACTGGTTACCTAGCAACAGTGAGGTGACTGTTTAGTCAGGTTCAGAGGGCCTGTAGTTGGTAGAGATCCTTTATAGGCTGGGTTAGGATTACAGTATAATAGAAGGTAGTGGGAGGAGTTAGGAGTAGTCTAGTCTAGGGAAGCCTGAGATAGAGACTGTGGAGGAACAAGGAGAACATCTTCACTAATAGCCAGTGCAGTGGTAAGAAGAACATCTGAAGTGTGAGTACTCAAGCTCCAGAACTACTTTAGGGGGAAAAAGAGTTGTGAAGAGAGGATAGAAGAAGGAGATCTAAGTCAGCTACTCAGGAGAGGAGAAGTGATTCTGCTAGTCATAGGCACAGCCAGGGAGCCAAGCTGGAAGGATAGGGACAGAAGACAAATGTAATGTTTTGCACTTCATCCCTGCATTGAGGTACCACACTGCGTACTCCTGGGGTAGTAGGAGGTTGCTTTCCCCATTATATTTATTTCTCCAACTTTTTCTATTTATTATTTTGTTCTGAATGGGTCCCTACCCGTAGACGGACTGGTGTCATGACAAAATAACATCTTCCCCTACTCGAATCCATGGGTAGCGCCCCACTGGAGTATTACCATCTTACTTTGCCCTCAGATTGTGTATGCTGCTAGCAAGCACGGTATGAAAATCAGTCACTTGACACCTGTGGATTGGCTGCATATTAAGATGTGTGTGCCATGTTAGCCTGCTTAGAGGAAGCTACCAAATAGTCAGTCATGATGATGCACTGATCAGTTTGACTATCCCTGTTACCTGCCTGCTGGACCTACAGGACCTCAGGGATAACGACATGTTGTTGTCACAGGTGGAGGACAGGACACCAATTTCCCAACTGTCTGGCCAGTCCACCATTACTCAACACAACAGGGAGAATGGCTTTGGGCAAGAAAAGGGGAACGTCTTCTCCAATATGTTTATTCAACCATTGGAGAAGTATAGAGGAGGAAGAGCAAGAGAAGGAAGGAAGGGGAAACGTCTTCTCCAATATGTTTATTCAACCATTGGAGAAGTATAAAGGAGGAGATGAAAGAGAAGGAAGAAGAGTAGGAAGAGGATCACATAGGTCCAGAGGTAGGGTAGAAGGCACACAATGTTCCTTCCATTTATCACAACCCCAGCTATTGTCTATGGATAGTGGGACCAGCTGTGGGAGACTCTTAGGCCTGACCACGAGGAATGTGGGCCATCACCCTTAGGCACTTTGAGGTATATAAGTGCTTTTATTCTGCAGTGTTTGCAGAAGGACTGTCACATAACCCACATCAAAACATAAGATTATTCCTGGGTCTCTATAAAGCCAAAATGATAAATCTCATTCTGGCAGTGGAAAGGGACCTCAAAACGTAGCACAATTAGGACAAACTGTTAAAGGGGTTGTCCCGCGGCAGCAAGTGGGTCTATACACTTCTGTATGGCCATATTAATGCACTTTGTAATGTACATTGTGCATTAATTATGAGCCATACATAAGTTATAAAAAGTTTTATACTTACCTGCTCCGTTGCTAGCGTCCTCGTTCCCATGGAGCCGACTAATTTTCGCCCTCCGATGGCCAAATTAGCCGCGCTTGCGCAGTCCGGGTCTCCTGCTCTCTTCAATGGAGCCGCTCGTGCAGAATGCCGGCTCCGTGTAGCTCCGCCCCGTCACGTGCCGATTCCAGCCAATCAGGAGGCTGGAATCGGCAATGGACCGCACAGAAGAGCTGCGGTCCACGGAGGAAGAGGATCCCGGCGGCCATCTTCACCGGTAAGTATAGAAGTCACCGGAGCGCGGGGATTCAGGTAAGCGCTCCGGTAAGCTTTCTTTAGGTCCCTGCATCGGGGTTGTCTCGCGCCGACCGGGGGGGGGGTTGAAAAAAAAAAAAACCCGTTTCGGCGCGGGACAACCCCTTTAAGTAGCTTGAAACCAAGTGTAAGGGACAGCGCTCCAGCTCAAAAGAACCACAGAGGTATAGCCAAATTTAAAGAAAAGGCAGGACTTACCAAGTGCCAGTGGGATAACCCAGGGAAGGGTCACCCACCAACACCTCCACGTCCTGGTTAGAGTGTAGAAAATCCACAAATTGGATGGTCCACGGGTATAGTTCCACAATCCCAACTTGTAGACAGGAGAGCTTGCCCAGCCTGTCATACCCCTATGTGGGGTCCGACCATTTATTCTGATGCTTTGTTAAGTAGCTTGAGCAGAGCATTTTACTGTGGCTATGAGAATGCATATGCAATGGATTGCAGATCTGTGGCTCATGGGTAAAGAGAAGAAAGCCGCCACAGCATCACCAACACTGGCGACAGGGGAAGTCTAGTTTTTTCATCCTTTCACAACCTGCAGCACAACCACAGGGTAGGACTCATAGTCTCAGGCAGCAACTATCTATGATGGTCCAAGAGTATGCCAGCTCCCACTGGATGTACTCAGACATGGTGTTGGCTCCTTTGACTTCTGGTTGTCTAAGCTGGATCTTTGGACAGAGCTTGCACATCATGCATTAGAGGTGCTTTCCTGCCCCACTGCCAGAATGCTATTAGAAAGGGTGTTCAACACAGTTGGGGGTGTGATAACTGACAGATACATTTAGCTGCCCACAGACAATGTGGATCACCTGACGTTTATGAAAGTGAACCAGGTATGGATTTTACCTGACTTCTGCATCCCCAAGGCAGATTCCACTAATTAGTTAGCATGCTGGCAATTCTTACTCACATATGACTGAGAATAGACTTATATCATGAGCACACTGTGGCCTCAAGGTGCTGGTGGTGCTGCTGCTCTTCTCCTGCTCCTGCCATGTTTCTTTCCTCCATATGAAAAACATGTCAATATGGAAATATGGATCTACAACTCTCATGTTTCCACGAAAAGCAACCTCTGACCTCAAGGTGCTGTTGCTGCTGGTGGTGGAACTGCTGCTGCTCTCCTTCTCCTGCCATGTTTCCTTCTCCTGCTTCCCACCAAATGAGAACGATATTGACATGGAAATATGGAGCTATGGTGCTCATGTTTCTATGAGGAATACATTTTGCCCTCAAAGGGCTGTTTTTGCTGCTGGTGGTGGAACTGCTGCTGCTCTCCCATAGGGAGACCCCGGATACCTAACAATCACATGGAGAATGGGGGTTGTAGTTGTCAGGGGTGATGACACTGTTCCTACACGCACCAGTATGACCCTTGGTGGATAAGAAATTCAGCCACAGACTGTTCTTAGGGTCCCTAGGAATGGTTAAAGCCCAGCAAACTTTACTTTGGAAACTTGAAACAATTATTACAAGGCAGGTCAATTATAGACTTCACCGTGCAGGTAAACAAGCTAGTCTTCAAAACGCAGTACCTCCACACGGCTATCACAAACTCAGATGCACGTGTGTCAACAGTGATTTATTCTTTTGCAGTACCTCAACCCAGCCTTGGAGACACGTGGGTGTGTCAATGAAAGGGTGTACCTCTACACGGTGATCTACTCTCCACACGGCTGCATAGGAAAATTAGACAGCGAAGTAGTACCTCTGCACTGACCTTGAGAAGAAGTAATTACTTACAATGGCCCTCTCTCTCTTGGGGGCTCACTCCACTCACATCCAGAACACAAACAGCACATGATATCTCTCCTCTGCTTCCATCTTCACCATGAGGAGGCTGAAGGTGCCTCCATATGGCTCTGTGTTTTAGACTCTCTCAGCTCCAGGAGATAGAACTCCTTTCCCGCTCTCAAACATTACTATTTATACTTTCTCTTATACCACATGACATGATAGATTTGATACATTTACATGCAAACTTGGATTTTATTAAAATTAACCTCTCAAGCGCCACAGCTGTGCAACACACACACACACACTGGAAATGGCAAGACAGGCTTGCACAGTGCATCTAAATAAGACAAACATGTATGACATTTATGGAGGGGACCAGGATAATGTACTGGGCCACTACATATTTATCTATCTCTCTTTTATATCTATTTATCCATCTATCTCTCTCATATCTAACTATCTTGCTATCTCTCTCTTTCATATCTATCTATCTCTCATATCTCTCTCTCTCTCTCTCTCTCTCATATCTATCTGTCTACCTCATATCTATCTCTTATCTATCTATCATAGCTATCTATCTCTTTATCTCATATCTATCTATCTATCTATCTATCTATCTATCTATCTATCTATCTCTTTCATATCTATCTCTATCTCATATCAATTTATCTCTCCCTTTCTCTCTCTTTCATATCTATCTATCTCTATCTCATATCTATCTATCTATCTATCTATCTATCTATCTATCTATCTATCTATCTCATGTCTATCCATCTCATATCTATCTCTTTCATATCTATCTCATATCTATTTATCTATCTATCTATCTCTATCTATTTATCTATCTCTATCTAATATCTATCTTTCTCTTTCTCATATCTATCTATCTATTTATCTATCTCTCATATCTATCTATATCTATCTCATATCTATTTATCTATCTCTATCTCATATCTATCTATCGATCTATCTATCTCATATCTATCTCTTTCATATCTATCTATCTATCTATCTATCTATCTATCTATCTATCTCCTATCTCAAATCTATCTATCTATCTCTCACATAGCTATCTATCTCTTTATCTCATATATCTCTCTCTTTCTTTCATATCTATCTATCTATCTCTTATCTATCTATCTCTCCCATAGCTATACATCTATATCTTTATCTCATATCTATCTATCTATCTATCTATCTATCTATCTATCTATCTATCTATCTATCTATCTATCTCTTATCTATCTATCTCTCCCATAGCTATACATCTATCTCTTTATCTCATATCTATCTATCTATCTATCTATCTCTCATAGCTTTCTATCTATCTTTTTCATATCTATCAATCTCATATCTATCTATCTATCTATCTATCTATCTATCTATCTATCTATCTATCTATCTATCTATCTATCTATCTATCTATCTATCTATCTATCTATCTATCTATCTATCTATCTATCTATCTATCTATCCCCCATACCAGACACATGCAGTGAGGCCTATACTTTGTCAGTGCTTGTAAGCATTTCACCTGTTTAACTCACTTCAAAACCGATAAGTCCATTACACAAATTATTTAAATGTCTCCACGGCATTCCCCATTAAGACTGGTCATGGGTTTTATGTACTTAACAGTGTGTAAGGACAAATCATTTCATGCTCATAGTTTTCTACAGCAACATAAGCCGATTATTTCTTAAATCCAATTACATTAAGCCTATTTTATTCTATTTGTGGAGCGATAGCTGAAAACTCCTGCCAGCCTCTGCGTTATCCATATAAAACCTGAGAGTAAATAGCAGAGAGAAGGTCTCTCAGGATAGAAGAGCACATTTTGGAAATAAGGAACTTACCTTGTAAATGGTTTTCATCTACATTACGCGTGAAATGGCTTATTTCTTCTGTTTATGAATTGTAATTCACGATGCAGGATTTCATCAGGACCTGTAGTGATTAGTGTATGCCTCTTTACCTTTAGGTTCCTTTAGATCTGTAGGATTCATACCTGTAAGTATGGTGTCAGACAGCTTTTTATAGCATTTTTGTGGCTTTATTATTGTTGTGGTGTGTTTTTTGGGGGGTTCATGGCATTTTTTCAAGATCACAGTATACCCTGTGTATAGCATTTTTTCTCAAACATTTTTCCATAAGCTTCTCCATAAGAAAAAAAATGTGAACAAGAAAGCTATATGAGACCAAAACATCCTACAAAAAAACTGAACAATGGAGACATCAATAAAAAAATTGTATGCAAATTTTTTTTGCCTTTCTTTTAATTAAAAAACACCAGGAAAAAGACTTTCTGAAGTAAGCCAAACTCTGCATTTCCAACAGCTGACACTTTTTTTTTTTTATCATCGTGACTACTCCAAAGAAATATCTTGTTATTGTTGTGCATCTGCTGTGCCAACAACCCAGAGTAGAACTGGAACTTAATGTTTTTTTGGCTATTAACATTAGTGCCCAGCAGTTCTGTGTTCCGCCAAGCTCTGTGGCCTGTAAGGAAAAACAGAGCTCTGATTCCTATAAAGAATTGTCATGAAATTAATCAGCACAACATTTTTGGCCTATTTAGATTATTTCAATCATGGAAAACAGTCAAGAAACAGGGATTTACCCTTGCTTTTGCTTCAGTTGATGAAGATTACAAGCCAAATTTATTATAAGAAAAGCCTATGTGTTCCAAAAAGAAGGCATGTTACAAATGTATCAAGAATAGGACAAGAGGATATGAAAAAATAGGAGAAACCAAGACACTCGGATTTAACCCTTTCCAATCCAATTTGTATCCTGGTTTTCCTAGGGGGCTTACTCTTTTCCTGCAGTTATACAACGACGCTTTATGCTGGCTAAAGCCAGTACTGCATGAGGTGACATAGTGGATAGGCTCTGACAGCAGAGAGGCTGGCAGTATACAGTAGGAGAACCCCAACGGATGTCTTCCAACATCGGAGCTGTGCAGCCCTAAATCATAATGTCTTCAGAGGTCAGACAGTGGATTAGAAAGGGTTTATAAGTAATTTTCTAGTTATATTCATTAACCCTTTCAAATCCATTTTTTCTCCTCCATTCTCCTTAGCTCCCAATTTATTTGGAGCTTGGGAGAACGGCATTCTCCCATCACCCTCCTGATCTCTGACAGAGTTCAGGAGGGTGCTGGCAGTCTGCATCTGCATTCTCTCTTCAACCCCCTGATCTCGGCTGTGGCTGATAGCTGAGATAAGGGGTTGCAAATGGTCACATGACTGCAGGGCTGAATGCGGAAGTAACACTTCCGTATTCTCTCTCCCGCCTCCTGACCTCGGCTGTGAGTGACAGCTGAGGCCAGGAGGCACCCGGCAGTCACATCATCGCTGGACGGAATGCAGAAGCATTACTTCCGCATTCTCTCTGCATTACATAGCGCTAATTTAGCAAAATACAAAGGGTAAGGAATGGAAGCAGATCGCTGCTACCTCTGTGTATTGGCTTGGGCTAGTAATTGCAGGCACAGCTTCTAGTAAAATTTCATGAGAGCTGCATCTGTAATTTGGAGTGCTAGCCAGTACACAGGGGTTAGAGCTTTCTCCTTCTGCTCTGAGCCCTTTGTTTTGCTGGTGACAGCGGGTGCGCGCAGAGCTTATTCGCCGGATTCTGAGTGGGGAGGAACCCCCAGCCGATCAAATATTGATGATCTATCTTAAAGGGATTGTCCCGCGCCGAAACAGGTGTTTTTTTTTCTCAATAGCCCCCCCGTTCGGCGCGAGACAAACCCGATGCAGGGGTTTAAAAAAAAAAAACGGATAGTACTTACCCGAATCCCCGCGCTCCGGTGACTTCTTACTTACCTTGCGAAGATGGCAGCCGGGATCTTCACCCTCGGTGGACCGCAGGTCTTCTGTGCGGTCCATTGCCGATTCCAGCCTCCTGATTGGCTGGAATCGGCACACGTGACGGGGCGGAGCTACGAGGAGCAGCTCTCTGGCACGAGCGGCCCCATTCAGAAGGGAGAAGACCGAACTGCGCAAGCGCGTCTAATCGGGCGATTAGACGCTGAAAATTAGACGGCACCATGGAGACGAGAACGCTAGCAACGGAACAGGTAAGTGAATAACTTCTGTATGGCTCATAATTAATGCACAATGTATATTACAAAGTGCATTAATATGGCCATACAGAAGTGTATACCCCAACTTTGTTTCACGGGACAACCCCTTTAAGGATAAGTCATCAATAAAAGTAGCCTAGAAAATCCGTTTAAGGGCATGATATGTGTATATATATATATTATAATAAATACTAACAGCATGGTCATAAATAGTTCATAAGAGAATAAATAGATCTGAAAAGTGTGAGGCCCAATGTTCACGGCACGCATGGATTCTGAGTACGGAATCCCGCACAGAATCCGTGCGCGCTCGCAACCATGGGACATTTTCTCACCTCTCCATATCCAGCGCGGGTCTCCTCCATCACGGCTCGGATCTTTTTTCTTTAGCTCGGCGGATGTGTCCAGGTGCGACGAGCAACGCGGCCAGAGCATGCACTTTTTTTTTTTTAATCTCCTGCTTTCCTGCGTGATCCACGGCACATCTGCAGTATCAGCTGTGGGTTTCCTGCGGATCGGAAAGCTTCCATTGACTTCAATAGCAGCCGTCCGCGCAGGATTCGCAGAAAAATGGAGCACGCTGCGATTTTCTCCCACGCGTGCGATCCAAACGCTTAGAAAAATTGACAACCACATGCTTTAAATTTTCTTGTGGATGTTAATGCATCCCTATGGGTGGCTTGATTTGTGTATCTCTGCAAATCCGTCTGTGGAGATTTGGCCTAATACAGTTTATATGTGAACACAGCAAATACCTCCACAGCAAATATCTCACAAAGATTCATATATTGCCAAATGATTGCTAGCTGGAAAGCAAAACTCATAGTCCATAAGCATTCATAATACAAAGGTGCAATCGCATATACTTAACAGTAGCTATGAATAATAATAGCAGCCATATTGGTGCTAATGTGCATACAGGGAGTCCTGGGTCTAAACATTTATAATGCAAATGTTCAATCAAATATACTTCTTAATAGCAGTAATGAATGATAACAGCACATGCATACAAGGAGTCCTGGGTATAGCTGGGTAGTCAGGGTACTGTACTAGATAAAATCAGCGTATAACCCACTGGTACCAGTAAAGCAATGAAGTGCATGTGATCATTCTTTACATGAGTGTTTCAACATAAAGACATGGCTTCCTCAGATAGCAGCCATTGTTACAAATGTAAATGATACATAAACCCTTTATAACATAATGTAATATTTATAGTTTAGCTATAAATTTGTCGACAATTTACTAAGTTTTGTAAAAATTTTATTTGAGAACTGTGTTGTCATTCTGAAAATTACTTACAAACAGTGAAGTGAAGTATGTCGGACTTGATCCAAATTTGTATTTACAGTACACACTGGTCAATGTGCAAACAGCTGGAAAGCTCTCTCAGGGTAACAATCCAGCTGATGGGTTTGAAAGTTTTCTGTTCACTGTTCTTGTATTATAAAACACCTGTTGTTATTCTCTAATAATAGAAAGTCACATATATCATTGAAATGCAAATTCAGTGTTGTATAAATTAAGTTTGTTAAAGCAAACCTGAGCTTTCAACATGCTTTCTAAAATATAACAGGTTCATAGACTCATAGATTGGTAGAGTTGGAAGGGACCTTCAGGGTCTTCAAGTCCAACCCCTGCTCAGTGCAGGATCACTAAATCATCCCAGATAGATGTCTGTCCAGCCTCTGAAGACTTCCATTAGAGGAGAACTGACCACCTCCCGTGGTAACCTGTTCCACTCAGTCATCACCCTCACTGTCAGAAAGTTTTTTCTAATATTTAATTTGTGTCTCCTCCCTTTCAGTTTCATCCCATTGCTTCTAGTCTTTCCTTGTGTAAATGAGAATAGGGCTGATCCCTCTGCACTGTGACAACCCTTCAGATATTTGTAGACAGCTATTAAGCTCTCTCAGACTTCTTTTTTGCAAGCCAAACATTCCCAGATCCTTTAACTGCTCCTCATAGGACATTGTTTGCAGACCGTTTATCATCTTGGTAGCTCTTCTCTGAACATGCTCCAGTTTGTCAATGTCTTTTTTAAATTGGGGTGCCCAGAACTGGACACAGTATTCCAGATGAGGTCTGACTAAGGAAGAGTAGAGGGGGATAATTACCTCACGTGATTTAGACTTTATTCTTCTCTTAATATATCCCAGAATTGCATTTGCCTTTTGTGCTGCTGCATCACATTGTTGACTCATATTCAGTCTATGATCTATTAGATACCCAAATCTTTTTCACATATGCTTCTGCTCTGCCAAATTTCTCCTATTCTGTGTGTGTTTTTCTCATTTTTCTTGACCAGATATAGGACCTTGCATTTCTCCTTGTAAAATACCATTACATTAGTCACTGCCCACTGTTCTCCTTAGTCTCTCATTTGCTGCTGTTTGCACCTGCTTCAAGTTTTGATTTTCAGCATTTCTTCCTAATTTTTCTGTTGCCTTGCTGTTTGCAATGCACTTTCAGGCAGTGGGTGTGTAGTAAGCTTACCCTTCTGCCCTGACTTCCCATGCTGCATTGCACAACCTGTGCTCCAATCAGCCGGGGGACCGTATCTGAATTCTTGCCACTCTGCTCTCCCAGGACGACTTAGGCATTCTGACAAAATGGTCTGTAAAGCCAATATAATGTGTGTACATACAGACACACACACACGGATAAGCGGGCATTGTGGAGATAATTAGCACAGTGTCTGCAGATCTGTCAGCCTGCAGCATTTGAGTTCATAGGAGCTGCCTGTGAAGATAGCTCCTTCCCTCATTGCTAAGGAAACATCCCTGTGTTCTTGTTAGTACAGAAGCTGTGTAATGAAATACAGTGGATTGCAGAAAAGATGGAAGGGAAGCCCCTAGTGGCAGGCACTTCCAACATGATTTACAGTGGTAAAGCAACACAATATTTAATGCAAGTATATTACAGAAATGATGAGACTAACACAAGTTGGTAGATAAGCAGAAGGTGTCTGAAAAGTTTGTATAACTTTTAAATCTTAGAAAAGAAGAGCTGGGACTCCATAAAGGAGATGTCTGTGCCAAATACCATTCCTAAATACAGATTTTAACTGAGCACATGATAGCCTGATATAAAGATTGAGTTCTAATTTGCAGCTTGTTAATTGAATTTAGTAATCAGTTTAATGTATGTAGAATTTGACATAACAGTAAAATGTTAGGATATTGTCTTATGATGATTTGTGTAACAGATAGGACTAATCAAGGTGTTCAGTAACCAAAGGTCTTGTTCGCAAAAGGGATATTTGTCATGGAATGAGCACCAAAATACAGTACAATGGATATACAGTTTAAAATAAACCCAGTAGATTTGCTGAGAATTTTCAAATCCAGAACATGGCCTATGCATTATTGATGCAGTGAGTGAAGTCTGCAGCTACAGTATATTATGCATATACAGTAACACACGTGGATTTTGGGGTGCATTTGTAGGCTGGTTCAACTGTGTAATATTGATGCTAGGTGTGACCCCAGCATTTAAATGCAATAATTCAAATGAGCAACTGAAAAAATATGCCAATACTACATAATTTGATCTTACTTAGTTTTTGATGTGACATACAAACATAATGAAAACAAGTATAACATGAAAAACTTTTTTATTATATGAACCCCAAAGACCTACTTACCTCCCTAATTGAAAACCCTGTCCCTGGTCTATGAATTGTTTTATGTTGAATATCCACCATCAAAAACATTTTCTAAATCTGGTTTCAAAATGTTTTCTGAGGGTTCTTCTTATATGCCCCATTTACAGTTGAAAAAGATGAAATAAGGGGAAAAAAGACAATGTGAGAGTCTCTCAGTGCTCCAATATGATGTCATGGGGGACAGAGATGTTAAAAAGAAAAGGTAAAAAAGAAGTAAAAATTACAGAATAAAATAAAAATATTTATTAAAAAAGAAGATGGCACATTGCCCACACCAACCTAAATCATCACCATATCTGCTGTGGGAGAGTTAGCTCAAGTAGAGCACTGGGTTGCAGTGTGAGCGACAGTCAGAGACCACAACAGCAGATAAAGTCCATACAGGCTTGGCCTGTGTTTATTAGAAAGCATAAAATAAACAAAATACAGTCTTAGGGTGCATTCAGATGACTGTATATCGGCTGGGTATTCAAGCCGGCCGATATACGGCATCTCTCTGCAGAGGGGGGGAGGCTGGAAGATCCGGGAGCAGTGCTCTGAGCTCCCGCCCCCTCTCTGCCTCCTCTCCACCCCCTCTCTGCCCCTCTGCACTATTTGCAATGAGAGGAGGCAGGACAGGGGCGGGGCTAAGTGGTGTGAATTAGCTCCGCCCCTGTCCCACCTCTCCTCATTGAAAATAGTGCAGGTGGGTGGAGAGGAGGCAGAGAGGGGGCGGGAGCTCAGAGCACTGCTCCTGGCTCTTCCAGCCTCTTCCCCCTACAGAGAGAGACGCCGTATGTCGGCCGGCGTAAATACCCGGCTGATATACGGTCAACTAAATGCGCAATTAACTTCAAGGCATAAACAAAAATCCTGCTTAACCAGCATTTACTATGCATAGTCCTTCCCTTACTATACGTACGGCTCGCTGCAGCCGTACGAAAACCATACAGTTCCGTTTTTTCCCTGGGTCAGGGATAGAGCGGCCCATGAGACCAGCAGCTTCCAGCATCTAGCTATTCCCAGCCTCAACTCTGTCTGCAGCTTTGCAGACTTTTATGGACTGGGTAATTACCCATCCTCTACACCTGGGCAGCTTGCCTCCCCATAGTAAGACCTGGAGTGGAGGGGGTGGAATGGACAGCCCCACTACCAAACCTGCCATCCATTCGGAAAAAAACAGGCCCAATACATTTTATAAAAAGCATCTCCAGCATTTTTATGCTAGAGATCACATCACATCCTTGGTCTTTCCCGTGTCCTACAATGTGAGACACTGACTCTCTTAAATCCTAACGGGCGTAATACCTGAACCCAGACAGAATATAGTGACCATCCAGAATTAACCCCTTCAGTATCTCACACTGCCCTGTAATAATTATATATTTAAATGTCTGAACAAAATGGCAAACCCACTCCTGTGCTTTATTTTAATATAATTTTAAAAATGAACTATAAATTTAAATTTTTTCTCACTTTTTGTACAAATTACCCTTAATAAAACTAAATAAAAAAAGAAACTAAAATAAAATTCTGTGAAAAAAGATATTAAAAAATATAATGAAAAAAGAAAAGCAGCAACAATAATTTTGGCAGAAAAAAAAAAAAAGGCTATAAAACCACCTCATGCAAAAATCATTAAAAAGGGTCTGGTCCTTTAGGACTGCAACACTCTGGTCTATAAGGGGTTAAAATATAAATGTTCTCCTGCAGGTTCGCTCTCGGTGATGTTGTTGAGTCTGCCCCGCTGTATACTGTTACAGAAGTGATGCAACGATACTTGACACATCAAGCGACGAGATGAAAAACACCCGGTGTAGGTAGAAGAAAGCTGAAGCAGTTGCTGGTTTCTTATCTGATCTAGCAGAATCTCCGAGGTATTGATGTCTGCAGCTGCTGCTCTGATATTGGAACAGCACATTAAAATATTTAATTAAAATAATCTACTTCAAAGTGGATATTTTAGTGCTCAGATGGGAAAGTCTATACTGCAGATAATAACCATGGACATATGGTTAGATTAAAGGAGACAATAACACTTAGAATAAATGATATTTTTAATGTAGTGTTTTGTCTTCCCCAAAATGACGCAGTTTCTTACAATCGGGTCTTTGCTATCTGCAACTGTCTGTAGAGTTATGATAATTATCATTATAATTGGCGCTACGTAAGATCCATATTCTACGCTCACTGTTCCATGTTCTGAGGCAGTCATCTCACTTTGTAATCACAAAAGTGACCTAATAATATTCTAACAGAATGTGAAGTACTATTGTGACTAAATATTCTTAGGGGCGATTTCAGCAATACGATCATTGTAGATTCCTCTTGTTTAATATATGGAACCAGTGGAAAATTTGGAAAAAATAAGGCCGCCTGCAAATGGGGGAATATTTGTTGTGGAATCCATGGCTGCCATCTGCACCGCAGATCTACAGCAAATACCGCCTATAGCATGCTACGGGAAATCGATTCATCGTGCACATGAGCGGAAATCAATTGTGATTTCCGCTTGCGGAGGAAAAATCCCAGCACACTCCCTTTTTGCGCAGATTCCGTACAGACAGCTTCCATTAAAGTCAATGGAAACCGTTTGTCCCTCGGCCCTTCCGCATTGACATTGTGGAAAGGTCACAGGTACCAGTGTCATCACCTAGAAATGGAGCAGGAGCCGCCGCGACCATCCACAGCACAGATGAAAACGAAAGAACACAGGTATGTAGGGTCGCCAGCCATGGTCAAAGCCAGAATCCGCTGTGGGAACTTGCATGCGGAGTCCAGCTCTAGGTAAACTTAAGAAATATATGATAAATAAATTGAAAAACACCATTAACTGCATTCAATGGTCAAAAATAATAAAATAAGCTAAACTCAAGGCTGTTAATCCCACCTCTCCAGTGGTGCTACTCCCATTCTCTCTGCTAGGCTCTGTTCACATGTTGTAGCAGTGACAATCTGTATACACCTGTGTCCACTACAGCAAATCACAGGCCCTAACAGTTTACAGAGGTCGGCCGTAGCAATCACATGTGTATATGGAGCATCACTGCTACAACATGTAAATAGAGCCCTTTGGGGACAACAGAAAGAGCGGCTGGAAAGCAGTGGGGG
Organism: Eleutherodactylus coqui; assembly: GCF_035609145.1. Classification (NCBI taxonomy): domain Eukaryota; kingdom Metazoa; phylum Chordata; class Amphibia; order Anura; family Eleutherodactylidae; genus Eleutherodactylus; species Eleutherodactylus coqui. Next base: position 122,963,506 of record NC_089837.1, read on the forward strand.
CCTGAAGCCAATGAGTATAACTGATTTTTATTATTTTTGACCTTTGGTTGCTGTTAAAAATAATTCTTAAACCATTTTTAAGATCAATGACTAAAAGGACTGTTCTAAACTACTACTAAAGAAAAAAAAAATAAAGAACAATAAAAGAACTACACATAATTAATATCAACACAACTGTAACAACCCATACTAAAATATTACATCATTTATTCAGTGCAGTAAGTTTGATTGAAAAAAAAAAGTTAAAGCCAAAATAGCGTGTCACAGCTGATAGGCAGTCATGGATCAGGAAGGTGTGTGTGTGTGTGTGTGTGTGTGTGGGGGGGGGGGTGTGTCACGGCATTAGCCCTGGTTCAGGTCATAAGCCATATTGGCGCTAGTTCATTTTCTCTCAGCACTGATCCCCAAAGAGTTAACTACTCCTTTCTATTAAGCAGTTAATTAACTGGCTGAGGTGATTGCCTGCTTAGCCTGTCAGTCAGCAGCGGTATATCTACAACAACTCTTCTGAACGGAGGGTGCTGGCTATACTTTTTATCAGAAGGTGTTTCTGGTCTTGTTGGCAGTTCCTGGGTTTGAACTTCATCTGCTTTGGTACTACCTATTAATTGGTGTTTCTACATTGTTTCCCCTGCACAATAGTGGTTTTATATACATTGAGTGTCATCTTACTTTTGCCACCATCCTTTGTTGCCATCTATGGAAAGTCAGGTCCCTGACAAGGTGTCGCCCTCATCAGGGCAACTACCCCACATATATGTAAGGTCTTCTAGTATTAAAAGCTTTGAGGTTAGATTCCCTGTTTTATCTTTCGGTGTTTCCTTATTCCATATTTGTATTCATAGAATTATAGAATGGTAGAGTTGGAAGGGACCTCCAGGGTCATCTAGTCCAACCCCCTGCTCAGTGCAGGATCAGTTAATCATCCTTTTAGGATGCAACCAATACTGTTGGGTTGGATATAATACAACTGGTTTTTGTTCATCTTGCCTCCCCAAAACAGAAATGAAAAGTAATCAGAAAGTTGCTTAAACCTCAAAATAGTTCCAACAACACTACAACTTATACTGCAAAAAACAAGCATCATACATCTCTGTTGGTAGAATAATAAAACTGTTCTGGTGTTGGAATGTGGTGACATTCTTTTTATAAAAAAGGGCTGTTTATATTGTGCAAAAGTAGTAAAACATAATAAAACCTCTATAGATTCTGTGCTGTCACAATTGTAACGACCTGTTGAATAAAGATAACATAATACGGTGAACACCATAAAAATAAATTTCAAAAAACAATGATGAAATTGCTTATTCCCATAATATAAGCATATAACATTGGTTCCTATAATAGAACTTGTCACACAAAACACAGCTACATTGAAGAGAAAATCACGAAGTGTTTTTAAAAAACATGGCAGATTCTAAACACCTACATGTCTGTTTATGCTGCACAATCAGGGCTCAGTCAAACGAGCGTTTTTTTAATGCATGAATAGGTGCGTTTACATATACGGCTGTATTAGAACCAATGCTTTCCAATGAAAGCGGTCACATGTCCGTTTTTTACAAGCTCCTGCAAAAGATAGGACAGCGTTTTTTGCTTTGCAAAAAACATGGTTTTCATGCGATGCAACTTTGACAGTAAGAAATCCTACTGTCAAAGCCCTTAAATAAGCCCTAGCTGCAGGACAAATGATAAACTAGTACATCAATAAATGGCTGTGATTGGTCAAAGCGCTCAGCCAATCAGAGGCAACGCTTCCAGAAGGTGAAGATTTTTTAGTCCCTGACTAGAGGAAAATTAAGAAGAAGAGTGCCGGGGACCCGGGGAGAACACACGCCAGAGCCAGACAATGCTTCTAGGGGATGTGTTATAATTTTTTTTTACTTCAACTATGACATATTTTCGGGGTAGGGCTTATATTTCAAGCCCTCCCCCAACCATTTCCCCCCGAAAATCCCTGCAGGGGTTGCCTTCATCCCATTGCCTTCAATCGGGCGGCAACAATGGAAAAGGAATTGGATAGCATTGCACTCCTCTGCCACAGCTGTCACAGTGGCAGAGGAGCGCGATCTTCTCCCTATGTTTCTGCTGCCGCCGGATCCATTGACAACAAGGTGAAATCCCTGGAAGTGACAGCATCCAGGGGTTTCACATCCAAGGAATCCCCTGCTGCAGCTGTCACAGCAGCAACAGGGGACTACGATCCTCTCCCATTGTTTTCACTATTTGTGTGAATATTTTAGCTTCGGACACACATTTATTTCACATCGTTTTTTGGGGTTTTTTTTAAACGCGCCTATACATGTGTGAAAAACACTTGTCTGACTGAGCCCTTATGCTATGGAATTCAACCCTTCAAATTCAAGGGTTAAATTCCGTAGCCAATCTGTAATTTAAACTTTGGCCAAATCCTTGCACCATTTAGGTATGATTTGGTCTACGGGGTTAAAATCACAGAATTTCCGTGTCCTGCTGTCATCCAGTGCTAAAAGCTTCTGCATTTGGCTCTTGGTTTAAGCTGAGAGTGCAAGGTTCAGAGCAAGGAACTCCATGCCAATTTAATATGTCCTACAGAAACATACACTGGTATAGCTGATCAAGTAGCAGGCAGACTGAAAGTTTGTTACGTGATCTGGATTGAACTGTTGTGTGCAGACACCATCACAATACCTTCTGTTTTATCAGATCAAACTATGACAGCTTGTCATATCCAAGATCAAAACAAGGGATTGGTGATTAATATGCGCTTATGAAGCACGATTTTCTTCTTGGCTGCACCTAGATAATAGATTGCTCAATGTGGAACTCCTTTCTGAATTTTCTTACCCTACAAGGCAGATATGAAGTATTAAAATATCAGTGAGCGCTGCCAGCCAAGTCAACGTAGACTAAAACCTATTCATCGTCAATGATGAATGCTTGAGAATGTGAGCCACCTGTCTGCTCTCTCAGTACATTATGTATGAAGTCTACCTTCTTCTCATTACATGACAACAGGATATAACTTGGCAGCCAAATACAATCATCACACCCCTTTAGTGTGCATCTATATTTCATGAAGGAATGTACCAATCATAGAACCCTTCTGATCAAAGAACTTTTCCAGTTCTTATTGTATGCATTGGCATATTTAGTTACATCTGATTGGATTATGTTTTTCTACTCAAACGTAAGATCCGATATTGGAGTAAAGAACAGCTTAAGGCCAATGAGAATATAAGCATGCTAAACAGTATCATAGGAACACATTCATTTAAGCACTGTTGTAGTAAGAACTGTCCTATAAGCACAGAAATATGATTTTTTATGGTCAAAGTGTTAGCTAACACAATTCTACGGCTAATTTGATATGGATGTTAGAACTATGTTGGCATTAGTGTTTGGCCTGCACTACTGCTTGGGCACTTCAATTTGGAATGCTGGAAAAGTGTCACCATTGTGTAGGTATTAATTCGCCCTAATGCGGAAACAATCTACAGTGAGCACTACAGTTTTTGTCACGCCTTCTCTAAAAATATTGAATAGAAAGTCATCACAAAGTTGCATGGACCACATAATGGTATCATTAGAAACTACAGCTCGCCCTGCAAAAAGTCAAGCCCTACAATAACCCCTTCGACAGAAAAATACAAAAGTTATGGGTCTGAGAATATGGGGACAAAAAGTAATTTTTATTGTGTTTAATTATTTATGTTATGCTATTTTTTGAAAGTAGTAGAAGAACCATTTAACCCTTTCCAATCCAATTTGTATCCTGGTTTTTCTAGGGTGCTTACTCTTTATCTGCTGTTTTACAACAGCGCTATATGCTGGCTAAAGCCAGTACTGCATGAGTTGACATGTTAGATAGGCTCTGACAGCAGAGAGGCTGGCAATATACAGTAAGAGAACCCTGACGGACGTCTTCCAACATCGGAGCTGTACAGCCTTAAATCATAATGTCTTTACTCTTTAGATGTCAGACAGTGGATTGGAAAGGGTTAAATGCAATATTGCCATAGTCACACTGAACCACAAATTAATATTGACACATTATTTTTGCTAAAGTTTTTTCAGTACTTTATATGGTAATTCAAATGGCATCATTACAAAATATAAGTTGTCCTGCAAACACAAGTCCTCATACAGCTATGTTGATAGCAAAATTAACCCTTTCCAATCCACTGTCTGACGTCTGAAGACATTCTGATTAAAGGCTGTACAGCTCTGATGTTAGAAGACGTCCGGCAGGGTATTCTTACTGTATATCACCGTCTGCTCTATTTTCGGGGGGCCTCTCCAGCATGTCCCATACTGCAGTACTGGCTCTAGCCAGCAGATGGTGCCATTATATAATGGCAGAAAGAGAAAACCCCCTAGGAAACCCTGAATCCAAAATTGGATTGCAAAGGGTTAAATGTTATAGAGCCTGGGAGGTGTTGGTGATAAAACATAGAAAGAAAAAAAAGAAAAATGGCTTGGTAGACAAGGAGTCAAAAGAAAAGTGTCACCATAATCCAAACCCTAAAATTGACTTTGTTGACTGGCAGGGGAAGAAAAATCAATAACTTCTAATGTCCTCTCTTTTCCTAATGAGCCCATGTACCTCTGCAATTAGCTGCATGAGCTGCTGAGCTATCAAAGCCCTTGATAGACAGAATTTCTTATGTAACAGATAATAGGAGCTATCTATCAAGAAAAAGAGGGCATAGTTAGCTCGGCAGCTCATATATCTGCATGACTCTTCTTGGCCAGATGACTCATCCCTCTGATTTTCATTGGGATGAGTTTGAAATCTAATTGTGGACGTACACGGGCTCATCTGGTAAAAAGAAGACATTAGAAGTGATTGATTTTTCATCCCCTGCTGGCGAGTGAAGTCAATGAGATTATGGTGACTAGTTCCCTTAAAAGCTTGACAGTAAGACAATGTTTTTATGCCACGAATAAGAGCACTATTACCCGAAATGCACAAGAGATTTCAAATATAGCTCAAAAGAAAGAGAAGAGAGAACATCACATTACATCAATGACATTTAGCAAGTAAAAACCCAACCAACCTCCCTAGATGAGCAGATATTCACCTTTCAGTGTTACATGGATAGGTACAACACTATTGTAATACTTGAAGACGTTAGTAAATTATGGCATCGTGGTCTCCCTTTGGGACTTGAGATTTGGAGTATAGAGGACCACTTCACACCAGGGCACAAAACTGCACATAATACAAGTCTATTCAACAAAACTCCATCAAAACATCAAGTTTCAGGGGCTTAACCCTTTCCAATCCACTGTCTGACCTCTGAAGACATTATGATTTAAGGCTGTACAGCTCCGATGTTGGAAGACATCTGTTGGGGTTCTATTACTGTACATTGCCAGCCTCTTTGCTGTCGGAGCCTATCCAACATGTCACCTCATACAGTACTGGCTTTAGCCAGCATATAGCGCCATTGTATAACGGCAGAAAAAGAGTAAGCCCTCTAGGAAAACCAGGAAATAAATTGGATTGGAAAGGGTTAAGCCCCCTTTCTCAAGTCACTCAGAGTAATGCCTTACTAATATCTTGTTCTGAGTGACTTTAGATACATATTACTTTTATGGAGATTTGTTGCAGAAATCTATTTGATTGCATGGAGTTTTGCATCCTGGCGTGAAGTAATCCTCTATACTCTGAAATGCATAAGGGAACTGTTGCTGTTATATGCTGGAGGTCCAATAAAGATTAGAGATGAGCGAACGTACTCATCCGAGCTTGATACTCGTTCGAGTATTAGCATGTTCGAGATGCTCGTTACTAGAGGCGAGCACCACGCGATGTTCGAGTTACTTTCACTTTCATCTCTGAGACGTTAGCGCGCTTTTCTGGCCAATAGAAAGACAGGGAAGGCATTACAACTTCCCCCTGCGACGTTCAAGCCCTATACCACCCCCCTGCAGTGAGTGGCTGGCGAGATCAGGTGTCACCCGAGTATATAAATCGTCCCCTCCCGCGGCTCACCACAGATGCATTCTGACAGAGATCAGGGAAAGTGCTGCTGATGCCGGAGCTGCTATAGGGAGAGCGTTAGGAGTGATTTTAGGCTTCAAGAACCCCAATGGTCCTTCTTAGGGCCACATCTGACCGTGTGCAGTACTGTTGAGGCTGCTTTTTGCAGTGTTGCACATTTTTTTTTTTTTTTATATCGGCCGTGCAGAGTATTGCGTCCAGAGCATTGCGTCCTGCAGTAATTTTACATAGTCCACGGCCAGTAGTGGTGGTGAGGCAGGGACAGTGAAAGACATATCCAGTCTATATACGCAGTGGGCTTTTCCAAAAAAATTTGGGAAAAAAAATCTATTTGGGCTGCCTGTGACCATCCTGACTGTACTGCGTCTCTGCTGGGGGTAGTTGTCCTAATTCATACGCAGCCAGCTAAGTGTTACAGCAGGCTTGCGCAAAATTCTTTCCTGCCTCTGCGTTGCCTCTTACATCACCGCTGTCATCCTGTCCAGAGTGAAACAGTCTGCAGTAATTTTACATAGTCCACGGCCAGTAGTGGTGGTGAGGCAGGGACAGTGAAAGACATATCCAGTCTATATACGCAGTGGGCTTTTCCAAAACAATTTGGGAAAAAAAATCTATTTGGGCTGCCTGTGACCGTCCTGACTGTACTGCGTCTCTGCTGGGGGTAGTTGTCCTAATTCATACGCAGCCAGCTAAGTGTTACAGCAGGCTTGCGCAAAATTCTTTCCTGCTCTGCTGTGCGTTCCGTAAGCGAAGTCAGCCTCAAACCACAGGCCAATAAGCGGCACATTTAATTACAGCGTTCTGTTTCTGCACTACTGGTAATACAGCATGCTGAGGGGTAGGCCTAGAGGACTTGGACGCGGGCGAGGACGCGGAGGCCCAAGTCAGGGTGTAGGCGCAGGCCGAGCTCCTGATCCAGGTGTATCGCAGCCGACTGCTGCGTGATTAGGAGAGAGGCACGTTTCTGGCGTCCCCACATTCATCTCACAATTAATAGGTCCATGCGGTAGACCTTTATTAGAAAATGAGCAGTGTGAGCAGGTCCTGTCGTGGATGGCAGAAAGTGCATCCAGCAATCTATCGACCACTCAGAATTCTGCGCCGTCCACTGCTGCAACTCTGAATCCTCTGGCTGCTGCTCCTCCTTCCTCCCAGCCTCCTCACTCCATGAAAATGACACATTCTGAGGAGCAGGCAGACTCCCAGGAACTGTTCCCGGGCCCCTGCCCAGAATGGCCAGCAATGGTTCCTCTCCCACCGGAGGAGTTTATCGTGACCGATGCCCAACCTTTGGAAAGTTCCCGGGGTCCGGGGGATGAGGCTGGGGACTTCCGGCAACTGTCTCAAGAGCTTTCAGTGGGTGAGGAGGACGATGACGATGAGACACAGATGTCTATCACTCAGGTAGTAGTAATTGGAGTAAGTCCGAGGGAGGAGCGCACAGAGGATTCAGAGGAAGAGCAGCAGGACGATGAGGTGACTGACTCCACCTGGTTTGCTACGCCTACTGAGGACAGGTCTTCAGAGGGGGAGGCAAGTGCAGCAGCAGGGCAGGTTGGAAGAGGCAGTGCGGTGGCCAGGGGTAGAGGCAGGGCTAGACCGAATAATCCACCAACTGTTTCCCCAAAGTGCCCCCTCGCGCCATGCCACCCTGCAGAGGCCGAGGTGCTCAAAGGTCTGGCAGTTTTTCACTGAGAGTGCAGAAGACCGACGAACAGTGGTGTGCAACCTTTGTCGCGCCAAGATCAGCCGGGGAGCCACCACCACCAGCCTCACCACCACCAGCATGCGCAGACATATGATGGCCAAGCACCCCACAAGGTGGGACGAAGGCCGTTCACCGCCTCCGGTTTGCACCGCTGCCTCTCCCCCTGTGCCCCAACCTGCCACTGAGATCCAACTACGCACCCGCACGCTCAAGCGTTAAACGTGCACATAGCCAAATTTATCGGCCTGGAGATGCTGCCGTATAGGGTTGTGGAAACGGAGGCTTTCAAAGGTATGATGGCGGCGGCGGCCCCGCGCTACTCAGTTCCCAGTTGCCACTACTTTTCCTGATGTGCCGTCCCAGCCCTGCACGACCACGTCTCCCGCAACATTGTACGCACCCTCACCAACTGCCAAGGTCCACTTAACAACGGACACGTGGACAAGCACAGGCGGGCAGGGCCACTATATCTCCCTGACGGCACATTGGGTGAATTTAGTGGAGGCTGGGACAGAGTCAGAGCCTGGGACCGCTCACATCCTACCCACCCCCAGAATTGCGGGCCCCAGCTCGGTGGTGGTATCTGCGGCGGTGTATGCTTGCTCCAATAAACCACCCTCCTCCTCCTCCTCCTCCAACGCAACCTCTGTCTCGCAATCAAGATGTGTCAGCAGCAGCACGTCGCCAGCAGTCGGTGTCGCGCGGCATGGCAGCACAGCGGTGGGCAAGCGTCAGCAGGCCGTGCTGAAACTACTCAGCTTAGGAGAGAAGTGGCAAATGGCCCACGAACTGCTGCAGGGTCTGACAGAGCAGACCGACCGCTGGCTTGCGCCGCTGAGCCTCCAACCGGGCATGGTCGTGTGTGACAACGGCCATAACCTGGTGGCGGCTCTGCAGCTCAGCAGCCTCACGCACGTGCCATGCCTGGCCCACGTCTTTAATTTGGTGGTTCAGCACTTTCTGAAAAGCTACCCACGCTTGTCAGACCTGCTCGGAAAGGTGCGACGACTCTGCGCACATTTCCGCAAGTCCCACACGGACGCTGCCACTCTGCGCACCCTGCAACATCTGTTTCATCTGCCAGTGCACTGACTGCTGTGAGACGTGCCCACACAGTGGAACTCTACGCTCCACATGTTGGCCAGGCTCTATGAGCAGCGTAGAGCTATAGTGGAATACCAACTCCAACATGGGCGGCGCAGTGGGAGTCAGCCTCCTCAATTCTTTACAGAAGAGTGGGCCTGGTTGGCAGACATCTGCCAGGTCCTTGGAAACTTTGAGGAGTCTACCCAGATGGTGAGCGGCGATGCTGCAATCATTAGCGTTACCATTCCTCTGCTATGCCTCTTGAGAAGTTCCCTGCAAAGCATAAAGGCAGACGCTTTGCGCTCGGAAACAGAGGCGGGGGAAGACAGTATGTCGCTGGATAGTCAGAGCACCCTCCTGTCTATATCTCAGCGCGTTGAGGAGGAGGAGGGGGAGGAGGATGAGGAGGAGGGGAAAGAGACAGCTTGGCCCACTGCTGAGGGTACCCATGCTTCTTGCCTGTCATCCTTTCAGCGTGTATGGCCTGAGGAGGAGGAGGAGGAGGATCCTGAAAGTGATCTTTCTAGTGAGGACAGCCATGTGTTGCGTACAGGTACCCTGGCACACATGGCTGACTTCATGTTAGAATGCCTTTCTTGTGACCCTCGCGTTACACGCATTCTGGTCACTACGGATTACTGGGTGTACACACTGCTCGACCCACGGTATAAGGAGAACCTTTCCACTCTCATACCCAAAGAGGAAAGGGGTTCGAGAGTGATGCTATACCACAGGACCCTGGTGGACAAACTGATGGTAAAATTCCCATCCGACAGCGCTAGTGGCCGAAGGCGCAGTTCCGAGGGCCAGGTAGCAGGGGAGGCGCGGAGATGAGGCAGCATGTACAGCACAGGCAGGGGAACAGTCTCTAAGGCCTTTGACAGCTTTATGGCTCCCCACCAAGACTGTGTCACCGCTCCCCAGTCACGGGTGAGTCGGCGGGAGCACTGTAAAAGGATGGTGAGGGAGTACGTAGCGGATCGCACGACCATCCTTGGTGACGCCTCTGCCCCCTACAACTACTTGGTGTCGAAGCTGGACACGTGGCCTGAACTAGCGCTGTATGCCCTGGAGGTGCTTGCTTGTCCTGCGGCTAGCGTCTTGTCAGAGAGGGTGTTTAGTGCGGCTGGGGGAATCATCACAGATAAGCGTACCCGCCTGTCAACCGACAGTGCCGACAGGCTTACACTCATCAAGATGAACAAAGCCTGGATTTCCCCAGACTTCTCTTCTCCACCAGTGGACAGCAGCGATACCTAAACAATACGTAGGCTGCACTCGCGGATGGAAGCATTGTTCTCTATCACCATCAAAAACGTGGACTTTTTAGCTTCATCAATCTGTGTATAATATTCATCCTCCTCCTCCTGCTCCTCCTCCTGAAACCTGACATAATCACGCTGAACGGGCAATTTTTCTTAGGCCCACAAGGCTCAGTCATATAATTTTTGTAAACAATTTTTATACGTTTCAATGCTCATTAAAGCGTTGAAACTTGCACCTGAACCAATTTTTATTTTAACTGGGCTGCCTCCAGGCCTAGTTACAAATTAAGCCACATTAACCAAAGCGATTAATGGGTTTCACCTGTCCTCTCAGTTGGGCATGGGCAATTTTTCTCAGGTACATTAGTACTGTTGGTACACCAATTTTTGTGGGCCCTCGCCTACAGTGTAATCCAATTAATTTTTTGCCCACCTGCATTAAAGCTGACGTTACCTCAGCTGTGATGGGCACTGCAATGGGATATATTTATGTTTCGCCGGTGGCTTCCTGGCACCCACCCATGCTGTCGGTCCACACGGAGTTGTAACTGCATGTGTCCACTTCTAAAGAACCCCAGTCTGACTGGGGCATGCAGAGTGGGCCGAAGCCCACCTGCATTAAACATGACATTACCTCAGCTGTGATGGGCACTGCAATGGGATATATTTATGTACCGCCGATGGGTTCCAGGGAGCCACCCATGCTGTGGGTCCACAGGGACTTCACAATAGGGAGTTGTACCTGCCTGTGTCTATGAATTAAAAACCCCGGTCAGGTTGGGGCATGCAGTGTGGGCTGAAGCCCACCTGCATTTAATCTGACGTTAGCTCTGCTGTCCAGGGCACTGCAATGGGATACATTTATGTACAGCCGGTGGGTTCCAGGGAGCCACCCATGCTGTGGGTGCACACGGAATTCCCATTGCAGAGTTGTACCTGCCTGTGACTATTTATAAAAAACCGCGGTCTGACTGGGGAATGCAGACACCTTCACAGAATGAATAGTGTGTGGCACATAGGTTCACCATTGCTATGCCCACGTGTGCAGCTCCTGATGGCGGTGGCACAGGATTATATTTCTCATTGCTTCTGTACAGCATTGTGGGCTATCGCCCCGCCCCTTTTAAAGAGGATCGCTGCCTAGCCGTGCCAACCCTCTGCAGTGTGTGCCTGCGGTTCCTCCTCATGGCAGATGCACTTCTAAATAGACATGAGGGTGGTGTGTCATGAGGGCAGCTGAAGGCTGCGCAGGGACACTTTGGTGTGCGCTGTGGACACTGGGTCGTGCGGGGGGGGGGGGGGGGCTGGGGGTTGGGCAGCATGTAACCCAGGAGAAGTGGCAGCGGAGTGTCATGCAGGCAGTGATTGTGCTTTGTTGGAGGTAGTGTGGTGCTTAGCTAAGGTATGCATTGCTAATGAGGGCTTTTCAGAAGTAAAAATTGTTGGGAGGGGGGGGGCACTCTTGCCGCTATTGTGGCTTAATAGTGGGACCTGGGAACTTGAGATGCAGCCCAACATGTAGCCCCTCGCCTGCCCTATCCGTTGCTGTGTCGTTCCCATCACTTTCTTGAATTGCCCAGATTTTCACAAATAGAAACCTTAGCGAGCATCGGCGATATAGAAAAATGCTCAGGTCGCCCATTGACTTCAATGGGGTTCGTTACTCGAAACGAACCCTCGAGCATCGCGAAAATTTCTTCCCGAGTAACGAGCACCCGAGCATTTTGGTGCTCACTCATCTCTAATAAAGATGTTTCACTCAAGGGATGTAAGAGTGCTGGATATTTTAAGAAACCATGCTCACTGGAGGCAGCTCTGTTTATTCCATGTGCCAAGGATGAATGCTAAAGTCAAGTGGTGAACAGGCACATTTGGAACAAGAGTGAGCTTAGTCTTTACTAATGTATCCATGCATAACATTGTAAGAGTTTAATTAGAAACACATGACAATTACAGATGTATGGTATCTAATTACTTATGTTTTCTTAGCACATTTGTTACAAATTCAGCCTGAGGTATGTAAAATGATTTGAAAACTGTAATTTAAAGCCTGTATGATCCTGCAAAACGTTGGCACTACATAAAAGTAGAGTAAACACCTTTGCTTTTTTGCCTTTCTTGCCAATAGCAACAAATCAGAGAGCAGCCTTCATTTCATTTCTTGCTCTTGAAAAGGAAAGCTGTGCTGCGATTGGGCAAGAAAGACAGTTGTCATAACTCTGCCCCATTAACTGCAAGACACAGAGCATTTGCAGAGTGCTGGTGTTAGGTTGTGCTGCTGGGACCTATAGTACTAGGGTTTCTAGCAGCACAGCCCACAGGTGCAGCATGATTGTGCTGGCTGGGTGTGGTGATCTCCTGCTAGCCAATCCCCTGGGTCTTTGCTCACATATAAACCCAGCTCCAGTCAGTGTCTGTTTGGTGTCCAGAGTGAGCCACCATGTAGCCTTGTTCGTTGCAGCTTGCTGTGTGTTTGGTGTCTTGTAGGTTCATGTCCATTCTTAAGTTTATTTTCTGTCAGTTTCTCTTTGCTTTGTCCTGCTGAGTTATTTGCCATTTCTGGGCTAGGGTGTCTCTTTGGGTCCTCTAGTAGATGTGTCTTGCTAGTGTAGGGACCACAAGGCATGAGGAGCCTTGTCGTGGTCTCGCAGCTTAAGTTCATTGGCCAATGTACAAACCAATACCTTGCACTTTTATACCTATATCATCTGCTTATGTGTACAGGTATACAAGGCGAGTGTTTGGGTCATTTGTCAGTCACTATGCTATGTCCGTTCATCAGTCCAGTCTTCACTATGCAGTTCTATGTCCAATTGGTGCTTCTGGCAGCATGTCCAGTCTGAATTTTGTTTTAGGTTCCCTTGTCTGTGGTATACCCAGCCTGTTTGGGCACGTTCGTGTGGGCCCTGTGCTTATTTGCCCACATGAACGTAACAGCTGGTCATGTAACTTGGAGGCCAGAAGAAAAGTGCAGAATACACAGCCCGGGGGGGGGGGGGGGATGAGCTAAATTTTGCTACTATGAAGCCCCATGATTATTAGTTACATTTCCAAACTGTGGCATGTATTTTCTGCATAATATAGGTTTTAAGTCACTTCTACTCAACTGAAAATTATCTGTAATTTCTGTTTAAATCCAAATGAATGCCTTGACTGTATTACTACAGCTCATGTACCATTCAGATTTCCGATAGGACAGTGACTACTACATTTGCTGAAAGAATTTAAAATATATATGATCAGGGATGTAGTTGGGAAGGCCAGTAGGGGCCTGTGCCCCGGGTATAACTGGAGATCACTGATTTAACAAGGTACACATCCTCCCAAGTTGGTTCACCAAACATGACAATCAGTTCAATATACCTCAATGACCTGGAATATTAGTTGTCAGGAGGACCTTTGTGGCAGAAGATGAGAAATTCAGCATGAATATGCAGCTAACAAATCTGTAGCAACTGCAGAATGTTAACACAATGCTATTAAATGCAATTGCAAAAACATAATTGGGCTATTTTTGGAGGGCTCATTTTTATGCCACACAAGCTGTGAAAAAATAACATGTTACTTACTTTCAACATCTTCTGACAGCCCTAACCTTTTGGTTTTTCCATTGAGGGTGTTGCATAAGGCCTTTTTTTTTGCAGAACAACCTGTAGTTTCTACTAGATGCGGAGGTACATGTGTCTTTTTGACCAGATTTTTATTGCATTTTTTTTCTTGGTGATGGGGTTGCCAAAAAAGCCCAATTCTGATGTTGTATATTTTTTTCTGATGGTGTTCATCATGTTGGAGAAATAATACAGTATATAAATCAGACTTTATTTTGTGTTTTGAGTTTTTTTATTTACAAAAGGAAAAAGGGTTTTTAGAATTTTTAATATTTTGTATTTTTCATAACAATAAACTTTATTTCACTTTTTTCAGTCCCTACAAGGTTTTAAACTAGAGATCATCTGGTTGCTTATACAATATACTGCAATACCTCAGTATTGCAGTATATTGTATTTCTGCAAGCATTTTATTAAACCATGCGCAGGTATGAATTAATAGGCAGAAATACATCACAGCCCTGCCCAGACTGCCATGAAACCCGAATGGCTCCCTCTCTTTGTCGGGACATTTAAATGCTGCTGTCAGGATTGACAGTGGCATCTAAATGGTTAACAGCTATGATTAGAGTTGTCTCTGATAACAGTCTATGCAGGCTGGTGTCAGCAGTCAAAGACAGCCAACACCTGTTATGTAAGGAGCAGAGTCGGCTCCCAAGACTACTCCATAGAAATCCCACATGCAATAATAAGTGAAAATATAGAGGAATAAGATTCTCAAGCAGAAAATATTTAGGAACAAGGCAGTTAAATAGACTAAGAGTATCATGCCATATGGACATGTAACAAGATTTACCAATAAGGTAACCCACCTTGTGCAGATGTAGGGCTTATTCACACGAGCGTATATCGGTCAGGTTTTCACGCCCGGCCGATATATGCTGTCCCCCCAACTCACAGGCTCTCTGCTTCTTTCCTCCCCTCCGAGCGATTTGCAACGGGAGTGGGCGGGAGTGGGCGGAGCTAAGCTGGAGGAGAGAGGCAGAGAGGCTGGTGAGTTGGAGGGAAGCGGGTACTGCTTAGATGGGACCGATATACGCTCATGTAAATAAGCACGTAGTATGTTACACCTTGTTCCTGTATTCTTTTACTCATTAATGGAACTTTTGTACATACACAGATTTGCTATTTACTTGGCGCACACTAACTTGTAATAGGCCACAGTGAATAGATTTGTATATTATGTCTTTCTACCATTCATATTTTCTCTGTCTATTTGTCTCTCTTTGTCTCTGTTTTTCTCTCTCTCTATACACTTATGCCAGGCTCACAGGGCCGTAAGTGTAACATGCTGAGTGGGTATGCAGTGTTTTACAGCTGTGTAGCTGGCGGTGACCATATATACTGCGCATGACAGTGTATCTCACGCATGCTGTCATGGGCAGCCCACCTGTTTTGTTTTTGTTTATACATTGCCACCTATGCGCAATATATTTGCGTAGGTGCGCACGTATATACTTGCCCACAGAGAATAATGGGCTCTATCACGCGTATATATGCGGCAAAATAGAACATGCTGCGCTCTATTTTGCGCTTGTGTATTACACAATTCTGACACGCTAATGTGAGCAAAACTGCTTAAGGCAATGTAATTGATTACCTATGAGTTCCCGCCTATCACACAGTGTAGGGTGCACAGTGCTGGCGCAATACGCGGTAATCATGAACTTTTATTAAGCATTGTGATGGTATAAATGGAAATAATAAAGTGATGAGGTTTTACTAATTGTTACTCCTGTATATAATTTATCTCACTTTGCTTTTCAGAGATAACAAAACCGAAAACACAAAGGGAAGTAGAGTGGTGACTCATGCTGTCTGTAGAAGTCTAGAGAGAGGCTGAAGGAAGGAGGAAAGAGACCAATAAATTGATGTTTCCAGTCTCTGACAGCTACTGAAATCACATCTACCCTGTTCAGTACTCCTGTATAGTGTCCTGCATGTTGCTTTTTATCATGAGGTTTTATACAGATAGTTAGGGAAGATGTTTTTGCTCTTCTCTGTGCACAGTGTATAAAAAACATCATAGCAACAAGTCTCCTCCCACATACTAAGGAGCAACTGAGAATTAGAAATGTAATCCATAGAGGGGATAACTGGTGAAAGATGCAGGATACAAGTAATATATTGGCCAGAAATAGTGTTATTCCTCATATATACATGTCAGCTTGTTCTGAAAAGGTGTACTTTAATGTTATGGTTATCTGTGTGCTATAATATGTATGTATACATATATATGCATATATAATTAAAAAGGTTTTTCTTAAAGCATATTCTCCGTGCCATAAACTAATAGTCATATACTCACCCATCCCGGGTTCCCACATCTTCCGTGCATTAGCTCCATCCTCCAGTGCTGAGGTCTATGATTGGCTGCAGCCAGGGCCCAGATAACGGATCAGGACAGCATGAAATTTAAAATATAAGGTGGGGGGGGGGGCAAGAAAAAAATAAATCTCTTTACATTTTTTTTTCATTTGCTCTGTTGTACATCGGAGTGGCAGATTGCACAGCGCAGCCTGATGAGCACGTCCCCTGCACTGTAGATGAACGCTCATTGGTTGTAGAGTGGTGCCTGTCACGCAGGAAGAGTCTGAGACAGACACCTGTCTCGTCTAATAAAGAGCTTCCTTTTAGTGCAGGGGGCGGGGCTCAACCAGCAACTATATGGGGCAGAAAGAAGGAAGCTGCAGGATGGACCACATTAACCCCTTAGTGACTGCTCATATGTGTTTTTACGTCCTGGGCATTTGGACTTTAATCCCCAGGGCCGTAAAAACACGTTCACATGGGGAATTAAAGCCCCGGGGTCTCTGCACATGACAGCTCCCTGCTAACGGCTGCCAGAGGTAGCCAATAGCCTGGAGCTGTCATGAGGTCACATGATCAGCATCACTAAAAAACACATGTATGTAAATCCCATGGTTTCCAATAGGTTCTTCAAGCTACAAAAGATTGCTCATGTAAAAGAACCCATTGGAAACCATGGGCTTCACATACATGCGTTTTGTAGCAATGATTTTGTAGCCGGTGTGAAAGAGGCCTTAAAGTGACACATGACACAGATTTCCAAAATTTGGCCTGGTCATTAAGGCACAAACAGGCTTGGTCACTGAGGGGTTAATGCATGTTAACGATTGTGAGCAATGTATGCAGCTGTGACAATTCTACGTCTGCAAGTCTACAACAAATGTATGCATAGTGTGTCTGCAGTGTGACTGGTGGTGGTGTACATTGTGTAACACGAGTATGTACAGAGTGTGTTTACCATGGGTGACTAGAGATATGCATAACCAAACAAATATGGGTGTTGTGTTCGGTTCTGCATAGTTCAAAAACGTTCATTTCATGTGTCACTGGCAATTCATTCAATATTAAACAATATATATTAATTGTAACACTTATTAGTGTATTTGATCACTTGAGTCTTATGTCAACTTCAGTATGTTGGCTGCACGACTTGCAGTTTAAGAACAAATATCAGATTTCATATCTCCAATATAACAATTGGGGCATCCAGGAAGGTTTCTGCAGGTTCTGTGCTATTTTAGAATATACATGCTGGTCATTTTTCATCTATGCGCGCTGCAGGCATTAAACGGGTCAGCCGTCCCATTAGGGGAGGTGAGCACCATCAAAAATGACTGCATTCTTTGTTTGAGAACCAGCACCCCCTTTGGTTTAAATAAGAGCTCTGACCTGATTTTGCACTACTAAGGGTCAATTGCCAGGTATTCTATCTCTTTTTCTCCTTTTTTTCCGGCTTAGTAACATGATTACTTTTTTGTTTGCTTATTGGTTGTATGTTTCTTTTTTCCCTGACCAGGTGTGCCATGTTCTTATGCTATGACTAAGGCCTCATGTCCACGAGCATAATTACATTGCGGAATCTGCGTGGGTCACCTGCGCGGATGATCCGCAGTTCAATATGCCCATAGACTATCATTGAGCATCCGCAGCTGACACTGAGGATGTGCTGCAGATCCGTGGGAAAGCAGGAGATTTAAAAAAAGCAAAAAGGCATGGCGCATCTGCTGTGCAGAAGAAAGAAGATACGGTTGCGATGGAGAAGACCAGCGCCGCATCCGGACAGGTAAGTAAATGTATTTTTGGCCTCGTGTCTGCACGCACGGCAGGAATCCACTGCAGGATCTGCAGTCAGAATCTGCGTGCCCTTGGACATGTGGCCTAAGTGTTATGTCCACGGACATTTTTTCCCCACGTATTACGCATGCAGTCAATGCACTTTCATTGATCCATGTAGACACTGCATATAGATATGCATGAGAAATAGATTGCAGCACGCTCCATTTTTCGATGTACCACGCAGCATGAGCCCTATACCTTTGTTATAGGTATCATATGCAAACGCTGTCCTTATGCAATTTATTGTGCATGGGTGAAAATTCATATGGAACCCCACTATGAAACAGAGAAGAGAATTTTTTAAAAGTCAGTGTATATGTGATACGCAGGCATGCGCAGTACACCCGCAGCGTTTTACCGGTATGACTGTGGACACGAGGCCTAAGAGCCGCTGTGACAGCTTGAAACGCGTTTTGCCATTGTATGTCTTTCCTATTGGGATTTTAATATGCCTCAATGAAGCCGTGATTTTATGGATGCCGTACCTTTTCCTGCTGGTATGGACAACATGTTTAAGCGGAAAAAAAAAAAAAAGATCTTAGGCAACCTTTTAAATATAGTCTTGCGAAAATAAGGGAGCATTCTCATAATGCTAAATATAATTACAGGTTGTTAAACTAGTGTGGACATATTCTAGCACTATACACAAAGTGATATTCATTCCCATTGGTCCTTTTCTGCAGAAGAGCTCAAAATTTCTTCTTCCTTCCGAAGCAAAGACACGTAATAGAGACACACATACAAACCTAACTGCCCGTCACAGCATCTCTGTAGACTGCGCTGGAGATCAGATGACAAGTGGGCTCAGGTCCAAGAGATTAACTTTGCCCTATCAGTGTCTGCTGCTGACTTGTAACACAGTCAGTGCAAGGGAGCTTTAATCACTTGAGAGAAATAGGTACTGTAGTGAGACATGGCATCAAAATCCCTGTGCTTTGTGCTTGTGTCTGTGCTGTTGGCGTATTACATTTATAAACCTCTGCCAGACAACGTAGAGGAGAAATGGAAAGTTATGCTTTTGGATGCCACTTTCAGAAGTCTGGGACATTTGGTAAGTTCAATATTTACTAATCGCTGTTTGTTCTTTACCGTATTGCTTTCCTTTATTTTAATCTATTTAGCATTTGCAACAGCTTTTCAATCTAAATGGAATAAGGGTATTATAGTGTCTGTAAGCAGGCTTTAGGATACCCTGCAGAGTTGTCGTATGGATATAATAGTAGGAAATCTGTTTATTATGACACATTACTGTATGCACTATCAATAGGATACACACCGGTGTTTTTACTGTGCATGCCAGTCCTTTTACATTATTCTGTACTAGACCTTTGTAATGAAATCCTCATTATACATGTCTATGTGTACAGCAGCAGCTTACACGGAGGCAAATGTCTGCCACTCCTCCTTATGTAACCTGGCTGATCTAAGAATTCAAGATATTTTTCAACATGTTTATTATACATTCACCTTGATGATGGAGGCATCTTTTTAGACTTAAAATTCTATTAATATTTGTATTTTTTATTGTTCTTTTTACCAAAATGGAGGAATTGTATTCCTTGATAAGTGGACTGTTTCCAGATTTTGCAGCAGTAAACCTAATTACTGTATTTCTAGGTGCACAATAAAAAACTTAAAGGAGTACTAAATGTAGAGTAAAGAACTTATAATAGTAAAAGTAGGGTAAAGAATACAATGTTTGTTAACTCTCCAAACATTTTCTAAGATGCTTGGGAAAAGAATAGAATTTCGTACCTTTAGGGCGCTTTTACGCAACAGTTTTTATGTTCAGTTTTTTTGTGAGCCAAAACCAGTAGTGGGTCCAAAATACGGAAGAACTGCAAATTATTCCATTATACTTTTTCTCCACTCCTGGTTTTGGCTCACAAAAAAACTGAACATAAAAACTGTCATGTGAAAGCGCCCTAAGGCTGGGTGAACACGGGATGGAAATCCCGTGGAAATCTTGTGGCTTGGCTGCACAAAAAAAGCAGCGAGATTTCGGCTTTCTCTCCCCATAGAGAGGAGTGAGGCCGCAACGGAAAAAAAAAAGAAATTACATGCTGCGGCTGTCAATTCCATGCCACATTGCCGGTTCCGCCCAGCTTTGCCGCCCTATGTGGATGAGATTTTTGCAAAATCTCGCCCACACGGCTGGCTAATCCCTGGATTAGGAACCACGGGCAGATTTAACGCACAGAATTTCTGCGGCAAATCCGTCCCGTGTGAACCCAGCCTTTTCTTACTCTAGGACGTTGTTTTAGACAACCATCTAATGTCAGAGGCAGCATAAAGACATTGTTTGTGGTAACATCTGGAGTAAGGCCGCCTGCAGACTGCCGGGTCGGAACCCCTGCGAGAAATCTTGTAGTGGGACCCGATCCGTGTCCCTGCAGGGACCAGTGTGGCTCTCACCTTCTCTCACGGCTCCGGCTCTGTGATGTGTCGGCTGCGCAGAGCAGAGCCGGGAGTGACATTTCTGTGTGGGCCTCTGCGATACCCACACAGAAATAGAGCATGCCGCGATTTGTTTTCCGCGTGTATTTTCACGGCCGTCTGCATAGGATTGTGTTTTTCAATGCCATCTTATGCAGGCAGGCATGGGCGGAAATTCTGCGGGAAACACCGCCCACATGCAGGGGGCCTAAAGAGTATTATAATTTGCAGGAAAGGGGCTAAACATCTGCAGAATCTGGCCTGGGGTCCATATGTACTTATGGGGGTTTGTCTGGGTCTGGATTTGTAATGCATTACTTCTAGAAATCTTGATGTTACTTAAAAGTTGGCAGGCATGGAATACAGTGCTGCTAGTAACACTCACAGATATGTATGCACTGTAAATGTTTCTGAGAGATCTATAGAAGGGATCCCGAGAAACTTATTTTTCTAGTATTCCTATCAGTAATGCAACTAAAAGGCCTATAGCCTCTCAAAAACCTTAAAGAGCTGCTAACAGGGTACCATGGATGAAACTGGCCATATACATGAGATTTCACCCAACCAGCAAATGGATGATCATCTGATTGAATGACTTTACTTTTTGCCACTAGAAGATCACTGTACATCGTCAAAGATTGGCATTTCTGTGATAATACTACATTGACTGGTGGTCAGCTGATCATAACATAGACTTCAGATCATGGGTGACTACTGGCGCTCTGTCAAAAATGCAACTGATCATCTCTTTATTAGTCATTTTTATGCAAGAGTGTGACTGATAAATAGACCCGACAATCAGGAAAAGTCAGTAATGTTGTTTATTTAGGCTAGCACGTTTCTCTTTTCTGTAGCAAAAGTTAGGTTCAAGTGTAGGTCAGTTCAGATACCTTTACACGGGCTGATTATTGCTCAAAGGATTGCTTGAAACTGCAATTTTTGATGATAGTCCTCCTGTGTACACACAGCAGCTAATAGAGCATTAAGTGAGAGACCATTCAGTACTTGCTAGGTGTTTTGTTTCAGCCCACTTAGGCCTCATGTCCACTGGAAAAATCAGGTCCGCTCCGGATTCTCCATGGAGAATCCGCAGCGGGTCCCTCCTGCCCCGCGGACATGAGCGCTGAAAATGAGAATAAATAAGAATAAACTTACCTCCCGCCCGTTTCGGATCTCCTTTTCGCCGCGGCGTCATCTTCTCTCCGTTGCGGCCGGATCTGCTTTCTTCGGCTCGGCAGATGCGCAGGATGACGTCGGTGACGTGCCCTGCGCATGCGCTGGCCCGAAGAAAAAAGATCCGGCCGCAACGGAGAGAGAAGATGGCGCCGCGGCGAAGGGAAGAACCGGAGCGGGTGAGTAAATTCTGATTTTTGTCTCCCGCGGATCCGGACGGCTTCCATAGGCTTCAATAGAAGCCCGCGGGAGACCCGCACGAAAATGGAGCATGGTCCAGATTTTTTCATGCTCCATTTTTTTTTTAAGCACTTTTATTGACTATCCGCGGGTATTTATCTACCTGCGGGTGGTCAATGCATCCCTATGGGGTGCGGATCCGCGGGCAGGAGAAGAGTTAAAATCCGCTGCGGATTTTAATTCTTCTTTTGCCCGTGGACATGAGGCCTTAGGGCTTATTCACATTGCCGTAGGCGCAACTACGCTCAGCAGTACGGAGCATAGCTACGCCTGAACAAGGGAGATTTTTTTCTCCCTCGCCAGCAGTTCAAACTCCGCACCAGAGTGCAGGAGTTTGAAAAAAGAGGCGGGAAGATAGCAGCTGCCCAATCTTCCCCACGCATAGTTTAAAGGAGTTGTCCGGCCACACAGGGTAAAATTTTTTATAATGCTGCTGCTTCCCTTTCAGTAAGGATAGTAACAGACAGCATACAGGGGCTCAAACCGGCCAGCAGATCAGCTGCAATGTCAGTTTATTACCTTAGACTGATCTTCTCTGCAGTTTTCAAAGATGGCGCCTCTGTGCTGCCTTCTCACATGCCCTGTGCCCCCCCTCTTCTGTGTGCGCGCTCCCGATGGTAGTAAGACATGAAAAGGCAGGATTTCCCTCAGCTCACGTCCTAGCCCCGCCCACGACACGCCCACCTCTATTGAACTGCTCTACAGTCTCTCCCCGCCCAGGCCCCGCCCCCTGCTAAAGTAAAGTAAAACATTTCCCCACACACACATGCCCTCATAGTGCCCCTCTCACAATGACCCCCCCCCCACACTTCTGTCAGCCGGGTCAATGCACATACACATCACTGCACCCCCCCCCTTCCCCTGCACACATCCATCCATCCATCCATCGATCTCTCCCACTCCAGCCCCCCCCTTCCCCCGGGACTTCTGTCAGCCGGTCCGTGCACATACACACACATCACTGCACCCCCCCCCCTTCCCCTGCACACATCCATCCATCCATCCGTCGATCTTTCCCACTCCACACCCCCCCCCTTCCCCCGGGACTTCTGTCAGCCGGTCCGTGCACACCACACACACATCACTGCACCCCCCCTTCCCCTGCACACATCCATCCATCCATCCATCCATCGATCTTTCCCACTCCACACCCCCCTCTTCCCCCGGGACTTCTGTCAGCCGGTCCGTGCACATACACACACATCACTGCACCCCCCCCCCCCGTGCACACATCCATCCATCCATCTCTCCAACATTTCTCCCCTTCTCCCCTACTCCCCTTCTCCCCTTTCACATACTTTTAAAGTCCCGACGGTGTCTTCTTGGCTCTTGTCCAAGCAGCAGCGGCAGGCAGTCACTCACTCCGCTCTGGTATATGAAACCAGGAAGTGAGTGTACTGCGCATGCGCCGACCGGCGGCGCGCGTCCCCTGCGATGATGAGGTAAAGAGCGCGGTCCCGGCAGAAGAAAGAAGGACTGCGCATGCGCGGAAGGGAAGAGGAGCGTTCCAGCGCCGACGAGAGCTGCTGCCGGCCCGACAAGAAATGCAGAAGATTTCTTGTCGTAACCTGGGACGACCGAGGGTCAACACAGGGGGGGGGGGGCACCCCTAAAGGTAAGTCCAAAACTTCTGTTTGCTTCATTTTCCATGCACAATGTATATTACAAAGTGCATGGAAATGGGCAAACAGAAGTAATGAGACCTGATGTTTCTGGCCGGACAACCCCTTTAACTATGTGCAGGAAAGATAGGGCAGGTTCTATCTTTTCCCGGCTGTACAAGTCAAGGCTGGGAAAAGAAGTGGTAAAAAGAAAACACTGAAATCCCATTGAAATCATTGGTTTTGTTTTGCCCCCTTATACTGCAGCGCAGTATAAGGGGACAAAGCCATGCTCGTCTGAATTCTCCCTTAAATGAAGCAACTAGTGAGCAACTTTTTGCTCAGTGTAAAGAGGAGTTGCTCAGTCTTTGAGTGACTGCCTGTTTGCAGTAAGTGGAGGAGGGCAGCCAGAAGAAATCTCCAGCGCGCTCCACATCCATTCACTGAACAACTCTCACACCTGAATCAAAGCACATGAGCGATAGTTGTTGGTACCTTTCAAAACTTTCAGCTCCGCTTGCTCTAACATCATAACTTCCACTTATAACAAAACCATTACAACTATATTGGATCCATTGGCAAATGGGTGCCGAAGAATCCTAACAGACCCCATTAACTATTACTTCTGCCAGCGTTCTGGTATTTTTGTAGGCAAGAAGGATGCTATTGACTGAGCTATTCTTGCTTTTGAATTTACTGGAATTCCTGCAAATAATGCCTGTGTGAACAGAGTCAAATCTGTTCCCTTGATCTTTATAGACACACACAAATTGCCCTTTAAATTACATAAAAGATAGTCCAGAATAAACGCGAATGTAAAACTTAAGGAGTGAAAACAATGCAGAAGGGAGCAGTTTGTTTGCAAATTTATTTTTTTTGTTTGACATAGAAAGAATTCTTCTGGTGTTTGCACAGCTTTTTATATACCAGAGAGAAGGTCTCTGCAGTATACAAATGAGCTTAGGGAGTTAAGCAGAGAGAACACATGAAACTAGCGCCGTGTTCAGCTCATAATAAACATTTGATTTATGGGGCTCGTGTTTGGACTTCGGAGCAACTTATCTAACAGATAAATTTGCTTTAAACGTCTCCTTCAGCAAAAAAGATTTCAGCACAGCAATAGCAACCAATTTAGTGAGGACAGCGGGATCACAAGATAAATAACCACCAATAACGAGTATAATAAAACATCTAACATTAATGCACAAGGTCTGGTTGTTTAGGACAATTACACTGTACATCAAAGAGTAATGACAGAAAAAAGCCAAAGTATACAATGTATTATAAAGTCGTCTTATATGTAAGATTTCTAAAGAGAAATAGCCCGACAATGAAAGCATGCCATTAGAAAAAAAAATCAATACTTACCTATTCCTCCCCAGGCAGTCTTCTTACCGCATATTCTCCTCCCCAATCTTATCCTGACTCCTGCAGTCCCCAGGGTCACCTCTACTCCAGCCGGCCGGATCCTCTTCTTCCTGTGACATTACGTACGTTCTCATCGGTATCCTTCCTGCAGGTCAATGTACGCTATGTCACTAGTGACGTAGCATTCACTGCCTAGCAGGAAATGCCGAATTCTATGCCGAGCTATTGCCGAGACTGCGTATGCGCGGTGTCTCGCCGTGACTGTTCAGATACTACTGCAGCGAGAAAGCAGATTTGGAATTCTCTGCTAGGCAGTGAACGCTACATCACTAGTGATGTAGCATACACCGACCTGCAGAATGCCTGTGAATGTACGTTACGCCACAGGAAGAAGACAGATCCCTTGAATGGAAATGAATGGAACCATTCATGATCATTAGTGAAATGGACACCGCTCTGGTGTGCATTTGAGAAGGGTTCCCTTTATTTCTGTTATATTTGGAGTATATAATAGCATAGTCGACTACGCTATTCTATAAAACTAATGAAAAATCCTGTCAAACGTACACCAAAGTAGAGTGCTTTTCACCTATATCAGTGAAACCTTCAGTATATTTCCCTCCGGAGGTTCCATAACAGTGTTAATAAGCACCAGACAGAATTCCACAATGTAGTGAAAAACACTGTGGGAACGCTTTCTGACTTAGCCCACCAGTCGCGGACTAGGCAAAGTCCGCAGCACATGCTTCAACAGGTCTCCCTATTCTACCTTCATGTCTTACTGTGTGTACACAGACAATTATACTGAATTATATAGTTGATCCTCACTCCAACCTATAAGCGCTGCAACGCTTTTGGTGTCACAATGTCCACCATTAAATACAGGCAGGGCCCCAGAACAATCGCTTCCTGATTGATACCTCCTCCTGTAAGATGACATCCAGAATGTGATTGTTCTCAGTAAGAGAAACCAAGTTATCTTGTAGATATGATACCTCTTAATGGCTAACAAAAATACATGATGTTACTGCGAGCTTTGAGACTTACTGAGAGTCCTTCTTGAAAGCAAAATGAAATGGATGAAGGACTCTGAGTAAGTCTGAAAGCTTGCATTAACATCATGTATTTTTGTTAGCCATTAAAAGGTATCACATCTACAAGATTACTTGGTTTCTCTTGCTGGGAACAATCATATTTTGCTCTACTGGCTAACGCCGTACTAAACTTTTTTCATTATGACATCCAGAAACACTGTTCCTTGTGTCACAAATGAATACAGGAAATAAGAACACTGTTCAGGAGATGTCCAGGCTTAAAATATATCATACAATGCAATACAATCATATATAGTGTATTTGCAAGATCAATAAACATTGATTTTTCAAACATAGATACAACAGTCATTTGTAAGATGGAAAGTGTGGTAGTTACAGGTCATCCCTTCCTTCTTTACATAGTGGCTAGCACTGTTGATTTGCAAAACAGGGTCCAAAGGTTTAATTTGAAAATCAATGATTTTTATATAATAATAATCTTTATTTGCACCAACACATTCTGCAGAGCTTACAAAACAGGGAGAGAACAGATACAAAAAACAAAAATACAAAAACCACTGTTACATGTAAAAGTCAATTGATGGAGACAGTAGGGTTGAGGGACCTGCTCCAACAAGCTTACATACTACAAATAATGGGGTGATACAGAAGGTATAGGGGTGGAGATGTGCACGGTATGGCAAGGTGTAGAGTGTGGGATGCTATA
This sequence comes from Eleutherodactylus coqui, assembly GCF_035609145.1. Lineage (NCBI taxonomy): Eukaryota > Metazoa > Chordata > Amphibia > Anura > Eleutherodactylidae > Eleutherodactylus > Eleutherodactylus coqui. Next base: position 122,989,887 of record NC_089837.1, read on the forward strand.
CACCTAAACAATGGTTAGACTTAAGCCGCGTGGTGGCTGAATCGGTATGACTGCAGGGGGCGGTTGATTGCGGCTAGCAGGGATTGCAGTCAGTAGAGCAGGGAGCATGTTATCAGGCGGAGAAAAGAGGGATTTGGTTTAGGGAATATGGTATGCCTCCCTGAAGAGTTGCGTTTTTAGAGCACGCCTGAAAATTTTGGCGTCGTGGATTGCCCGGATAGCTTTTGGTAGCGCATTCCAGAGGACTGGTGCAGCTCTGGAGAAGTTTTGCAAGCGGTAAAGAGAGGTTCTAATTAAAGGGGCACTTAATTTGATTTCATTAGTGGTGCAGGCTGGGTGGTGGATTGAGATGAGGGAGGCAATGTAGGATGGTGCGATGCTATGTAGAGCTTTCTGGGTGAAGGTAATAAGTTTGAATTGAAGTCTATATTTGACAGGCAGCTAGTGCAATGACTGGCATAGGGCAGAGGCATCCGAGTAGCAGCTGGACAGGTAGATGAGCCTGGCTGCCGCATTCAGGATGGATTGGGGGGGGGGGTGAGCCTGATGTATGGGTGGCTGATCAGCAGCGGGTTGCAATAATCAAGCCAAGAGTGAATAAGGGCAACTGTGAGTGTTTTTAGCATGCCTATGGTGAGAAAGGGTTGGATTCTTGTGATGTTCTTGACGTGCAGCTGACATGTTCAGGTGATAGATTGGATATAGGGGGTAAAGGAGAGATCAAGGTAGAGTATAACCCCATGCTGTCTGGGAGTTATGGTGGTGCCATACACTGAGATGGAGATGTCAGGATGAGGTTGGTTAGTAGAGGGCCGAAACACTAGTAGGTCAGTTTTTGAGAGGTTCAATTTTAGGTAGAGAGAGGACATAGTGTTAGAGACAGCAGACAGACAGCCGGTGGTGTTCTGGAGGAGTATCTCTGTGATGTCATGGGAGGAGGTGTATAACTGGCTGTTGTCAGCATAGCGATGGTACTGAAAACCAAAACCCCTGATGGTTTGTCCAATAGGGGTTATGTAGATGGAGAAGAGGAGGGGGACCCCAAATTGCAAGGGGAAGGGGAGGGGAGGTAGAGCCAGCAAAGGAGACACTGAAGGAGAGGTCAGATAGGTAGTAGGAGAACCAGGAGAGAGCAGTGTCCTTTAGTCCAGTGCATGGAAGCATACTGAGGAGGAGTTTGTGGTCAACAGTGTCACATGCTGCAGAGAGATCAAGGAGGTTCAGTAGGGAATAGTTGCCCCTCAATTTGGCCATGAGGAGGTCATTTGACACGTTTGTAAGGGCTGTTTCTGTCAAGTGTACAGGGGGGAAGCCAGACTATACGGGGTCAAGAAGAGAGTTATCTGATAGATAGCTTATATGGTAGGAGTAAACCAGGTGTTCTAATAGTTTAGTGCATCACAGAAGGGGAAATCAAGAATTAAAAACAATCACAGAAAAATGGCCGTTACTTACTGACTGAGGAGTGCATATAGATGCATCCTCCTCTCACCATGCAGGTAGCTGACTACCAAAATAATAGTTTAGAGATGAAGGGGAGATTTGACATGGGTCGGTAGTGGGCAGCATCGGTCGAGTCAAGAGTCAGTTTCTTTAGAAGTGGGGATATAGTAGCATTTTTAAATGAGGAGGGGAAAGTGCCAGAGGTCAGAGAGAGATTAAATATAGTGGTAAGATGGGAGATAGCCTCCGAGGAGCGCAGGTGGTGGGGCGAGCAGTGGAGGGCAGTCTGGAAACTTCTTCCTTTATCGTTGGTCTGAGTACAGAGAGTGAGCAGGAGCTAGATGCAGTAGTGACAAGACTAGGGTTAGGGCTAGTCTAGGATTGGGAGGTTATTTCCTGCCAGGTGTCGTCGATTTTCTTTTTGAAGTAAGCAGCCAGCTCTTCAGGCACTGAGGTCCGTTACTGGGGGCTGTAGTTTAGAGTTGACATTTTCTCCTTCAATCTAGCATAGTAAGATTGCACTGCTAACTGTTCTACTATCAGAGTCGGCTGTGAATGGATATGGTCTCAGTGCAGGGAACCGTTAGTAAATAATTGACTGCTAATTATAATCTTCAACTATGAAGACTGGTAACAATCCAGTACATGTGCTGTAAAAGTTTTAACTTAGGAAAACAATTGAAAATCATTCCCAAATTATTTTGAAACAAGTCTAAGACCATTCTTATCTATATAACTCAAGTCCTCATAAAATGAAGCCTTATACTTATATTCTAAGATAAGAACTAAAAGTGAAAATGACTTTGTTTCCAGAAATACACTCCGCAGTGCAATGGCTAAGAACATAAAAATAATTTGTTATGTTTTAAATAGAGATGAGCGAACGTACTCGTCCAAGCTTGATACTCGTTCGAGTATTAGCGTGTTCGAGATGCTCGTTACTCGAGACGAGTACCACGCGATGTTCGAGTTACTTTCACTTTCATCTCTGAGACGTTAGCGCGCTTTTCTGGCCAATAGAAAGACAGGGAAGGCATTACAACTTCCCCCTGCGATGTTCAAGCCCTATACCACCCCCACAGTGAGTGGCTGGCGAGATCAGGTGTCACCCGAGTATATAAATCGGGCCCTCCCGCGGCTCGTCACAGATGCATTCTGACAGAGATCAGGGAAAGTGCTTCTGATGCCGGAGCTGCTATAGGGAGAGCGTTAGGAGTGATTTTAGGCTTCAAGAACCCCAACGGTCCTTCTTAGGGCCACATCTGACCGTGTGCAGTACTGTTAAGGCTGCTTTTAGCAGTGTTGCACAATTTTTTTTTTTTGTATATCGGGTGTGCAGAGCATTGCGTCCTCAGTCTGCAGTCATTGTGCAGAGTATAGGGCCAGTACTGGTGAGGCAGGGAAAGAGATATACAGGCTATATAGGCAGTGGGCTTTTTCAAAAAAATTGGGGAAAAATACTATATTTGGGCTGCCTGTGACCGTCTTCAGTTTACTGCGTGTCTGCTGGGGGTAGTAGTCCTAATTAATACGCAGCTAAGCGTTACAGCAGGCTTGCGCAAAATTGTTTCCTGGCTCTGCTGTCTCCGTTACATCACCGCCGTCATCCCGCCAGAGGGAAACAGTATACATAATATTATACGCTGCCTACAGTATCTGTCTGCTGGGGGTAGTAGTCCTAATTAATACGCAGCTAAGCGTTATAGCAGGCTTGCGCAAAATTGTTTCCTGGCTCTGCTGTTTCCGTTATATCACCGCCGTCATCCCGCCAGAGGGAAACAGTATACATAATATTATACGCTGCCTACAGTATCTGCTGGGGGTAGTAGTCCTAATTAATACGCAGCTAAGCATTACAGCAGGCTTGCACAAAATTGTTTCCTGGCTCTGCTGTCTCCGTTACATCACCGCCGTCATCCCGCCAGAGGGAAACAGTATACATAATATTATATGCTGCCTACAGTATCTGTCTGCTGTATCAGCTCAGCATTTTAAAAAAATAGAAGCAAAATACTTAAGGCCTACTACTGGCCTTTGGCCACTTGACTGCTTCTGCGCTGTGAATTCCACTAGCTCAGTCATACGCACCTACGTCTCACTACAGGCGTGCACAAAATTGTTTCCTGGCTCTGCTGTGCATTCCGTAAGCAAAGTCAGCCTCCAACCACAGGCCAATAAGCGGCACATTTAATTACAGTGTTCTGTTTCTGCACTACTGGTAATACAGCATGCTGAGGGGTAGGGGTAGGCCTAGAGGACGTGGACGCGGGCGAGGACGCGGAGGCCCAAGTCAGGGTGTGGGCACAGGCCGAGCTCCTGATCCAGGTGTATCACAGCCGACTGCTGCGGGATTAGGAGAGAGGCACGTTTCTGGCGTCCCCACATTCATCTCACAATTAATGGGTCCACGCGGTAGACCTTTATTAGAAAATGAGCAGTGTGAGCAGGTCCTGTCGTGGATGGCAAAAAGTGCATCCAGCAATCTATCGACCACCCAGAATTCTGCGCCGTCCACTGCTGCAACTCTGAATCCTCTGGCTGCTGCTCCTCCTTCCTCCCAGCCTCCTCACTTCATTACAATGACACATTCTGAGGAGCAGGCAGACTCCCAAGCACTGTTCTCGGGCCCCTGCCCAGAATGGGCAGCAATGGTTCCGAATTCTCTCCCACTGGAGGAGTTTGTCGTGACCGATGCCCAACCTTTGGAAAGTTCCCGGGGTCCGGGGGATGAGGCTGGGGACTTCCGGCAACTGTCTCAAGAGCTTTCAGTGGGTGAGGAGGACGATGACGATGAGACACAGTTGTCTATCACTCAGGTAGTAGTAATTGGAGTAAGTCTGAGGGAGGAGCGCACAGAAGATTCGGAGGAAGAGCAGCAGGATGATGAGGTGACTGACCCCACCTGGTTTGCTACACCTACTGAGGACAGGTCTTCAGAGGGGGAGGCAAGTGCAGCAGCAGGGCAGGTTGGAAGAGGCAGTGCAGTGGCCAGGGGTAGAGGCAGGGTCAGACCGAATAATCCACCAACTGTTTCCCAAAGCGCCCCCTCGCGCCATGCCACCCTGCAGAGGCCAAGGTGCTCAAAGGTCTGGCAGTTTTTCACTGAGAGTGCAGACGACCAACGAACAATGGTGTGCAACCTTTGTCGCGCCAAGATCAGCCGGGGTGCCACCACCACCAGCCTCACCACCACCAGCATGCGCAGACATATGATGGCCAAGCACCCCACAAGGTGGGACGAAGGCCGTTCACCGCCTCTGGTTTGCACCGCTGCCTCTCCCCCTGTGCCCCAACCTGCCACTGAGATCCAACCCCCCTCTGAGGACACAGGCAGTACCGTCTCCTGGCCTGCACCCACACCCTCAACTCCGCTGACCTTGGCCCCATCCACCAATGTCTCTCAGCGCACCGTCCAGCCGTCGCTAGCGCAAGTGTTGGAGCGCAAGCGCAAGTATGCCGCCATGCACCCGCACGCTCAAGCGTTAAACGTGCACATAGCCAAATTTATCAGCCTGGAGATGCTGCCGTATAGGGTTGTGGAAATGGAGGCTTTCAAAGGTATGATGGCGGCCCCGCGCTACTTAGTTCCCAGTCGCCACTACTTTTCCCGATGTGCCGACCCAGCCCTGCACGACCACGTCTCCCGCAACATTGTACGCCCCCTCACCAACGCGGTTACTGGCAAGGTCCACTTAACAACGGACACGTGGACAAGCAAAGGCGGGCAGGGCCACTATATCTCCCTGACGGCACATTGGGTGAATTTAGTGGAGGCTGGGACAGAGTCAGAGCCTGGGACCGCTCACGTCCTACCCACCCCCAGAATTGCGGGCCCCAGCTCGGTGGTGGTATCTGCGGCGGTGTATGCTTCCTCCACTAAACCACCCTCCTCCTCCTCCTACGCAACCTCTGTCTCGCAATCAAGATGTGTCAGCAGCAGCACGTCGCCAGCAGTCGGTGTCGCGCGGCATGGCAGCACAGCGGTGGGCAAGCGTCAGCAGGCCGTGCTGAAACTACTCAGCTTAGGAGAGAAGAGGCACATGGCCCACGAACTGCTGCAGGGTCTGACAGAGCAGACCGACCGCTGGCTTGCGCCGCTGAGCCTCCAACCGGGCATGGTCGTGTGTGACAACGGCCGTAACCTGGTGGCGGCTCTGCAGCTCGGCAGCCTCACGCACGTGCCATGCCTGGCCCACGTCTTTAATTTGGTGGTTCAGCGCTTTCTGAAAAGCTACCCATGCTTGTCAGACCTGCTCGGAAATGTGCGCTGGCTCTGCGCACATTTCCGCAAGTCCCACACGGACGCTGCCACCCTGCGCACCCTGCAACATCGGTTTCATCTGCCAGTGCACGGACTGCTGTGCGACGTGCCCACACGGTGGAACTCTACGCTCCACATGTTGGCCAGGCTCTATGAGCAGCGTAGAGCTATAGTGGAATACCAACTCCAACATGGGCGGCGCAGTGGGAGTCAGCCTCCTCAATTCTTTACAGAAGAGTGGGCCTGGTTGGCAGACATCTGCCAGGTCCTTGGAAACTTTGAGGAGTCTACCCAGATGGTGAGCGGCGATGCTGCAATCATTAGCGTCACCATTCCTCTGCTATGCCTCTTGAGAAGTTCCCTGCAAAGCATAAAGGCAGATGCTTTGCGCTCGGAAACAGAGGCGGGTGAAGACAGTATGTCGCTGGATAGTCAGAGCACCCTCCTGTCTATATCTCAGCGCGTTGAGGAGGAGCATGAGGAGGATGAGGAGGAGGGGGAAGAGACAGCTTGGCCCACTGCTGAGGGTACCCATGCTGCTTGCCTGTCATCCTTTCAGTGTGTATGGCCTGAGGAGGAGGAGGGGGAGGAGGAGGAGGAGGATCCTGAAAGTGATCTTCCTAGTGAGGACAGCCATGTGTTGCATACAGGTACCCTGGCACACATGGCTGACTTCATGTTAGGATGCCTTTCTCGTGACCCTCGCATTACGCGCATTCTGGCCACTACGGATTACTGGGTGTACACACTGCTCGACCCACGGTATAAGGAGAACCTTTCCACTCTCATACCCGAAGAGGAAAGGGGTTCGAGAGTGATGCTATACCACAGGACGCTGGCGGACAAACTGATGGTAAAATTCCCATCCGACAGCACTAGTGGCCGAAGGCGCAGTTCCGAGGGCCAGGTAGCAGGGGAGGCACGGAGATCAGGCAGCATGTACAGCACAGGCAGGGGAACACTCTCTAAGGCCTTTGACAGCTTTCTGGCTCCCCAGCAAGACTGTGTCACCGCTCCCCAGTCAAGGCTGAGTCGGCGGGAGCACTGTAAAAGGATGGTGAGGGAGTACGTAGCCGATCGCACGACTGTCCTCCGTGACGCCCCTGCCCCCCCCCCCCCGTACCCGCCTGTCAACCGACTGTGCCGACAGGCTTACACTCATCAAGATGAACAAAGCCTGGATTTCCCCAGACTTGTCTTTTCCACCAGCGGACAGCAGCGATACCTAAGCAATACGTAGGCTGCACCCGCGGATGGAAGCATTGCTCTCTATCACCATCAAAAACGGGGACCTTTTAGCTTCATCAATCTGTGTATAATATTCATCCTCCTCCTCCTGCTCCTCCTCCTGAAACCTCATGTAATCACGCCGAACTGGCAATTTTTCTTAGGCCCACAAGGCTCAGTCATATAATTTTTGTAAACAATTTTTATACGTTTCAATGCTCATTAAAGCGTTGAAACTTGCACCTGAACCAATTTTTATTTTAACTGGGCTGCCTCCAGGCCTAGTTACAAATTAGGTCACATTAACCAAAGCGATTAATGGGTTTCACCTGCCCTCTTGGTTGGGCATGGGCAATTTTTCTGACATACATTAGTACTGTTGGTACACCAATTTTTTGGGGCCCTCGCCTACAGTGTAACCCAATTAATTTTTTGCCCACCTGCATTAAAGCTGACGTTACATCAGCTGTGCTGGGCACTGCAATGGGATATATATATATGTACCGCCGGTGGCTTCCTGGCACCCACCCATGCTGTCGGTTCACACGGAGTTGTAACTGCATGTGTCCACTTCTAAAGAACCCCAGTCTGACTGGGGCATACAGTGTGGGCCGAAGCCCACCTGCATTAAACATGACATTACCTCAGCTGTGCTGGGCAATGCAATGGGATTTATTTATGTACCGCCTGTGGCTTCCTGGGACCCTCCCATGCTGTCGGTCCACACGGACTTCACAATAGGGAGTTGTACCTGCCTGTGTCTACTTATAAAGAACCCCAGTCTGACTGGGGCATGCAGTGTGGGCTGAAGCCCACCTGCATTAAACATGACATTACCTCAGCTGTGATGGGCAATGCAATGGGATATATTTATGTGCCGCCGCTGGCTTCCTGGCACCAATCCATGCTGTCGGTCCACAGGGACTTCACAATAGGGAGTTTTACTTGCCTGTGTCTATGAATTAAAAACCCCGGTCAGGTTGGGGCATGCAGTGTGGGCCGAAGCCCACCTGCATTTAATCTGACGTTAGCTCTGCTGTCCATGGCACAGCAATGGGATACATTTATGTACAGCCGGTCGGTTGCAGGGAGCCACCCATGCTGCGGGTGCACACGGAATTCTTATTGCAGAGTTGTACCTGCCTGTGACTATTTATAAAAAATCGCGCTCTGACTGGGGCATGCAGACACCTTGACAGAATGAATAGTGTGTGGCACATAGGTTCCCCATTGCTATGCCCACGTGTGCAGCTCCTGATGGCGGTGGCACAGGATTATATTTCTCATTGCTTCTGTACAGCATTGTGGGCTATCGCCCCGCCCCTTTTAAAGAGGGTCGCTGCCTAGCTGTGCCAACCCTCTGCAGTGTGTGCCTGCGGTTCCTCCTCATGGCAGACGCACTTATAAATAGACATGAGGGTGGTGTGGCATGAGGGCAGTTGAAGGCTGCGCAAGGACACTTTGGTGTGCGCTGTGGACACTGGGTCGTGCGGGGGGTTGGGCAGCATGTAACTCAGGAGAAGTGGCAGAGGAGTGTCATGCAGGGAGTGATTGTGCTTTGTTGGAGGTAGTGTGGTGCTTAGCTAAGGTATGCATTGCTAATGAGGGCTTTTCAGAAGTAAAAATTGTTGGGAGGGGGGAGGGAACTCTTGCCGCTATTGTGGCTTAATAGTGGGACCTGGGAACTTGAGATGCAGCCCAACATGTAGCCCCTCGCCTGCCCTATCCGTTGCTGTGTCGTTCCCATCACTTTCTTGAATTGCCCAGATTTTCACAAATGGAAACCTTAGCGAGCATCGGCGATATACAAAAATGCTCGAGTCGCCCATTGACTTCAATGGGGTTCGTTACTCGAAACGAACCCTCGAGCATCGCGAAAATTTCGTCCCGAGTAACGAGCACCCGAGCATTTTGGTGCTCGCTCATCTCTAGTTTTAAACTATAATGTGATTGTTCTCTGTAAGAGAAACCAAGTAACCTTGTAGATCTGATACCTTTTAATGGCTACCAAAAAGACATAATGTTATAGCGAGCTTTCAAACCTACTTATGGTTCTTCTTCAGACTTAATGGAATAGATACTTCTCCTGCTCCTGCCCTGGCTGACCTGCACTCCACAGGCAAACAGGATCTAATCATTAACCCTTTTGGGACCCACCAATTGCTTGTATGTTTTAAACACCAGCTGAACTGACGAAGGGGCTATCCCCGAAATGCATTTTCATAAGCTGATCACATACTTTATTAAATAAAAGTTGAAGTTTTCCAAACCTTTGGTCACTTTCTACTTGCTTTAACCTGGAGCGTTGCACCTTCTCCACTGCCAGTTTTTTAGTCCTATTCTCTTACTCTATCACGCCAACCCACATGGTACATCATCTGGTCAGGCAGCACCTCCACTATTGAAGTTACCACTTCACTCTCTTCACCACTTATGTACTGGATTTCCCTGAAAATAGGCCCTACCCTGATAGTAAGACCTATTGGGTTTTCGGGGGAGGCTTGAAATATAAGGCCTCTCCCGAAAATAGGACCTAGCTAATGTGCCCGAGAAAATAAAAACAATACTCACTTGGTCTGCCGCGTTCTGATGCCTCCCGATGGTGAATGACATTACTGAATGGCTGTAATTAGCTCATGGAGCACTGGCTGTGATTGGCTGCAAGCGCTCGCTTAGCCAATCACAGCGTTCGCTTTGCTGGAAGTGGGGTATTCAAACCCCCGTCACCAGCAGTAGACAGCTCTGAGATGAGGAGGATGCCGCGCCGCTGCCGGACACCATCGGGAGGCGTCGGTACGCCTCGGACCAGGTGAGTATAAGGCTCCCCCCGAAAATAAGACACTGCACCCTTTTGGGGGCAAAAAAATATTTTGGGGGAAACGCAGTAGTATCATTGTTCACAACAAACACAACTGTATGGGTTTTGCTCCACCCCTCTTTTTACTCCTCGTCCACATAATGTTATAGCGAGCTTTCAAACTTACTTAGGGTTCTTCTTCATACTTAATGGAATAGATCCAATGAGGTATAGATATATATATATATATATATATATACGTACATATGAAAAAGCACAGACATGGTGTGATTAATTTGCACTTAAAATAATACCATACAGGATGAGTGGAGGAGTAAATACTTATTTAATTGATAAGGAAAGTTTTATGGTCCCTGGTGTTAGGGGGTCACCAGGCCTGTGTGTTATCTCTGCTATCAATTTCTCATATTCTCCAGTGATGCATGAAGCGGCTTCCAATGTTGATTCCGGTCAAGAGAGTGTCAAAGGTGGTTGTAAACTTGTACTTACATTTCTTCTATGAGAGTGCATGTGGAATCCAGCTCTGCCTCAAAGTAGACAGTTTACACTGAACGATGCAGCACAGACCATGGTCTGCATGAAAAATCGGACAAGTGATTTGCATGATATTTTCGTGACACATAAAAGAGGCTTAACTTTGTAAATGTTCATTTGTACAGCTTGCACTGATTCAGAAGAGACCTGTATTTCAGTTCTGAGCTGTATACAAAGTTTTGCTTGTTGTCATTGGATACAATCAGCAAGTTTGTTGGCAGATACATTTTTCACAGTTTTGCTTTAGCAATTATCTTCGACCTTATAAGGTAGCAAAACAATTAATTTTGATCACAGTACAATACCCCACTGTGCCTGATGCATAGACTAAATTACTAAGAACTGATATCAACTGAACAAACCTTCTGTAAACATTATTTTGGGACATAGGTGTACAGTATTTGCAGTTTGTAGACAATTACCTTTTTAGCTAAATGAATTTGATCTGTAAACTAAATAGAGTTAAAATGTAAACATTGGGGACCTCTCACCTAGAAACCATTAAAGGGGCCTCAAAAATAACTTGGCTTAAAATGTAAAAAAAAAAATACTGTTCTGTACAATACTATATAATTACTATTAAAAAAACTAAACAAAAACAACCATTTAGGCTGGGTTTACACAGGGCCGATTCTCGACGGAAATCTCGTGAGATTTCCGCCGGGAGAACCGCTGCTTCAAAACCCGCGGCGGCCCTAACAGCGAGCATGACTTTGTTCCAACTTCCTTTCTTCCATTAAATTATGTTTTACCTGAAAATTCTGCAGTGTTTTAGAGTGATCAAAGATTGAACACAAGCTTGTGGCCAGAAGTTCAGGGCTCTGGGAGTAATGTCCACTGGACATCTCTCCTCCAACTTCTCCCCAGCCAGCTCACCTTGATTGACAAGTCTCTCAAACTCAACAAACATTTTTCAACTAATTTGACGATGAAATAATGTTAAACTATGATTTATCTAGAAAGCACTACAGTGATTTAGAGCAAAGCATAGTTTAATGGGGTTTTCTGGGACTTTGCTATTGATGACGTATCCTCAGGACAGGCCATTAATAGTTGATCGGTAGGGTGCTGCTGCATGAGATACCACGGATCAGCTCTTTGCTGAACCAGCTGTCATTGCAGCTGTGCCTGTATTACCAAACCGGACAGCTGCACTATGGACAAACAACCTGGAAATATACATACCTTTGAAATCCTGTATGGTTACTTATCATTCATTGCTTAGCTTTAACCCCTTCCTGCTCCAGGGTGTAAGTTTACGTCCTGGCAGCAGGGTACTTTCCGCAACAAGGTGTAAACTTACCTCCTGGGGATAGTGCGAGATCAAAAGAGAATTGCGCTATCTGGCAGCGGGAACCGGCTGTCACTGATAGCCGCCCTGCAACAGCAGGGGTTTATCAGAGCAGCAACCCCCACTGTTAACCCCTTACCTGCCGCGATCTATGTAGAAAATAAGCCCTCACAGAACTCCGCCTATGAAAAAATAAAAAAGTTATAGGACTTTAAATACAGTGATTTAGAAAAAAAAATATTCCCAAAAAAAATTTTATTGCAAAAAAAAGTGGAAAAACCTAAAAAAAATATTAGAATTTTGGTATTGTTGTAATCGCACCGATCCGCAGAAGAAATGCATTGTGTCATGATTAACCATGATTAACTCTGTAAAAAAAACTAAACAAAATCTATCGGAGAATTTATGCATTTTCTCTCCCAGTTATCATAAAAAAAATCATAAAAGTTTTAAAATATTGTCTATGTACCCAAAAATGACACCAATAAAAACTACAGTTCGCCATGCAAAAAACAAGCCCCTACACGGACATGTGGACAGAAAAAAAAGGTAAGGCTTTGGAAAATTGAAGATGAAAATCCGCCAAAAAGCGTTGCGTCCTTAAGCTCAAAATAGGCCATGTCCTTAAGGGGTTAAAGGGGTTGTCCCGCGCCGAAACGGGGTTTTTTTTTTTCAATAGCCCCCCCGTTCGGCGCGAGACAAACCCGATGCAGGGATAAAAAAAAACAAACGGGTAGTACTTACCCGAATCCCCGCGCTCCGGTGACTTCTTACTTACCTTGTGAAGATGGCCGCCGGGATCTTCACCCTCGGTGGACCGCAGGTCTTCTGTGCGGTCCATTGCCGATTCCAGCCTCCTGATTGGCTGGAATCGGCACACGTGACGGGGCGGAGCTACGAGGAGCCGCTCTCTGGCACGAGCGGCCCCATTCAGAAGGGAGAAGACCGGACTGCGCAAGCGCGTCTAATCGGGCGATTAGACGCTGAAGATTAGACGGCACCATGGAGACGAGGACGCTAGCAACGGAACAGGTAAGTGAATAACTTCTGTATGGCTCATAATTAATGCACAATGTACATTACAAAGTGCATTAAAATGGCCATACAGAAGTGCTTAACCCCACTTTGTTTCGCGGGACAACCCCTTTAACCATGATGATGTGCCACTTCTAATTTTAGCTATGATTTTGCTTTATGTGACCACGTGAGAGGTAATTTAGATGGAACATAAACAAAACAGCCAATCCTTCCTATTTGGAGCACTTTAGAAGATTGTTTACATTAGTGGCTCAGCAAAAGACATAATCTTACCAGTATTAAGTATCCCTACATTAGGCTGGTGAGCCAGGAATCATGTACCTGCTTGCTTGACCAAACAATGACAACCACACTTGGAGAAAGTCTTTGTCATTTCACCAAGACTACAGCAAAAATAATTAAAAATAAATCAGTTTGAAGGTAACTATAATGTATGATGGCCAACGCATTGATCCTGGTGATGCCCATAACAACTAATAAAGGGCCTTTTTAAAGGGATATTCTTGTTTCTGCAAATACATTTTATGTTCATACAAGTCATACCATTTTGCAATCATTTAGTAGAGGTTTCATTCTTTACATCCAGGAGTTAACAATTTTCACTAGTTATGTGATGATGTCTGATTTTTATAACTATATTTTTTCTAACCTTTTTACACACAATGTACAGCTCCATAAGACAAAAACATTTTGACCTTTGAACCCAGCTATTACATTGTATAAAGGCTATAATTTAGATATATAATTACAGGTGTAATATAATCTAGGTGAAAGGTCTTTATGCAAGTGCAGCAACCCAGACGTAGGAGGTATCAAGCAGCAAGGGGAAAATGAGACGGTAGTCACGGTGGCTCTGCTGCTCCTCCTGGCGGAGTGGAAAAGATGCTGAGGTCTAGGGTCTAACTTCAACAGTGGTAAAAATAATAAAATGAAATAATAAAAATAACAAAATAGGCAGCTGTTATGGCCTGCGTATGGGAAGATGTTAGTTGTCATGACACCAGTCCTTATATGGGTATGGACCCATTCCGTAGAAAAATAACAAAACACAAAAAGTGGAGAACTAAACAAAAATGCGGGTAGTAGTCCTGGCACTCCTGTAGTGTCATGTGGTACCTCAGTGCAGCTGTTGTAGGTGGTAAGAAGCTCTTCAGGAAGCAGACTTTAGATGAAAACACAATTCCAACTTTATTAGCAAAGTTCTTTGTCTCAACAGCAGTAACACCATGCCCATTACTGTGATATTATTTAGATCACAGAATCCACGTGCATCATTTACTATAGATTCATTTAACTGACTTGGACTATAAAGGGTTAACCAGTGACTTGCTTGCTGGCTTAACACTGCTTGTTTCTCTTTATCTCTCCTACTGAAACTCCAGAATAAACTTGGCTTGTTAATACTCACACTTTAGATCTTCAAGATCCTCACCGCACTGGCTATTAGTCAAGATGGTCTCCTTGTTCCTCCCCAGTCTCTATCTCAGGTTCCTCTGGACTAGACTCTCTCCAGGCCTGGACTAAACTAGCTAACCCTGCCCACTCTCTACCTTTTATACCCTTCTCCTCAACCAATCTTAATCTAGGGGAAATCTCTCTATCCTATCCCAGACTAGCTAGGGGTGACTGACAGGTACTATAGCTGGTATGGGTGTTCTGCTACATCATGCAGTGTTAGGTAGCATAAACACATCTAATTAACACATGTAAAGTCAAACACTCATAATTTCACATAGTTTATGTATTTAAAGATGTATATACACACATTTTACATGAGGTAGCTATAGCACTGCTGTGGGAACCCAACTCTGGGGTACTACACAAGGGTCCTTAAGTTTTTCTGTATCGTGACTCTATGACCTTCTCAGGATGTTTTTTAATATTGCTGTGCTACATGGCATTATGTTTTTTTTTACTATTGGTGACATTTTTTGCTTATAGAATTGTGATTTGTTATGAACATTCAGAATTGAAGGAAATACCAAAATTCAGTCAAAAATTTAAGGTACTTTTTTGCCACTCAAGTTTATAGATCCATTGAAATCCATCCTTGTATCCCAGCTTAAGAAATTTTGAACTAAAGTAAGATTAGAATATTCATATAACTCATATTCATAATTCATATATAAACATATTGTATATGATAGAGAATATGTAATACTAGCAAATCACTATTGTGGAGCAATGCAGAAACTATTTAAATTTGATATATTGCTAATTCAAGCTAATTCAAGTTCTTCCCAGTCCCATGAAGTTCCATCACTCAAGTTGCTCCAGTGTGACACATTGGACTCCAGAGCTAAATTTCACTCGTATTCATATAAAGCTTTTCAATTACCCAAAATATTTCATCATTATTGGATGAAGAAAATCTCTACTTTCCAATGGTTAGCCTAAGAATTAATGGGGTTGTCTCAAAGACATTCACTTGCAGACTGTGGCCCTAAAGTAGGCTCCTGAAACCCCCAACAAGCAGCTGGTTTTGTCTGGGGAAGCAATAGCAAGGGGAATGTAGTATTACATAGCAGCTATTCAGATACAATATGATGACAGTTCAACTCTGTCCTAACGGGAGCCACAGAACAGCTGCCGTCTATTCTGGTTCACAGTGCGGGATGCCCTTTATGATGTGCATATACCCTAGTAGGGCATATACAGATGTAGAAAAGTTAAAAGGAGTTGTCCAGCTGTAAACTATTGATGGCCTATTGCCAAGGCAGACCATTGAGAGTAGATCAGGGGAATCTGCCACCAAGGATTCCCATCAGTCAGTTGTTCTCTTGGCCAGCGCATTTGGTCATCAATGGTACAAGGGGTAAAAGTTCCAGAATACCCATTTAAGCCACACCCAATGTGCCTGAAACCCCTTCAAGAAATGCACATTTTGTGATATATTTCTACAAGAGACCCCCTTATAAAACTCATTTTGCAGGACAATAGGGGAAAAAAATGAGACACATAGTGTCCTTTTTCACAGCTCAAGCTGCCTTTGTATAAGGCCCTTTAGTAGGAATGCTAAAGTACATTCCATTACAATAAATGATATTTTATAAGAGCCAATACACATAGCTAAAAAGCTTGGAAAAGGCTGCAGATTAGCTATTACACAACATAGTTTTTCATAACACTCATTGTGCTTTGTATATGATGACAATATTTGACAATATATACTTTACAACATGGGTGTCAAACTCATTTTCACTGAGGGTCACATCAGCCTCATACCTGCCTTAAAAGTGCCGATTGTAATTGTAAGACTGTATAGTAATAGTGACTATCATAGTCCCTGCAGTAGTAATACTGTCCCCATAGTGGCCGCAGTAGTAATAATGCCCCCATATTGGCACCAGTAGTAATAATGACCCCCCTTAGTGACTCCAATAAAAATGGGCCCCTAATTGTGGTAGCAGTAATAATAGTAACCCTTTATAGTGACCCAAGTAATAATAGTGACCCCAGTAGTAATTGTGACCCCTTTAGTGACCCCAATAGTAATAGTGACCCTCATAGTGACAATAGTAATAATAGTGACCCCCATTGTAGACCCAGTAGTAATAGTAACCCCCATAGTGGCCCCAGTAGTAATAGGGTCCCCCATGGTGCTCCAATAGTAATAGTGATCCCAATAGTAGCCCCAATAATGAACCCTATTGTTGACCCAATAGTAATAGTGATTCCCCATAGTGGTGCCAATAGTAATAATGACTGCCATTGTGACTCATGTAGTAATAGTGTCCCAAATATTGGCCCCAGTAGTAATTAGTGACCCTCATAGTAGTCCAAGTAGTAATAGCGATCCTCCTGTTGGTCTCTGGCCAGGCAGCATCATTACAAGCTTTCTACTTACCCAGCCTGAAGCCCCAATCTGGCGCAAAGCAGAGTCTGTCACTGCTGACCTCTTTCCCCTCAGTTTCTACTCTACGTACAGGACGGTTGATGGTGGTTGGGGAGCTCAGCAGTCACAGACTCAGTACTGACACCACTGGCCACTGCTACAGGCATGCTGAATGAAATGCCTATTAGGTTGCTGCCCAGCTGGTGTGCCCCATAAAATGAGGTGACAGGCCGCACTGACCCTGCAGGCCTTATGTTTGACATGTGTGCTTTAGAACTTTAGCAGTAAGTTTGCAAGCAAAACATTCTATTTTTTGTGGGGGGAGTGTCTTATTTTTGCTATGCGGCCTTGTGATTTCTTTGTGTGCCCCTCTATTAGACAACCCTGTTAACTAATCAAACAGACCAAGTATTACTATCCCTAAAGTGTGAAGTCTCATTCACTTGGTAATAAAAACATACTACAAAAAATTGAATGAATTCAATAAATGGGTGAGTGCTGCCTCTGATTGGCTGAGCGCAGGGACCAATCACAGGCAGCTCTCAGCTGTCATTCAATAGCTGAGAGCTGCCTCTGATCGGTCACAATGCTCAGCCAATCAGAGGCAGCTAGAGATGAGTGAGCATACTCGCTAAGGACAAATGCTCGATCGAGCATTGTCCTTAGCGAGTATCTCCCCGCTCGGGAGAAAAGGTTCGGCTGCCGGCGCTGGTGATAGGTGAGTTGCGGCTGTCAGCAGGGGGGAGCGGGGGGGGGGAGAAAGGGAGAGAGAGATCTCCCCTCGATTCCTCCCTGCTCTCCCCTGCAGCTCCCCGCCCGCTGCCGGCAGCCGAATCTTTGCTCCCGAGCGGGCAGGTACTCGCTAAGGGCAATGCTCGATCGAGCAAGTGCCCTTAGCAAGTATACTTGCTCATTTCTAGAGGCAGCCCTTTCAGCAGGTGGAGATTTTAAATCCCCGCCTGCTGAAATCACTTCACAGCAGTGCAGGAGAAGAGCTGGATGCGCCTGAGCCCCAGCAGCTGCAGAGAGGTGAGTATACTTTTTTTTTTATTTTTCACACATTTTAGGGATGTGTTTCAGGGAAGGACTTATATTTAAAGCCCTTCTCCGAAAATCACTGCAGAGCTTGCCGGCAGCCCGTTTCTTTCAATGGAGCTGGCTGTAGCGCCGGCTCCATTGAATTTAATGGGAGAACATTGCGGTCCGCTGTCACAGCTGTGGCAGAGAATTTCTTCATCTCCACAGGAAGTTCCATTGTCACTGAACACTGTGGCAATGCTGTCACAGTGCCCAGTGACAATGGGACTCCCCGCAGAGATGAAGAAATCCTCTTCCACAGCTGTCACAGCTGTGGCAGAGGATCGCAATCTCCTCTATATGTCGATGGGGCCACTGCTGCTACCGTCGGCCCCATTGACCTAAGGTGAAACCCCGGGGTGTGACAGCATCCAGGGGTTTCACATCCAAGGAATCCCCTGCTGCAGCTGTGACAGCTGCAGCAGGGGATAGTGGGCACATCACTTTTTGAGCGGAAAAAGCGCGGCTAGGTCCGGTTTTTCCTGCGTGCCACCCGCTTTAATTCGCGCATCAAAACTCCCGTGTGACTGAGCCCTAATTGATCACGACATGGGTGTGTCCTGCGATGATGTGAATGGGCCCAACAGCACAAAAAAGTACAGCAGAATACGCAAATAAATTTGACACCCAGCGATAGCGCTTCCTTCACAGCACTATTTTGTCCTGCTACCGCGAGCATATCTACGCCTACACTCATTTGCAGGAGCCTTTAGGCTATATTTACATGGCCAATTTTCATGCACTTAATAATTATTTCCTGTGGATTAAGTGATTTTTCGCTTGCAGCAAAAGTGCTAGTGCAAAAGATCACAGAATGTCATATTTTGGGGCTCAAGAATCGCCCCTTATTTTCTATTGGTGTGTGAAAAAATTGCATTGCACTCCCATGCCATGCGGTTTGCATGTGAATGCGATGCGTTTTTTACCATAATAAGTACAACATGTGATATTTTATATGCATGTGAAAAACACATGTGTAAATCACATGTGCAGCGATGTGATGTGTTTTTCTGACAGAACACATCATAGTTGCAAGTTTATGAGTGTGATATTGGTACGGATTTACGTTTTAATGATACCTTTCATCCACTACAGATAGTTTATTTTTATGGGAGGGCTTATTTTTAGGGAAAACTGTAGTAACAGTAAACCGCAGGCTTTGCACTCCATGTAACTTTATATTGGAACGCACGTTGCATTCTATGGTATCATGTGACCCACGGTCCTCCGTCAATTGACTATCTCCTCCTCTGATGACGCCATATGCTAATCAGTTTGGCGTCCAGCGTGTCTTTCATGAGTGCATTACATGTTTTATATATGTTTTTTCTGTCCTATATGTCATTTTGTTTTGTTTGAAAAAGGCGTTGGTTGTTATACACCGAAAAGCATTGCAATAAAGTATGGTATAGTCTATTATACTTATTCTTGATTTTTCTGCCTGACTTCCCCAGACCCGGTCAGCGCAGAGACAACTTTCTGTTTGAATTTCGATATTGGTGCGGTACAATTTTCTTAAACCAATATTGCATTTACGTTTTACTGTTACCATTCAGCCACTACAGATAGTTTACGTAGACCTGGAGTTATTTTGTAAAGATAGTTGTATTCACACGAAGACCCACTTCAAGAAGGTGGATTGAATAGTTTTTATACTATAAAAGCTGCCATGCGAAGCACTGGAAGAATAATATACCCCACAGCCAAATGAAAAGATTTAGGAGAAACTGCTCCCTGAAAAGTGATTTTGAAACCCAAGCTGAAATATTAAAAAAGCGGTTTAAAGAAAAACATTACCCTGAGAAGTTAGTTGATAACGTGTATAAGAGACTCCTGGAAGAAGAAGGCTTTGACAGAGATAGAGTCAATAAACAGACTACTAGAGATGAGCGAGTATACTCGCTAAGGCACATTACTCGAGCGAGTAGTGCCTTAGCCGAGTATCTCCCCGCTCGTCTCTAAAGATTCGGGGACCACTGTGGAGCGGGGAGCGGCGGGGGAGAGCGGGGAGGTACGGAGGGGAGATCTCTCTCTCGCTCTCTCCCCCCCCCCCCCCCCCCCCCCCCCCCGCAACTCACCTGTCACCTGCGCCGGCCCCCGAATCTTTAGAGACGAGCGGGGAGATACTCGGCTAAGGCACTACTCGCTCGAGTAATGTGCCTTAGCGAGTATACTCGCTCATCTCTACAGACTACTAATAATAAAGAAAAAAGAAGAAGAATATTGAACCTGGAAAAAAAGTAGTGTTTATCACAAAATAAAGTCAAAATCATAGTAGCATTAAAAAAATGTTGCAAAAAAACTGGAGTATCCTTGAAAATGATCTAAATAAATGATCGAAAAAAATTTTGATAAAAATCCGAGACTCATTTTTAAAAGGAATAAAACATTACAAAATATTCTAGCCCCGTCATACCCCAGAAAAAAAGGAGACTTTTATAAATAAAACTAAAAACACCCTTGGAGCAGAGTGCAAGTGTTGTCAGCACATAACCCATAAAAGAAGAGAAATAAACCAAGAACACGAAACAATCACATTTAAACAGAGAATGAATTGTGCTGGCAAAAGAATCATTTACTTGTTAGAATGCCCCTGTAATAAAAAATATATTGGTAAAATAAACAGAAAACTCATCTATCACAGCATAGATTTAATGTTAAAAATGGTATCACTAATCACAGTATCCCACATCATTTTTTAAAATTCCACAATATGGTGTTAGATAAAGGGTTACCACTGGGGGTGCTGGTGTCTGGTCTGTGCGGGTTGCTCCCCCGGGCGTGGTTGGGGCCCGGGCTGGTGGCTCTGTCCAGGGTTCCCCCGCGCTCGTGGTTGGTTGCAGCAACCCATCTTGGGTCCTGCGCTGGCTCGCCGGACCGCTGGTCGGCTGCGTGGTGCTTGGTTGAATGCACGCCATCGGGGGGAGGTGCTTGTATGACTCCCTCCAGGCATCAGGTGACTTAGACCCACCCCCTTGGGCAGGGTTGTTCTGCATATAAGCCTTGCTGGCCCAGACCTCTGTGCCAGTGTTTGTTTTGACTGAGTCCTGACTACACCTGCATACTTTGACCTGACTTTTGTACTTAGACCTCTGCTTGTTTCTTGGACCTTGCCTTTGCCTTATCCTCCTGTACCTCGCTTGTGACCTTTTGGTTTTGACCCGGCTTGCTTCCTGACTTGTCTCTAGTTTGGTTCTCCGTGTTCTCGTTGTCACACGGTTCCCACCTGTCTGTCCCTGTCCCTCCTTCTAGTGCAGCACAGGGACCGTTGCCCAGTTGTCTCCCTGGGGTTTAGCCCAGGGGGGTAAGTAGGTAGGGACATGGGAGAGGGTTGGCGTAGGGAATCCCTGTCCATCTGCCCTGGCCAGCCCTAACAGAGGACATTAGAGGGTTAGAAGTCACACTGATCGAATATATCATGTCCAATTCCACTGAAGAAATCTGAAAAAAAGAGATGTATTGGATTTTTCGTTTACAAACATTAACCACACAAGGTCTGAATGAGCAATTAAAGAAAATATAAATCAAGTATTATATAGATCAGCTATGAGAATTTTCTATTATAATAGTACTTTTTATATAGACCTTGCAGCATTATTAATTGTAATCTTTCTATGATGTTTTAACTGTTTATTGTAATGTCCTAAATTTTAGATGTTTCCATCTTTGATTGATATGTTTTGCACTTTAATATTAATTTATAGCCTGGCTTGTACTCATTTAAATGAGTAGCTAGGAATCACACAAATCCACAATAGACAAGACTAATGCAGTCATTTTAATTTGCCCTCAATCATATTGTTGTTACTTTTTTGTTAATGAGTTGCAGTCACGTTAGCATTCAAGATATACTGTATTTCCCTAAAAACAATACACTGTCTTATGTTAATTTTTGCCTCAAAAGAGGCAGTGTCTTATTTTCAGGGGTGTCTTATACTTATCCAGCCGCCGCTGTTTGTGTCCCTTGCGCTGATCCTTGTGCTGCTGCAGTTCTCCGCACTGACAGGATTCTCTTCTCCTGGTAACCGGGCTTTGAATACCCCACCTCCGATAAGCGCTGTGCTTGGTTCATTGAGCGCCGGCTTTGATTGGCTAGCGCTCGATCCAATCACAGTGCTCTCTTACCGGAGGTGGGGTATTCAAAGCCTCGTCACCAGAAGAAAATTCTGTCCGTGCTGAGGACTGCAACCTGCCACAGCGCCGTAGACCAGCGCAAGGGACACAGACGCCGGCAGCTAGGCGAGTATTGCTCTTTTTTTTAAGCTAATGAAGCTGGGGCTTATTTTAAGGGGACGGCTTATGGAAGGAAAATGGTAGAAACATTAGAACGCAGGCTTTGCGCTCCATGTGACTTTATAGTGAAACGCATGTTGCATTCCATGGTATCATGTGACCTACGTTCCTCCGTCAATTGATTATCTCCTCCTCTGATGACGCCATATGCTAATCAGCTTGGCGTCCAGCATATCCTTCATGAGTGCATTACATGTATTCTATATGTTGGTTCTGTCCTATATGTCATTTTCTATTGGTATACACCAAAACGTGTTGCAATAAAGTATAATATAGTCTATTATACCTATTCTTGATTTTTCTGCCTGACTTCCCCAGACCCAGTGAGCGCAGAGACAACTTTTTCTGTTTGAATTCTGATTTTGGTGCGGTACAATTTTCTTGGACCAATATTGCATTCACCCTTGTTAATACAACCATAAGCTGATACTAAGAAGAAGAAATTATGAAGAACTGCCCCTCTCTATTACTTACCTTTTGTGCTCATGAAGGCACATTTAGAAAAGTTCCTTGAGGCCTCTATCACATGAGGACCTACGCGTGCAACAATCACACGTGTGAAAAATTTGCGGCTATTAGAACCAATGGTTTCCTATGGGAACGTTCCCATAGGAAACCATTGGTTTTAATAGCTGCAAGTTTTTTACGCGTGTGATTTTTTGCGCACGTAGGTCCCCATGTGAATGAGCCTTCAGGCTGTATTTATGCTACTAAAGATCATTTTAGTCAGCAGCCGGACTTCCATCTGCAGGAGGCATGACAGTTTTGATGGATCCTAACAAATCCTGACACATCCCGTTGACCTCTAATTTATACTATCCTCGCTTTCAAAAATAATGGAACCTGACGGAAGGGAGATTCAGCATTTTCCTAGTAATAAAGGCGCCTTCACAGGAACGTATGCGTAAAAACGCTTGTCGCATTGCAGCATATTTGTGCATGAATACGTTTTGTTGAGGTTGTTTTGCGTGTGTCTGCGCATATTACTATACTTTTTGCGCCCACAGGGCCAGTTCACACATGTACGCGACACACCTTTTTCATGAATTAGGGGCTAATTAGCCTAATGAGGTCCAGATGTGTTCTTTTTCCTGCTTCCCCTTGTGTATTTACACACCTCCCAAAGACTTCTATGGGGCCACGGCTGTGGCTTAGCATGTTTTTGGGAAACCCTGCTGGCAAAACAATGAGAATAGAGCCCATTGATTTCAATGGGTTCATTCTCATTTTTATTTTTTGCACGCATGGTTCTCGAGGGTCAAATAAATAGTACCTACTCTATTTTGTGCAGATTTGCGCACCAAATAGCGCAATAGAAGTCTACAGGATGTGCACAAATGCCATGGGGGATAAACCCACTCATGCTGGAACCTTTTTTGGCTTGATAGTCATTTTATCAGGGCGGGGTGATTCCACTGCCCATGTGAGCTAGCGGAGTCTGCGCAAATACGCACAGTATTTGCACAGGCATGCGTGCAGAGAAAACATTTGTTCTCTGCACAAAAATGTTGCTTAGGATTGAGCGTATTTTGGAATATGCTCTTCTGAAGCCGCCCCAGCATTGTTTATTTTTGGACAGAAATGTGCCCGGTATTATGCAGTTCCATCAAATACACGAGATTACATAATTACACTCACATTAGCTGGCGCAGAATTGTGTAATTGCATAAAATGAAATGCAGCAGGTTCTATTTTACTACAGGATCCGTGACCGTAGAGCCCATTGTGCGCTATGGGCTGCATCATCGCTAAGCAGCAACACGGAAAAAACAACTAAATAAAAAAGTTGTACTGTACATGACCGCCTGCGGTCATACACGGTAATACACTCACAGACGGAATCCGGTGCGGGCCTCCTGTATGCGGAATCCGACCTGGTCGTGTGAGCCTGGCCCAATGCTGGTGGAAGATTTAGTCATCCACAAAGAAGATACAAGCTCCAAACTTTAAGGCGTATTTGGTTCATAATAACCCATCCTAAATCAAGTTTAATCACGTTTCAAGCTTTGCATTGAGCAAATATCTGGAGGTTGCAATGTAAAAGTGCTTAAGGACAACTCGTACGTCCAGGCTCTGTGTTTTCTGCAGACTATAATATAATAATAATCCTCGCACTGCTATGTACACTTTTATACGCACTAAACACATTAAAATGTTTAATAAAGGAGGTTCCTGCACAATAGCAACACTTGGCTAGGCAAATACTTCCTGCGCCAAGTTGCATTATAAAAAGTTCAAAAGTTAAATAGGAGTTGCTCAGTCACAGCCATAGAGCTGTCACAAGCCTCGGCACACATTGACTGTCCAACAAATAAATCAGAGTTACAACATAACTCCTGCGGTGAAGGAAAGCATTAAGTTCACCCCAGGGTCGCTCCTGCACAGGTACACAGCGCTGACACAGCATCTTTAGCGGATTAACCGATCAAGTATAATACTAACCAAACAAAAGTGATAGAAATACTATACAAAGAAAATGTTCCCAGAAGTTATGTAATTTCTAATACCAGCAGTTAGTAGTAGGTAAATAAATTAAATCTTACATTTCATGCATGTAATTATTATGGTCTTTAATACAGCTGTTGATAACACAGGATCACAGAAAAAAAAAATGTGTCCGATACTAAACCGAGTGGGTACTGGTGTATTTTGACACCACCGGAAGCTAGGGGTTTGACAGGGATTGCATGTAGCAACGCCCTTGGCACACCCCTAGCTCCCGATAGGGTGAAGAATGGAAGGTCCTAGCACCGTGTGTATTGCTTTAGTGCCTGGTTTGGAGGGTTAGTTTTCCTATTAGGCTTACTTATGTAAGCCTGACATGAAAATAAACCCTCAACCTAACCCTCCAAACCAGGCACTAAAGCAATAGGCACGCAGCAGTGCTCCCTCAGTGGTCCATGGCGGCAGTTTGTTGCAGCCACTGATGCAGCTGTCTGTTCTGTTCGGCCCCGCTAATGCCATGGTCACTCACTGTTAAGCAGCGCTGTCGATGCTGCTACCGCTCACACTGTTCATGCTGTCCTCCCGGTGTTGGGGATTGAACTAAACGCCACTCCCAGCCTTGCTCCATGCCTTGGCGCTGTCCTCACACGCATGTGCCTCTGCCTGTGCCACTGCTCCCAGCCTCAGAACGGCAGTGCCTGCTGGGCTCTGGCGCCACGACTCCCTGCATCGCCGCTGTCCCCTACCGGGTCAGAACTGCACTTGGGGCATTAAGCACGCCCCCAGCCAATCAGAAGCTGTGGCCGTGAAAAACTTTTCCCCCTTACTTCCGGTGGCGACATAATATACCAGTACCAAACGAGTGTGTAGATTCCAAATCTGTAGTCGGATTTTGCCCAGGACTTCGGGTACTAAGGTTATACACTATCATTGGCTATTCATACAGATGTGAGAAACTGACTTTATGTTGGTTATGCGTAACTAAATTATACTTCAAACCTGAGAGATTACAAAAACATGTTCACATCAACTAATGTGTAAATAAAAAGTTTACTTAAGTCTTTACGCAATGTGCACTTGTCTGTTGCTGACCGCTGCAGAAACCAGCAGTAGTCACCATCATGTTGGCGTTGAAGAGCCCTATTTTTTTCCATGATCACAATATTGTGATGGAATCTCTCATGTTCATCAATCACGTCACCCAAAAAATCCAGATGAGAATGTAAGAGATGAATTTTGAGCGACATTCGGCAGCCGAGTTGCTGATGCGCTGCTAAGGGCGCCCACCCACTGGCGATTTTTTTCCCTGCGAAATTCGCAGCATTTTTTTTTCTGCAGGGGTCTATGGGACTTGTAATGTTAAAATCGCGATCGCGCAAAATCGCAATTTACCGCGAAATCGCGATTTTGCGCGATCGCGATTTTAACATTACAAGTCCCATAGACCCCTGCAGAGAAAAAAATGCTGCGAATTTCTCAGGGAAAAAAAATCGCCAGTGGGTGGGCGCCCTAACATGTTACTTAAAAGTTCAGCATGGTTGTGAGCCTGATGGTTGCCAAGAAAGTTTTGCACAACTAGCATAAATGCATCCCAAGTGGCGAGTTCAAGTGTGCCCAAAGTGGGTCTGAATGTGTTATCACTCAGAAATTCGCAGATTTCACGACAAAAAAAAAAAAATCCTGCTTGTACTTTGGCTTCTGTTTTGGTTTTTCCAAACTTGTCCTTCAGATACTAGAAACCATTTCCATTCTGATCCATAGCCACGACAAAGTTTTCCATTAGGCCCAGCTTAATGTGAAGTGGTGGAAGGCACACTTTAATTGGATCAACCAGTGATGCGTGTAGCACATTGTATCTGCAAACAGTGTGCTCAACTCTGGATGGCCGCTGCATCACTTTGTAATGATCGTTCAAAATACTAAATATTCACAAACGCTGTCTATGTTGTAAGATTTGCACTCATATGCAGATTAGGTATATAAGCAATAATGTTATTGGATACAATCATAGAGAAGCACATTCACAATTAAAGTGGTTTTCCAGGCTATCCTTTGATGATCTACCATCAGGATAGGCCAGTGGTCCCCAACCTTTTTTGCACCAGGGACTGGCTTCAAGCACGACCATTTTTCCATGGCCCATCAGGGCGGGGTGGGGCAGGGGCTGGGCTTTGCTCATATGGGGGCAGGGTTTCAGTGGCCCCAGTAGTAATGCTATTACTACTGGGGCCGACATAGGGGACACTATTACTGATAGTATCCCATATATCAGCCCCAGAAGTAATAGCGCCCCCCACCCCCCTGAGACCCATATAATTACCCCTTCCTCCTCATGTTAGTGCTGCAACTCCTCTGCTCGGCACTGCTAGCAGCGCTGATTAGATCCTGTTCGTGATGCCAGAAAAAGCTAAACCTGCAACACCCCATGGGAGTGACCCTGGGCACCTAGCTAACGTGAAGAGCTGGGAGGGTTAAGTGCTGATGTGTCAAGGTAGCACTTACCATGTTTTGGTCCTGGAAGGAGGACATGCTGCTAAGGCTAGTGTAGATTGCATGCCAAGCTTTGACATTCCATTGGCAGGGAGTGCCAATAAAGGGGATGAGGGGGGTTGTAGTAGATATTACTTATGATGCCACCGTTCCCACACACCATTATTCTATGCTGCGGAGTAAATAACACAGAGACTTCTGTCTAGTATCTCGGATCCCTAGGAATGTTTAGGGCCCAGTATAACTTTTACTTGAAATAAACTTGTATAACAGGTAATTACAGGCACAATTTACTTGCAGTAGTTACAGGCTATATCTCAGAGGTAGGGAGGATACACAGGATCAATACGGCCCTACAGTCCAAACTATCTGTATGTCACCGGTCCTGGATTGGGAGGACTCTGGAGGATGAAAGGAGGCAGGGGTCACTCCGCATACACTCTGGTAAAAACACTTATTCAGAAGAGGCTTAGCCAATAAAGTACCTCTGTGCGGTGATCCTAACTGGCAGACAGACGCACAGGAAAACGCCTGTGGTGAGAATGGGTACCTGTTTTAGAAACTGAGGTTGCTCTCTCTCTCTCTCTGTTGCTGGGACTCACTCCTAATACATCCCTTCTCTAGATGCTATGGGATGTTGCTCTTTTTCCTCCATTTTCACTACATGGAAGCTAAAAGTGCTTCCATGAAGCTCTGTGTTAGCACACTCAGGTAGACAAGATAGAACTGCCTTCCCACTTTCAGACACTCACATTTATACCTTCACTTATATCACATGACACAAGAGAATAGATACATTCAGCAGACACAGCTGACAGGCAATGATTTTATGAACGTTAATCCTTTAGACGCCACAGCCGTGCAACACACATACAGAAAATGACATGAGGGTTTTGCACAGTGCATCCACATAAGACAATACATATATGACATTTATGGAGGGTACCAGGATGGTGTTCTGGGCCACTACACAAGTAAGAGGGCAGATGCCATAAAATGGAGGGTGAAAGTATGTCTAATAAAGGCAAGAAAATGAGACAGCAGTTTGTGTAAAGAGAAGCTTAAAGCGCTTGTGCGGCAATGTAGCAAATTGTAACCAATCAGTTTATTTATAGATAAGGAAAGTGATTAAGATTGTATAGATTGTATCAACTTTGTGTATAAAGGTGTATGTCCTGCTGTGTCCGGGGCTCAGACTTTGTATTATAGTCCTCTGAGCCTGTGCTGGTACAAATAAATTCCTATGCTTCCTGAAGAATCTGCCTCGGTGTCTTGAATCCCGCAACAATCTAAGCTACTCTTTTGCACACATGCTCCATATTTGTAACATACAATTCTGTATGAAGTTAGATTGAGGCAACTCACTTTCGATAAGCAATTCTTAAACTGCAGGTCTAGTTATAAAAGCTTTTGACATATCAAAGAGTCCGAATTTTCAGTGGTGATGGGACCTTGTACTGAAATCCTTACTATTTCCTAAAATGAAAGGACTGAAAAACATGTCCCATTGGCTTCAATGGGCATCTCTGACTAGAGGTAATGGGGCATTGAGCTCTGTAGAAACCTAAAAACAATCTCAAGAAACAATTTGGCTGCTGCATACAGCACACGGCACCTTCAACAAGTTTCAGCATCTTCTTATGGCAGTTTTTTGCATGTTTTTATATTCTATCCTGTTTACTTGTACTTTTTTATCTCACAGGGTACTTTGGCTGAGATGTTTGGGGTGAAGCATTACATGGAAGTAATGATGCTTTTAACCCATATAGAACACACAGGGCCCACATCTGATAACCAGCTTACTGTCACAGACACATCGTTTAGCAATGTTCCAGTCCGGGTGTATATACCTAAAGGGCAAACGGACACACTAAGAAGAGCAGTTCTCTTTATTCACGGCGGTGGATGGTGCGTAGGAAGTGCAGGTAAGTAATATTCTATAGACTGTAATGGGCTCATTCATTTCTAATTTCTTCATATGTGAATGTACAGAAATAGTGTAGAATAGCTCTGACTCTGTTAAGGCAGCTTCACAAGAGTGTAAGCGCAAAAACACACGCGTTAGTGCAATGGGATACATTTAAAGGTTGTCCAGCCTAATTAGTACCAGATGTGTTTGATTTCCTGCAAAATTGCACAGCGTATTGCACAATTACACAGGTTTCAGGGCCTTTAGTGTGCAAATACACACTAAAATAAAGCATGTTGCATCTTTTTTTGCACACGTGAAATGCTAATGCAAAAACGAGCAGTAAAGATGAATCAAGTAAATTAAAAGTGGTTTCTATTCTCTGCATATTGCACACACAGATGTTGCATGAGCAAATACGCTCGATTGAAACTGCCCTCGATCACATACATTTATGTGTAACTTATTTGTGCAGAGAACGAAAGTACTTTGTGTACTAGCCTTTTTGCAAATACCATGCGTATTTGCGCAGGCACCATTAGTTCACACAGGTGGGAGAACCATCCTGCGCTGATTTAACCCCTTGAGTGGCGGGTTTCCTACCACCCTGTCGTGCCCACCAGGGCAGGTTTTTTAAAATGGTCTAATCATTGAATTTCAACTAATTTTGCAGTTGCGTCTCAAGAGCCATAACTTTTTCATTTCTCCATTGAGATGGCCATATAAGGGCTTGTTTTTTACGGGACAAGTTGTGATTTTTTAAACAGGAGGGAGGAAAAACAGAAATGGGGAAAAAAGAAAAAAAGAGGCCATGTCATTAAGGGGTTAAATAATGCATTAACTTCCTTCTTTGGGTCATTACGATGCATGGATACCACATGTGTGATTGTATTTTTGATTTTTTTACAAAGTAAAAGGAGACAAGTGTTTTTATTATTTTGTTTTATAATTTTTTTTCTTTTTTTTTTTTGTCCCTTTAGGGGACTTCCACAGGGACCCATCAGGACCCCTGATCACATTCCAGGGGTCCGATGGTGACAGCCCTTTACATGCTGCAGTGACAGCCCTTTACATGCTGCAGTCACATAGACTGCAGCATGTAAAGGGTTAACACAGCAGAGATCGGAGGTTTTCTCTGATCTCTGCTGTAAGAGCTAGTACCTAGCTGTCCTCTGACAGCTAACAACCAGCTCTCCCTGCCACAGAGACCATCGGCTTGCTTCTGACAAGCCGATGGTCTCTATGGCAACCTGTAAACAAACCAGGAGATTGCCGGCACATCGGCAATATCTTCTGCTGGTTTTTCAAAGTCCTGCACTGCTCTATGTGGGTCTGTGCAGGCAGAGCACACTGTCACAGCTTGTAGCATTGTGCTCTGCAGCTCCCATCGTGATACATAGCCCGGAAATCTTCCGGGCTATGTTGCTATGAGCAGTGGAGCTCGTCCCGGAAAATTTCCGGGCGTGCCACGCAAGGGGTTAAATGGCTATTAATGAGGTGTCAGTGTTCACAGGTATGTGCAGCATTTTGCACATACTCGCGCGTACTTGTGTACCTCCTGTAGACCTCTATGGGCCTTTTTGGTGCGCAAATGTGCACAAAATAGAGCAGGTTCTATTTTTTTGTGCACGCAAGAACTGCGTGTGCAAAAAAGAGAGATGAGAATTAACCCATTGAAATTAATGGGTTCTATTCTCCGCTTTTTTGTACGTGGGCTTTTTCCACGCACAAGAATACAGTAAAATACGCTTGTGTGAAGGAGCCCTAAGAGTGCCTGTCCACTGCAAACAGATGTGGATTTCTGCTAATTGCCGGGCTGTAATTAGATTAAAGGGAATAATTAAAGGTCTATTTCCATGTCAAGCATGTATTTGATATCCTTGGGCTACGGCTTAAATGCCTAATAGATGTGGCTGGCATCCTAGGACAATCACTGTCCTAGGATGGCAGCCACAATCACAGGTCCTTCTGGTAGGAGAGGAACAAGGTATCCATGTTTTCAAAATAGGTGCTTTTCCCAGGTGGAGATTTTCGGCATTTCCCGTAGATATATCATAAATGTCTGATATGGGAATACTTCTCTAACCCTGGGGTCTGTCATAAATAATCTTAAGGTCTGTTTGGTCAAATGCATTTGGGGACTTGTCCCATCTAAGTGGGTGGGCTATCCATGATTTTTCATTCAGTTGTCTAGGAAAAACTGAATAGGAGGTTGACAACCTTACTGGTGGATGGCTAGAGGGACATACGGGGAGTTCTATGATTAGCTACAGTATTTTAGAGCAAGGGGCCCATATATTGATATTGCACAGCGGCCCTCTGTGTCAGCTCCTTGCCCCTGTAATATTAGGTTGGGTAAGATTACTAAAATCTGTTTATATTTAAAGTGTGGTATTTGTTTCCAACTGTACAGCTAATTGATTTTTGTATTTGCGCAAAAATTAAATATACCATTAATGATCTATTTTGATCTAAGAACAGATAGTGCACAAAAATAAGTGTATAAAAAATATGTGGGTAAAGACTAACCTGGAATATTCAATATTTCATATTATACAACACTGTCTTGTATTCAGATAGATACACTATCTGTGCCCAGAGAAATCCATAATTTGCATTACCATAAAGTAGTCAGGATATGTATCAGCACCATGGTATTCCAATCTCAAGGGGCATAACCAGGTAGAATTTTCAGTCATATGATGCAAGCATTTAATTTGGGAATGCCCTCAGGGCAGAGGATGCTCAGGGGGACCAATTTACAATTTCTACAGCAGCTTCCTTATTCCCTATCACTTTGATTCTGAGCATAACAAAGGGAAACAAAGGCAAGGAAGTAAATATACCTGCAGTATGTTGGGAACTACAGTAGTCATTTGACCTACCACGTGCTTTTATGATATTGAATACTAAAGTGCTGCTGCAGCATGCTAGCTTTTGTAGTGTAGAACTGTAGAAGAGAGGAAAACAGTCCGGTCCTTATAAATCATACATCTTGGCTTTTAATGAATGACGGCCATATGGTCCCATATTTTTTTATACTATACCGTACAGTATTTTTGTATAGGAAACCACAGCTTTCTGCACATCTTCTTTTTAGTTGAAAAAAGGTATAGGAACTATAGAAACTGTGGAATATTACAGAGCAATCTCATTAAAAATGAACAAATTAGTACCTCAGTCCCCAATCACAGCAGAAAAACCACAATCACATAATCAGATTTGCTGCAGCTGCTAGATTATTGGCTGCAGCAGTCACCTGAGTTTCTGTGACAGCAGTAATTATAACAGCCACTGAAACCAGAGCAGGGCTGCAGCGTTGGATCGTGGCAGCTACGTAGGGTTAAAGGGGTTGTCTCGCGAAATCAAGTGGGGGTATACACTTCTGTATGGCCATATTAATGCACTTTGTAATATACATCGTGCATTAAATATGAGCCATACAGAAGTTATTCACTTACCTGTTCCGTTGCTAGCGTCCTCGTCTCCATGGTGCCGTCTAACTTCAGCGTCTAATCGCCCGATTAGACGCGCTTGCGCAGATGGGTCTTTTCCCTTCGGCTCGGCAGCAGCGGCTTTCTGGCTCCGCCCCCCTTCTACGCGTCATCGCGTAGCTCCGCCCCATGACGTGTGCCGATTCCAGCCTCCTGATTGGCTGGAATCGGCACATGTGACGGGGCGGAGCTACGCGATGACGTGTAGAAGGGGCAGAGCCAGAACGCCGCTGCTGCCGAGCCGAAGGGAAAAGACCCATCTGCGCAAGCGCGTCTAATCGGGCGATTAGACGCTGAAGTTAGACGGCACCATGGAGACGGGGACGCTAGCAACGGAGCAGGTAAGTGAATAACTTCTGTATGGCTCATATTTAATGCACGATGTATATTACAAAGTGCATTAATATGGCCATACAGAAGTGTATAACCCCACTTGCTGCCGCGGGACAACCCCTTTAAGTATGTTTCAGTTTATTATTTTAACTCCTTCAGCCCTATTGAAGTCGAACAATCCCTTTAAGTAGTAAACAAAAAATTGTTAAACAAACCAACATATGTTTTATATTTTAGATTCTTCAAATTAGCTCCCTTTTGCTTTAATGACAACCTTTCCAATGCTTGGCATTCACTCAGTCACCTGGAATGATTTTCCAGCACCCTTGAAGGAGTTCCCAGAATTGTTGAACACTTGTTGGCTGCTTTTCCTGCACTCTGTGGTCCAACTCATCCCAAACCATCTCACTTGGCTTGTGATTGTGATAGTGGAGACCGTGTCATGTGAAACAGCACTCCATCACTCTCATACTTAATAGTTTGGAGCACTGGCGTAACTGTAGGGGATGCAGTTTCAGCCAGGTCAAGGAGCCTTAGGAGGCCCATAAGGCCTCTCTTCTCCATATAGGGAGCCCAGTACTATGAATAAAGCATTATAGTTGGTGGCCCTGTTACAGGGTTTGTATCCAGGCCCAGAAACTTCAAGTCACGCCTCTGGTTTGGCGGTGTGTTTGGTGTCATTGTCCTTTTGCAAAACAATGATGGTCCCACTAAATCCAAGCAGATGGACAGGCATGTCACTGCAGAATGCTTCTGGCAGTCATGCTGGTTAAGTGGGCTTTGAATTTTAAATAAATCACCAACAGTGTTTCCAGCAAAGCACCCCTACCCCTTCACACCTCCTTCTTCGTGCTTCACGGTAGGAACCAAACATGTAGTTTTCTGTGCCTTCCAAAGACATGGCAGTTGGAACCAAAAACTTCACATTTTGACTCATCAGAGGAAAGCACAGATTTGCATTGGCCTGTTGTCCGCATATCATGTTTCTAGGCCCAAGCAATTTTCTTCTTCTTTTTGATGTTCCTCAGTAGTGGCTTCTTTGCAGCAATTTGACCATAAAGGCCTCTGAACAGTTGATGATGAGATGCCTCTGGTACTTGAACTTTGGGAAGCATTTATGTAGGATCTTATCTGAGGTTCTATTAATTTATAGCTTCTGAAGCTGGTAACCAATGAACATATCCTCTGCGCCAGAGGTAATTCTTGGCCTTCCGTTCCTTAGACGGTCTTCATGAGTGCCTACTTCATCACAGTATTTCATGATTTTCATGACTGCTCTGGAGTATACATGCAAAGTTCATAAAATCTTTGCATTGACTGACCTTCATGTGTTAAAGTAATGATAGACTGTCATTTCTCTTTACTAAATTGAGTGGTTCTTGCCATAATCTGAATTGGAACAGTAGTTGATTAGGGCTACACACTGTATGGATCTGTGTCCCAACCCTAACTCTGCATAATACAACTGATGGTCTCAAACACATTAAGAAGACAAAAAAATTAACTCTTGACAAGACATACCTGTTAATTGAAAACCATTCCAGGTGACTACCTCATGTAGCTCACTGATAGAGTGTGAAGGCTGTGATCAAAGCAAAAGGGGGCTATTTGAAGAATTTAAAATATAAAACATATTCTGGATTTGTTAACAATTTAGTGTTTACTACCTAATACTATATGTGCTTCTTCATATAGTATTTCCATACCTTCAATATGAATCTACAGTGTAGAAAAAGAAAAAAAAGAAAAACCATGGAATGAAAAGGTGTGTTAAAGTCTTTGACGAGTGCCGCATACTGCAGACATAGTGTAAAGTTATGGCGTTTTGTAGGAGTTGAACTTGCAAGTGATCCAAGATGTGTTATATTTGGGCAGAACGTTGTAAACTAATTAGATTCTACATTTGGTGTGAATTTTAACAGTGGAATATTCCACAGCATTTTATGGAATATTCTGGTACATGTGAAGTCACCCCTACCTCGCTAGAGGAGACTTTTTCCCATTCAGTCAGATTTTATGGCATTATACATCTTACCTTTCTCTATGACCACCTAATGCACCCTTTTTCTTTCTGCTTTTCATCCATCTGGATGAAAAATTCAATTAAATCCGTTAATAATCAGTCCTGTAGAGGAAGGGTTTCTTGGCTGACAAAGAAGATTAAATTCTTAGAAATGGGACACTAAATGGGGCATTAAAATAGATTTTGAAGCACATTGAATTTAATGAGCTGAAATAAAGATAAAATAAGTTTCTCGTACTGCTTTTTTTATTAAAAAAGAAAAACAGGATGAAAAACGTGCCCTAAAGGCCCTTTTACATACAACAAATATTGCTCAAAATTCCTTCAAAAGCCATCTTTTGAGCGATAATCGCTGTGTGTAAGTGTGTGCCCATCGTGCACTTACCGAGCACTTTACGTCCATCACCGAGTTCAGCTCAGCTTACAATCCATGAGGACTAATAAGAGTTCTCTGCGGGCAGCACTGATAACATTCTTTCAGCAGATGTCCCCCTGGAGAACAATAGTGATGTGTTTAGAGAACAGACCACCTGCTGTTTTCTAAATACATGCAAATTAAGCTAGTTAGCTGCTAATACAACACATGTGTTTGCTTCATGTATATTACCCAGAAGAGCATGAATGGCCTTATAAGTCTCCCCAATCACTAACCTAGGTGCTCTCCCTAAGGGTGCGGGCAGACGAGCGTAGGCGTATTTACGTTCGCACGAGCGCAACGTATAATCGCCCGAGAGAACGTTTTTCACCGATCATGGCGCGTATTTCGGTCGCATATGTTCCGTTTTTTTTTCGGGTTGCCGTTTTTACGCGCCGTAAAATCGCCCATGTGAACGAATACATTCGAAACCATTGCCTCAGATGGTCACGTATATACGTTTGGTCGCAAAAATGCGCCGTTTATGCGCTCGTCTGCCCGCACCCTAAGGCCGAGCTTGCTGCTAAGCAATGTGTAAACCACGCTGCTGTCATCTTGAAAAAGGTCACGTGACCGGGTTGTCTCTAGCTCTGTGGAGCAGCCCAGTCACATGTCCGTGGTGCGGGCAGCCTGCTTCCACGGTTTTCATAGGAGCCTATGGTAAGCACCCTGGACAGAGCTGACAGGCGAATCGGCATTCGCTGCCCGTTCTTTTTTAGATGGGCAGATCCAGCGCTTTAAAAAGGGTCCATGTGAGCGCGTCCATAGCAACCTATTGGTTGCTGTAGCAGCGTGTAAACCACGCTTGTCTGACTGAGCCCTAAGGAAAAAAGATAGCATTCCTGACCTGCTTCATGTATAAAACAGTAAACTCAGCATATTGCCTTGTTTATTCCAGCCTCATATTTGCATTGGGAAACAGGATATACAAATTAATCCTGTCTCTCTGAAAGGTAAGACAGGGACAGTAGGCAAACAAAACCAAAGTACAACTTCACAAGATTACATTCTAAATGGAGAGTAAAGGCTAGAGAGAGAAAAAAGTCACTTGTATGGCGGTTCTACATATAGGTTATTGTGGTAGTTTTTTATGTAGTTTCTTTTTTGGCCAAAGCCACAAGTGGATTTATCAGAAATGAAAAATATAAAGGAAGGACTTAGGGAACCTTCTCACAGGGCAGAATCTCTGTGGGCATACGGCAATGGAATACCTGCGGCAATTCCACAGGAAGTCCCCACTGATGCACCTTAAGGGTCAGCATCACACGGGCATATGTACAAAAATACATGTGATAGCATGGGTTTTTGCACAGTGCAGATTGCGCTATCGAATATGCGTTTTAGCACATTTTACTGTACCTATTGCACTGACGGGGACTGTTCACATCGGTGCAGGACCACGATGTACCGTTATTTAAAAGGTCGTGTAGCCTAAGTAGTCCCCAATTTTTCAGATTTCTCTGTGAAATAGCGTAGGGGATTGGGTGCACCTTTGCACACCCCCATAAACTCCTGTGGTACCTTTGGTGCGCAAATGTGCAGCAAAATAGACATAGTGTGATGAGTTGAAATTTGCTGCAGTTTTGCATGAATACCTGTGACAAAAGTTGCAGCAAATCAGTGACATTTGAGTGCACCCTTAATAAACATGCAACGTCCAGAAACATGATCATTGCCCACTGTACCAGTGATCTTTGGTGTGAACCAGGGGACAAGGTTAGACTAGTATTCTGCTATCATAGTGAAAAGGGAAAAAAACTAATGTAAAACATAGCAGCTGTAAAATTCCAAGCCAGAGACTACTTATATAACTAGCACATAACTGTACAATGAAGTATTTCATCTGTACTTTACAGTAGTCTTGAACGTCGGGTTTCTAAAATGTCATTGTCTGTTAATAGAGTGCAATGTTATATCATTTTCTCATGTGAAGAATTAATTTGTTCCTTGTTTATTGTTCTGGTGTCCTGCAGGCATGAAGCCGTATGATCAACTATCAAGACTATCTGCACAGAAGCTAAATGCCGTAATTGTGTCAATTAAGTAGGTACTGTCTGCTTATCAGAAGCTGTTATTATTGCTGCTGTCCCTTGTTTCACACTATGACCTCTCAAACTACAAACAGGGATACCAAATATGTGCATGATTAAACTTTTGATCCCCAGTCATGCTGAAATACAAACAAAATTGCTAACCATTAACCTAAAGGTGCATGTGTATGTACAGAATCATGTAGTATTAACTCATTGAAGACCTAGGAAAGGGCAATGTCTCAACCTCATTCATTTAAGATAACTATGGACGATTTAGATTTCACCATAAAATGTGTTACTTCTCTGTCCTATTGAGACACACACTTTACATAAAGTAGTCATAAATAAGGGTTAGCTTGCATCACGTTTCAACTCTCCACTGAGCTTTCAGCTTGGGGGATACATTTTGGAAACCGAAAAAGTTTAGTACTGTGTTGGCTGGTATAGCAAATGTGATTGTCCTCAGTAAGAGAAACCAAGTAATCTTATAGATTCGATACCTTTTAATGGCTAACAAAAATACATGACGCTATAGTGATCTTTCGAACCTACTCAGGGTCCTTCCCCAGGCTAAATGAAATAGATTCGAAAAAAAAATATATATATATATATATATATGTGTGTGTGTGTGTGTGTGTGTGTGTGTATATATATACACACATACATATGAATTG
Organism: Eleutherodactylus coqui; assembly: GCF_035609145.1. Classification (NCBI taxonomy): domain Eukaryota; kingdom Metazoa; phylum Chordata; class Amphibia; order Anura; family Eleutherodactylidae; genus Eleutherodactylus; species Eleutherodactylus coqui. The sequence goes on from NC_089837.1 coordinate 123,027,520, forward strand.
GTGTTAGGGGGTTACCAGGCCTGTGTCTTATCTCTGCTCCAGATTTTTCATATTCTTCACTAATGCAAAAAGCCCCCTCTAAGGTTCATTCCTTTTTTGAAAGTATCAAGGACATTTTTCTGTGATGCTGAGATTTGAAATTGCATTTTAGTATAGTAACCTTCATATGTTGTATGTTGTGTCCATGACTAGAAAAATGCTTAGCCACAGGTAATTCTGTCTTGCTTCCTTTGATTGTGTGCTGATCAGACCTCATCCTCTTTCTAAGTTTTTGTACTGTTTCTCCAACATAAAGGCCCCCAACAGGACATTCACTACACAGGATCAGGTACACAACATTGGATGTGGAACATGTGAATGTCCCAGAGATCTTATAATTCTGTTGTATGTTGGGAATTTGTATCCTGTCTGTTGTCAGTACATGTGAGCAGGTCTTGCAGCTTCTTACATTACAGGTATAAGTTCCTTTTTGTGTGTCAGAGGGTAATTCACTCCTGATTATAAAGTTCCTCAAAGGAGTTTCTTTGTGGTTTTCCTTAGTATCTCTAGCAGTGAATTGTAGATCACTGCTAGAGGCACCCGGCCATTTCCTTTCTTCTCTGTGTATTGGAGTAGTTGATTTCTGGTTATCCTGGTGGCTCTGGTGGTTTGGTCATCATTTGAGGTGGAATGGTAGCCCTGATTTAAAAATGGCCTTTTAAGATGGTGTAAATGTTCCTCCCTGTCTGTTAGGTTGGAGCAGATCCGTTTGTATCTGATGGCCTGGCTGTAGGTGATGGACTTTTTGTTTCCATAGTATTTTTATTGAGCTATTCGCCTTTTAGCATGCTGAAAGGCTTTAACAAATTCCCTTTGCAGGGAATATCTTAAGACAATGGACTTTTTGATGTGTTTAGGATGGGAATTGTCCCATCTGAGGTATGTTGGCCGATCAATCGGTTTTCAGTATAGGGATGTCTGTATTGAGTTATTTTAAATTTTTATGGTGGTGTCCAAAAAGTTGATTTCTGTATACGCGTAGCTTAATGTCAGGTTGATGATGGGGTCAAAGGCATTGCATCTCTCATGGAATTTTATTAGGTCTTGTTCAGTGTTGGTCCAGATGATTATGATGTCGTCAATGTAACGGAAGTAGGCCAATGGTTTACTGGAGCAGGAGGCCAGAAAGTCACTCTCCAGTTTTGCCATGAAAAGGTTGACATATTGTGGTGCCATTTTACTGCTCATGGCGGTTCTGGTGAGTTACAGGAATATCTCTTGGCCAAAGAAGAAATAATTGTGTGTGAGGATGATTCTTGTGAGTAGTAACACCAATTCAGAGGCAATCCCATTGGCCTCAAGGTGTGCCTGGCAGGCAGTCAGTTCATCTTCTTGTGGGCTTTTGGAGTATAAGGATTCCACATCCATGGTGGCAGGATGGCACCATCAGGGAGGGGACCTATGGTTGACAGTTTGTTCAGTAGGTCCATGATGTCCTGCAAGCAGCTGTTTGTAATTCTCACCAGTGATTTGAGAACACCTGCCTATCCTGAGATTTTTTCAGTGAAGGTTCCCACACCTGGGATAATTTGCCTCTCTGGGTTGCCAGCTTTGTGTAGTTTAGGAAGCATGTAGAATACATCAACCCTAGTGTTCTCCGGTATCAAGTCTAAACATTTTGTGGAGCTGAAATACAGACTTCTGATGACCCTTCTCAATTCCCTCACATATTTTGAGTCAGGTCTTTATCTAGTTTAGTGTAGTATCTGGTGTACGTCAGCTCTCTGTCATCTTCTTCTTTTGTGTAGTCTTATGTATTCATGAGGACTATAGCCCCACCTCTATCTGCAGGTTTAATAGTGATCTCCTTGTTGTTTTTGAGTGCATAGGTGGCCCTTCTTGACTGCATATTGATAATAAATGCTTCCTTTTTCTGCTTGTCCAGCATAGTAGATTGCACCTCATGTCTAAAGGAGTCTATATATTTTTCCAAAGTGGGGTTTGTGGCCAGGTGGGTGTGTCCAATCAGACTTCTTCTTGGTCCCTATTTTCTACTGCATTTGAGTACTTGAAAGTCTTGTGTCTTCTTTCTCATGGAAGAACTCTTTCAGTCTTAGTCTCCTGAAATATTTCTCCACGTCACTGCAGAGTTCTGTTTTGTCAAGCCTTTTAGTAGGATAGAATGAAAATCCCCTGGAGAGAACACTGAGCTTCACATTAGTAGGGTTGTGAGATGACAGATTGATAACACAGCTGATTTTACTGGTGTCTGTGTCCTATTAGGGGTCTTGTTCTATCCTGCTGGACTTGGAGTGTTCCTGATCAGTGTTTGGGTACAGGCCTGATCTGAGTCAAAGTCTTTGAAGTATATTTTCCGTGTTTTTGATTAGGCACAACCATAGTATTGTGTAATAGCATTGCATTTTCAGTTCCAATAAGGGGCTTTTTCTTGGTACTGTAGAAGACATGAATCAGGTGGTTCTGCAGTCTCTCTGAAGTCCTGTAGCACAGACATTGTGCATAAAAATATTATAGGTTTGCAGAATGGGATTCCTTAGGCAAAGTTCTGTGGGGATTAAATGTTCCTTCTTGCATCTTGTTAAAAAGAAAATGCTGCTGTCCAGTTGTGCCAATTTCTTTAGAAGATGTTTCAGTTCAATTTGTGTATGGTACATTCTGGTATCCTCTATTAGGTAAAATGAAAAAAGTTTAGTACCGTGTTAGCCATTAGAGGAAAATGTGCTTCTTAACAGTAAGAGAAACCAAGTAGTCTTGTAGATATGATACCGTTTAATGGCTAACAAAAATATATGATAATATAGCGAGTTTTCGAACCTATCAGGGTCCTTCTTCAGGCTAAATGAAATAGATCAGAAGAGGCCATAAAACTTTCACATTCCTTATCAGTGGTCTAAGTATTTACTTCTCTATTCATCCCGTTCTAATATTTTTTAAGTGCAAATTAATCACACCATGTTTCTGCCTTTTCATGTGTGTGTGTATATATATATATATATATATATATATATATATATATATACATATATATATATATATATATATATACCTCTTCAGAACTATTTCATTTAGCCTGAGGAAGCACCCTGAGAGGTTCAAAAGCTTGCTATAACATAAAATATTTTTGTTAGCCATTAAAAGCTATCCTATCTACAAGACTAATTGGTCTCTCTTACTGAGAACAATAAAATGTTGAAAAACCAAAAATGATATTGAGACATAATCAATAGAGATGAGCGAACGTGTTCGGCTCCGCCCCTTTTCGCCCGAGCACCGAACTTTGCGAGCAATTCCGTGCTCGGGCGAAAAAAGTTTGGGGGTCGCCGTGGCAGCGCGGGGGGGTGCGGCGGGGAGTGGGGGGGAGAGGGAGAGAGAGAGGGCTCCCCCCTGTTCCCCGCTGCTGCCGCCCGCGCCGCCGCGCCTCTCCCCGCCCCCCGGCGCCGGCCGAATCTTTACGCGCGGACACTGAAGTCCTCGGTAAAGCCGGTGTCTGGGTGCGTAAGTGTTCGTTTAGAACACGTTCGCTCATCTCTAATAATCAACAGTGCATCCTCTCACTTGCTTATAACAACATCTGTGTTAGGTTTTTTTTTTTAGAGATTTTAGAGGTTTTTCTTTCTAATTTAACTTGAAAATGTTTCATTTGATTTTAGATCTGGAAAGCCCTTTGATATCTTGCATTTAATATGAATTTTGTTTTTACACAGTTACCGGCTGGCACCAAAGTTTCACTTCCCAATCCAGTTTGATGATGTGTACAATGTAGTTAAATTTTTTATGCAAGAAAAGACTCTAAAAACATATTCTGTAGATCCTAATCGGATAGCTGTGTCTGGAGACAGCGCTGGAGGGAATTTGGCTACTGCTATAGCACAAATGGTATGACTCCAACATTAGTTCTGTAATACTCATGTAACCTGATAATTTGTCTAACTTTGGCTTTATGCACGTTGTCATATTATCGATCTGAGTTGTATGGATTCATAATAAGTCACTCATATCTAGTTGTACTTCTGTGAGGGCACACAGAAGTTTTTTCTCAAGGGTTCTGTATGACATGCAGTCCTCCAAAAAATAAAGGAACACTAAAATCACACATGGGATCTCGTTGAACCACAGCACCTCCAGACACTTTTACATATGTCAACATGCCCAGTGTGAACCTGATCTTAGCTGTGAAAAGAACGGGGGTCCAGTGATGACCTGGCCAATTCTGGTGCTCACTGGAGAATGCCAATCGAGCTGCATGGTGTTGGGCTGTCAGCACAGGTATCCCTACAGGACATCGGGCCCTGATGCCACCCTCATGGAGTCTGTTTGGTCAGAAACATGCAAACCAGTAACTCACTGAAGATCCTCCTCTCACAAAGTAGCAGATATCAGTCCTGATGCAGGGTTGTTGCCCTTCTACGGCCCTGTCCTGCTCTCCTTGTGTAATGGCCTGTATCCTGATGTCTGCTCCATACTCATGAGACTGTGCTGGGAGACACAGCAAACCTTCTTGTGACAGCATGTATGGATTTGTCATCTTTAACTATACGGCTTTGGAACAGTATTCAAAAACATCTATAGCCCTCATATACAATATGGAAAAGCTATACCATTGTCTTGTGCCTTGCTTTTTAGCTTGTCAAAATAGATTTTGAAACATTTCAATGAGATCTAAACTTTCACAACTATGTCAATGTTCTTAACAAAAATAAACATGTTGACTCCACATGTAATGAAATAGTTGCTGACTCCTATACAGACACTAATTTGTTTATTAAAACATTGATTTGATTTTTACAGCTGCTTCGTGACCCACAAGTCAATGTGAAAATCAAGATTCAAGCATTACTATATCCAGTTCTCCAAGACCTTGATCTTGATACTCCATCTTACAGAGAAAATGGCCACATGCCTATACTCTCCAAGACACTCATGGTCCGTTTCTGGAGTGAATACTTTACCACAGATCGATCACTTTTTGAAGCAATGTATACTAACACACATATACCATCTGAAGATGCTCATTTATATAAGTATGTTAACTGGAGCAGTTTATTGCCTGAACATCTAAAAAAGAATCACCTTTACAATATGCCTACCAACCAGAATATGCTGCTTGTTAAAAAGTACCCAGGACTTGTGGATGTGAGAGCATCTCCTCTGTTGGCAGAAGATGAAAAGTTAATTGGTCTACCATTGACGTATTTAATTACATGCATGTATGATGTGCTAAGAGATGATGGCTTTATGTATGTCTCAAGACTTAGAAAAGCTGGGGTACAGGTAGTACATGAACACTATGACAGCACGTTTCATGGTATACTTTTGTTCAGCAGTTGGCCATTTGATCTTTCTATAGCACATCGTATAGCGGACAATTACTTAAACTGGCTCAATAAGAACCTGTGACAAGTCTATACAGAAATGAATGCAGCGTTTTTTTTATGTTTTTAGGTGTCACTTCTTGTACCTACCGAAATCTGAAAGCCATACAGTACAGTATATGATACAACAGCTCTTGTCTGTCCATCTAAATCCTAAAGACTATTCATCCATTTGCCATTAGATTGTTTTTAACATACTATACTGTACCTACTTAAAATCAACATAATTATAAAATGTATGGAGAAAAGTGGCATGGTACTACATTTGGAGACTACTAAGATTCATATATCCTTAGATTCAGGGGCGTAACTAAAGGCTCAGGGACCCGGGTGCAAAAGTTGAGCTCGGAGGGCTCTATCCTGTTCCCATACATAAATCATGCTGCTCAGAGGCGTAACTTGAAGCTTCTGGGCCCCAATGCAAAATCCGTAACAGGGACCCCAACTATAATGCTTTATTCATAGTACTGGGCTCCCTATATGGAAGGAGAGAGCTTATGGGCCCCCTAAGGCTCCTGGGCCGGGGTGCAACTGCATCCCCTGCGTCTCCTATAGTTACACCCCTGCTCAGATCCTAAAGAAGCCTACAGAAGCTGTCTACATATGACTAAGAAAGTCAGGATAAATATATTTTTCCATTGGCTTGAAATTTTCCAGGATACTAATAGATGACCTTTCATATTGTACAAACATACGTTGGCTATATACATTAAGAGTGGAGCTATGAAGAACATTAATGTGATAATATGTGCTTTTATGTGGTCTAAAGCTTGCTATAGATATTAGATAGCTTTAAGTAAAAGGGTTGTTTGCCAACAGCTGCTTCCAATAGCATTCACATTCAGCTTTGCCCAACCAGCCTATTGCATTTGTGCTCCCCTTAAATAGGGGAATGTCTGAAGGTTTCTCTAGGCATCATATATAGATGAGTCATGTTACACTTAGGCCTCAGTCACACGGGCGCACTGGCGCCCGTGTTACTGCAGGAAGGAGACGGATGTACCTGAAGACGGCCGTCTCTCTGCAGTGCCGGAGGAAAGAACATGTGACCGGCTTCATTGCCGGTCATGTGTTCTTTCATCAGCGCTGGAGAGAGACAGCCGTCTTCAGGTACGGCCGTCTTTTAACTGTCAGTCACACGGGCGCATCGGCGCCGATGTGCGGGTGCCGATGCACCCGTGTGACTGAGCCCTTAGGCATGCTTTGCCTACCTAATTCAATTTTCTATGTAAAGATGTATGCCTAAGCATGACAAGCAAAAATTGTATCTAACTGGTCAAAAGTGGCACAAATCAACACTCGGTGACTCGGATCACTTACTACATTCTGGTGAATTAGGTAGTAAACTGAGCCATTGCTGAGAAGGCAACTTGAACTGTAAGAATTGAGCTAATATCTTAATTTCTTTTAAAATTGTATCCTTTTCAAGATTCTCACCAATCTCATGTAAAAGACAACCTTAAACATGACGAGAGTTAAAATGTTTGCAGCTTTTACAGAAATTCCATAATTCCAATTATTGAGAAATGTACTCTTTATGATCTTTAATATTGACATTTATGTGACTTTTACTATGAAACCATACTGTATTTTACTCATGTGATACTTGTGACCCAGGAGTAATTCTTGTTCTCATGGTGTCAGTTTGAAAAGCTCTGTTTGCAATTACGTGAAGATATGATTTTCTCTACTTTTTGTTTCATAATTTTTTTATTGCAGATGAAATTTTTGTTTTTACAAATAAAAATGTTCTTTTTTTTAACACAATCCTTAGTAAATTTCTTTAGCTGCACCTCAGTATTTCTATTGCTATGTGCTAGACCTGACATAACATTTAGAAAGGGTGTGTTTGGGGACTTGTTTAATTTACAAAATAAGTAGAACATTGATATGCCATTCTTTAGCTTTTCTCTTGACTCAACATATCCCAAGATGTGTAACATCAGATAATAATAAGCTTTGAAAAAAACCATGATTTTGCAATACTCTGTTATGAAATGTATAAGTTAAATAGTCATAGACTTTTTAAACTTTTTTAACAACTTGTGCTTATATTATAGCCAGTGTGATAACTAGCAAAAGTGTAGTTGTAGTTTATGTTACCTGGAATTACATGTTTGTGCTGAAAAATCACTCTAAAGTGCTGCCAAATAGAGGGTTTTTATTCCTCTTAACTTGCTGTCCATGGCTTGATGTCAAGTGACATTATGTCTGCTATTGGGGAAAGGAAATTAAGTAAGGGGTTGGGTTATTTTGTTCGATGAGAGCAAAGGGAAATGGGGAAGGACAGAGGCACAAACACTGCTGAAGCTAATAGTAAGTTGTTTACTGCTGTTTATTTACATCTCCACTGCCCAGTACTGCTGTACACTGCCCTACATGATGATGTTATGTCCGTGGTTGTTACAGATAGTTAGAGAACAGAATTTGCAGTGTATGGAAGACAGCATAACAGCAAGGCTACTCTCACTTGTTCTGAAACAATTGAGAATCAGAGATGCAGCCTACAGAGAGGGAAAATGCAGGATACAAATCACATCATGGCCAGAAATAGTGTCATTTTTCATGTACACACATTACAGCTTATTTTGAAAACTCAAAAGTGAAAAGTCATCTGAAAAGTTAGCTGTGCTTTAAATGTGTCTACATGTGACAACCCACTGGTTGGGATATGCTGTGCAGCCTGTTGAGGATTTTGTTAGCATGTTGCAATGGCGCATTCAACTTGTATTGCGAGAAATGTAAATTCTTAAATTAATTCACAGAAAGCTACACACATCAGTATGTTTTTACATAACTTTTTATAGCTGTATGGTGACAAATTTGGGGAATGCATCATTTCAAATAACAATCTGAAAAAGGACGTCACACATGAATGCCTGAGATGTAGGCCAATTTGGAAGCAAGATCAAATAGAGAAATAAATAAGTACTGATTAAAGGCATAACAAAAATTTCCCTCTACATATTGAAAAAACATGCACCCTTGGCTGAGCAAGCATGTCTATGGGAGAGTCAGGATGAATAGCCGTGAGCCTAAATACCTTAACCAGATGGCCAACTATACTGCTAGCATACCAGTAGACACAGTGTTTCTCCACACTGGTGGAGGTGGTGCTCTGCTGATTGCTAACTAACACCTGGATTGAACTGACAAGTCCATGTGTGTCTTGCAATCAATTTTTCTCTGCCTGTGTTTTGATAAAGATAAACACATGTACTGGCACCTTAGATACATCTTCCATAGAGACAATAGGGCAAGTCTCCTTTAAATTTTATAAATCTAGTTAAAATCACTGCCCACAAAAATAAATGTCTATTCAATGGAAAGGATTTGAGCAATCCAACAAAACTTTAATTAGTGTTTTGAAGATTAAAATGTAATCTCTAAAGCATGACTTTCCTACTTAAGAGGCCGCTGCATTCTAACTATGCCGACAATTACTGTAAATCCTAATTGCTTTAAGGTGAGTTCTATAGCAATGAAACTATTGTCTGGGTTTAGAAAACCTTCTGCTCCAAGATTAAACCATAAGAAATAATATTCCATAGTTTGTGTGTGGAACAGAAATAAACCATGCTTAGCCTGCCTAGCTAATATACACTTTGTTCTTTTATGGACCTAGTCATGATCTTATTCCACCACTTACTGCTTTATTTTAAAGTGTCTTTCTTTGAGTGCATATATGTTAATAAAGTATACATTTTTATTGTTCTGTGTTTCGGAGGGTATAACCATTAGGCTATTTCTTGCCTTTGGCTATTTCCTGGGTAATAAAACAGGTGCAAAAAGTGTCAAATGAGAGGGTAAGGAGAACTTGTTATATTTTCGAAAACTTGCTGAAAACTGAGTTACACTTAAAAAAAACTTAAAATAAATAGGCTTTGTTGATAAGAAAACATTTATTTTGCTCCAACATGTTAGATAAGTACAGATATTATGTCTCATGTATATATCTGAACAAAGTTACCTGCAGCCATTACAGTGGTTTGAACAATAGTCACATATACAAAAATAGTAATGAAGTAGTAATCAAAGTGTTTTAGCAGATGGCGATGGTAACCTCGTAATTCCTTCCACAATCCACTTTCAGCTATTTTATGAATACATTCAGCTTTTTTTCCTAACAAATCATTTTTTTGTTGACTTCACCTACTGATTTATATTCTATCCAATCTGGTTTTCTTATATTTTATTCTAAGGATTAACTACAAACTAGGGTTGCCACCCAGCCGCTAATTCACCGGCCTGGCCGGTATTTTTCCGGCCAGGACGATGCCAGTTTTTTTTTTTTTTACCAGTATTTTAGTTGGGCTGCCGTGTCCCCTGCGGGTATGAAGAACACATTTGCCACATGCAGCAGATGTTTTCTTCATCCCGGCAGGGAATGAAGAATTCCCTACTGCAGCTGTCACAGATGACAGCTGCTGTAGAGGATCCAGCTGCCCGCACCCCTTAATTGTTTTTCAGGGAAGGGCAGCCTATAAGACTTTCCCTGAAAAACAACCCAAACTGGTGTAAAAAAAACAAAAACATACTCACTTTTCTTTAGCTGCCGGGGCTCAGCCATGTCCTGTCTCCGTTGTCCCCAACTCTGCAACTCCGCCTGCTGAAAGAGCTACTTCTGATTGTCTGAGGTGCTCAGCGAATTACAGGCAGCTCTCGGCCATTCAATGATTTTTTATAAACCATATTAGGCTGCATTTACACAGGCCTTTTTCACAAGCGAGTTCTGTATGATTCTGCGGTGGACAGAAGTCACACGTGAAAAGAGCCCATTGATTACAATGGGTTAATAAACAGGAGTGATTTTTCTCTTGGGTAAATCGCAGCATGTTCAAGAATCACTCATTATTTCTGTTGAAGCATGAAAAAAATGCATAGCACTGGCATGTCCTGCGATTTGCATGCAACTGTGATGAGCTTTTCTAGCAATTTATTATTGGAACTATTCGTGGATTTTTTTCGTATATAGGAAAAAGAAAAGTAAAACGGTTTCAAGTTGTGCGTTTTTAATGTAAAAACGCATCAGACATGTAATAAACTTGCAGGGAAATCTCTCAAAAGACGCCGATATTTCTCACCGTCAAAAGAAAGGAAATGTCCCATCTTTTGACCACACAGTGCCGGGGGCTCCCATAGACTTTTATGGGAGCCGGCTGGCAAAGGGAGGGGGCGAAGCGGCATACTCACTAACAGCATTCGCACTGTGCTCAGGACTGCTATTCATTCACCTGATTTAACGCTCATATGGCCCCACTGTTTTAGCGCAGCTATAATGCGGTTATAGCGCAGCTATCTGAGCGTTAAAATGACACTCGTCTGAGTAAGCCCTTAGGCCTGTGTTTTTATGGGTGTATTTGCCTGTGTATATGCTCACACAATATGTAGAGAATAGAACCCATTTATTTCAATGGGTTTGTTCACTTCAGCGTATTTGGCATGAACATTTCGGTTGCGCAAAAAAATATGCAGCATGCTATATTTTCCTGTGCCGAGAAAGAGCAAATATTGAACTTATTAAACTAATTGGCCAATTCAATGGCTAAAAGCATCATTGCATGGTTTTTTGCATCCGCAAATGCGAGCAATTTGCTTGTGCAAAAAGTACAGAGATCCCTCGCTATATCGCAGTTCAATGATTGCGGCTTCAGTGGATCGCGAATTTTAGATAGACCGTATATAATTCTGTTTTCGCAGAGTTTTTTGCTATATCGCGGAATTTTGCAGTACATACAGGAAATACAGTACACCACTAGCGCTTGCCAACACGAGATTGTACACAGCACACTATTGGCTGATGGAATGTGTTCTGTATCAGGCGCTGATTGTCTCACTGATCGTAGCATGCTGTTTGTTTGTTCGTTGTGAGTAAACTGCCGTCGCTAAAAAGCACATGATTCGTTCACTTTTGTGATCGTTTGGCAGTTCACCTGACAGATTGATTTGTGTGAATATAACACCACTACTTCGCAGGTTTTCATATATCGCGGGAGTCTCTGGAACGTAACCCCCACGATAGAGGAGGGATCACTGTGCAACAGGGGCGTAACTAGAGGCTCATGGGCCCCGGTGCAGAAGTTCAGCTTGGGCCCCCCTCCCTATGCCCTTAGGCTAGTTTTACAAGGGCGAACGCAAAATTGCAGCAATATTGCAATTTTTCCCATGGAGATGTCTGAGCGTCAGCGATGCTTTTTTTCACAAAAACATCGCCGTCGTTTGCAGTTTTCTTGCGAGAAAGACAATAGGACTTTCTAATGTTAAAAATCACATTGAACTAAAAGTTCGTGCGATACGATAAAACGAAGGCTCCATAGGGAAACATAGGTGATAAAAAAGAGCAGAACGCAACATCACATCAGTGAAAACATCGAAAATGTGAAAGAAACCATTAAAAAGCCTGGGCTTCATAATTCTGCCTTATCATCCGTGTGAAACTGGTCTTTGGGTCTGTGCCCAAGTAGTGGAAAACAGCTCTTGTTTCAGTCGGACGATCCGCACAAAATTTTGCATCAAAACCACAAAAGAAAATTGGAAGGGTGAAATCTGCTGCGGATACACATTCATCCCATGCCCCTTCATGGCTCCTCTCCCCCTTCTGACACAGGATGCCCCTACCTGATTCCCTTCCCCTCTCACACTGCCTGCTGCTTTGACCCCCCTCCCCCACTTAGACAGACATGTGTGAGTCAGTACTTACACTTTCTGTCAGGTTGCTGCCACTGTGTGTTGGCCGCTCCACCTCCATTCCCCTGCTGGCTGAGGATGTGACTGTAGGAGCCGGGGGAGGGCGGCACGATGTAAAGCCCTCAGTCTGCCTGCTTACTGCCTTCCTCTAGGTCCTCTGTGCACCGCGGGGAGCTTCTCCTGCACAGAGACACTTCCTCCCAAACCTCCTTTCAGACTCCTCCCCTCTGGTGATCGTGGAGGAGAACAAGACAGGGGAGGAGACTGAGCGGAGGCCCAGGAGGAGGTCCGTGAGGAGGCGCTAGCATGCAGGAGAAGCTGCAGAGCACCTAGTGACAGTAACTCTGCAGTCAGTCAGCGTGTGGAAAGGAGGCCTTCTGGGCCCTCCTGGCTTAGGGGCCGGGTCGCAATTGCAACCCCAGCGATTCCTATATGTACGCCAGTGCTGTACATTAAAAACCATACTTGTGCCTGCAAATACGGAACGCCCATTCAGCAATAACGCAGCGCAAATGCACGCGTAAATATGCATACGCTTTTGTGTCAAATGAAAGAATCTGGATAACCATTTAGAAGCAATACAAAGGGGCTGGATAGGTCTTAGTGGTCACCTTTTACTGGAATCCATATACAATTTCAAAACATGAATTTTGGGGGATTTTCATTGGTTCATGTTGAGGCACTGAGGAGTTAATGATCCTATCTTATATATTTACAATGTTCCCTCTATGATTGTAACGTTACCTGTTGTGAATTCTCCATTCCTCTTTAACTTTGTATCACTTTAGTAGGAAGAAGATATCAATACACACCTACATACATGCATAAATATAGATAGGATATAGGTTCTAGCAAATATCTGGTACATTGTTTAGCTCATTACTTGATCTTTGACCATTTTCATTCATTGGTATTTCCTCTGCCTTTGCCCCATTCATATAACTTGAGTCAGTAGATAATGTTTTTCCATGTAAAGCCTTTTTGCACATGCATAGTGATAGCAGCCATGTTTTATAACCATGACCAATAAATGCATATAACAGAGGGTCCATGCAGGTATTCAGAACAGCTAAGCACAGCATTGTGACAAGAGTCTTCTGAAGAACATCATGTAGGGTGCATATGTCTGGATGATGAATCAAGTAATGTAGATGCACTGTCCTTTGAATATGGTAGGGCAAAAAACAGACACAGCAAACCAAGAAAATCAAGACTATCATAGTAACATGCTTTCTAATAGTTTTCTTCTCCATAGGCATAGCCATGATATGTCTGATCAGCAATCCATTACACACCACAATGGCCAGGAAAGGCAGTATAAACCCAACAACCAAAGCATAATAATTCATATACATTATCCTCTTCCAGGTTGACATCTCAACAGGTTCAAAGCACCTTGTAATATTTTCTCGGACATTGGTACCAGAGAGTAGGAAGGGTATTGTACTTAGACCTGTAAAAACCCAGATACCAGCACAAAGTATAATGGCTGTCTTTACTTTGATTTTTTCTGGGCGTACCACTGACATATAGCGGAAAATGTTCAGACAAGCCAAGAAAAAGATACTTGAGTACATGCTGAAATAGAAAGAAAATGTGCTAACACGGCATAGAAAGTCACCAAAAATCCAAGTTCCATTCTTCTGGTAGTAGGATATCCTCAGAGGCAGGAAAACTATGAACAGAAGATCAGCGACTGCAAGGTTTAGTAGGCATATAGTTGATAGTCCTTTCTTTTTCCTGACCTTGCAAAAAACATACACAGCAGCCCCATTAAACAGTAAGCCACTGAGGAAAACAATGATGTAGACAACTGTATACACCAGGTACTTATAATCATCTTCTATGGGACAAGGGTGTATGGTGTCTTCTTCACTGTTGTTCATCTAGAAAGATGGAAACAAAGTGCATGTAGTTACAAGTCAGGCTTGAATCAGACTTAGCAATTACTAGGCACCTCTATGGTGAAACATTCCATGTGGCTAGATGCAAAGTTCTTACCGCTTTGAGTCTAACTACCATGTTTCCCTGAAAATAAGATCCTGTCTTATATTAATTTGTGCCCCAAAAGAGGCACAGGGTCTTATTTTCGGAGGACATCTTGTTAATACTTACCTAGCAGGCACTGTCCGGGTCCCTTCTGCTGGTCTGCGAAGTTCCATAGCTCCCGAATCTAGGAAACAATGGCTTTGATTGGCCATTGAGTGCTGCTCTCAGCCAATCAATGCAGCGCTCGCTGAACCAACGCGATGGCTGTGATTGGCGGAGAGCACATACAGGAGCACAAGTATTTAGACTGGTGTTTCATATGCTGCACTATGTAAAATGTGTGCTGGCATACCTGTGAAAAATCTATTCAGAGGCACAAGATGGTAACCTATGCCAGCTACAAGGCACAGTAAGTTTCTGCTATAATTTGTGCCAGTTTTTGACATAAATCAGTAAATAATAGTAAGTCTGAGAGGCCGTGTGTAGCCACATTCCCTACCTACTTTTTTGAAAAAGTTACAGGGACCAGGCATAAAACTCCAAAAAAGTCACAATTTTACTGCATGTCCCTAACATAATGATATCAAATCAACATACACGGCGATGACAAACAAATATAGAAATGGTAAAAAAATAACATTTAAGTATAATATCTCACACTTAACAGATTTCAGCTGTTGTTTTCCATAGATCTCTTTAAATGATACGATACGAAAAAGTAGGTGAACCCTTAGAATTTCCTGGATCTTTGCATTTATTACTAACTAGCTTACCCGTCGCTGCGAAGACAGACAGACATACATTCATTCGTTTTTATATATCTAGATAACAACCAATCACAGTGCAGCTTTCATGTTACCTCAGTGGTATAATATATAACAACCAATCACAGCGCAGCTTTCATGTTACCTTAGCAGTATAAAATATAACAACCAATCACAACGCAGCTTTCATGTTACCTCAGCAGTAAGAGAAATAACAACCAATCACAGCGCAACTTTTATTCTGCCTCAGCAATATAAAAAATAGCAACCAATCACAGCGCAGCTTTCATGTTACCTCTGCGGTATTATATATAGCAACCAATCACAGCGCAGCTTTCATGTTACCTCAGTGGTATAATATATAACAACGAATCGCAGCACAGCTTTCATGCAAACTCAGTAGTATAAGAAGTAGCCACCAATCACAGCACAGCTTTCATGTTACCTCAGCAGTATAAGTAATAGCAACCAATCACAGCACAGCTTTCATGTTACCTCAGCAGTATAAGAAGTAGCCACCAATCACAGCACAGCTTTCATTTTACCTCAGCATTCTCAATATCCAGCAATTGTCTTGCGAAACGTTCGGCGGATGCATCATTTTCTGGTTGAACACGCATCCCGTTGCTCGTAATGCCTTTTGCTTTCGTGCTTGAGATGGAAATCAAATGATCTTTGTCTGGGGGGCATAACTGTCGACGATGCTCGCACGTGCGCCACCTATCGTAGGATAGTTGTACTATGCCAGTAATCTTCCCAGGAGTGTACTGAAAAACTTCCCAAAGTCTCATGGCAATTGGATGAATGGTGTAGTAATGCATAAAGGAGAGACAGACAGACAGACATTCATTTATATATATATATATCAGGAAGTGAGAGAATTAGATTCCGTACGTAAAATTTGGACGCTAATTGTTTTGCGCTTAGAATTGAATAATCGACTTGGGACCCATTAACTTTTCCTATTTATGGCATAATAAATGCCCGTGCCAAATTTCATGTTTCTATGTGAGAAAATTACATTCCGTACGTAAAATTTGGATGCTAATTCTTTGGCGCATAGAATTGAATCATCGAGTTGGGACCCATTAGCTTTTTCTATTTATGACATATTCAATGCCCGTGCCAAATTTCATGTTTCTATGTGAGAAAATTAGATTCCGTACGTAAAATTTGGATGCTAATTCTTTGGCGCATAGAATTGAATCATCGAGTTGGGACCCATTAGCTTTTTCTATTTATGACATATTCAATGCCCGTGCCAAATTTCATGTTTCTATGTGAGAAAATTAGATTCCGTACGTAAAATTTGGATGCTAATTCTTTGGCGCATAGAATTGAATCATCGAGTTGGGACCCATTAGCTTTTTCTATTTATGACATATTCAATGCCCGTGCCAAATTTCATGTTTCTATGTGAGAAAATTAGATTCCGTACGTAAAATTTGGACGCTAATTCTTTGGCGCATAGAATTGAATAATAGAGTTGGGACCCATTAGCGTTTCCTATTTATGACATAATCAATGCCCGTGCCAAATTTCAAGTTTCTATGTGAGAAAATTACATTCTGTACGTAAAATTTGGACGCTAATTCTTTTGCGCATAGAATTGAATAATCGAGCTGGGACCCATTAGCATTTCCTATTTATGACATATTCAATGCCCGTGCCAAATTTCATGTTTCTATGTGAGAAAAATACTTTCCGTACATAAAATTTGGACGCTAATTCTTTGGCATATAGAATTGAATAATCGAGTTGGGACCCATTAGCTTTTCCTATTTATGACATAATCAATGCTCGTGCCAAATTTCAAGTTTCTATGACATTGGGAAGCGAGAAAATTAGATTCCGTACGTAAAATTTGGACGCTAATTCTTTGGCGCTTAGAATTGAATAATCGAGTTGGGACCCATTAGCTTTTCCTATTTATGACATAATCAATGATCGTGCCAAATTTCATGTTTCTACAACATCGGGAAGTGAGAGAATTAGTGGCAATGATGGAAATCGAACGATCTACGTGGGGGGGGGGGGGGGTCGTAACTGTCGACGACGCTCGCACGTGCGCCATTTATCATAGCATAAATGTACTATGCCTATAATCTTCCCAGGAGTGTACTCAACAACTTCCCAAAGTTTCATGGCGATCGGATGAATGGTGTAGTAGCGCATAAAGGACAAACAGACAGACAGACACGCACGCAGACAGACACACACGCATACATTCAATTTTATATATATAGACTAGCTTACCCGTCGCGCGTTGCTGCGAAGAGAGACAGACAGACATTCATACATTCGTTTTATATATCTAGATAACAACCAATCACAGCGCAGCTTTTTTATGTTACCTCAGTGGTATAATATATAACAACCAATCGCAGCGCAGCTTACATGTTACCTCAGCTTTATAATATATAACAACCAATCACAGCGCAGCTTTCACGTTACCTCAGCAGTATAAAATATAGCAACCAATCACAGCACAGCTTTCATGTTGCCTCAGCAGTATAAGAAATAGCAACCAATCACAGCACAGCTTTTATTTTACCTCAGTATTCTCAATATCCAGCAATTGTCTTGTGATACGTTCGGCGGATGCATAATTTTCTGGTTGAACACTCATCCCGTTGCTCGTAATGCCTTTTGTTTTTGTGCTTGAGATGGAAATCAAATGATCTTTGTCTGGGGGGCATAACTGTCGACGATGGATAGTTGTACTATGCCAGTAATCTTCCCAGGAGTGTACTGAACAACTTCCCAATGTTTCATGGTGATTGGATGAATGGTGTAGTAATGCGTAAAGGACAGACAGACATACATTCATTTTTAAATATATAGATGACATCAGGAAGTGAGAGAGTTAGATTCCATACGTAAAATTTGCAGCGCAATTTTTATTCTGCCTCAGCAATATAAAAAATAGCAACCAATCACAGCGCAGCATTCATTTTACCTCAGCGGTATAATATATAGCAACCAATCACAGCACAGCTTTTATTTTACCTCAGCATTCTCAATATCCTATTCATGACATAATCAATGCTCGTGCCAAATTTTGCGCTTAGGATTGAATAATCGAGCTGGGACCCATTAGCTTTTCCTATTTATGACATAATCAATGCTCCTGCCAAATTTCGAGTTTCTATGACACCGTGAAGAGAGAGAATTAGATTCCGTACGTAAAATTTGGACGCTAATTCTTTTGCGCATAGAATTGAATTGAATAATGGAGTTGGGACCCATTAGCTTTTCCTATTTATGACATAATCAATGCTCGCGCCAAATTTCGAGTTTTCATGACATTGGGAAGCGAGAAAATTAGATTTCGTACATAAAATTTGGACGCTAATTTTTTTGCACCTAGAATTTAATAATCGAGTTGGGACTAGAGATGAGCGAACGTACTCGTCCGAGCTTGATACTCGTTCGAGTATTAGTGTGTTCGAGATGCTCGTTACTCGTAACGAGCACTACGCGATGTTCGGGTTACTTTCACTTTCATCTCTGAGACGTTAGCGCGCTTTTCTGGCCAATTGAAAGACAGGGAAGGCATTACAACTTCCCCCTGCGACGTTCAAGCCCTATACCACCCCCCTGCAGTGAGTGGCTGGCGAGATCAGGTGTCACCCGAGTATAAAAATCGGCCCCTCCCGCGGCTCGCCTCAGATGCGTTGTGACATAGCTGAGGGACAGTGTTGTTGGTGCCGAAGCTGCTATAGGGAGAGTGTTAGGAGTTAGTGTAGGCTTCAAGAACCCCAACGGTCCTTCTTAGGGCCACATCTAACCGTGTGCAGTACTGTGGAGGCTGCTTTTTGCAGTGTTGCACATTTCTTTTTTTTGGTATATCGACCGTGCAGAGCATTGCGCCCTGCAGTAATACTCCAGGGACAGAAGTGTGGAGGCAGGGACAGAAGACATATATTATTGATTGAATATATGCAGTGGTCCTTTTCAAAAAAATATTGGGCAAAAAATCTATTTGGCCTGCCTGTCACTGTGCTCAGTGTTCTGGGTCCGTGTGTGCTGGGGGTAGTAGTTCTACAAATAAATACGCAGCCAGCTAAGTGTTACAGCAGGCTTGCGCCAAATTATTTCCTGGCTGTGAAATCACCGCTCTGTTGCAGTTAATAACAGTGCAACACTCTGCAGTTCTGTGACACACTCCAGGGACAGAATTGTGTAGGCAGGGCCAGAAGACATATATTATTGATTGAATATACGCTGTGGTCCTTTTCAAAAAAATATTGGGCAAAAAATCTATTTGGCCTGCCTGTCACTGTGCTCAGTGTTCTGGGTCCGTGTGTGCTGGGGGTAGTAGTTCTACAAATAAATACGCAGCCAGCTAAGTGTTACAGCAGGCGTGCGCCAAATTATTTCCTGGCGTTCCGTAAACGAAGCTGAGGGGTAGGGGTAGGCCTATAGGACGTGGACACGGGCGAGGACGCGGAGGCCCAAGTCAGGGTGTGGGCACAGGCCGAGCCAGTGCGGTGGCCAGGGGTAGAGGCAGGGCCAGACCGAATAATCCACCAACTGGTTCCCAAAGCGTCCCCTCGCGCCATGCCACCCTGCAGAGGTCAAGGTGCTCTACAGTGTGGCAGTTTTTCACAGAGACGCCTGACGACCGACGAACAGTGGTGTGCAACCTTTGTCGCGCCAAGATCAGCTGGGGAGGCACCACCACCAGCATGCACAGGCATATGATGGCCAAGCACCCCACAAGGTGGGACGATGCCCGTTCACCGCCTCCGGTTTGCACCACTGCCTCTCCCCTGTGCCCCAACCTGCCACTGAGATCCAACCCCCCTCTGAGGACACAGGCAGTACCGTCTCCTGGCCTGCACCCACACCCTTACCTCCGGTGTCCTCGGCCCCATCCAGCAATGTCTCTCAGCGTAGCGTCCAGACGTCGCTAGCGCCACAGTTTGAGCGCAAGCGCAAGTACGACGCCACGCACCCGCACGCTCAAGCGTTAAACGTGCACATTGCAAAATTTATTAGCCTAGAGACCTAGAGATGCTGCCGTATAGGGTTGTGGAAACGGAGGCTTTCAAAAGCATGATGGCGGCGGTGGCCCCGCGCTACTCGGTTCCCAGTCGGCACTACTTTTCCCGATGTGCCGTCCCAGGCCTGCACGACCACGTCTCTCGCAACATTGTACGCGCACTCACCAACGCGGTTACTGCCAAGGTCCACTTAACAACAGACACGTGGACAAGCACAGGCGGGCAGGGCCACTATATCTCCCTGACGGCACATTGGGTGAATTTAGTGGAGGCTGGGACAGAGTCAGAGCCTGGGACCGCTCACGTCCTACCCACCCCCAGAATTGCGGGCCCCAGCTCGGTGGTGGTATCTGCGGGGGTGTATGCTTCCTCCACTAAAGCACCCTCCTCCTCCTCCTCCTCCAACGCAACCTCTGTCTCGCAATCAAGATGTGTCAGCAGCACGTCGCCAGCAGTCGGTGTCACGCGTCGTGGCAGCACAGCGGTGGGCAAGCGTCAGCAGGCCGTGCTGAAACTACTCAGCTTAGGAGAGAAGAGCCACACGGCCCACAAACTGCTGCAGGGTCTGACAGAGCAGACCGACCGCTGGCTTGCGCCGCTGAGCCTCCAACCGGGCATGGTCGTGTGTGACAACGGCCGTAACCTGGTGGCGGCTCTGCAGCTCGGCAGCCTCACGCACGTGCCATGCCTAGCCCATGTCTTTAATTTGGTGGTTCAGCGCTTTCTGAAAAGCTACCCCCACCTGTCATACCTGCTCGGAAAGGTGCGCCAGCTCTGCGCACATTCCCGCAAATCCCACACGCACGCTGCCACCCTGCGGACACTGCAACATCGGTTTAATCTGCCTGTGCACCGACTGCGGTGCGACGTGCCCACACAGTGGAACTCTACGCTCCACATGTTGGCCAGACTCTATGAGCAGCGTAGAGCTATAGTGGAATACCAACTCCAACATGGGCGGCGCAGTGGGAGTCAGCCTCCTCAATTATTTACAGAAGAGTGGGCCTGGTTGGCAGCCATCTGCCAGGTCCTTGGAAACTTTGAGGAGTCTACCCAGATGGTAAGCGGGGATGCTGCATTCCTCTGCTATGCCTCTTGAGAAGTTCCCTGCAAAGCATAAAGGCAGACACTTTGGAATCAGAAACAGAGGCAGGGGAAGACAGTATGTCGCTGGATAGTCAGAGCAACCTCATGTCTATATCTCAGCGCGTTGAGGAGGAGGGGGAGGAGCATGAGGAGGAGGGGGAAGAGACAGCTTGGCCCACTGCTGAGGGGACAGATGCTGCTTGCCTGTTATCCTTTCAGCGTGTATGGCCAGAGGAGGAGGTGGAGGAGGGGGAGGAGCATGAGGAGGAGGGGGAAGAGACAGCTTGGCCCACTGCTGAGGGTACAGATGCAGCTTGCCTGTCATCCTTTCAGCGTGTATGGCCGGAGGAGGAGAAGGATCCTGAAAGTGATCTTCCTAGTGAGGACAGCCATGTGTTGCGTACAGGTACCCTGGCACACATGGCTGACTTCATGTTAGGATGCCTTTCTCGTGACCCTCGCGTTACACGCATTCTGGCCACTACGGATTACTGGGTGTACACACTGCTCGACCCACGGTTAAAGGAGAGCCTTTCCATTCTCATTCCCGAAGAGGAAAGGGGTTCGAGAATAATGCTATACCACAGGGCGCTGGTGGACAAACTGATGGTAAACTTCCCATCCGACAGCGCTAGTGGCCGAAGGCGCATTTCCGCGGCCCAGGTAGCAGGGGAGGCGCAGAGATCAGGCAGCATGTACAGCGCAGGCAGGGGAACACTCTCTAAGGCCTTTGACAGCTTTATAGCTCCCCAGCAAGACTGTGTCACCGGTCCCCAGTCAAGGCTGAGTTGGCGGGAGCACTGTAAAAGGATGGTGAGGGAATACGTAGCCGATCGCATGACCGTCCTCGGTGACGCCTCTGCCCCCTACAACTACTGGGTGTTGAAGCTGGACACGTGGCCTGAACTCGCGCTGTATGCCCTGGAGGTGCTTGCTTGTCCTGCGGCTAGCGTCTTGTCAGAGAGGGTGTTTAGTGCGGCTGGGGGAATCATCACAGATAAGCGTACCCGCCTGTCAACCGACAGTGCCGACAAGCTTACACTCATCAAGATGAACAAAGCCTTGGATTTCCCCAGACTTCTCTTCTCCACCAGCGGACAGCATCGATACATAAACAATACGTAGGCTGCACCCGCGGATGGAAGCATCGTTCTCTATCACCATCCAAAACGGGGACCTTTTTGCTTCATCAATCTGTGTATAATATTCATCCTCCTCCTCCTGCTCCTCCTCCTGAAACCTGACGTAATCACGCCGAACGTGCAATTTTTCTTAGGCGCACAAGGCTCAGTCATATAATTTTTCTAAACAATTTTTATACGTTTCAATGCTCATTAAAGTGTTGAAACTTTCACCTCAACCAATTTTTATTTTAACTGGGCTGCCTCCAGGCCATTAAGCCACATAAACCAAAGCGATTAATGGGTTTCACCTGCCCTCTCGGTTGGGCATGGGCAATTTTTCTCAGGTGCATTAGTACTGTTGGTACACCAATTTTTATGGGCCCTCGCCTACAGTGTAATCCAATTAATTTTTTGCCCACCTGCATTACATGTATGTACATTTATGTACCGCCGGTGGGTTCCAGGGAGCCACCCATGCTGTGGGTCCACAGGGAGTAGTAAATGCATCTGTGTCCACTTCTAAAGAACCCCAGTCTGACTGAGGCATGCAGTGTGGGCCGAAGCCCACCTGCATTAAACATGACAATACTACCTCAGCTGTGATGGGCAATGCAATGGGATATATTTATGTACCGCCGGTGGCTTCCTGGCACCCACCCATGCTGTGGGTCCACAGGGAGTTGTAACTACATGTGTCCACTTCTAAAGAACCCCAGTCTGACTGGGGCATGCAGTGTGGGCCGAAGCCCACCTGCACTAAACATGACATTATTACCTCAGCTGTGATGGGCAATGCAATGGGATATTTTTATGTACCGCCGGTGGGCTCCAGGGAGCCACCCATGCTGTGGGTCCACACGGAGTTGTAAATGCATCTGTGTCCACTTCTAAAGAACCCCAGTCTGACTGGGGCATGCAGTGTGGGCCGAAGCCCACCTGCATTTCATCTGACGTTAGCTCTGCTGTCCAGGGCACTGCAATGGGAGACATTTATGTACAGCGGGTGGGTTCCAGGGAGCCACCCATACTGTGGGTGCACACGGAATTCCCATTGCAGAGTTGGGGATTCCCAGTTGTACCTGCCTGTGACTATTTATAAAAAACCGCGGTCTGACTGGGGCATGCAGACACCTTGACAGAATGAATAGTGTGTGGCACATAGGTTCCCCAATGCTATGCCCACGTGTGCAGCTCCTGATGGCGGTGGCACAGGATTATATTTCTCATTGCTTCTGTACAGCATTGTGGGCTATCGCCCCGCCCCTTTTAAAGAGGGTCGCTGCCTAGCCATGCCAACCCTCTGCAGTGTGTGCCTGCGGTTCCTCTGGCAGACGCACTTATAAATAGACATGAGTGTGGCGTGGCATGAGGGCAGCTGAAGGCTGTGCAGGGACAATTTGGTGTGCGCTGTGGACACTGGGTCGTGCGGGGGGTTGGGCAGCATGTAACCCAGGAGAAGTGGCAGCGGAGTGTCATGCAGGCAGTGATTGTGCTTTGTTGGAGGTAGTGTGGTGCTTAGCTAAGGTATGCATTGCTAATGAGGGCTTTTCAGAAGTAAAAGTTGTTGGGGGAGGGCCCACTCTTGCCGCTATTGTGGCTAGATAGTGGGACCTGTGAACTTGAGATGCAGCCCAACATGTAGCCCCTCGCCTGCCCTATCCGTTGCTGTGTCGTTCCCATCACTTTCTTGAATTGCCCCGATTTTCACAAATGAAAACCTTAGCGAGCATCGGCGATATACAAAAATGCTCGGGTTTGTGGAAACGAACCCTCGAGCATCGCGAAAAGTTCGTCTCTAGTAACGAGCACCCGAGCATTTTGGTGCTCGCTCATCTCTAGTTGGGACCCATTAGCGTTTCCTATTTATGACATATTCAATGCCCATGCCAAATTTCAAGTTTCTATGTGAGAAAATTAGATTCCGTATGTAAAATTTGGACGCTAATTCTTTTGCGCATAGAATTGAATAATCGAGTTGGGACCCATTAGCTTTTCCTATTTATGACATAATCAATGCCCGTGCCAAATTTCACGTTTCTATGACATTGGGAAGCGAGAAAATTAGATTCCGTACGTAAAATTTGGACGCAAATTCTTTGGCGCTTAGAATTGAATAATCGAGTTGGGACCCATTACCTTTTCCTATTTATGACATAATCAATGCTCGTGCCAAATTTCATGTTTCTACAACATCGGGAAGTGAGAGAATTAGTGTCAATGATGGAAATCGAACGATCTACATGGGGGGGCCGTAGCTGTCGACGACACTCGTACGCGCACCATTTACTATAGCATAAATTTACTATGCCTATAATCTTCCCAGGAATGTACTCAACAACTTCCCAAAGTTTCATGGCGATCGGATGAATGGTGTAGTAGCGCATAAAGGACAAACAGACACGCACACAGACACGCAGACACGACGCATACATTCAATTTTATATATATAGACTAGCTTACCCGTCGCGCGTTGCTGCGAAGACACACATACATACATACATACATTCGTTTTTATATATCTAGATAACAACCATTCACAGCGCAGCTTTCATGTTACCGCAGTGGTATAATATATAACAACCAATCGCAGCGCAGCTTTCATGTAACCTCAGTAGTATAAGAAGTAGCAACCAATCACAGCACAGCTTTCATGTTGCCTCAGCAGTATAATATATAGCAACCAATCACAACACAGCTTTCATGTTTCCTCAGCAGTATAAGAAATAGCAACCAATCACAGCACAGCTTTCATTTTACCTCAGCATTCTCAATATGAAGCAATTGTCAAGCAAAACGTTCGGCGGATGCATCATTTTGTAGTTGAACACGCTTGCTCGTAATGCCTTTTGCTTTGATGCTTGAGATGGAAATCAAACGATCTTTGTCTGGGGGGCATAACTGTCGACGATGCTCGCACGCGTGCCACCTATCGTAGGATAGTTGTACTATGCCAGTAATCTTCCCAGGAGTGTACTGAACAACTTCCCAAAGTTTCATGGCGATTGGATGAATGGTGTAGTAATGCATAAAGGACAGACAGACCGACATACATTCATTTATATGTATATATATATATATATATGTGTGTGTGTGACATCAGGAAGCGAGAGAATTAGATTTCATACGTAAAATTTGGACGCTAATTCTTTGGCGCTTAGAATTGAATAATAGAGTTGGGACCCATTAGCTTTTCCTATTTATGACATAATCAATGCTGATGCCAAATTACATCGTGAAGTGAGAGAATTAGATTACGTACTACGTAAAATTTGGACGCTAATTCTTTAGCTCTTAGAATTAAATAATCGAGTTGGGACCCATTAACTTTTCCTATTTATAACATAATCAATGCTTATGCCAAATTTCATGTTTCTATGACATCGGGATGTGAGAAAATTAGATTCCGTGCGTAAAATTTGGACGTTAATTCTTTTGCGCTTAGAATTGAATAATTGAGTTGGGACCCATTAGCTTTTCCTATTTATGACAAAATCAATGCTCGTGCCAAACTTCAAGTTTCTATGATATTGGGAAGTGAGAGAATTAGATTCCGTACGTAAAATTTGGACGCTAATTCTTTTGCGCTTAGAATTGAATAATTGAGTTGGGACCCATTAGCTTTTCCTATTTATGACAAAATCAATGCTCGTGCCAAACTTCAAGTTTCTATGACATTGGGAAGCGAGAAAATTAGATTCCGTACGTAAAATTTGGACACTAATTCTTTGGCGCTTAGAATTGAATAATCGAGTTGGAACCCATTAACTTTTCCTATGTATGCCATTGTCAATGCTCGTGCCAAATTGCAAGTTTCTATGACATTGGAAAGTGAGAGAATTAGTTTTCGTACGTGAAATTTGGACGCTAATTATTTTTCACTTAGAATCGAATAATCGAGTTGGGACCCATTAGCTTTTGCTATTTATGACATAATCAATGCTCATGCCAAATTTCAAGTTTCTATGACATTGGGAAGCGAGAAAATTAGATTCCGTAAGTAAAATTTGGACGCTAATTCTTTGGCACTTAGAATTGAATAATTGAGTTGGGACCCATTAGCTTTTCCTATTTATGACATAATCAATGCTCGTGCCAAATGTCAAGTTTCTATGACATTGGGAAGTGAGAGAATTAGACTCTGTACGTAAAATTTTGACGCTAATTCTTTTGCGCATAGAATTGAATAATCAATTTGGAACCTATTAACTTTTCCTATTTATGAAATAATCAATGCTTGTGCCAAATTTCCCGTTTCTATGTCATTGGAAAGTGAGAAAATTACATTCCGCACGCTTTTGCGCATAGAATTGAATAATCGAGTTGGGACCTATTAACTTTTCCTATTTATGACATAATCAATGCTCGTGCCAAATTTCAAGTTTCTATTACATTGGGAAGCGAGAGAATTCGATTCCGTACGTAAAATTTGGACGCTAATTCTTTTGCGCTTAAAATTGAATAATCGAGTTGGGACCTATTACCTTTTCCTATTTATGACATAATCAATGCTTCTGCCAAATTTCGAGTTTTCATGACATTGGGAAGCGAGAAAATTAGATTCCGTACATAAAATTTGGACGCAAATTTTTTTGCGCCTAGAATTTAATAATCGAGTTGGGACCCATTAGCGTTTCCTATTTATGACATATTCAATGCCCGTGCCAAATTTCAAGTTTCAATGTGAGAAAATTACATTCCGTATGTAAAATTTGGACGCTAATTCTTTTGCGCATAGAATTGAATAATCGAGTTGGGACCCATTAGTTTTTCCTATTTATGACATAATCAATGCCCGTGCCAAATTTCACGTTTCTATGACATTGGGAAGCGAGAAAATTAGATTCCGTACGTAAAATTTGGACGCTAATTCTTTGGCGCTTAGAATTGAATAATCGAGTTGGGACCCATTACCTTTTCCTATTTATGACATAATCAATGCTCGTGCCTAATTTCATGTTTCTACAACATCGGGAAGTGAGAGAATTAGTGTCAATGATGGAAATCGAACGATCTACATGGGGGGGCCGTAGCTGTCGACGACACTCGTACGCGCACCATTTACTATAGCATAAATTTACTATGCCTATAATCTTCCCAGGAATGTACTCAACAACTTCCCAAAGTTTCATGGCGATCGGATGAATGGTGTAGTAGCGCATAAAGGACAAACAGACACGCACACAGACACGCAGACACGACGCATACATTCAATTTTATATATATAGACTAGCTTACCCGTCGCGCGTTGCTGCGAAGACACACATACATACATACATACATTCGTTTTATATATCTAGACAACAACCAATCACAGCGCAGCTTTCATGTTACCGCAGTGGTATAATATATAACAACCAATCGCAGCGCAGCTTTCATGTAACCTCAGTAGTATAAGAAGTAGCAACCAATCACAGCACAGCTTTCATGTTGCCTCAGCAGTATAATATATAGCAACCAATCACAACACAGCTTTCATGTTTCCTCAGCAGTATAAGAAATAGCAACCAATCACAGCACAGCTTTCATTTTACCTCAGCATTCTCAATATGAAGCAATTGTCAAGCAAAACGTTCGGCGGATGCATCATTTTGTAGTTGAACACGCTTGCTCGTAATGCCTTTTGCTTTGATGCTTGAGATGGAAATCAAACGATCTTTGTCTGGGGGGCATAACTGTCGACGATGCTCGCACGCGTGCCACCTATCGTAGGATAGTTGTACTATGCCAGTAATCTTCCCAGGAGTGTACTGAACAACTTCCCAAAGTTTCATGGCGATTGGATGAATGGTGTAGTAATGCATAAAGGACAGACAGACCGACATACATTCATTTATATGTATATATATATATATATATATGTGTGTGTGTGACATCAGGAAGCGAGAGAATTAGATTTCATACGTAAAATTTGGACGCTAATTCTTTGGCGCTTAGAATTGAATAATAGAGTTGGGACCCATTAGCTTTTCCTATTTATGACATAATCAATGCTGATGCCAAATTACATCGTGAAGTGAGAGAATTAGATTACGTACTACGTAAAATTTGGACGCTAATTCTTTAGCTCTTAGAATTAAATAATCGAGTTGGGACCCATTAACTTTTCCTATTTATAACATAATCAATGCTTATGCCAAATTTCATGTTTCTATGACATCGGGATGTGAGAAAATTAGATTCCGTGCGTAAAATTTGGACGTTAATTCTTTTGCGCTTAGAATTGAATAATTGAGTTGGGACCCATTAGCTTTTCCTATTTATGACAAAATCAATGCTCGTGCCAAACTTCAAGTTTCTATGATATTGGGAAGTGAGAGAATTAGATTCCGTACGTAAAATTTGGACGCTAATTCTTTTGCGCTTAGAATTGAATAATTGAGTTGGGACCCATTAGCTTTTCCTATTTATGACAAAATCAATGCTCGTGCCAAACTTCAAGTTTCTATGACATTGGGAAGCGAGAAAATTAGATTCCGTACGTAAAATTTGGACACTAATTCTTTGGCGCTTAGAATTGAATAATCGAGTTGGAACCCATTAACTTTTCCTATGTATGCCATTGTCAATGCTCGTGCCAAATTGCAAGTTTCTATGACATTGGAAAGTGAGAGAATTAGTTTTCGTACGTGAAATTTGGACGCTAATTATTTTTCACTTAGAATCGAATAATCGAGTTGGGACCCATTAGCTTTTGCTATTTATGACATAATCAATGCTCATGCCAAATTTCAAGTTTCTATGACATTGGGAAGCGAGAAAATTAGATTCCGTAAGTAAAATTTGGACGCTAATTCTTTGGCACTTAGAATTGAATAATTGAGTTGGGACCCATTAGCTTTTCCTATTTATGACATAATCAATGCTCGTGCCAAATGTCAAGTTTCTATGACATTGGGAAGTGAGAGAATTAGACTCTGTACGTAAAATTTTGACGCTAATTCTTTTGCGCATAGAATTGAATAATCAATTTGGAACCTATTAACTTTTCCTATTTATGAAATAATCAATGCTTGTGCCAAATTTCCCGTTTCTATGTCATTGGAAAGTGAGAAAATTACATTCCGCACGCTTTTGCGCATAGAATTGAATAATCGAGTTGGGACCTATTAACTTTTCCTATTTATGACATAATCAATGCTCGTGCCAAATTTCAAGTTTCTATTACATTGGGAAGCGAGAGAATTCGATTCCGTACGTAAAATTTGGACGCTAATTCTTTTGCGCTTAAAATTGAATAATCGAGTTGGGACCTATTACCTTTTCCTATTTATGACATAATCAATGCTTCTGCCAAATTTCGAGTTTTCATGACATTGGGAAGCGAGAAAATTAGATTCCGTACATAAAATTTGGACGCAAATTTTTTTGCGCCTAGAATTTAATAATCGAGTTGGGACCCATTAGCGTTTCCTATTTATGACATATTCAATGCCCGTGCCAAATTTCAAGTTTCAATGTGAGAAAATTACATTCTGTATGTAAAATTTGGACGCTAATTCTTTTGCGCATAGAATTGAATAATCGAGTTGGGACCCATTAGTTTTTCCTATTTATGACATAATCAATGCCCGTGCCAAATTTCACGTTTCTATGACATTGGGAAGCGAGAAAATTAGATTCCGTACGTAAAATTTGGACGCTAATTCTTTGGCGCTTAGAATTGAATAATCGAGTTGGGACCCATTACCTTTTCCTATTTATGACATAATCAATGCTCGTGCCTAATTTCATGTTTCTACAACATCGGGAAGTGAGAGAATTAGTGTCAATGATGGAAATCGAACGATCTACATGGGGGGGCCGTAGCTGTCGACGACACTCGTACGCGCACCATTTACTATAGCATAAATTTACTATGCCTATAATCTTCCCAGGAATGTACTCAACAACTTCCCAAAGTTTCATGGCGATCGGATGAATGGTGTAGTAGCGCATAAAGGACAAACAGACACGCACACAGACACGCAGACACGACGCATACATTCAATTTTATATATATAGACTAGCTTACCCGTCGCGCGTTGCTGCGAAGACACACATACATACATACATACATTCGTTTTATATATCTAGACAACAACCAATCACAGCGCAGCTTTCATGTTACCGCAGTGGTATAATATATAACAACCAATCGCAGCGCAGCTTTCATGTAACCTCAGTAGTATAAGAAGTAGCAACCAATCACAGCACAGCTTTCATGTTGCCTCAGCAGTATAATATATAGCAACCAATCACAACACAGCTTTCATGTTTCCTCAGCAGTATAAGAAATAGCAACCAATCACAGCACAGCTTTCATTTTACCTCAGCATTCTCAATATGAAGCAATTGTCAAGCAAAACGTTCGGCTGATGCATCATTTTGTAGTTGAACACGCTTGCTTGTAATGCCTTTTGCTTTGATGCTTGAGATGGAAATCAAACGATCTTTGTCTGGGGGGCATAACTGTCGACGATGCTCGCACGCGTGCCACCTATCGTAGGATAGTTGTACTATGCCAGTAATCTTCCCAGGAGTGTACTCCACAACTTCCCAAAGTTTCATGGCGATTGGATGAATGGTGTAGTAATGCATAAAGGACAGACAGACCGATATACATTCATTTATATATATATATATATATATATATATGTGTGTGTGTGTGACATCAGGAAGTAAGAAAATTAGATTTCGTACGTAAAATTTGGACGCTAATTCTTTGGCGCTTAGAATTGAATAATAGAGTTGGGACCCATTAGCTTTTCCTATTTATGACGTAATCAATGCCGATGCCAAATTTCATGTTTCTATGACATCGGGATGTGAGAAAATTAGATTCCGTGCGTAAAATTCGGACGCTAATTCTTTTGCGCTTAGAATTGAATAATCGAGTTGGGACCCATTAACATTTCCTATTTATGACATATTCATTGCTCGTGCCAAATTTCAAGTTTCTATGATATTGGGAAGTGAGAGAATTAGATTCCGTATGTAAAATTTGGACGCTAATTATTTTGCGCTTAGAATTGAATAATTGACTTGGGACCCATTAGCTTTTCCTATTTATGACATAATCAATGCTTGTGCCAAATTTCAAGTTTCTATGACATTGGGAAGCGAGAAAATTAGATTCTGTACGTAAAATTTGGACGCTAATTCTTTGGCGCTTAGAATTGAATAATCGAGTTGGAACCCATTAACTTTTCCTATGTATGCCATTGTCAATGCTCGTGCCAAATTTCAAGTTTCTATGACATTGGAAAGTGAGAGAATTAGCTTTCGTACGTGAAATTTGGACGCTAATTATTTTGCACTTAGAATTGAATAATCGAGTTGGGACCCATTAGCTTTTGCTATTTATGACATAATCAATGCTCATGCCAAATTTCAAGTTTCTATGATATTGGGAAGCGAGAAAATTAGATTCCGTACGTAAAATTTGGACGCTAATTCTTTGGCACTTAGAATTGAATAATCGAGTTGGGACCCATTAGCTTTTCCTATTTATGACATAATCAATGCTCGTGCCAAATGTCAAGTTCCTATGACATTGGGAAGTGAGAGAATTAGATTCTGTACGTAAAATTTGGACGCTAATTCTTTGGCGCTTAGAATTGAATAATCGAGTTGGGACCCATTAGCTTTTGCTATTTATGATATAATCAATGCTCATGCCAAATTTCAAGTTTCTATGACATTGGGAAGCGAGAAAATTAGATTCCGTACGTAAAATTTGGACGCTAATTCTTTGGCACTTAGAATTGAATAATCGAGTTGGCATCCATTAGCTTTTCCTATTTATGACATAATCAATGCTCGTGCCAAATGTCAAGTTCCTATGACATTGGGAAGTGAGAGAATTAGACTCCGTACGTGAAATTTGGACGCTAATTCTTTTGCGCTAGAAATGAATTACCAAGTTGGGACCAATTAGCTTTTCCTATTTTTGACATAATCAATGCTTGTGCCAAATTTCAAGTTTCTATGACATTGGGAAGCGAGAAAATTAGATTCTGTACGTAAAATTTGGACGCTAATTCTTTGGCGCTTAGAATTGAATAATCGAGTTGGAACCCATTAACTTTTCCTATGTATGCCATTTTCAATGCTCGTGCCAAATTTCAAGTTTCTATGACATTGGAAAGTGAGAGAATTAGTTTTCGTACGTGAAATTTGGACGCTAATTCTTTTGCGCTTAGGATTGAATAATGGAGTTGGGACCCATTAGCTTTTCCTATTTATGACATAATCAATGCTCATGCCAAATTTAAAGTTTCTATGACATTGGGAAGTGAGAGAATTAGTGGCAATGATGGAAATCGAACTATCTACGGGGAAGGGGGGGGTAACTCTCGACGACGCTCGCACGCGTGCCATTTATCATAGCATAAATGTACTATGCCTATAATCTTCCCAGGAGTGTACTCAACAACTTCCCAAAGTTTCATGGCGATCGGATGAATGGTGTAGTAGCGCATAAAGGACAAACAGACACGCATACAGACACACAGACACGCATACATTCAGTTTTATATATATAGATAACACCCAATCACAGCGCAGCTTTCATGTTACCTCAGCAGTATAAAATATAACAACCAATCACAGTGCAGCTTTCATGTTACCTCAGCAGTAAGAGAAATAACAACCAATCACCGCGCAACTTTTATTCTGCCTCAGCAATATAAAAAATAGCAACCAATCACAGCGCAGCATTCATTTTACCTCAGCGGTATAATATATAGCAACCAATCACAGCACAGCTTTCATGTTGCCTCAGCAGTATAAGAAATAGCAACCAATCACAGCACAGCTTTTATTTTACCTCAGTATTCTCAATATGCAGCAATTGTCTTGCGAAACGTTCGGCAGATGCATCATTTTGTAGTTAAACACGCATCCCGTTGCTCGTAATGCCTTTTGTTTTTGTGCTTGAGATGGAAATCAAATGATATTTGTCTGGGGGGCATAACTGTCGACGATGCTCGCAGGATAGTTGTACTATGCCAGTAATCTTCCCAGGAGTGTACTCAACAACTTCCCAAAGTTTCATGGGGATTAGATGAATGGTGTAGTAAGCATAAAGGACAGACAGACAGACATTCATTTTTATATATATAGATGACATCGGGAAGTGAGAGGATTAGATTCCGTACGTAAAATTTGGATGCTAATTCTTTGGCGCTTAGAATTGAATAATCGAGTTTGGACACATTAACTTTTTCTATTTATGACATAATCAATGCTCGTGCCAAATTTCAAGTTTCTATGACATTGGGAAGTGAGAAAATTAAATTTTGTATGTAAAATTTGGACGCCAATTCTTTTGCGCTTAGAACTGAATAATTGAGATGGGACCTATTAACTTTTCCTATTTATGACATAGTCAATGCTCGTGCCAAATTTCACGTTTCCATGACATCGTGAAGTGAGAAAATTAGATTCCGTACGTAAAATTTGGACGCTAATTCTTTTGCGCTTAGAGCTGAATAATCGAGTTGGGACACATTAGCTTTTCCCATTTATGACATAATCAATGCTCGTGCAAAATTTCAATTTTCTATGATATTGGGAAGTGAGAAAATTAGATTCCGTACGTAAAATGTGGACGCTAATTCTTTTGCGCTTAAAATTGAATAATCGAGTTGGGACCCATTAGCTTTTCCTATTTATGACATAATTAATGCTCGTGCCAAATTTCAAGTTTCCATGACATTGGGAAGCGAGAAAATTAGATTCCGTACGTAAAATTTGGACGCTAATTCTTTGGCGCAAAGAATTGAATAATTGTGTTGGGGCCTATTAACATTTTCTATTTATGACATAATCAATGCTCGTGCCAAATTTCAAGTTTCTATGATATTGGGAAGTGATAAAATTTGATTCCGTACGAAAAATTTGGACGCTAATTCTTTGGCGCTTAGAATTGAATAATCGAGTTGGGACCCATTGGCTTTTCCTATTCATGGCATAATCAATGCTCATGCCAAATTTCAAGTTTCTATGACATTGGGAAGCAAAAAAATTAGATTCCGTAAATAAAATTTGGACGCTAATTCTTTGGCGCATAGAATTGAATAATCGAGTTGGGACCCATTAGCGTTTCCTATTTATGACATATTCAATGCCCGTGCCAAATTTCAAGTTTCTATGTGAGAAAATTACTTTCCGTATGTAAAATTTGGACGCTAATTCTTTTGCGCATAGAATTGAATAATCGAGTTGCGACCCATTATCTTTTCCTATTTATGACATAATCAATGCCCGTGCCAAATTTCACGTTTCTATGACATTGGGAAGCGAAAAAATTAGATTCCGTACGTAAAATTTGGACGCCAATTCTTTTGCGTTCAGAATTGAATAATCGAGTTGGGACCCATTAGCTTTTCTAATTATGACATAATCAATGCTCGTGCCAAATTTCATGTTTCTACAACATCGGGAAGTGAGAAAATTAGTGGCAATGATGGAAATCGAACGATCTACGTGGGGGGGCGTAAATGTCGACGGCGCTTGCACACGCGCCATTTATCACAGCATAAATGTACTATGCCTATAATCTTCCCAGGAGTGTACTTAACACCTTCCCAAAGTTTCATGGCGATCGGATGAATGGTGTAGTAGCGCATAAAGGACAAACAGACACGCAGACACGCATACATTCAATTTTATATATATAGATAAAATGTAGACTGATTGCTATCCAATTCACAATTATAGACAGACACAATCTAACTAAACTAATGACACAAAAATAGATGTACCAGTCATGTCTTTTATTGGAATGTTCTCAGTAAGAGAGACAAAGTAGATATGATATGATATAACAACCCTACAAGATCACTTTGTTTCTCTTATTGAGAACAATCCCATTTTGCTCTACTCGCTAACACGGTACTAAACTTTTTTATTTTATTGTGAATATTAAGTAAACAACCACAGTGCAAGGAGGAAAAATAAAGTGAACTCTTGAATTTAAAGGTGTTTTCCAGGCAGCACCAGCTGCCAGTGCCGAGCCACACCAGGGATGCTGCTCCGACCCCTGTGTAGTGACTGGCACTCATAATTGCAGGTGCAGCCCTCATGGATATTCCTCTCTAGCAGAATTACTTCCACCAAATATTTCCTATAGCTGCAAATAAGATTTAGACAACATTGAATTTTGGACCATTACTCTTTGTAAACATGCTTCAGTTCATCAATTCCAACCCAACATCTATTTGCTTACTTAGAGCAGTACAATATTACAGGATATAGACATTAAATAACCAGAAGGGTTGTTGATCTCAAATATTGATCCAGGGATTACTCTAACTGCCATTATGGAGTCGGGAAGGAATTTTTTCCTCTAAGTGGGGTAAATCGCCTTCTGCCCACAGTTTTATTTTTGCCTTCCTCTGGATCAACAAGGGGAGGGGGGGTGGGGGGTGGAAACAGTCTGAATTGGATGAACATGTTACTGTCATGGGCAGATGCCCTTACATTCTGCTGCAAAATATTTTGATACATCTTAGAATTAATTGTCCTTTTAATGATTGGAAGAAGTTCCAAGGCAAAAAAAGCTGCCCTAAACTATAATGTTCCTTCCAACATGTTTCATAGTTGGGATGAGGTTTTGGTGTTGGTGTGCAGGATTGTTCGGTACTGGTATATCTTGGTATATCTTGACGCCACCAGGAAGTCCTGGTCGAGTCAAGCTTGACAGGGGGTGATGCCCCCTGTAGCTGATTGGCTGGACAGATGGGTCAGCTGCAGGTCCTAGAAGCCCACTAAAGATTTTCTTAATAATGCCGAAACCAGTCCCCCATTAAGGTGGGCAGCCCTATGTACAAGGCAAGTGAAGAAGGGCCTCAGCAGCAGGAAGGTCACAGCACCGTGAGCCGAAGTTACAGTTGCGCCCCTTCCCCACACATGTGAGTTTCATCTTGCGCCGTGGCTCCCCCCCCCCACCATGTCACTTTTACCTGCCGGTGACCAGCAGGGAGAACACAACACCGGCCACACAGACAGTGTGAGAGCCAGCGTCCGCAGCCCGCAGTTTTACCTCGTGGCCGGCAGCAGGGAGAAGACAGCACCGGGCAGACACTCTGTGAGAGGCGGCGTCTGCAGCCTGCAGGAGCAGAGCAAAGGGTGCATGAGGACTGCAGAGCATCTCACAACCAGAGGGCTGACAGCGCGGGAGCACTGGCCTGGGTAAGACACAGGGACCACTTCATCCCTGAAGCCTCGCTGTGACACACAGCCAGGTTACAGGGGTGGAGCAGAGCGCCGGATCACTTACATTGCAAGCCGCTTCTGGTCGTCATCTATCCTTGATAGGACCTTCCGCGACCTTGCCCTTTTTCACCAATCGGGAGCTAGGGGTGTCAAACCCGTAGCTTCCGGTGGCGTCAAGGTACAACAGTACCGGGTTGTTCTTCCTCCAAATGTAGCATTTTGTATTTGTGCTAATAAAAAATGTCCACTTTTGTCTCATCTGTCCATAGAACATTTTCCTGGTAGCCCTGAGGAAATCCAGGTGGTCTTGGGCAAACTTGAAGCTGCAATAGTTTTTGTAGACCAGCGGCTTCTTTCGTGGATTCCTTATATGAACAACATACTTGTTCAGTGTTTTTCTAATAATGAACACAGAGTTGTTTTGCAAGTTGTAGTTTCTTCAGCAGGTATTTTGCTCTTATCTTTGAGTTCTTGCTCACTTCTTTCAGGATTTCCCATTGTGCTCTTAGACTGATTATAATCAGACACCTACTCCTGGGGACAGTAGCAGCATCTGCCCATTTGTAGATAATTTGTCTAACCATGGATTGATGTACACCTAGGTCTTTGGCTTCTTCCAGCTTCTTGTGTCTCTATAACATGTCTTCCCTTACGTCTAACTTTTTTCCCCTGTCCTGTGGATTTTTACTCAATGTGCTCAATAAAAGACATGAAGGGTATAGCTGTGTGTTATTCGTTTAGCTAGATTGCTATTGTCTATAGCTGTGACTTAAATAGCAATCAGACCACATTTTAATACTAATTAATGAAGAAACCCAGGAAATTCCAAAGTATTCACTTGCTTTTTTTCAACTGTAAGCCTAGTCCCATATGAAAGCTATTCTTGCTCTCGTTTTGTGCATTGCAAGATTCACGAAACTTGTGTGAATATAAACTCTCCATTCCTTTGAAAGTCATACAGATGCGCAATGTTTCCCCTCCCAACGATGCTGCTGAGGAAAAAATCGTGGCATATTCTATCTTTACGTGTTCCTCATAAATCATCACCTATTGATTTCAATGGGACCTGAAATACATTGCATGGATCAGCGATGCAAGGTTTC
Organism: Eleutherodactylus coqui; assembly: GCF_035609145.1. NCBI lineage: Eukaryota > Metazoa > Chordata > Amphibia > Anura > Eleutherodactylidae > Eleutherodactylus > Eleutherodactylus coqui. The sequence goes on from NC_089837.1 coordinate 123,064,853, forward strand.
CCATTTAACTCACGCAAGAGGATCGGAAATTCACAAAAGCGGTGCAAGGCATTTTTGCCTGCAAATCATCTCACAATCTCAGGTAAATAAGGTATGATCAGGTAGATAAGTGTATATGGTATGTAAAAGTCAGCATTCACTCAAGGTTAGCTATTTGACACTTCTATTTGTTTCACCTTGTCTTGTTCAGTTACCAAAATCCTCAAATGGAAAACTGGAAATAACAAGTTCACTTCAGCTGCATCTATATATTATGTCAACTCTTTTATGATTTATTGTTAGTAAGTTAGTTCACATAAACCTGTGTGAGATTCTTCTTTCTGCTATCTCTATGGTTATCTTATGATTATGCTAAAAACAAGTAAAACTACATTTTTGACTGACATACGGTATGGTAATGAATGGGTGTGGATAAAACAGAGTTATGAAATTCATTGCACTTGGCTGTTCTTTTAAATTCCTTTCCTCTATTTTGCGTTTGTAAATTTAGGATATACAATGATGATGCTACAGTATATAAATGAGGACAATAAATTAAATATCACTCCACTGTAGCATTTCTTTGTGAATGCTGTAAGTAGTCCTGCAACATTTAAAGTAACATGCCATAAGACATCTATAGGATGCCTATAAAATGTTAAAACAGTGAACCCTAATTAAGTATGTTATCGGACCACATTGGTACCGATCTGATGACCTCATTGCCAGGTGCCAAATTGGTAGATATGGAAGCCCGTGATGAGAAGATTTTGCTAGCAATTATCTATCAATAGCATGAAATCACTCCATGTTATGTCAAGGCACTTCTCCATGAGAACGCAATGAATTCTACTTTATTATCAACATTACCAACTCTTATACAGAAAGAAAAGGACGTATTCAAGAGTTACTTGGTACAAAGTTTAGTGTTACATAGGTTAGTGTTACATAGGTGACAAAGCTGATTGATCATAAGGCTTATTGACACCTACCAAATAGTCTCAAAGCTCTTAACGCTCGTCTTAGATACGGAAATCACTGTAGTCAGGGTATTGTTATCACATTATACACTATTTCTACTATAGCTGTGTGTTTTCTCTGTTAACATAGCTTAGCCTTATTTAACTTTTCTGTTGACTTCCTATCTTAAAATACTAGTTACCGGCACTAGAAAGCATAGGTTTTAGTCTTCTATTTAAGGGCCAATAGTCCAATACAAGATAAGAAACATACACTTATTGCATTCTGAAACTTAACAGTTTATATTCCATAATAAGTACATCTATCAAATAAAGTAGACCAGAAAAATGACTAAAGGCTGATTTACACGCAACGATTATCACTCAAAATTTGCCCAAAACGACGGCTTTTGAGCGATAGCTGTTGCGTGTAAATGTGTGCACTTACCGCGCACTCTTCGTCCATCACTAAATTCAGCTCAGCATAAAATCCTTTGTCCCTGATAAGAGGGACGGCATGCTGTATTCTCCGCAGCAGCGCTCATAGCATTGTATGCAGCCGGGAGCCCGCAGCAGAAAAAAAGTGATGCATTTAGAGAACAGACCACCCGCTGTTCTCTAAATACGTGCACATGAAGCTAGTTAGCTACTAATGGGCTGATTAACCTATTAGTAACTAATGCAAAATAATCACTTAAAACTTTCAGTTTCTCACGAATACTGAGTGATAATTTTTGCGTGTAAATGAACCTTTAGACTCAGATCACATCACATTTTGAGTCTCTGTTTGAGATATACACTAGGGAAATCTTTGAAATGTACCTCTGACGGAAGGCAGCAACTAATCCCATTGTTAAGTAATGCATTAGCTCCCATTGTAAAAAAAAAAAAACCTGCATACCATATATGTTTTTTTTAATGTATACCTTTGTATGAAGTTACATAATTCACTACACTATTCCCTATTGCAAAAAATGTATGCTGACATTAAAACCCAACAGAAGCTGAAGGGACTCTCTTCCTCTGTTGGTTACATATGACCCTATGAATATGTTTTTTCCATACTCCAAGATCTTTGCCCACTGTATACGTCAACTGCAGTCTTAAAACATGATGTGAACAGGGCCCTTGGCCGTAATACAACTGAATTATAGCCTTTTACAGAAGGCTGTGGTGTTCACACTAACAAAAGAATTTTAAACAGGTTGCCTCATGAGGACATTTTTCCAGATTAAAGGGAATATGTCGCCAGCTTGGAGTTAGTGACACCAGTAGGAAACAATACATTATAGCATGTGGCAAAGGTTTCTTTTTAATGAGAGACTAATGCCAAGAAACCTTGTAAAAGTGAGGTTTCATTTTTTCCATGCTATATGGAAATGGATTCTGAATGCTTCGATAGGCTACTCCAGACATCCCTGCCACCCGCTGTGCCCTTCAATTCCTAGCCATTCTCTCTGTGATTAACATAGGAGGTGACATTCACAGTCTTGTCCAATTCTCGCACATGCACCGTGCAACCACAGAACAGTCAATGGAGTTTGCGTACATTAGAGCTAGATGATCTACAAATGTGCTTGGTCATGTGAGATTTGGATAAGTCTGTAAATGACGTAGGAGACATCATTCACATCACCTATCAATGCCAGGGAGAAAGGTGGGTACTATAGGCAGCAGAGTTGGTCTGGTCTAGTCTACCAGAACATTTGGGATTCATTGCCATATAGTGCAGGAAGGATTAAACAAGATTTAATTACAAAATACACTCTCTAATTATTGTTCCTTACATGCCTGTAGAGTCACCAGCTCCAGGTTGCTGACCAGCTCACTCTAAAGTCAACCTGAAGATCCCCATAGTTCTGACTGCTGCATCGAGGACTGTTGTATTATATGCCAGCTATTTAAATAAATGATCAAGATCAGATGGGGAACTAGACTTTGGTAGTAGCTCTGGACTTTGATAGTGGCTAATGTAGGAGGATCCCAAGCAGGTGACCCCCTGTATTATCTCTATACGCCCTGATAGGACCAATGGAAAGAGGAAATCTTATGGAAACACTCTAATATGCCTAAAGTTTAGAATAACCTGCAGTATAAGGTAATTTTATAAAATGTGCCCAGATGATTTTATTGTATAAACTGTTGATTAGTTCTCTTGTCATACACACCTAGAAACCCATTTTTATTTGACAAACAATAGTCAAATTTGTTTCATGTTAAAACATGTTAGTAATTAACATTGCAAAATCTATTTATGAAGCATTCGAATGGAAAAAATAAGATGACAAGTCAGTATAGTAGGAGACAACTGTCTTACACAAAACTGAAACATGATAGCAAGTAGACATGATGTATTAACTTTGAAATGTGTTTCTTCTTTCATCTAAAGTGTGTATGTCGAACTAACTTTCATAAATCTATAAGTCTGTTCCAGTGACGCTGGCATTCTCATACTTACATTCATTTACTTTTATCCTATGAAATTATCGTGTTCCTTTAATTTGAATTTCTTGGCTGAAAAAATAAGATCGAGAACAATCAGTGAATTGTAAAGCAGAGGTATCACACTTCTGTGCTCCTCACTACTATAATATAAAGTGCTTTAAGCGATGAACAAACGTTTCAAAAGTACAGTTTTTCCCAGTTTGCCGAATTTCAGCAAAAAGTTCAATTTGGTCTGAATTAGTTCAAGACAAACAGGAACATCACTAATACACCAAAAACTGTTGTAACACTGCCCAAGAGTCACACAAGCCCTGTTTGACACACTTCGATCACCTACGTTAGTGTTAAAGATATGGCAACAGCTATGGATTAGCCATTTTTAGGCCAATTTCATGCAAGCATAATATGGGCACATTTATGCACTCGTAATATGGACAAATGTCCCGGCCAGAAACAGGTATCCTAGATATCTATGATACTCTAAATTCAGGTGACTAGAAGGTTGCAGACACTGGTCCATATTTGGGGTGTATAAATATACCTGCAATGTGCTCATGTAATACTGACCTAAGGGCATCTTCTGCTGCGTATGTCTTTTTGCGTTTACGATTCGCATCTATATAGAACCATTGCTCTTCAATAGTAGCGGTCACATGTCTGATTTTTACATGTGCATAAAATGCGCACCTACAAAAGATAGAACATATGGGTGTCAATGGACGTAGTCCCTCTAATTATTTTTTTACGCGCGAATAAACGCATGTAAAAAACGCCCGTCTGACTAAGTCCTATAGGTGATTTCACACAATTACATGCGTAAAACATGCATGTAATTCATGGCGCAGTTTCTTAAAGTGTGGAACAATGTAAAAAAGCCCCCTGTTTGTGCCCTGTTTTCTTCCCTATCGATCTACACATACCATTTGCTTATGGCAGTTTTTGCTGAAAATTTAACAAAAGCTAGGAAAAACAATGCAAAAGTTGGTTAAAAGATAGATATCAGAGTGTTGTTAGCGGAGTGTAATCTGAACAGGGACAAGTGGTGATCGCAAAGATCTATCCTGGATTCTGTTTTTATTTTGTTCATAAGTGACATAGGAGAAGGTTTTTAAGGTAAGGTAAGTTATCTAACTGTGATTGGCCGGTGGATAAAATTGGGCTAATCTGTGCAGAGCTGGATTGGGTCAGCCCAATCTGATTTTTTTCAAAGTTGATCAGAAGAATAAACTCTTCAATGTGGCTCAGTGGTTACCACTGTTGCCTTGCGGTCCTATCCCTAGATTAGAACCTAGAACTTCAGCTGCACAAGGCATTAGTGCTAACTAGAGATGAGCGAGCGTACTCGTCCGAGCTTGATGCTTGTTCGAGTATTACGGTACTCGAGATGCTCGTTACTCGAGGCGAGCACTACGCGGTGTTCAAGTCAATTCCATTTCCTTACCTGAAAGTTTTGCGCCATTTTCTGGCCAATAGAAACGTAGGGAAGGCATTACAACTTCCTCCTGTGACGTTCCAGCCCTATCCCACCCCCCTGAAGTGAGTGGCTGGCGAGATCAAGTGACCCCCAAGTATTTAAAGTGGGGCTGCCCGCGGCTCACCACAGTCACGCACTGGGAGAGATCAGGGACAGTGCTGGTGCTGCTATAGGGAAAGTGTTAGTGTAGGATCCTGTCTTCAAGAACCCCAACGGTCCTTCTTAGGGCCACATCTGACCATGTGCAGTACTGTTGTGGCTGCTGGTAGCAGTTTTGCAAATTTTTTTTTTGTATATCGGGTGTGCAGCCCCATTACAGCTATAGCGTTCTCAGGCTGCAGTCTGTACTACATAGTATAGGGACAGCGTTGCTGAGATAGGGAAAGTGGTAGTGTAGGATCCTGTGCACAAGAAACCCAACGGTCCTTCTTAGGGCTACCTGTGACCGTGTGCATTTTACAGGTTGTCTGATGGGAGTTGTAGTCCATCACTATTGCACTTAGGCCTGTTTGCAGCCTTCCGTATAATTTTTTTCTGGTTGCAGTTAGCGTTACATAACCGCTGTCAGCCTCCAACTGTACGCCAATAATTAAAAAAATTTTTACACCGCTCTGTGTCTGCCGTCAACTTCACGCACAGCGTACAGCGACATCCCCTGATAGAGGGAAAGTCATATGCACGCTATATAGCCGGTATTTTTTTTCAAAAAATTTTTAAAATAAAAGCTCCTTCTTATGGCTACATGTGAACGTGTGCCTTTTACAGGTTGTCTGATGGGAGTTGTAGTCCATCACTATTGCACTTAGGCCTGTTTGCGGCCTTCCTGACTATTTTTTCTGCCAGGAGTTTACCTTACTATACTGCTCTCTGCGACAAAGTCTACGCACATAATTCCAAGATTATTTACACCGGGCTGTGTCTGCAGTGAATTAGAGGCGCAAAGCATACGGCCATAGCGACTGATAGAGGGAAAGTGATATACACACTATATAGCCTGTATTCCTTGACCAAAAAAAACAAAAAGCTCCTCAGTTGGGCTACCTTTGACTGTTTAAATTTCACTGGGTGTCTGATGGGAGTTGTAGTCCATCACTATTGCACTTAGGCCTGTTTGCGGCCTTCCTGACTATTTTTTCTGCCAGGAGTTTACCTTACTATACTGCTCTCTGCGACAAAGTCTACGCACATAATTCCAAGATTATTTACACCGGGCTGTGTCTGCAGTGAATTAGAGGCGCAAAGCATACGGCCATAGCGACTGATAGAGCGAAAGTGATATACACACTATATAGCCTGTATTCTTTGACCAAAAAAAACAAAAAGCTCCTCAGTTGGGCTACCTTTGACTGTTTAAATTTCACTGGGTGTCTGATGGGAGTTGTAGTCCATCACTATTGCACTTAGGCCTGTTTGCGGCCTTCTTGACTATTTTTCTGCCTGGAGTTTGCCTTACTATACCGCTCTCAGCGACAAAGACTACGTACATAATTCCAAGATTATTTACATCGGCCTGTGTCTGCAGTGAATTTGACGCTCAGGGGGAAAGTGATATACACAGTATATAGCCTGTCTTCTTTTAAAAAAAAAAAAAAAAAGCTGCTTCGTTGGGCTACCTCTGACCGTCTGCATTTTACTGGGTGCCTGGTGGGAGTTTTGGTGCATCACTATTGCATTGCTAGGCCTGTTTGCGGCCTTCCTTCCATTTTTTTCTGCCTGGAGTTAGCGTTACAATTCCGCTCTCTGCGTGAAAGTGTACGCATATAATTCCATAATTATTTACAGCGGTCTGTGTCTGCTCTATTCGTAATCCACCATGCTGAGGGGTAGGGGTAGGGGTCGAGGATGTGGACGCGGGCGAGGATGCGGAGTTCCAAGTGAGGGTGTGGGCACAGGCCGAGTTCCTGGTCCAGGTGTATCCCAGCCGGCTGCTGCGGGGTTAGGAGAGAGGCAAGTTTCTGGGGTCCCCAGCTTCATATCACAATTTATGGGTCCCCGTGGTAGACCTTTATTGCAAACAGAGCAGTGTGAGCAGGTCCTGTCGTGGATGGCAGAAAATGCATCCAGCAATTTATCGGGCACCCAGTCTTCTACGCAGTCCACTGCTGAAACTCTGAATCCTCTGGCTGCTGCTCCTCCTTCCTCACAGCCTATACTGCTGCTACAAAAATGGTACTGGGGTCTGCATATGCTTCTGCTACATAAATGTTACAGGGGTCTGCTGATACTGCTGCTACAGAAATGTTACAGTGGTCTGCGTATATTGCTGCTAGAGAAATGTTACTGGGGTCTGCCTATACTTCCACTACAGAAATGGTACTGGGGTCTGCCTATACTGCAGCTACAAAAATGTTACAGGGGTCTGCCTATACTGCTGCTACAGAAATGTTCCTGGGGTCTGTTTATACCTTTGCTACAGGAATGTTACAGCGGTCTGTCTATACTATGGGTGCACTAAGTCTTCCCATCGCGGTGTTTTACCTATGTGGCACAAATAATACAGTGACTGACTAGGCCAGAATTGCTGGCCGAGGCCAAGTTGCTTGGTGGGGCGAAACTCTCCCATGGTTGGGCACTCCGATTTCTTCCTGTGTAATACCATCTTTGTGCACTTACAGCATAGGCTAGGCCAATGAACTTAAAGACTGCCCCTTGCAGTGTTGAGCTATCTATGTTGCCACACATGGATTTCCCCTTGCTATGTAACTCAGGGCACCTTGGGTCACAAAGGTGGAGGCTTGGAACCGAGCCTGACCCTGGGCCCGCTAACGTGCTTCCCACACAGACTATAGCGGGTCCTGGTCATGGTGTCTTGGGCTTGTAATGCCACCTCCTCCTCCTGCTTGGGGTCAGGGGATGAGCACTGGGCATCATGTATTTTCTCCCGTGTTACACAGTTATCTGAGACACTGGTTTAGGCCAAAGAAGAGGAGCATTACTGCATTGATGAGACCTTCACAGCTGTACTAGCATCGGAGTCTGCTCTATGCCCACGATTGCTGAGGGTGTGTGCACTGGCCTATGTACTCGGCACAGTGAAAGTCTGGCATGTTTGGGCACTATCATTTTTTCATGTTTATTACTGTCTTTGGGTTCCTTCGACTCGCATACGCTGTGGGTGCAGAAAGACTTCCCATAGCGGTGATTTACCTGTCCGGCACAAAGCCACTGACTGACTTGGGTAGGGTGCATAGTGCAGATGGCTTTCCCATTGCGGTGTCGATAGAGCTATCCGACACCTAGACAGAATGAATACTGTGTGGGCACATGGACTGCCCATTGCTATGTCAGTCGCAGCACCTTGGGTCTCACAAGGTATTTGCTGGGACCGATCCTGGCCAAGGGCCCGCTCATATCCTTTCAACTCAGGCTACAGCGGGTCCTGGTCATGGTTTCTTGGCCTTGTAAGGCCACCTCCTCCTCCTGATTGGGGTCAGGTGATCAGCAATGTGCATCATGTATTTTCTCTCATGTTACCACAGTTATCTGAGAAATTTGTTTGGGCCAAAGGAGAGGAGTGTAACTGCATTAATGTTACAGGGGTCTGCCTATACTTCAGCTGCAGAAATGTTACCGGGGGCTGCCTATACTGCTGCTACACAAATGTTACTGGGGTCTGCCTATACTGTTACTACAGAAATGTTACTGGGGTCTGTCTATACTGTTACTACTGAAATGTTACTGCGGTCTCCCTAGACTTCTGCAACATAACTGTTACTGGGGTCAGCTTATACCTTTGCTACAGGAATATTACAGGGGTCTGTGCATACTACGGGCGCACTAAGTTTTCCCATCGCGGTGTTCTACCTATCTGGCCCCCAAAAAACACTGACTGACTAGGGCATGGAGTGTGGGCCGAAGCCAACATGTATTTTCTCTCATCTTACCACAGCTATCCGGGGCACTGCAATGGGATTTCTTTATGTACCTTCTCTGGGTTCCTGGGACCCACCCCTGCTGTGGGTGCACACAGACTTCCCATAGCGGAGTTGTACCTGCCTGGCACTTTAAAAAAAAAAAACAGACTGACTAGGGCATGGAGTGTGGGCCGAAGCCAACATGCATTTTCTCTCACGTTACCAAAGCTATCCAGGGCACTGCATTGGGACAAACAAAAGGAGCGATACAGCGCTAATGAGACGTTCACAGCAACGCTAGCATTGGAGTCCGCTCTATGCCCGCGATTGCTGAGGGTTTGTGCAGAGGCCTATGTCCTGGGCGCAGTGAAAATCTGCCATGTTCAGGCACTGATTTCTTTATGTGTACTGTCTTTAAGTTCCTTGGGCCCACCCATGCTGTGGGAGCACATAGACTTCCCATAGAGGTGTTTTACCTGTCTGTCCTCAAAAGACTGACAGACTCGGGCAGAGTGCAGAGTGCAGATGGTTTACCCCTTGCGTTGTCGATGAGGTATCTGACACCCAAACAGAATAAGTTGTGTGTGGACACATAGATTCCCTATTGCTATGTCACTCGCAGCACCTTGGGCCACACAAGGTGTTCGCTGGGACCGAGCCTGGCCAAGGGCCCGCTCCCATCCTTTCAGCACATGCTACAGCGGGTTCTGGTCATGGTTTCAGCGCCTTGTGAGGCCACCTCCTCCTCCTGCTTGGGGTCAGGGGGTCAGCATTGTATTTTCTCTCATGTTACCACAGTTATCTGAGAAACTCGTTTGGGCCACAGGAGAGGAGCATAACTGCATTAATGAGACCTTCACAGGTATACTAGCATCGAAGTCCGCTTCCTGCCTACGATTGCTGAAGCTGTTGGCCGAGGCCTATGTCCCGGGGAAACTGCAACGGCACCAGGTTGGGCATGTGGAACTTTTTCCTAGCTAATCCAGTCTTTGGAGCGGTGAAAGAAAACGTAACAGATTTACTGAGACCTTCACAGGTGTACTAGCATCGAAGTCCGCTTCCTGCCTACGATTGCTGAAGCTGTTGGTCGAGGCCTATGTCCCGGGGGAACTGCAACGGCGCCAGGTTGGGCCTGTGGAACTTTTTCCTGGCTAATCCAGTCTTTGGAGCGGTGAAAGAAAACGTAAGTCATTTAATGAGACCTTCACAGGTGTACTAGCATTGAAGTCCGCTTCATGCCTACGAATGCTGAAGATGTGGCCCGAGACCTATGTCGTCAGCGCAGTGTAAGTCTGCCATGTTTGGCCACTCTGATTTCTTTATTGTTCATGTCTTGGGTTGCGTTGGACCCACCTGTGCTGTTGGTCCACACATTCTTCCCATCGCGGTGTTTGACCTGTCTGGCACAAAGATACTGACGGACTTGGGTAGGGGGCAGAGTGCAGATGGCTTTCCCCTTGCGGTGTTGATTGAGCTATCTGACACCTAGACAGAATGAATACTGTGTGGGTACATGGATTCCCCATAGCTATGTAACTCATGCCCATGTTTACAGCTCCTGACGGAGGTTGGCACTTTATTGGAATGAAGATCGAACGTCAATTTCTCATCGATTTTCTACAGCATTGTGGGCTATCGCCCCGCCCCTTTTAAAGAGGGTCGCTGCCTGGCCCTGCCAACCCTCTGCAGTGTGTGCCTGCGGTTCCTCCTCATGGCAGACGCACTTATAAATAGACATGAGGGTGGTGTGGCTATGAGGCCAGCGTGTGGCATGAGGGCAGCTGAAGGCTGCGCAGGGACACTTTGGTGTGCACTGTGGACACTGGGTCGTGTGTGGGGGGGGGGGGTTGGGCAGCATGTAACCCAGGAGAAGAGGCAGCGGTGTGTCCCGCAGGCAATGCTTGTGCTTGGTTGGAGGAAGTGTGGTGCTTAGCTAAGGTGTGCCTTGGTAATGAGGGTTTGTCCGAAGTAAAAATTGTTAGGGGTGGGGGGGCCCACTCTTGCCATTATTGTGGCTTAATAGTGGGACCTGGGAACCTGAGATGCAGCCCAGCATGTTGCCCGTTGCCTGTTCTATCCGTATCTGTTTCGTTTCCATCACTTTTGTACGTTTTGAAGATTTACACAAATGAAAACCTTAGAGAGCATTGGCGATATACAAAAATGCTCGAGTCGCCCATTGACTTCAATGGGGTTCGTTACTCGAAACGAACCCTCGCGGAAAGTTCGACTCGAGCAACGAGCACCTGAGCATTTTGGTGCTCGCTCATCTCTAGTGCTAACCACTGAGCCACCACACTTGAACTTTCTGCTCCAGTGGAGGAGAATAAAGAGAAGAATAAACATGAAGAGAACATAAATTCAAACTAAGACAGATTTGAACCTAGGATTTTAGCACTGCAAGGGAAAAGTGCTAATGACTGAGGCACCATGCTTGTGCTTCCTTCTCCTCCTTCTTCCTCTTTCTTCTTCCTTCTCTGCCTCCAGAGCAGACGAAAAAGAAAGTGAAGAAGGAGGAAGAGGAAAAGAAGGAGAAGAAGAAAAATATCCGTATTCTCCTTCTTATCTTTTTTTCTTCTTCTCCTCCTATGCAAAAGGAAGAAGCAGAAGGAAGGAGAATAAAGCCTAGTGGCTAGTACTGCTGCCTTGTAATATTGGGGTTTTGGTTCACTTCTGACTATGGACAACATCTACAAGGAATTTGTACATTCTCTTTGTGTTTACTCTTCTTTTTCTTCTACTTTTCCTCCTCTGGAGAAGGAAAAGGAAAGAAGGTAGAAGGAAGAAAGGAGAAATAAGAATTGTATTGGCTCAGTTGTTAGCATTGCTATCTTCCAGTGCTGGAGTTCTAGGTTCAAATCTGACCACCAACTTGCAAGTGTTGTCCTTTGAAGCAAGTTCTACAGCACTGCAAGGCAACTTGCTAAGCACATTCACCGAAAAGCTTCCTATTTACAGTGTCCTCTGGGAAAGGGTAACCAGCTGGTCAGAGAAAGTCAAAACATTTGGAAGGCTGAAGGAGCAATTTCTCCATTTTGTTCCCTTTGATGATGCTGACCCCACACCAGCAAGCCTGTAAGAGAGTCATGCCCAGTTATTCAGGCACCCCATGTTAATCAACCTAAAGACTGTTTAGTAAGACAATGTTATTTAATACTGATCCCAGTCAGCATGTCTAGGACTATGATTAAGATTCGTTCATATGGACTCTTGAACTTTATTGACAGACTGAGATGCCCCAGATAACTGGGTCACAGGTTACCATTTTTCTGTTTACTGCTAATAAAGTGAATTATGCATCCTATGTCTGTCAGACTGAAATCGACCCAGAAAATCAGGAAGCTCTGAATCTGTTGTCTGCAGTTCCTTACAATTTGGCGTAGTATTCATCAGGATGCACCAAGAGGCAGGGGAGAATGAGTTGCCTGAGGACATGACTGGCATCCTTGAAACTGAGGATCGGGACCTCTTGCAGAGACAGTGGTAACTAGCCCAGGGACCATCCTGTAGCATTAGAACTGTAATTTATTATAATGGATAATAGACATTTGGTGTAGACATTTTTGCCACTGTATCATTTATCTGAATGGCAGAAGCAACTTCTTTCCCATATATGGAACAGACTGAGTTGCAGACATTTGTACAACATATCTACATGTGAATAATCCCTATGGACACCAGTGTTATAATGGGAGGGTTACATATGGCAAACACTGCATCCTTTCAGTAAAACATTCTGCTCAATATCACTTATGGGTTATTTTGAAAAAGAGGAAGTTAATAAAGCAATGTTACAATTTGACATGTGCAGCAATGATAGGCGATTAGAGATGAGCGAGAATACTCGTCCGAGCTTGATGCTCGTTCGAGTATTAGGGTGTTTGAGATGCTCGTTACTCGAGACGAGCACCACGCGATGTTCGAGTCACTTTCATTTTCTTCCCTGAAAAATTTGTGCGCTTTTCTGGCCAATAGAAAGACAGGGAAGGCATTACAACTTCCTCCTGTGACATTCCAGCCCTATCCCACCACCCTGCAGTGAGTAGCTGGGGAGATCAGGTGACACCCGAGTATTAAAATCTGCCCCGCCCGTGGCTCGCCACAGATGCATGCTGACAGAGATCAGGGAAAGTGCTGTCTTGCTGTAGCTGCTATAGGGAGAGTGTTAGGTGTTATATTCGTCTTCAAGAACCCCAACGGTCCTTCTTAGGGCCACATCTGACCATGTGCAGTACTGTTGAGGCTGCTTTTAGCAGTGTTGCACAACTTTTTTTTTTTTGTATATCGGGCGTGCAGACCATAGCGTCCTCAGTCTGCAGTCATTTTACAGAGTATAGGGGCAGTACTGGTGAGGCAGGGACAGTGGTACAGGGAAAGAGATATACTGACTATATAGGCAGTGGGCTTTTTCAAAAAAATTGGGGAAAAATACTATATTTGGGCTGCCTGTGACCGTCTTCAGTTTCCTGCGTGTCTGCTGGGGGTAGTAGTCGCTAATTAATACCCAGCTAAGCATTACAGCAGGCTTGCGCATAATTGTTTTCTGGCTCTGCTGTGTCCGTTACATGATCGCCGTCATCCCGCCACAGGGAAACAGTATACATATATATGCCGCATACGGTGTCTGTCTGGTTTTTCACCTCACCATTTTAAAAAATTGTAGCAAAATACTTAAGGCCTACCACTGGCCTTTGGCCACTTTACTGGTTCTGCGCTGTGAATTCCAGTAGCTCAGTCATACGCACCTAGGTCTCACGACAGGCTTGCGCATAATTGTTTTCTGGCTCTGCTGTGTCCGTTACATGATCGCCGTCATCCCGCCACAGGGAAACAGTATACATATATACGCTGCATACGGTGTCTGTCTGCTTTTTCACCTCACCATTTTAAAAAATTGAAGCAAAATACTTAAAGGGGTTGTCCCGCGGCAGCAAGTGGGTCTATACACTTCTGTATGGCCATATTAATGCACTTTGTAATGTACATTGTGCATTAATTATGAGCCATACAGAAGTTATAAAAAGTTTTTTACTTACCTGCTCCGTTGCTAGCGTCCTCGTTCCCATGGAGCCGACTAATTTTCGCCCTCCGATGGCCAAATTAGCCGCGCTTGCGCAGTCCGGGTCTTCTGCTCTCTTCAATGGAGCCGCTCGTGCAGAATGCCGGCTCCGTGTAGCTCCGCCCCGTCACGTGCCGATTCCAGCCAATCAGGAGGCTGGAATCGGCAATGGACCGCACAGAAGAGCTGCGGTCCACGGAGGAAGCAGACCCCGGCGGCCATCTTCAGCAGGTAAGTATGAAGACGCCGGACCGCCGGGATTCAGGTAAGCGCTGAGCGGTTTGTTTTTTTAACCCCTGCATCGGGGTTGTCTCGCGCCGAACGGGGGGGGGGGTTAAAAAAAAAAAACCCCGTTTCGGCGCGGGACAACCCCTTTAAGGCCTACCACTGGCCTTTGGCCACTTGACTGGTTCTGCCCTGTGAATTCCAGTAGCTCAGTCATACGCACCTAGGTCTCACTACAGGCTTGCGCATAATTGTTTCCTGGCTCTGCTGTGCGCTCCGTAAGTGAAGTCAGCCTCCAACTACAGGCCAATAAGCGGCACATTTAATTACAGCGTTCTGTTTCTGCTCTACTCGTAATACACCATGCTGAGGGGTAGGGGTAGGCCTAGAGGACGTGGACGGGGGCGAGGACGCGGAGGCCCAAGTCAGGGTGTGGGCACAGGCCGAGCTCCTGGTCCAGGTGTATCGCAGCCGACTGCTGCGGGATTAGGAGAGGGGCAAGTATCCCTTTCAGGACCAGGGGTCATTAAATCTTTTTACATTAATGCCTGCACTGAAAGGTGAGGAGCTCTTTTAATTTTTGTTGTTTCTTTTTATATTATGATTTTTCATTTTAAAGGATTGTGAAACTGTTAACTATGAATTTTGCTAGCCTGGCACTTACATTTGGCCCAATTTTCAGTTCAGTAACAAACTGATGATTTTTTGTTTATTTATTACCAGTGTTGAACATAGAAGCGATGGACCCCCCATTATGGAACCGTTTTTGCACCCCATCTAGGATAAAAGAGCCTATTGTTTGTTTCCTATTGCATGCCCTTTAAAATGACCCTTGGGCTATTTCTCTACCTCATTGTTTGCTAACAATGCAGTTCTACTTTGCAGTAAGGTCCTAGTCCTATATATGTCCTCACTACCCAGTAGCAAAAGGGATGGTACAATGAGAGCTACGACTCCCTCTCTCCATGGGCCCCATAATATTTGAATGGTCTGCCTCTATGATACATACGCCTTTGTTTGTCTCATAAATAAGGTCAACTTGATGCCACAAGAGGTGAGTTCAGAGAATTGCAGCTTTCTATTTCAAAGAATCAGCCAAACAGCGTAATTCATTAACTTATACAGGAAATTCATGCTTTGTACAGGTTTGCATATGTCCCGGTATTGTATAATCTATTTAATTTGCTTTTAATGAGAATTTTTTCCCTTTAACAGCTATACACGTTCTTCATTCTTATACAAGTTACATGTCAATAATTATCAGGACTCGAACCCAGGATCTCCTGCTCTCCTGATGAGCCATCCAGGCCTTTGGACAAGTTCTCCTGCATACCTAGCCTTGTTCTCTTTCGCAGCTAGTTTTGTTCCTGCCTCCCTCTCCTAGCCCCGCCCTGCCGCTAATTAAGCTTTCCATGACTTGCATGATTATTGTGCTCCAAGCCTTAATCAAGCTCCAATTCTGTCGGCCCCTCTGCGATTCTACTTAGACCTTCTGATACCGACCCCTGGTTTCCCTTCTGACTACACTACCTGCCTCATCCATCTGTACTGCAAACTGAGACCTCTCATTGCTGACTCCTGGCTCTTCCCTGACAACTCACCAGACCTGCCACTATTACACCTGAGGCTCCAACCCACTGCTTAAAACCGCTACATTAATCCTGGAATTATGGGAGACTGTAGAAGTAATATATTCTAAGAAACTATGACATATACACATTGAACACTTCCATGTTATTTTAGATCAGTTGTCTTTCATAATTTTCCAACCTGTATAGTATGGAGGGGAGTTAGGAGGGGGTAGGGGGACAAAGGGGGATGGGGAAATTAGGGGGGGGGGACAAACTTAGGGTATGTTCATGACCCAATTTAATAGTAAATTTAACAATAACCAAATTTACACCTTATTTATTAGTGGTTTGATTTCTTGCATCTCTCCTCTCTCGCGTATTCCCAGTTTATCCTGGGTTGTATCTTTCAGCTTTGTGTCTCTGTCTCATCGGTCGTGTCCCAGCCCATGGATGTACTGTATAATCTATGAAAAGCAGACACAGTTCCCTTGTACTCTGTTAGATATACATGGCAACCACTCCCAGCTTCAATAGGTGACAGCAGATGTGCAATGTTATTATTGCCTTTGGAATTTTTATAGGTAGATGATTTTGCATGTTATATGTTCCTCCCTTCCTTCAGGTAGAAATTGTTGTAGGGTTAAACCAAACAGATGTATGTAGATAAGGATGAAACTAGACAGAGAGCAAGAAAGAGTTATCCTCCCAGTAAAATAAAGTTAAAAGTTAATGCTGCTGCTGCATCTAGCAATGATTTCTCTATGTTGGTCAGCAGTTTCTACTAGCTATGAAACTTTGCAAAATGATTTCTCAAAGAGCTTCCTATTTTTTATGACCGAGTACAGAATACTTCTTCTTTTTTTACTTCCCATGGCAACTCAGCTAGAGATGAGCGAGCACCAAAATGCTCGGGTGCTCGTTACTCGGGACGAAATTATCGCGATGCTCGAAGGTTCGTTTTGAGTAACGAACCCCCTTGAAGTCAATGGGCGACCCGAGCATTTTTGTATATCGCCGATGCTCGCTAAGGTTTGCATTTGTGAAAATCTGGGCAATTCAAGAAAGTGATGGGAACGACACAGCAACGGATAGGGCAGGCGAGGGGCTACATGTTGGGCTGCATCTCAAGTTCCCAGGTCCCACTATTAAGCCACAATAGCGGCAAGAGTGCCCCCCCCTCTCCCAACAACTTTAACTTCTGAAAAGCCCTCATTAGCAATGCATACCATAGCTAAGCACCACACTACCTCCAACAAAGCACAATCACTGCCTGCATGACACTCCGCTGCCACTTCTCCTGGGTTACATGCTGACCAACCACCCCCCCACGACCCAGTGTCCACAGCGCACACCAAACTGTCCCTGCCCAGCCTTCAGCTGCCCTCATGCCACGCCACACTCATGTCTATTTATAAGTGCGTCTGCCATGAGGAGGAACCGCAGGCACACACTGCAGAGGGTTGGCACGGCTAGGCAGCGACCCTCTTTAAAAGGGGCGGGGCGATAGTCCATAATGCTGTACATAAGCAATGAGAAATCCAATCCTGTGCCACCTCCATCTGGAGCTGCACACGTGGGCATAGCAATGGGGAACCTATGTGCCACACACTATTCATTGTGCAAGGTGTCTGCATGCCCCAGTCAGACCGCGTTTTTTTATAAATAGTCACAGGCAGGTACAACTCCGCAATGGGAATTCCGTGTGCACCCACAGCATGGGTGGCTCCCTGGAACCCACTGGCTGTACATAAATGTATCCCATTGCAGTGCCCATCACAGCTGAGGTATTGTCCGATTAAATGCAGGTGGGCTTCGGCCCACACTACATGCCCCAGTCAGACTGGGGTTCTTTAGAAGTGGACACATGTAGAACTACTACACCCAGCACACACGGACCCAGAACACTGAGCACAGTGACAGGCAGGCCAAATAGATTTTTTGCCCAATATTTTTTAGAAAAGGCCCACTGCCTAGATTCAATCAATAATATGTCTTCTGTCCCTGCCTCCACACTTCTGTCCCTGGAGTATTACTGCAGGGCGCAATGCTCTGCACGGCCGATATACCAAAAAAAAAAAATGTGCAACACTGCAAAAAGCAGCCTCCACAGTACTGCACACGGTTAGATGTGGCCCTAAGAAGGACCGTTGGGGTTCTTGAAGCCTACAATAACACCTAACGCTCTCCCTATAGTAGCTCCAACACGATACCACTTTCCCTCAGCTATGTCAGAATGCATCTGTGGCGAGCCGCGGGAGGGGCCAATTTTTATACTCGGGTGACACCTGATCTCGCCAGCCACTCACTGCAGGGGGGTGGTATAGGGCTTGAACGTCGCAGGGGGAAGTTGTAATGCCTTCCCTGTCTTTCAATTGGCCAGAAAAGCGCGCTAACGTCTCAGAGATGAAAGTGAAAGTAACCCGAACATCGCGTGGTACTCGTACGAGTAACGAGCATCTCGAACACGCTAATACTCGAACAAGTATCAAGCTCGGACGAGTACGTTCGCTCATCTCTAAACTCAGCCTTCAGTTCTACAAGCAAAAACAATAAAGATCAGGCATTGGAGTATAAAAATGTATATAGGTATATGTTATATTCAAGATGAATCAGTGAAGACTTAGTGGGTTATCAGTTCCAGATTACCACGTAGGCAGAGTCGACACTGGTCTTTTGGGCCTCGCTCCTTGGAGGGGCTCTGTGACAATTGATCAAACTAATATTGATTTGACTTTTGAAAGAAAATTATAATCAACCTTTCTTGAATTGTTTCCGAAAGATAGAGAAAATGAATCAACTCAAAGAAACAAAAACTTTATATTATATTTATGTTAAGCTTGAAAATGTTGTAGGATCCCTCCAAAATCATCTACCCATAAAAGGTCAGAAGGCAATAATAATACTGCATATCTGCTATCACCTATTGAAGCTGGGAGTGGTTGCCATGAGCATCCAAATATCTAGGGATTCATATCTGTGCAGACATAAATTGGATGTTCACATTAAATTACAACCCTTTTCTCAGTACTCTTGAATCTGATCTCAGAGCTTGGAGTTGGTTGCCATTGTCTTGGTTTGGTAGGGTTAGGCCCTGAAGATGGGCATCTCACCCAAGTCATCATATGTGTTTCAGACTGTTCCCTGGGATTTACTTACAAATTATCTTTATAAATTGCATAAGCTAGTAAATCGTTTTATTTTGAAGAACTCTACTTCACGCCTAAGTTATAGACTTCTAATTAGGCTTAAGATAGCCGGAGGAATAGGGTTACCCAACTTTGATTTATATCAAACCGGAACTATGATTCATGTTTGGTTGGATTGCTTGCTGGTAGCTCCATTGTGGAGGGAAATCTCTGGGAGATCTTTTGGAGGAAAGAACTGTGTAGATTTTACACCAGAGATTGCCCTTCTCTCCGTGCTCCCAGGCTCTATTTATTGATGCAACAATGGTCGCCTTAGACATTTTCTTATAGTTGTAAGGCAGATAATTACTAGGAGTTCGGTCACTCCCCCACCTATGGTGTTGTGGGTTGCGGCTTTGGACTCAATAAGATATATAGATAAGCTAAGATCTTTAGATGTCAATTTTATTTCCCACTTTTATTCCACTAGAGCTACATGGATAAACTATAGGGATTCATCTGTTTCTTCAACCTGGCTATCCAGCAGTACCCTTCCATCTTAAAACTCATTCTGAAATAGATGAGTTGTTGGCTGGGCCACCATCGGAGACACCACAAAATTCTGACCTTCTCTTCCTTTCTCTATTTTCTTTTTCACTCATTTTTTTTTATCTATGATTGTTGATTTACTTTATATTGTTAAATTATTCTGGAATATCTCTATCACTTCCTCAAATGTTGTATACTGTATGCTTTATATTTTAGATTGCCTATAATTGCATTAGAATTTTTGTGATGTCAGATTCCAAATAAATACTTCTTCAACACTTGTAAAAGTAGTATATATATTTTGTATTGTCACAATTGTACTGACCCATAGAATAATGTTATTATGTAATTTATGCAATGTGTACACTATAGTAACAAGACCTCCCCCAAAATGGTGGAATTTTTCCATTTCACTCCATTTTGATTTTTTTTTAAGTTTTTCAATACATTATATGGTACATTAAATAATACCATAGAAAAAAACAACTTGTCTCCCAAAAAGCGAGCTGCCTGTGTGTTTTTTTTTAATATCACCGCTTTTTCTTATTTTTCAGGGAAGGGCTTATATTTAAAGCCCTTCCCTTAAAAGCAATTACAGGATGCCGGCAGCTGGATCCCCTACCGCAGCTGTCATCTGTGACAGCTGTGGTAGGGAATTCTTCATTTCCTGCAGGATTGAAGAATTCCCTTGCTGCATCTGTCACAGATGTGGCAGGTGCAGCAGGGAATTCTTTTTTCTCGTGGGGATGAAGGAAACATCTGCTGCATGCGCCAGATGTGTTCTTCATCCCCACGAGGACACGGCAGCAGCAGACAGGTAAGTATTTTTTAATATATGTAAAGCGCTTCCCTGAAAAATAATTCAGGGGTGCCGTCAGACCATTGTCTTCAATGGAGCCACCGGCAGCAGCATTCCCTGTGGTGCATGCATGTCCTATCTTTACAGTCAAGCACCTGTAAAACACGGACATGTGCACACACCATAGGGAATGCATTGGTTCTAATAGAAGCGTGTTTTTGTGCGCGCGTGAAGCCACCCTAAGGGCCACCCTTAGTTTTGGGCAGTGCATTCCAGAGGACTGGTGCTGCTCTGGAGAAGTCTTGGAGGCAGGAATGACAGGTTCAAGTTAAAGGGGCGTTTAATCTGATTTCATTAGCAGAGTGGAGGGTGCGGGCTGGGAGATAAATTGAGATGAGGAAAGCACTGTAGGGTGGTGAGGTGCTGAGGGCAACAGTGAGCGTTTTTAGCGTATCCACAGTGAGAAAAGGGTGGATTCTTGTGATGTTCTTGAGGTGCAGGTGACATGTTCAGGCAAGAGATTGGATGTAGGGGGTAAAAGAGAGATTGGAGTCAAATCTAACCCCAGGACAGCGGGTGTGCTATCTGGGAGTTATGATGGTGCCACTGAGATGGAAATGTTAGGATGAGGTCGGTTAGCAGAGGGCAGAATCACCAGTAGCTCAGTTTTTGGGAGATTCAGTTTTAAATAGAGAGAGAACATAGTGTTAGAGACAGAGGATAGACAGTCGGTGGCATTCTGAAGGAAGGGTGGTTTTGTGTCACGGGATGAGGTGTATAACTGAGTGTCGTCAGCATAGAGATGCTACTGAAAGCCAAAACTCCTGATGGTTTATCCAATAGGAACTGTGTAGATGGAGAAGAGGAGGGGGCCCAGGACCGAGCCCTGGGGGACCCCAACAGCAAGGGAAAGAGTAGAGCCAGCAAAGGAGACACTGAAAGAGCGGCCAGATAGGTAGGAAGAGAACTAGGAGAGAGCAGTGTCCTTTAGTCCGATGGAGCAAAGCATATTAAGGAGGAGTTTATGGTCAACTGTGTCAAACGCTGCAAAGAGTTTGAGGAGGATCAGTAGGGAGTAGTCAACCCTCGATTTAGCCATTAGAAGGTCGTTTGACATTTTATTCAGGGCGGTTTCTGTCACGTGTAGAGGGTGGAAGCCGGACTGTAGAGGGTCAAGAAGAGAGTTTTCTGAGAGATAGCTTATAAGGTGGGAGTAAACCAGGCGTTCTAATAGTTTGGAGATGAAGAGGAGATTTGAGATGAGTTGGTAGTTGGCAGCATCGGATGAGTCAAGAGTCCATTTCTTTAGCAGTGGGGATATGATAGCGTGTTTCAATGAGGAGGAAAAGATGCCAGAGGTCGGTGAGAGATTAAATATAGTGGTGAGGACAACCGGGGAGAGGAAACAGAGGAGGTTTGAGGGAAAAGGGTCACCTAGTGCAGGTGGTGGGGTGAGCAAAGCAAAGCAATCTGGAGACTTCTTCCTCTATCGTTGGTCTGCGTACAGAGCGTGAGCAAGAGCTAGCCCCCCAGTGGGGGCTGCAATTTAGGGCTGAGGAGGGAGTGAAAAGTGTCAATGAGTCGTTTAGGGTTGTGAGATAGTGAGGAGATGAGAGAGTTGAAATAGACTTGTTTGGCATAGTGGAGGGCTAGGTTGTAGGTTCCGAGCATGAATTTGAAGTGGAGAAAGTTGTAGACCTTTGCAACTTTCTCTACAGCCGTTCAGCACATCTAGAGCACCACCAGATGAAGTGCATCTGAGATGTGAGTCATGGTTGATGTGGTCTCCACCAGATGGCTTGGGTCACGGGGGGAAGGGGGTGCTGCTTCATCCAGGGCATATTTGAGAGTGGTGAAGTATTGTGCAGCAGCCAGATTGGGGCAGGAGGAGAGAGAGATAGGGGACAGAGAGGACTGTAGGGACTCTGCAAAGTTTTGGGTGTGAACGGCCTGTCGGTTCCTGTACATATGGTGAATAGGAGGGTCTGGGGAGATGCTAAGGAGCTTAACAGAGAAAGAGAGGAGGTTATGGTCTGAGAGGGGGAAAGGGGAATTAGTGAAGTGAGAAGCAGAGAAGAGATGGAGGAAGACCAGATTCAGAGTGTTGCCATCTCTATGATTGGGAGAGGCTGTGAGTTGTGAAAGACCAAGGGAGGAGGTAAGTGATAGAAGCTGAGAGGCAGATGGGGAGATGGGCTCATTGATGGGGATGTTAAAGTCACCCAGGATGAGGGTTGGGATTTTGCAGGAAAGGAAGTGGGAGAGCTAGGCAGCAAAGCGATCCAGAAACAGGTGAGGAGGACCTGGGGGCAGTAGATGACTGCTACTCACGTGGACAGCTGATGGAAAAGTCATAGGACATGTACCTCAAATGACGTGAAGGTGAGTGGGGTATGGGATAACTGCATGCCATTGCAAGACAATGCAGCAGGGAAGGCCATGTCAGACTGCTGTATCCACATTTCTGTGAGAGCTAGCAGGTTAGGGATTTAGCAGTGAAAAAGTCAGTTTGTTGCATGCTGACTGGCAATTCCAGAGTGCACATTGAAAGGAAGCTGAGAAGGGTATGCATGGACCAGTGGTTGGGCTTGAAGAGCGTTTTAGTGAAACAGCTGGGGGGGGGGGTAATAGTTAGGGGCACTAGAGGACCCCAAATTGGGAGAAATATCACCCACTGCTAGTAGCAGCAGGATAGTAAAGGTGAGCAGGTGGTTAAGAGATTTTTGAGGGTGGCTGATATGTTTTTCAGTGGCTTCAGGGAGATTGGGGCATTTTTGGAAAGTGAAGAGTGTGTGCTAGCTGTGCATGGGGGAAGAAAGGAGAAAGGGGCTGATATGGGTAAAATGCACCAGGGGTGGGCATTGGATAGGATAGGTTTGGAAGAAAACAGTAAAGCTAAGAATATAGGCTACAGAGGTATTGATGGTGAGGAACTTCAATGTGTGTAGACAATTTATATGACATAAAAGTACACTTGATCCCAGTCTCACTTCATCCAGGGAACACACGTGTGCCAGTGAATGAAAACTACTTTTAATACCAAGCAACAGCATAGGAAACAATCGGATTGGTTGCCAGTGTCTGTTGCTGAAATTCTTCGTTTTATTAGCTATTATACAATTCTACCAATTTATTTTACCATTAAATAACTTCTCCTTATACAACAAATACAATCTTGATTTATATAAAATAGGAAAATCCCATGAATGTCACAAGTTCAAAGCAGACAGTACAATGAGTAACTTTTTGAAAAACTTATGTAATTACCTTTTTATCCTTAATTTGCCTTTTTGACTGTATGGATTAGTGATTTTCATCAAGATATGAATTCACATGCTTCAACAAAGTGTTTTTCTTATATAATCTGAAAATATGCATCTTGTGACCCTTATCTGACTTATAGTGCATGCCATATGTCATACAAATGGGCTTTTAGTCTTGCAAAGTGATGATAATAACTGTATTGTTCTACATCATTTCAAATGACTGTAAAGTATAGTGAACTCTCAGTAGGGCTGCTGTACATACAGTATGTTTCAATATCTAACAACATTAAAGCACAATGAGTTTCATGAGGAAAAGAACTACTGTATATGAAGTGAAAATATAAAACAGCACAAAATTATTTAGCTTCGCTGCTGAATAGGCCTATTGGTATTAGATATGGGAACTTATGCAAAGGAAGGATCAAAGTTATACAAATTATTTTAGCAAAATAAACCTGGAATATCTGAAATGTCTAAGGTGGCTTTATATGAGACAAGTAATGGCTGAGAAATCGCTCCAACAAGCGATTTTCAGCAATAGTTCTCCATTGTATACATGGAATCCAACAGGGTAGTAAGGGAGAAATCGCTTAGTAGTCGCTATTCACTTTGTTTCAGCTCACTGAACGATGCGATTAATGAGTGAGTTCTCACTCCATGTAAACAGGCCGTCATTCATCTTTAAAAAAAACTTCACAGTGAATGAAGACAGATGGCTGAAGGAGATCTCTAGCATATTCTGTCTCAATTCACGAAATGACTATAACTCCTGTGTGAAAACACAGGAGTCATAAGACTTGGGATGGCTGCTGGGCACTTACGAGTGGTGGCCAAAAATATGGAAACAGAATACGAAATGCATTTGATTTTTACCATTAGTGCTGAGCTGCCCTTTTGACCCCTTTGTTACCATACAGCGCGGCACGGGGTCCCGCGGTCGGCGCGCGTCGCTCCGGCGTCGGCTCCAGCAGCCTGGAGCCCTGTGTCGAGGTTATCCCAGCAGCTTGGGACGGCCGGTGGGCGGCGGCGTGGGCGTGTCCGCCCGTAGGGTGCCGCCCGCACTCCTCCGTTCTTCTTATACAGCAGTGGGTGGAGTTGCCTCCCCCCACTCTCCGCCCGGGGCGGAACCTTGTGGTTAAAAGACTGGCAGTGATGTGAGCTCACTGCCAGTTATTGGTTCTGCTTTCATCTAGTCAGTCTGTCTGCAGTTTACCTCAGCCAGTCCCTAGTTGTCTGTCAGCCCTGCTATCCTTTCTCAGCCTGTTTCTGTTGGTCCTGTTAGCCTCTAGTTTGGTCTGTTCCAGTCAGCACTAGTTGCTATTCAGGTCCGGTCTATCTGCCTGTGAGCTCCATCTCCAGCCCTGCTTGTACTTGTAAGTTCTGTTGGTTTGTTCCACCTGCCTCTTCTGTCGGCACTCTGTCCCCCGTTAGTGAGTTTCCATCAGGGTAGTTGCCAGGTCCCCAGCCAGAGCAGGGACCGCCGCCCAGTTGTCCGCCTGGGGTTAGCCAGGACCGAGGCAAGTAGACAGGGACAGTGGGGTGCGGGAAGATCAGGGCACCCCACCTGCGCTCGGCGGGGCAGAGTGCCGTAACATAATAACTGGCCCTTAAAATACTTTTTTTTTCATGGCGGCGATCAGCGCCCTTGCAAACCAGCTGCAAGACCTGGTGCCGGTGATCCGGGATTTGTCAGCTCGCATGGTGGCCCAGGAGCAGTGGGCGTTGTCGCAGGGGCAGAACGCCTTTACCAGTCCCGAACCCAAGTGCCCTCTCCCCGAGGTGTTCTCTGGGGAGAGGAACAAGTTTTTCGTTTTTCAACAGGCGTGTCGCCTGTTTTTTCGGATGCGTCCCCGTTCTTCAGGCTCAGAGGCCCAGAGGGTCGGGCTTATAATGTCCCTGCTGCGGGGCTCTGCCCAGACTTGGGCCTTTTCCATTCCCGAGGGTTCCCCCTCCCTGCAGTCGGTGGACTCCTTTTTTCAGGAACTTGGGGGCATCTTCGATGAGCCGGACCGAGTGGGGTTGGCGGTTTCACGGTTGCTGGCGCTGCATCAGGGGTCGCTTTGTGTGGAGGATTATTGCTCCAGTTTTAGACGCTATGCGGGCGACACTGCATGGAACGAGAGTGCCCTGAAGGACGTTTTTCTGCAGGGTCTCTCGGACGCGGTCAAAGAGCTGTTGATCTCCCATCCCGTCCCCGGGTCCTTAAAGGAGGCCATGGAGCTAGCGGTGAAGGCAGATAGGAGGCTCAGGGCTGGGAAGCAGGACAGGCAGACCAGTAGAGTCAGGGAGGTCGTTTGTCCTGTTCCTTCCTCTTCCGTACCAGTCTCTGTTCCCGAACCTATGGAACTGGACCCGCTGGACCCCAAGGAGCGACGCCGAATTCGGTTATTGCATCATCTCTGCCTCTACTGCGGGAAAGCTGGACATCGGGTGATAACCTGCCCCCTGAGGCCTCAGCGCCCACAGTCCGAATCGGCAGAAAGACTCCCAGTCCTAGGCGATTGCAGGGAGGGTCGCCTAGGACCACAGGTACGTCCTAGACTTCTAATACCCTGCCAGGTTAGATTCCGGAACTTCTCCCGCCTAGGGCAGGCGTTTATTGATTCCGGAGCAGCCGCTAACCTGGTAAGCATGCGTCTCGTTGAGCCCCTGAGGGCTGAATTTGTGGCGCTGAAGATGCCAATTCGTTTTGCTAGCATTGATGCTACTCCTCTGGCTTCGGGCCTGGTACGATGGAGGACCCCAGTGTTACAACTCACTGTGGGGGGTCGCCATTCGGAAGGTCTATCATTCCTGGTGATGGAGAAAATGTCGGTAGACATGGTACTAGGGATGCCGTGGCTGGCGTTGCATAACCCCCAATTCGATTGGGCCACTGGGGAGCTAACCCAGTGGGGGCCGTTCTGCCATAGCCACCGCGCTTCCCGTCCTCCCTGCTCAGTCGATACCGCACTCAGTCCCCGAGGTCTCACTTACCTTCACACCCCGTCCGCCTGCCCTGCTGCTGATGTCGCCACCGATGCCCTGCAGGGGGGACGGAAGAAAGGGGTGGGGTCTCGTATGCAGTTGCGTTGTGAGGAGAGTCAGTCGGTGTTTGAGCCGTACAGGGCGGGACAGAAGGGGTACCAGTCCTCTGGAAATCGCAAAAGGAGGGGTCGCAGGGGGTTCCATAAGTCTGTGTCGAACCCTGTTGTCCCTTCGGTGATGCCCACCTCCGGTCCCCCGCCGCCCACCCCGGTCCGTGATGAAGTTGAATACGAGGCCCAGGAGATCCTGGATTCTCGCCGGGCTACAGGAACCTTACAATATTTGGGGGCCTGGAAGAGTTTTTTGGAGTATGATAGCTCAGATGACAGTGATTTTAAAGTTGGAGATGCCTCAGATTTTGAAGGCAGCGTCATTGGTAGCGAGGATGGGTCAAAAGACAGTGGTGAATGGTTGGACATTGACTCGGAAGACGACCGGAAACATGACGATATGTCAACGGTTGGCCCTGAAGGAAATGGGGCAGCCACAGACTACCGAAGTCATGGACCTGAGGATCAGCCCATGGTGACCGCTCAGGAGGCTCACATTCTCGGGTTGGTACAGCGTTTTCACAGCCATCTCCTGGATAAGCCTGGTCGAGTTTCCGGGGGCCCGGAGGTCCCCCGTCAGAGGGGGGGTAATGTTACCATACAGCGCGGCACGGGGTCCCGCGGTCGGCGCGCGTCGCTCCGGCGTCGGCTCCAGCAGCCTGGAGCCCTGTGTCGAGGTTATCCCAGCAGCTTGGGACGGCCGGTGGGCGGCGGCGTGGGCGTGTCCGCCCGTAGGGTGCCGCCCGCACTCCTCCGTTCTTCTTATACAGCAGTGGGTGGAGTTGCCTCCCCCCACTCTCCGCCCCGGGGCGGAACCTTGTGGTTAAAAGACTGGCAGTGATTTGAGCTCACTGCCAGTTATTGGTTCTGCTTTCATCTAGTCAGTCTGTCTGCAGTTTACCTCAGCCAGTCCCTAGTTGTCTGTCAGCCCTGCTATCCTTTCTCAGCCTGTTTCTGTTGGTCCTGTTAGCCTCTAGTTTGGTCTGTTCCAGTCAGCACTAGTTGCTATTCAGGTCCGGTCTATCTGCCTGTGAGCTCCATCTCCAGCCCTGCTTGTACTTGTAAGTTCTGTTGGTTTGTTCCACCTGCCTCTTCTGTCGGCACTCTGTCCCCCGTTAGTGAGTTTCCATCAGGGTAGTTGCCAGGTCCCCAGCCAGAGCAGGGACCGCCGCCCGGTTGTCCGCCTGGGGTTAGCCAGGACCGAGGCAAGTAGGCAGGGACAGTGGGGTGCGGGAAGATCAGGGCACCCCACCTGCGCTCGGCGGGGCAGAGTGCCGTAACACCCTTCTTGGCTGAGAGCTTTCCCGACAAATTTGTGTTTACTTCACCTCTTGCCCTGCTCTCAGTGGTTTTGAGAGCCAGCAGGCAACAGTAGCTGAGTGGCTCATACCCCTGACCAATGAAACCTTGTTGCTCAGCCATCTGTATCATCTGGCAGCATCTGTGTCATACTACCTCCACTTAAAATTGGTCTCTACATGTCTTATTGAGATATGATTTATAATCCCATGTAATTTAAGGAATGTATTTCAGATGGTGTTTCCACAGTTTGTATGGGTTACAAGTATGAAGCATGTGTTTGATTTAGTTACTTTCAACATGTTTCTGTACATATAATGTTTTTATCATAATGAAACAAAATTTCTTCTTTTATATTTAGACAAGTGTTGGAATTTGCAATCATCTTTGGATTCAACACTGGATTACATTCTTCACAATAGGTGATGGTCACAGCTCACCAGCTTCCCCTCTCTGCAGAGTGACTTCTACAAAGCATGCCCATAATAACCCCCTCCAATCTCCAGCTTCTCATGACCAATGCGTCTTCTGTAAAGCATTCTCTTACAATGCCCATATCATGGAATAGCTTGTTACCCGTGACTTCGTCGGCGTGGAATTTGTATTTTTTTTTAATCTAATCTGTGTTTTGCTGTATATTGAAACGTAAAAAGTTAAAATAGTGAAAGGAGCATAACTGCAATTTGCTATGTCAGCACAGTTCTGTACGCTACTTTTTTGGTCTTGTCATCTTTTGCTAAGATAAGTGATTGGTTGCTATGGGCAACACAGATTTTCTTTAAAATCTCGATCCATGTTCATGTGTCTTTCCATGTTCATGTGTCTTTCATTCAAGTTTTAATCCCGGGCAACACCGGTATATCCCTGCAATTTAATAATCCCATACTTGCGGCATACTTAATAATTAGAGATGAGCGAGTATACTCGCTAAGGCTAACTACTCGAGCGAGTAGTGCCTTAGCCGAGTATCCTCCCGCTCGTCTGTAAAGATTCGGGGGCCGGGAGCGGGCGGGGATCGGCGGGGGAGAGCGGGGAGGAACGAAGGGGAGATCTCTCTCTCCCTCTCTCCCCCCCCCCGCTCACCCCTGCTCACCGCCGCAACTCACCAGTCACCCGCGCCGGCCCCCGAATCTTTACAGACGAGCGGGAGGATACTTGGCTAAGGCACTACTTGCTCGAGTAGTTAGCCTTAGTGAGTATACTCGCTCATCTCTATTAATAATCCCATACTGCCCTCTCCCTCTGGAGAAGGGAAAACCATGAAGATGTTGGTGGCCCGGTTGTTAGCACTGTTGCCTTGCAGAGCTGGAGGCCAAGGTTCAAGGTTGAACCTAGGATTCCAGCACTACAAGGCAACTGTGCTAACCACTAAGTCACATCCATTGAAGAGTTTCCTAAACTATATACACTTTTCTGCAAGAACCGGGATTGGGTCCAGAAACGCTATAGATCATTAGATCCTATTGGTGTTGTTTCACTGTTCTGCCCACTTGAACCATGCATGTAGACTTGCTTTGGGCTGCAGCCTACAGAGTGCCCCCTTCAAAACGCACTCTTGGATTATTTGTGTGCTTCCAGACCACTACCTGAAAATCTACATTGTCTGCTAGCTGAGGCATGACAAAGCAGTTGAGTAGTCCAAGTCTTTGGGCATAACCTGTTGTTAAGTATGTTGTTCTGTTCAAGTGTATGAGTGGTGCACTATGCAAGTAGTGTTGGAGTGCCCCAATCTCCACACTATTTGTGTAGCCATTTACTTTGAATGGCCGACCCACCATGGAATAGCATATTTGACTTAGGATATCACCATAGTGTGCCAGTGTTTTACGGTTAATGCTTGCTACATGTGTGAGTACTCTGCAAAGAGACTGTGACTGGGGCTACTAGGTTTCTACTTAGAGACTATTGTTGCTAGTGGCAACCACCAAACTGAGTTTTCTATTAAATGACTGTGACTTCTAACTTCAGCACCCTATTAAAAGACTGCAACCACCACATTCAGTGTGTTCAACTGAGACTGTAATCACCGATTTGTGTGCCAGATCTCTAACAGCCAAATGCTGTACCATTACTGTAAGTGCCAGCTCTGTGACTTCGTAACCATCAAGCTTGTAACTAGTTTGACTGCAACCACTGCGCCTTGTGCCTCTTGGGAATAAAGCATTACAAGGGTGTCTGTCTTAGTTACTTTGGCATCCTTGAGTGGTGCCACACATAAAACCGAACCTCTTACCTGTGTTTACTAACTATGTGCAAACAGTCATCCTGGCACTCACTCATATTTAGGGCTTAAAAAGACGAACGTGTTGCGCATGTGAAAATCACACTCGAAAAACATGCCGAATAGAATACATTGATATCAATGGTTCGTTCTCAGAAGCATGTTTCTCATGTGCAATTCCTGCGCACAAGAAAAGATAGGACTTGCCCTATCTTTATGCGTTTTACGCAGAGAGCTGCCATAGTAGTCTAGGGCAAGTTAAAAGAAAAGCAATGGGAAGGATGTGACCCAGCATATGACCTTTGTTCATGCACAGATACGCTCCGTTGGGGTGAGCGTATTTGTGTATGCATTTGTCTGTCGAAGCCCTTATTATAAATCCATAAAAGTGCCTTATCTGCTGCAGGATTTTACTGCAAATTTCCTTCATGACAGTGCAAAGCTAATACATGCTGATTTTGATGCACATTTTTAGACTATTTTTACTGTATGTGTGAACCCAGCCTAAGGTCTCATTCACAGTCTTGTGCATGAGAGCTGTAGGGCGGCACTTGGAATTGTATTGTGGCGTCTAGGGAAGAATAGCTCAATAAAACATCATCTGATGGGACATGCCACAATTTGTATCTGCCATTTATACAGAATTTGACAAGAAACCTT
This sequence comes from Eleutherodactylus coqui, assembly GCF_035609145.1. Lineage (NCBI taxonomy): Eukaryota > Metazoa > Chordata > Amphibia > Anura > Eleutherodactylidae > Eleutherodactylus > Eleutherodactylus coqui. The sequence goes on from NC_089837.1 coordinate 123,095,415, forward strand.
CAGTATGCATCCATACTCTATAACATCAATGGCAAGAAGAGGTATTATAGGACTATGTAGCAGTTTAGGAGCGCAAAATTAAAGCTTTGTATATTTTGGTTATGTACATGAGTCCATACGAGTCAAAAAGCCTGAATAATTCCAACATGATTCAGTGTCTTTACACATAAAAGTGTTATACGCAACGTTTAAGGGGTTGTACCAGAATTTCAGCCACGAAGTTCCCAAATAATATAGTCATACAATACACAAATAGTAGCACCATAAAAATTTTAAACATTGCTTTCATAATATGTCTAAATATTACCAACATACATTTCTAAATAATGATGCCATGCAGTGCCTACATAATAGTGTCATGCAATGCATAAAGGGGTTGCACCGACGTTTCAAGTTATCCCCTCCACTGGATAGAGGATAACTTGCTGATCAGTGGGGATCTTACTGCCGAGACCCCTGCTAATCTCAGGAACAGGGGTCCTGTGTCCCTCGTTGTCCTCACTGTAGAGTTATTGCAACTCCCTCAGTGAGGAATAGACCGAATAAAGCATTGGTCGTGCAAGCACACCAGTGCTACATTTGCTTGCAACAGAACTGCTGAGATACCCAAGAGACACTCACTTGAGTATTTGCATCAGCCCCATTGAAATAAATGGTGTGCTGACCACACTTGTGTGGCCAGTGCTCCATTCAGAGTGACGATACTGAGGAGGGAGAAGCAACTCCTGCAGTGACAGGAGAGCGGGACATGGGAGTCCCACTCTCAAGATCGGCAGAGTTCTCAGCGGTGAGACCCCCATTGATCAGCAAGTTATCCCCCCTGTGGATAGGGAATAACTTCAAATTCTGGTACAACCCCTTTATTACATTTTATAGGCAATGTACATATTCTAGAGATTTACTAAAATATCATCTTTTTTATTCTGTCAGAATCTTAAAAATTCTAAAAATACTTCCAAAACATAGTGAACTAATAAAATGTTGACAAGGCAAAGGAATATTATTTGTAATTAATATTAAATATTAAATATTATGAAAACGTAACAATTACTTGTAATATATTTACTGTACATACGTAAGTAGAGTATGTAAGAAGGTGACTTACTTTTTTATGTGCCCTCTTGTGGAAGGTATAAAGAGAACGAGAAACCAGAGACAAATGTGAAAGTATTCTTTATGTTTTTTCATATGTTCATATGCTGTGAGTTTAGTTACGCAATTCTTGTTTCCTGTATTCTGAAGAGTGACACATATATATGAGGGCCTCTTCCTCCCGTTGTGGCTTAGGACAACTGCCAAGATACAAAACTATTCAGACCTTAAATGACCCAATCTTCCCCCACCCGTTGTGCAGTTCCAAGAATAAAATAATGCATAGCAACTAGAGATGAGCGAGCACCAAAATGCTCGGGTGCTCGTTACTCGGGACGAAATTATCTCGCTGCTCGAGGGTTCGTTTCGAGTAACGAACCCCATTGAAGTCAATGGGCGACCCGAGCATTTTTGTATATTGCCGATGCTCGCTAAGGTTTCCATTTGTGAAAATCGGGGCAATTCAAGAAAGTGATGGGAACGACACAGCAACGGATAGGGCAGGCGAGGGGCTACATGTTGGGCTGCATCTCAAGTTCCCAGGTCCCACTATTAAGCCACAATAGCGGCAAGAGGGCCCCCCCCCCCTCCCAACAATTTTTACATCTGAAAAGCCCTCATTAGCAATGCATACCTTAGCTAAGCACCACACTACCTCCAACAAAGCACAATCACTGCCTGCATGACACTCCGCTGCCACTTCTCCTGGGTTACATGCTGACCAAGCACCCCCTTCTCCGCACGACCCAGTGTCCACAGCGCACACCAAACTGTCCCTGCCCAGCCTTCAGCTTCCCTCATGCCACGCCACCCTCATGTCTATTTATAAGTGAGACTGCCATGAGGAGGAACCGCAGGTACACACTGCAGAGGGTTGGCACGGCTAGGCAGCGACCCTCTTTAAAAGGGGCGGGTCGATAGTCCACAATGCTGTACAGAAGCAATGAGAAATCCAATCCTGTGCCACCTCCATCTGGAGCTGCACACGTGGGCATAGCAATGGGGAACCTATGTGCCACACACTATTCATTCTGTCAAGGTGTCTGCATGCCCCAGTCAGACCGCGGTTTTTTATAAATAGTCACAGGCAGGTACAACTCCGCAATGGGAATTCCGTGTGCACCCACAGCATGGGTGGCTCCCTGGAACCCACTGGCGGTACATAAATGTATCCCATTGCATTGCCGATCACAGCTGAGGTAATGTCGTGCTTAATGCAGGTGGGCTTCGGCCCACACTGCATGCCCCAGTCAGACTGGGGTTCTTTAGAAGTGGAGACATGTAGTTACAACTCCGTGTGGACCGACAGCATGGGTGGCTCCCTGGAACCCACCGGCGGTACATAAATATATCCCATTGCAGTGCCCAACACAGCTGAGGTAATGTCGTGCTTAATGCAGGTGGGCTTCGGCCCACACTGCATGCCCCAGTCAGACTGGGGTTCTTTAGAAGTGGACACATGCAGGTACAACTCCCTGTGGACCCACGGCATGGGTGGCTCACTGGAACCCACCGGCGGTACATAAATATATCCCATTGCATTGCCCATCACAGCTGAGGTAATGTCGTGCTTAATGCAGGTGGGCTTCGGCTCACACTGCATGCCCCAGTCAGACTGGGGTTCTTTAGAAGTGGACACATGCAGTTACAACTCCGTGTGGACCGACAGCATGGGTGGGTGCCAGGAAGCCACCGGCGGTACATAAATATATCCCATTGCAGTGCCCAACACAGCTGATGTAACGTCAGCTGTAATGCAGGTGGGCTAAAAATTAATTTGATTACACTGTAGGCGAGGCCCCCAAAAATTGGTGTACCAACAGTACTAATGTACCTCAGAAAAATTGACCATGCCCAACCAAGAGGGCAGGTGAAACCCATTAATCGCTTTGGTTAATGTGGCTTAATTGGTAACTAGGCCTGGAGGCAGCCCAGTTAAAATAAAAATTGGTTGAGGTGAAAGTTTCAACTCTTTAATCAGCATTGAAACGTATTAAAATTGTTTACAAAAATTATATGACTGAGCCTTGTGGGCCTAAGAAAAATTGCCTGTTCGGCGTGATTATGTGAGGTTTCAGGAGGAGGAGCAGGAGGAGGAGGAGGAATATTATACACAGATTGATGAAGCAAAAAGGTCCCCGTTTTGGATGGTGATAGAGAACGATGCTTCCATCCGCGGGTGCAGCCTACGTATTGCTTAGGCATCGCTGCTGTCCGCTGGTGAAGAAGAGAAGTCTGGGGAAATCCAGGCTTTGTTCATCTTGATGAGTGTAAGCCTGTCGGCACTGTCGATTGACAGGTGGGTACGCTTATCCGTGATGATTCCCCCAGCCACACTAAACACACTCTCTGACAAGACGCTAGCCGCAGGACAAGCAAGCACCTCCAGGGCATACAGCGCGAGTTCAGGCCACGTGTCCAGCTTCGACACCCAGTAGTTGTAGGGGGCAGAGGCGTCACCGAGGATGGTCGTGCGATCGGCTACGTACTCCCTCACCATCCTTTTACAGTACTCCCGCCAACTCAGCCTTGACTGGGGAGTGGTGACACAGTCTTGCTGGGGAGCCAGAAAGCTGTCAAAGGCCTTAGAGAGTGTTCCCCTGCCTGTGCTGTACATGCTGCCTGATCTCTGCGCCTCCCCTGCTACCTGGCCCTCGGAACTGCGCCTTCAGCCACTAGCGCTGTCGGATGGGAAGTTTACCATCAGTTTGTCCACCAGCGCCCTGTGGTATAGCATCATTCTCGAACCCCTTTCCTCTTCGGGAATGAGAGTGGAAAGGTTCTCCTTTTACCTTGGGTCGAGCAGTGTGTACACCCAGTAATCCGTAGTGGCCAGAATGCTTGTAACGTGAGGGTCACGAGAAAGGCATCCTAACATGAAGTCAGCCATGTGTGCCAGGGTACCTGTACGCAACACATGGCTGTCCTCACTAGGAAGATCACTTTCAGGATCCTCCTCCTCCTCCTCCTCCTCTGGCCATACACGCTGAAAGGATGACAGGCAAGCAGCATGTGTACCCTCAGCAGTGGGCCAAGCTGTCTCTTCCCCCTCCTCCTCATGCTCCTCCCCCTCCTCCTCCTCCGCAACACGCTGAGATATAGACAGGAGGGTGCTCTGACTATCCAGCGACATACTGTCTTCCCCCGCCTCCGTTTCCGAGTGCAAAGTGTCTGCCTTTATGCTTTGCAGGGAACTTCTCAAGAGGCATAGCAGAGGAATGGTGACGCTAATGATTGCAGCATCCCCGCTCAGCATCTGGGTAGACTCCTCAAAGTTTCCAAGGACCTGGCAGATGGCTGCCAACCAGGCCCACTCTTCTGTAAATAATTGAGGAGGCTGACTCCCACTACGCCGCCCATGTTGGAGTTGGTATTCCGCAATAGCTCTATGCTGCTCATGGAGCCTGGCCAACATGTGGAGCGTAGAGTTCCACTGTGTGGGCACGTCGCACAGCAATCGGTGCACTGGCAGATGAAACCGATGTTGCAGGGTCCGCAGGGTGGCAGCGTCCGTCTTGGAGTTGCGGAAATGTGCGCAGAGCCGGCGCACCTTTCCGAGCAGGTATGACAAGTGTGGGTAGCTTTTCAGAAAGCGCTGAACCACCAAATTAAAGACGTGGGCCAGGCATGGCACGTGCGTGAGGCTGCCGAGCTGCAGAGCCGCCACCAGGTTACGGCCGTTGTCACACACGACCATGCCCGGTTGGAGGCTCAGCGGCGCAAGCCAGCGGTCGGTCTGCTCTGTCAGACCCTGCAGCAGTTCGTGGGCCGTGTGCCTCTTCTCTCCTAAGCTGAGTAGTTTCGGCACGGCCTGCTGACTCTTGCCCACCGCTGTGCTGCCATGCCGCGCGACACCGACTGCTGGCGACGTGCTGCTGCTGACACATCTTGATTGCGAGACAGAGGTCGCGTAGGAGGAGGAGGAGGAGGGTGGTTTAGTGGAGGAAGCATACACCGCCGCAGATACCACCACCGAGCTGGGGCACGCAATTCGGGGGGTGGGTAGGACGTGAGCGGTCACAGGCTCTGACTCTGTCCCAGCCTCCACTAAATTCACCCAATGTGCCGTCAGGGAGATATAGTGGCCCTGCCCGCCTGTGTTTTTCCACGTGTCTGTTGTTAAGTGGACCTTGGCAGTAACCGCGTTGGTGAGGGCGCGTACAATGTTGCGGGAGACGTGGTCGTGCAGGGCTGGGACGGCACATCGGGAAAAGTAGTGGTGACTGGGAACCGAGGAGCGTGGGGCCGCCGCCGCCATCATGCTTTTGAAAGCCTCCGTTTCCACAAGCCTATACGGCAGCATCTCCAGGCTGATCAATTTGGCAATGTGCACGTTTAACGCTTGAGCGTGCGGGTGCGTGGCGGCGTAGTTGCGCTCGCGCTCAAACAGTCGCGCTAGCGACGTCTGGACGCTGCGCTGAGAGACACTGCTGGATGGGGCCGAGGACAGCGGAGGTGAGGGTGTGGGTGCAGGCCAGGAGACGGTAGTGCCTGTGTCCACAGAGGGGGGTTGGATCTCAGTGGCAGGTTGGGGCACAGGGGGAGAGGCAGTGGTGCAAACCGGAGGCGGTGAATGGCCTTCGCCCCACCTTGTGGGGTGCTTGGCCATCATATGCCTGCGCATGCTGGTGGTGGTGGCTCCCCAGCTGATCTTGGCGCGACAAAGGTTGCACACCACTGTTCGTTGGTCGTCAGGTGTCTCTGTGAAAAACTGCCACACCGTTGAGCACCTTGACCTCTGCAGGGTAACATGGCGCGAGGGGGCGCTTTGGGAAACATTTGGTGGATTATTCGGTCTGGCCCTGCCTCTACCCCTGGCCACTGCACTGGCTTGGCCTGTGCCCACACCCTGACTTGGGCCTCCGCGTCCTCGCCCGCGTCCACGTCCTATAGGCCTACCCCTACCCCTCAGCATGGTGTATTACCAGTAGTGCAGAAATAGAACGCTGTAATTAAATGTGCCGCTTATTGGCCTGTGGTTGGAGGCTGACATCGCTTACGGAACGCCAGGAAATAATTTTGCGCAAGCCTGCTGTAACACTTAGCTGGCTGCGTATGAATTAGGAGGACTACTACACCCAGCAGAGACCCAGAACACTGAGGACAGTCACAGGCAGCCCAAATAGATTTTTTTCCCCAAATGTTTTTGCAAAGGCCCACTGCCTATATTCAATTAATATATCTCTTCTCTCTCTGCGTCACCGCTACTGGCCCTAGAGTATGTCAAATAACTGCAGAGTGTTGCACTGTGGACTGGAATACAGCGGTGATTTAACAGCCAACACGGAACGCCAGGAAATAATTTTGCGCAAGCCTGCTGTAACACTTAGCTGGCTGCGTATGAATTAAGAGGACTACTACACCCAGCACAGACCCAGAACACTGAGGACACTCACAGGCAGCCCAAATAGATTTTTTCCCCCAAATGTTTTTGCAAAGGCCCACTGCCTATATTCAATCAATATGTCTTCTGTCCCTGCCTCACAATATATGTCTTCTGTCCCTGCCTCACCACTACTGGCCCTGCACTATGTCTAATTACTGCAGGGCGCAATGCTCTGCACGGCCGATATACAAAAAAAAAAAAAGTGCAACACTGCAAAAGGCAGCCTCCACAGTACTGCACACAGTTAGATGTGGCCCTAAGAAGGACCGTTGGGGTTCTTGAAGCCTAAAATACTCCTAACGCTCTCCCTATAACAGCTCCACCAAGACAGCACTTTCCCTAAAGTATGTCAGAACGCATCTGTGGCGAGCCGCGGGAGGGGCCGATTTTTATACTCGGGTGACACCTGATCTCCCCAGCCACTCACTGCAGGGGGGTGGTATAGGGCTTGAACGTCGCAGGGGGAAGTTGTAATGCCTTCCCTGTCTTTCTATTGGCCAGAAAAGCGCGCTAACGTCTCAGAGATGAAAGTGAAAGTAACCCGAACATCGCGTGGTACTCGTCACGAGTAACGAGCATCTCGAACACGCTAATACTCGAACGAGTATCAAGCTCGGACGAGTACGTTCGCTCATCTCTAATAGCAACAACAAAAAGATCCATCATTGGGTGTATAAAACTTTGCAGCAGTGTAAATATTTAGGGTTGTTGCTACATATGTCAAGCCCAGATATTTCTGAAGGCCAGAAATAAAGATAATATTGTGACAATAAGAATTATGGCAAACTGCTGCAACCCTACAGAAGTTTCTAACCTCTCTGCCTCATGGGAACTGGCAACAATCTTGAGTCATCTGACAAAGCTGTGTTTGGAAGCCCTTGCACCTTTCTTGAGTCCACTAATGGTGAAGAAGACAGCATCAGATCTTCTGAAGTCTCCAATTCAGGAAAAATAAATTCTCAGGTATATGTCCACATCTAGAGTATGTAGCCTTTTGCCCCAAGGCAAGATCAGAGCAAAATCTTGATGAGACAGGATCCTGACTTGCATTCTCAAAAGATAAAATTAAACTAGGTGCTGTTCTAAAAAGAATTCTGTCAAGTTGGATTGATATATAATGACTTTCTGATTGCCAGGGCCTTTACCCCATTGGCAATTATTTCAGATGATATAGCAATGAGGAGTACTTCTGTGAAGGACAACAGCCTTATGTCTGCTACCTTCTGGCACTTCATCAAAAATATGACCACCAAGGACAGAAACCCTTCTTTCCAGCACAAGGGAGAAACCTTGTCATGAAAGAATTGGCTTTTAGGGCTCCTTCACACTGGTGAGAAAACACGTGATTTTCTCGCAATACGAGAATGAGTGAAAATGCATGTTTATGAAACATGATTTTCAGTGCTGGCTCCATTGAGAACAGTGGGAGAACATCGCGATCTCCTGCCACGGCTGTGACAGCTGCGGCAGGGATGAAGGGAACCCCTGCAGGGATGCAAGGTTGTTTCCATGTGAAAACGCCTCGCATCCAGAAGGATTGCAAAGGCGATATTGGGCCGTGAATCACAGCGCAATATCGCCCTCGCCAGTGTGAAGGAGCCCTCATACTTGGAAAACCTGCTTCACTTACTAGTTTAAAACTGAAGTTAATTGAAATGATTTTTGGCAGATTTAATAAAAGGGGCATGCTTCTTACTAAAAGTTGTGCATTTTGGTGTGTTCTTAGGTCAGAAAATTAAATCTACGCCTGCCATGAGTAGACTTAGATTTGCACTAAAAATTGCATTTTTTTTTACCCCAGGACTCATAAATCTGTCAGAAAGTTGCTCACTACATTCTCTAATGGTAAATCCCAACACTGGCTAGGGCCACAAAAGGTGATGAATATTGCTCAAAAAATATGTGTCAAAATGTGTGACTTCTTTACTATATAAACTTTCTCAAAACAGTTGCTAAATTCCCCTCATAGTGTTACATGTTGGAATCTTTTAAAAAAAGGTGTGACTATTAGAGATGAGCAAGCATACTCAATAAGGCAAACTACTCGAGTGAGTAGAGCCTTATTCGAGTACCTGCCCGCTCAGCTCTAAAGATTCGGGGATGGGGTGAGATCTCTTTCTCCCTCTCTCCCCTAACACCCCCCACCCCACCCCCGCTCCCCCCTGCTCACCACCGCAACTCACCTGTCACCCGCGCCGGCAGCCGAATCTTTAGAGACAAGCGGGCGGGTACTCGAATAAGGCACTACTCGCTCCAGTAGTTTCCTTATCGAGTATGCTCGCTCATTTCTAGTGACTATGTTTATGGGGTCTTTAAATGTGCCACCAACTCTATATTATAGCTCCATTTCCCGAGTTTGCAAACTTATTTTTTTAACCAACAGAAATCTGTGATGTTTAACTTCAGGGATCACGCTTGTTAGATTGTATCTGGATTTGACATGATATCCAAGATGGAAAAATATCAATCCACAGACTGCTTATAAACACAGTGAAACAAATCATCATAAACTTGCAGCTGTTTTCCTTTAAGAGACAACAGGGGACACCCTGAGTGGGTTAACTGCTAGATACTGAAGATAGTATCTTAGAAGCTCATTCACTGGAGGAAAAAGAGGAAACAACATACAGTATTTTGAAAGCTGCAAAAGAAGTGTTGACACACTATATGTGCTGTGTCTAATAATCTGTAAGCAAAAGACCATATGCTACATTTTTTTCCGCTTAGGCTACAAGGAAAATAATTTAAAAAGGAAATTATGCTGCAGTATATCAAGTACAAATGTCATTACCCAATATGGCTCATTTCTAGACTTTATGCTCCTAGCAACATACATTCTTCAACATTGAACTGGAAATATTGGCAACACAAATGCTGCTGTTTGCTCCTGTTGTTATGCTTTCAGGTGTGTGCATGCGGTATTTCACATTTAAAAAGAGCTGAAAAGTTCAAACTCAGTGAAAACCACCTACCTGGCATTATGTTGGGCCCCCATGGTGCCTCCAAAACGGTTTTGACAAATTAAAGCATGGATTCCACAAGACCTCTGAAGGTGTCCTGTGGTATCTGGCACCAAGATATTAGCAGGAGATCCTTTCAGTCCTGTAAAATACAATGTGGTGATTCTACAGACTGGACTTATTTTCCAGCAGGAATCACAGATGCTCAATTGGGGTGAGAAATGTGAAGGGCAAGTCAATATATTACATTTTTCCATGTCATGTTCCTTGAACCATTCCTGCACAATTTAGTGCGGTAGGATGCATTACTGCAAAATAGTTTAGGTGATACATGTCAAAATAACATCAGTATGATTGCCAGGACCCAAGGTTTTTTTTGCAGAACAGTACCTAGAGCATCACACTGTCTCTGCTGGCTTGCCTTCTTCTCATAGTGCTTCCTGTTGCTATTATATCTCTGCCCCAGGGAAGCAATACGCATGACCCGGACATCCATATGATGTAAAAGAAAACATGATTCATCAGACCAGGTCACCTTCTTCCATTGCTGCATGGTCCAGTTTAGATGTATTGGTAGTGGACAGGAGTCAGCATGTGCACTTTGACCAATCTGCAGCTATATAGCCCCATACACTGACAACTCCAGTGCACTGTCTTCTGACATCTCTCCCTTATTGCCAGCATGACTGTTTTGAGTATATCAACGCATGCATCAGTAATCAATGGGTACCCATGATCATGTCACTGGCTCACTACTTGTCCTTGTGTAGGTACTAACCATGTCTTACCAGGAACACCCCATAAGAACTGCCATTTTGAAGATGTTCTGTTTCAGCCATGTAGCCAACACAATTTGGCCCTAAGGGTACATTCCCACAGGGTGGAAGTGCTGCGGAATGTCCACAGCAGAAGATTCCACTGCAAATTTCACAGCATTTCCACATCCAAAATAGAGTCAAAATCTCCATTTATGTGGAATTTGACTTGATATCAGTTGTGTATTTGCAGCTGATGTTGGCAAATAAAGTTCACCACTCACCTCTGAAGTCTTTGCACTGTCAGCCCATCTCAGCACCCAGAGGATATCCCAGGCAACGCCGGTATATCCCTGCAATTTAATAATTCCATACTTGCAGTATACTTAATAATCCCATACTGCCCTCTCCCTCTGGAGAAGGGAAAAGCATGAAGATGTTGGTGGCTCGGTTGTTAGCACTGTTGGCTTGCAGAGCTGGAGGCCAAGGTTCAAATTTGACCATGGGCAATATTTGTATGGAGTTTTTATGTGTTATTCCTTCTTGTTCTTCTAAAGGTGTCATAATAAGTGCAGTGGCTCATAGCAGTGCTGGAGTTCTAGGTTTAAATCTGTCTAAGGGCAACATCTGTGTAGAGTTTTTCAAAATCCATGCAGATGTTGTTCTTGATGAGATTTGAACCTAGGATCCCAGCACTACAAGTCAACTGTGCTAACCACTAAGTCACATCCATTGAAGAGTTTCCTAAGCTATATACACTTTTCTGCAAGAATCAGGGTTGGGTCCAGCAACGATATAGATCATAAGATCCTATTGGTGTTGTTCCACTGTTCTGGCCCCTTGAACCATGCATGTGGACTTGCTTAGGGCTGCAGCCTAGAGACTGCCCCCTTCAAAATGCACTCTTGCTACATGTGTGGACTCTAGTGAGTACAGCGCCACTTGTCAGTTAATGTCACTTTCATATCACCTGACCAGCAGCACTGCGCTCATTAAAGGCCGCTGGATGCTGGGTGAAAGGCTGCACTTATAGGGCGAAGAATTTGAAGGTGCTTCAATCAGCTGTGGAGACGCAGTTGATTTAGAGTCAAAATGCAGATTTTGACTCTGTTTTGGCTGTGGAAACACTGAGAAAGTTGCCCAGCATTTCTTCCTTGTGTGAACATACCCTAAAAGCCATTTACTATTGTTTCTGATGCAATAGAAAGTTTGTTCCATGCACAAAGATAAGGAGAGAGGAGAAAAAGGGGGTGATAAAATGACAGATACAAAAAAGAAGAATATATAACCAATGCCATAAAACAAATTAACACATATACAGAATATAAACAGTAGGAAATGTGTTAGGGGAGAGAGAAACAAGATACTTTTCAAATATTAACTCTTAGTGACAAGCGTATTTTTAGCCTTATGGATCAAGCGATTTTAATTGTCACATTGCAAGAGTCATAACTCATTGCCATAGCCGAATGAGGGTTTGTTTGTTTGTTTTTGGACGAATTGTACTTTTTCATGGCAGCAGTCAGAGGTACATATAATGGGTTGTATAACTTTCATTAAATTTTTTGAGGGAGATGGGAAACTCCCCCGGAAATTTTGCCAATATTTTTGGGTTTTGTTTTCACAGCATTCACCATTCAGTAAAAATAACATGATCTGTACCAGGTGTACATTTCTGATGTAATTTACACCAGTTTCTGGCATAAATTATACATAAATCTGCCCTGCCCCCGCCCAACATGCGCCCGCCCACTACTTACCCTGAAAGTGTCAGGGTTGGTGCAGAAGGCTGAAAAGTCACAAAATTTTTTGTAAGAGTCCCTTGCACTAAATTTTGCAACTTTTCTTTGCTAGTTTTCTGGCGTAAAGCTTTTTAAATGTCCCCCATATTGCCTTCTTTCTGGACATTTTATCATAGACACCCATGTAATAGCGTGTTGGACCTCCTTTAGCCTTCAGAACTGCAACAATTCATCATGGCATAGATTCCACTAGGTATTAAAATCTTTCTGCAGGAATATTTGCCTATACGGACAAGAAGCTTCTTGCAGTTGTTGCAAATTAGATGGAGGTGCTGACATGTTCTGAACAGCTGACAGAAAGGGCTCATCGATTCATGATGCTTGCACCAAAAGCAGGTCCTCGGATCAGCATGCTGCAGTGGAAATTTAGATTTCATCTGACCAGATGACGTTTTTTCACTTCTCAGTTTTTGCGCTCTTTTGCCCACTGGAGCCTTGTCTTTCTGTTTTGCTTAGAAAGCAATGGCAGTCAACCTAGTCTTCAGCTGTTATAGTCCATTCATGCTAAGGAACAACAATTTCTGCATTCAGACATGATAGTTGGAGCACCAATGTTATATTCAGCTGCAATGTACTTGACTGTGCACCGACTGTTCATCAGAATGACTGTTCACATCCTCCTTGTTGATTAGTTGTTTTTGTCTTTTGCTGGTCATTCTGCCTCAGTCACACCATTCTTTGCATTTTCTTGACATCATTATATTAGAAAACTGCGTAAGATTTGCATTGCATGAAATACTGGACTTGGCTAGTCTAACACCAATGACCAGGCCTCATTGGAAGTCACTCAGATTGCTTGCTTTTTCCATCTTAAAGTGGATTTACACTGAAACTGACCCATGGAAAACCTGCCGACTTGTTTAATACTGCACTTCAGGTTCACACGTTAAGTTTTCATACAGGGAAGCTCCAATCGTGAATGAGCTTGTGTTTCTAATACAGTGTCCATTCACTGTATATAATAGTTGTATTAACCCGATAAGTACCAAGCGTCACAAATGTACGGTGCTTGGTCCTGGGCTTTAATTCAATAGTAAAAATGAGGCGTAGGACTAAGCTCCAGCTCCTACCATGTAGCAGGAGCAGGTTGGGACCTCGGCTGTTAGTCACAGGTCCACAACATCTTTTACTTTTAGTTTATAAATAGAGATGAGCGAACGTACTCGTCCGAGCTTGATATTCGTGCGAATATTAGGGTGTTCGGGATGCTCGTTACTCTTAACAAGCACCACGCGGTGTTCCGGTTACTTTCAGTTTCCTCTCTGAGACGTTAGCGCGCTTTTCTGGCCAATTGAAAGACAGGGAAGGCATTACAACTTCCCCCTGTGACGTTCAAGCCCTATACCACCCCCCTGCAGTGAGTGGCTGGGGCGATCAGATGTCACCCGAGTATAAAAGTCGGCCCCTCCCGCGGCTCGCCTCAGATGCCTTGTGAGTTAGCTGAGGGAAAGTGTTGCTGCTGGTGCTGCTGTAGGGAGAGTGTTAGGAGTGAGTGTAGGCTTCAAGAACCCCAACGGTCCTTCTCAGGGCCACATCTAACCGTGTGCAGTACTGTGGAGGGTGCTGTTAGCAGTGTTGCACAAATTTTTTTTTTTCAAAATCGGCAGTCTGCAGAGCATTGCGCCTTGCATTAATAGTACAGGGACAGAAGTGGTGGTTAGGCAGGGAGAGTGTTAGGAGTGAGTGTAGGCTTCAAGAACCCCAACGGTCCTTCTTAGGGCCACATCTATCCGTGTGCAGTACTGTGCAGGCTGCTGTTAGCAGTGTTGCATTTTTTTTTCTTTTCAAAATCGGCTGTCTGCAGAGCATTGCGCCTTGCAGTAATACTACAGGGAGAGAATTGTGTAGGCAGGGCCAGAAGACATATATTATTGATTGAATATAGTCAGTGGGCCCTCCGTTTCCCAAAAAGGGAAACATTCTATTTGTCCTGCAGGCTTGCGCCAATTTATTTGCTGCCTGTGAAAAGTAACCGCTGTGCTGCACTTCATATAACTGCATTTCTATGCAACACATATCTTATCTGATTGAATATAGTCAGTGGGCCCTCCGTTTCCCAAAAAGGGAAACATTCTATTTGCCCTGCAGTCTTGCGCCAATTTATTTCCTGCCTGGGAAAAGTAACCGCTGTGCTGCACTTCATATAACTGCATTTCTGTGCAACACATATCTTATCTGATTGAATATAGTCAGTGGGCCCTCCGTTTCCCAAAAAGGGAAACATTCTATTTGTCCTGCAGTCTTGCGCCAATTTATTTCCTGCCTGGGAAAAGTAACCGCTGTGCTGCACTTCATATAACTGCATTTCTGTGTAACACATATCTTATCTGATTGAATATAGTCAGTGGGCCCTCCGTTTCCCAAAAAGGGAAACATTCTATTTGTCCTGCAGGCTTGCGCCAATTTATTTGCTGCCTGTGAAAAGTCTCCGCTGTGCTGCACTTCATATAACTGCATTTCTGTGCAACACATATCTTATCTGATTGAATATAGTCAGTGGGCCCTCCGTTTCCCAAAAAGGGAAACATTCTATTTGTCCTGCAGTCTTGCGCCAATTTATTTCCTGCCTGGGAAAAGTAACCGCTGTGCTGCACTTCATATAACTGCATTTCTGTGCAACACATATCTTATCTGATTGAATATAGTCAGTGGGCCCTCCGTTTCCCAAAAAGGGAAACATTCTATTTGTCCTGCAGTCTTGCGCCAATTTATTTCCTGCCTGGGAAAAGTAACCGCTGTGCTGCACTTCATATAACTGCATTTCTGTGCAACACATATCTTATCTGATTGAATATAGTCAGTGGGCCCTCCGTTTCCCAAAAAGGGAAACATTCTATTTGTCCTGCAGGCTTGCGCCAATTTATTTGCTGCCTGTGAAAAGTCTCCGCTGTGCTGCACTTCATATAACTGCATTTCTGTGCAACACATATCTTATCTGATTGAATATAGTCAGTGGGCCCTCCGTTTCCCAAAAAGGGAAACATTCTATTTGTCCTGCAGTCTTGCGCCAATTTAGTTCCTGCCTGGGAAAAGTAACCGCTGTGCTGCACTTCATATAACTGCATTTCTGTGCAACACATATCTTATCTGATTGAATATAGTCAGTGGGCCCTCCGTTTCCCAAAAAGGGAAACATTCTATTTGTCCTGCAGTCTTGCGCCAATTTATTTCCTGCCTGGGAAAAGTAACCGCTGTGCTGCACTTCATATAACTGCATTTCTGTGCAACACATATCTTATCTGATTGAATATAGTCAGTGGGCCCTCCGTTTCCCAAAAAGGGAAACATTCTATTTGTCCTGCAGGCTTGCGCCAATTTATTTCCTGCCTGGGAAATCACTGGTAATACAGCATGCTGAGGGGTAGGGGTAAGCCTAGAGGACATGGCCGAGGACGTGGCCGAGGACGCGTAGGCCCAAGTGAGGGTGTGGGCACAGGGCGAGCTCCTGATCAAGGTGTATCGCAGCCGACTGCTGCGCGATTAGGAGAGAGGCACGTTTCTGGCGTCCCCACATTCATCGCCCAATTAATGGGTCCACGTGGGAGACCTTTATTAGAAAATGAGCAGTGTGAGCAGGTCCTGTCGTGGATGGCAGAAAGTGCTTCGAGCAAGCTATCATCCACCCACAGTTCTGCGCCGTCCGGTGCTGCAAATCCAAATCCTCTGGCTGCTACTCCTCCTTCCTCCCAGCCTCCTCACTCCACTACAATGACACATGCTCAGGAGCGGGCAGACTCCCAGGAACTGTTCTCGGGCCCCTGCTCAGATTGGGCAGCAGTGGTTCCTCTCCCACCAGAGGAGTTTATCGTCACTGATGCCCAACCATTGGAAAGTTCCCGGGGTCCGGGGGATGAGGCTGGGGACTTCCGGCAACTGTCTCAAGACCTTTCAGTGGGTGAGGAGGACGATGACGATGAGACACAGTTGTCTTGCAGTGAGGTAGTAGTAAGGGCAGTAAGTCCGAGGGAGGAGCGCACAGAGGATTCGGAGGAAGAGCAGCAGGACGATGAGGTGACTGACCCCACCTGGTGTGCAACGCCTACACAGGACAGGTCTTCAGAGGGGGAGGCACGGGCAGCAGCAGGGCAGGTTGCAAGAGGCAGTGCGGTGTCCAGGGGTAGAGGCAGGGCCAGACCAAATAATCCACCAACTGTTTCCCAAAGCACACCCTCGCGCCATGCCACCCTGCAGAGGCCGAGGTGCTCTAAGGTCTGGCAGTTTTTCACAGAGACGCCTGACGACCGACGAACAGTGGTGTGCAACCTTTGTCGCGCCAAGATCAGCCGGGGAGCCACCACCAACAGCCTCACCACCACCAGCATGCGCAGACATATGATGGCCAAGCACCCCACAAGGTGGGACGAAGGCCGTTCACCGCCTCCGGTTTGCACCGCTGCCTCTCCCCCTGTGCCCCAACCTGCCACTGAGATCCAACCCCGCTCTGAGGACACAGGTACTACCGTCTCCTGGCCTGCACCCACACCCTCACCTCCGCTGTCCTCGGCCCCATCCACCAATGTCTCGCACCGCACCGTCCAGCCGTCGCTAGCGCAAGTGTTTGAGCGCAAGCGCAAGTACGCCGCCACGCACCCGCACGCTCAAGCGTTAACCGTCCACATAGCCAAATTTATCAGCCTTGAGATGCTGCCGTATAGGGTTGTGGAAACGGAGTCCTTCAAAAGTATGATGGAGGCGGCGGCCCCGCGCTACTCAGTTCCCAGTCGCCACTACTTTTCCCGATGTGCCGTCCCAGCCCTGCACGACCACGTCTCCCGCAACATTGTACGCGCCCTCACCAACGCGGTTACTGCCAAGGTCCACTTAACAACGGACACGTGGACAAGCACAGGCGGCCAGGGCCACTACATCTCCCTGACGGCACATTGGGTGAATTTAGTGGAGGCTGGGACAGAGTCAGAGCCTGGGACCGCTCACGTCCTACCCGCCCCAAGAATTGCGGGCCCCAGCTCGGTGCTGGTATCTGCAGCGGTGTATGCTTCCTCCACTAAAGCACCCTCCTCCTCCTCCTCCTCCGCAACCTCTGTCTCGCAATCAAGATGTGTCAGCAGCAGCAGCACGTCGCCAGCAGTCGGTGTCGCGCGGCGTGGCAGCACAGCGGTGGGCAAGCGTCAGCAGGCCGTGCTGAAACTACTCAGCTTAGGAGATAAGAGGCACACGGCCCACGAACTGCTGCAGGGTCTGACAGAGCAGACCGACCGCTGGCTTGCGCCGCTGAGCCTCCAACCGGGCATGGTCGTGTGTGACAACGGCCGTAACCTGATGGCGGCTCTGCAGCTCGGCAGCCTCACGCACGTGCCATGCCTGGCCCACGTCTTTAATTTGGTGGTTCAGCGCTTCCTGAAAAGCTACCCACGCTTGTCAGACCTGCTTGTAAAGGTGCGCCGGCTCTGCGCACATTTCCGCAAGTCCCACACGGACGCTGCCACCCTGCGGACACTGCAACATCGGTTTAATCTGCCAGTGCACCGACTGCTGTGCGACGTGCCCACACGGTGGAACTCTACGCTCCACATGTTGGCCAGGCTCTATGAGCAGCGTAGAGCTATAGTGGAATACCAACTCCAACATGGGCGGCGCAGTGGGAGTCAGCCTCCTCAATTCTTTTCAGAAGAGTGGGCCTGGTTGGCAGACATCTGCTAGGTCCTTCGAAACTTTGAGCAGTCTACCCAGGTGGTGAGCGGCGATGCTGCAATCATTAGCGTCACCATTCCTCTGCTATGCATCTTGAGAAGTTCCCTGCAAACCATAAAGGCAGCCGCTTTGCGCTCGGAAACAGAGCCGGGGGAAGACAGTATGTCGCTGGATAGTCAGAGCACCCTCCTGTCTATATCTCAGCGCGTTCAGGAGGAGGAGGAGGAGCATGAGGAGGATGAGGAGGAGGGGGAAGAGACAGCTTGGCCCACTGCTGACGGTACCCATGCTGCTTGCCTGTCATCATTTCAGCGTGTATGGCCTGAGGAGGAGGAGGAGGAGGAGGAGGATCCTGAAAGTGATCTTCCTAGTGCGGACAGCCATGTGTTGCGTACAGGTACCCTGGCACACATGGCTGACTTCATGTTAGGATGCCTTTCTCGTGACCCTCGCGTTACACGCATTCTGGCCACTACGGATTACTGGGTGTACACACTGCTCGACTCACGGTATAAGGAGAACCTTTCCACTCTCATACCCGAAGAGGAAAGGGGTTCGAGAGTGTTGCTATACCACAGGACCCTGGCGGACAAGCTGATGGTAAAATTCCCATACGACAGCGCTAGTGGCAGAAGGCGCAGTTCCGAGGGCCAGGTAGCAGGGGAGGTGCGGAGATCGAGCAGCATGTACAGCCCGCAGCAGGGGAACACTCTCCAAGGCCTTTGCCAGCTTTATGGCTCCCCAGCAAGACTGTGTCACCGCTCCCCAGTCAAGGCTGAGTCGGCGGGAGCACTGTAAAAGGATGGTGAGGGAGTACGAAGCCGATCGCACGACCATCCTCCGTGACGCCTCTGCTCCCTACAACTACTGGGTGTCGAAGCTGGACACGTGGCCTGAACTCGCGCTGTATGCCCTGGAGGTGCTTGCTTGTCCTGCGGCTAGCGTCTTGTCGGAGAGGGTGTTTAGTGCGGCTGGGGGAATCATCACAGATAAGCGTACCCGCC
Organism: Eleutherodactylus coqui; assembly: GCF_035609145.1. Lineage (NCBI taxonomy): Eukaryota > Metazoa > Chordata > Amphibia > Anura > Eleutherodactylidae > Eleutherodactylus > Eleutherodactylus coqui. The sequence goes on from NC_089837.1 coordinate 123,114,066, forward strand.
TGTCAACCGACAATGCCGACAGGCTAACACTCATCAAGATGAACAAAGCCTGGATTTCCCCAGACTTCTCTTCTCCACCAGCGGACAGCAGCGATACCTAAGCAATACGTAGGCTGCACCCGCGGATGGAAGCATCGTTCTCTCTCACCATCCAAAACGGGGACATTTCTGCTTCATCAATCTGTGTATAATATTCCTCCTCCTCCTCCTGCTCCTCCTCCTGAAACCTCACGTAATCACGCTGAATGGGCAATTTTTCTTAGGGCCACAAGGCTCACTCATATAATTTTTCTAAAAATTTTTTATACGTTTCAATGCTCTTAAAAGCGTTGGAACTTTAACTTGAAACAATTTTTCGTTAAACTGGGCTGCCTCCAGGCCTAGTTACCACTTAAGCCACATTAACCAAAGCGATTAATGGGTTTCACCTGCCATCTTGGTTGGGCATGGCCAATTTTTACTGAGGTACATTAGTACTGTTGGTACACCAATTTTTTGGGGTCCTCACCTACAGTGTAATCATAGCAATTTCTATGTTCTTCGCCTGCACTCATGGTACAGAAAGGTGTGTGGGGTTGGCCTACACTTTAGCTACATAAATGTAACTTGGGCCTTGGCTATACTGCAGCTACTGAAATGGAACTAAGACTGCGCTCCCACTATACTGCTGCTTCGGAATTGTTCCTGGGGCCTGTGTAGGCTGCTACTATTACTTAAATGGAACTTAGACTATGCTCCTCCTATACTGCTGCTTCGGAATTGTTACTGGTGCCTGTCTTGAGTGCTACTATTACTGAAATGGAACGAAGACTGCGCTCCCACTATACTGCTGCTTCGGAATTGTTACTGGGGCCTGTCTTGAGTGCTACTATTACTGAAATGGAACGAAGACTGCGCTCCCACTATACTGCTGCTTCGGAATTGTTACTGGGGCCTGTCTTGAGTGCTACTATTACTGAAATGGAACTAATACTGTGCTCCCCCTATAATGCTGCTAGTGATATGTTAGTGGGACCTGTCCTAATGCTATGGTTGAAATGTTACGAATTATGGGCTCTGCCTATACCGCTGCTAATGGTATGTCTCTGGGGTGTGGAAACAGAGGCTTCCCAAAGACATGATGGCGGCGAGGCCATTTCCCACCAACGCGGTTACTGTTAAGGTGCATATAACCACGGACATGTGGAGAGGACACGTAGTGCCTCAAAAACATCCCCCGCCACGGCCAACTTAATCCTGGCCACATTCCGAAAACCAACAAAATACAACCGCGCTACTAGGTCCGCAGTCACCACCACATTACCACCAACGCGGTTACTGTTAAGGTACATATTACCAGTCTGACTGGGGCATGCAGACACCTTGACAGAATGAATAGTGTGTGGCACATAGGTTCCCCATTGCTATGCCCACGTGTGCAGCTCCTGATGGAGGTGGCACAGGATTATATTTCTCATTGCTTCTGTACAGCATTGTGGGATATCGCCCCACCACTTTTAAAGAGGGTCGCTGCCTAGCCGTGCCAACCCTCTGCAGTGTGTGCCTGCAGTTCCTCGTCATGGCAGACGCACTTATAAATAGACATGAGGGTGGTGTGGCATGAGGGCAGCTGAAGGCTGCGCAGGGACAGTTTGGTGTGCGCTGTGGACACTGCGTCGTGCAGGGGGCAGGGGGGGTTGGGCAGCATGTAACCCAGTAGAAGTGGCAGTGGAGTGTCATGTAGGCAGTGATTGTGCTTTGTTGGAGGTAGTGTGGTGCTTAGCTAAGGTATCCATTGCTAATGAGGGCTTTTCAGAAGTAAAAGTTGTTGGGAGGGGGGGGCCCCACTCTTGCCGGTATTGTGGCTTAATAGTGGGACCTGTGAACTTGAGATGCAGCCCAACATGTAGCCTCTTGCCTGTCCTATCCGTTGCTGTGTCGTTCTCATCACTTTCTTGAATTGCCCAGATATTCACACATGGAAACCTTAGCGAGCATCGGCGAAATACAAAAATGCTCGGGTCGCCCATTGACTTCAATGGGGTTCGTTACTCGAAACGAACCCTCGAGCATTGCGAAAATTTCGTCCCGAGTAACGAGCACCCGAGCATTTTGGTGCTCGCTCATCTCTATTTATAAAGTTGCTTTTCAAACTTGACTTCTGCTTTTTCTTAGTTCTAGAGCAGAATATTTACCTAATGCTATCGAATGACTTGTACATGCATTCGGCTTCCACTTCAAATGCTGATAGAGCAGATGGTGTACGGATTACTGGAGTTCCATTTAGTCACATAGCCTTGCGGTACTTTATTAATTAACAAGTTAGACAGCTGCCTATTATTTCTCAGTGATATCGTTTTGGAAACTGTCCCTATTCTTCATCTATATAAATATGAGTATCTATCATAAAGTATGGGAATGAATGAAAATAATATATTGCAGCTTTTCGAGAGGCTGAACAGTAACACTATAAATCTGTATAAATAAGCCATAAATGTTTGACTTTAGCAGTATGATGTTTGAACACAGGGCTGGACTCAGCAGGATAAAACACATTTGGTCAGTAAATTATTTTGTAGAATGGAATTGCCTGTGCTGCTTTATCATTTTAATTAGCTTATTTAATAAAGTGGCACAGAATAGATGCTTCATCTCTGAAACGTTCATATCCAAAGCAGAATTTTGACATTAATATTTATTGACTAGCAACAGCCATATTTTACTGCATGATACAATTTCTTACTGCTAAATATAGGACAAAGTCAGTTGCACATAACAGTATTGTGTAAGACTGCTACAACTGTCACTTGGGATGTTTTGCTATCTCTACTGTTTGTAAAGTAGCAAACTAATGTGTGAGAAGTATATATGGAATTACTCTGGTATGTATAGTAAGGGGGATGCTGTGGACTGACTGGGAATATAGTGACCTTCTGTGTAACAGATCCTTTAGGTACAACTGGAATTTTTCTATTTTAACTTAAAGGGGTTGTTGAGGATTTTTTGGAATTCTACTATTGATAACCTATCCTCAGGTCTGCCACTCTAGATCCCCACTGATTAATGGACCTGCTGTTAGCAGCTCTGTCAACATTGCAGCAGCCTGTTTTGGTACCATAGGGTCAGCTCCCATTGTATTCAATGGGTGTTGTACCTGCAGTACCAAACCAAGCCACTGCAATAAAGACAGCACTATCTGCTCTAGCACTGACAGTGGGCCCAGCCATCAACTGATCTGTAGGGATCCTGAGCAACGGATCCCATTTGTTCAACTATGGATGACCTATCCGGAGGATATTACAAGCAGAAAACACATGGCAATATCACGCATATACACTTGTTATCAGAAAAATACATAACTCTAAAATATATACTAATTACATAAAAAATGCAAAGTTTTCAGTTTATTCAAAGTATATTGGCCTATCCACCAATGTCCAAGTAACTATGCTTATGAATGGGTCCTAACACTAATACCAGTCATATGGTTTAATTATAATAACCTGGGAAAGATGAGTTTCCTACTTTTTTAGCAGACGCCCCTCTCTAGGCCTAAGACTGCAAATAAAATCAGGGACCATAGGATAGCAATCCATATGGTCTACTTAAAGGGACAGGAGGCAGATGGGAAAAAGGGAGAGCACAACATAGTGGAGGCAGCCAGTACTCCACTATTGTACATGCCACAGAAAAAGAGAAACAAAGTCAACACTTCCCAAGTATAAATCAATAGGTGCAATATTCCTTTCCCTCCCTTCCTTTCTATCATCAATAGTAAAATCTCAAAAGTCCTGGGCTTACCAACTAAACCAAACTCAGTATACATTGTGGGAAGGTAGTACACAGAATGGCCTTCAGATGGCTGTAAAGCAAACATTCTTTGTGCTAATCAGGTCCGGTGTGGACCAAATTGTGACTGCCACAAGTCTGACAGGGAAGGACACCACCTAGACACCCTGGTTGGGTATGGTAACAAGGATACTGTGGGTTGTAAACCCAGATGGAGAGTGAAGAAGCTCTCAGGACTTCAAACCCAGAGTGGTAAATGTACTGTGTTGATATGAGAATGCTAGTGCTATGGTACTAGGCCAGTGTAGTGAGGGAAGCACAATGTCTAGTCAGTGGTCAGCCGATACGGTTTTGTTTTGTATTCCGGTTTACGTGCAGTTTGGAAATACTGTGAACCCCCACTGTGTGCACTAAAGCTGTCAGACGCCAGAGATTTAAGGAAGTCGGGTTGTCAAGTGTCTCTGTGAGAGTGGCGCAATCCATCTTAGGTGAAGAAGATGGAGATCCTATTTGGTGACTAATCCTCGAGTTGTCACAATATGTATAAATAATAAAAGGGAAGCACAGTAAGGAAGAATGCAAACATTCAAAATATGCTTAATGTTAAGGGTTAATTCCACAATGACGAAAAGCACAATGTACAAATGGCAGCAGCACTTTAACGTACCTCAAATCACGAGGGGAAGCTTCATACGTCAGGTGAATGATGCTGGCTCCAGAAAAATGGATCTGGATCCGTGATCAACATAGTTATGCACAGTTCTTCATGAAGTGCGCTGCACCCGGGGTACCAAAGGCACAATACTCACATAAAGAAATGCTTTCATATTTATTGTATGCAAATAAGTTGACTTTTTTACGTTTTGACTGCATCACACAGTCTTTATCCAGTCTATACCAACAATGAACCCCACAGCAATGTAAATACAAGAAACTTTAAAACATGAACCAATCACCAGCACAGACTAATTGTTACAGATTAAAAAGTCCGCCCCCAGGGTCAAACCTTATGGGATCCCTTGTTACCTTAGATGCAGACGTTTACTGTGTGAGCCAGCCATCATTTTCAGCAAGGCACGCCTCCTCTGCTATACCATACGATGCTGGCATCCACTCAGATCATTAGCGCATGCGCAAGTGATATATGGAACCTCACGATAGCAGGCTCATGCTCTCCAGTGACATGGAGAAAAGTGCTATCACTACACTAATGCACCTCCAGCACCGCCAATGTCATCAGCAGGACGCACCTTCTCCGCTGTGCCACCCACCGCCGGCATCCCTTCCAATCATCCATGCATGAGTGCGATCTGTACAGAACTCTGCAATAGCGGGCTCATGCCCCCTAGCAATATGGAAGATAGTGCTTACACCATGCTGATGCGCATCCACGGGACATGACGTGTCTCAACAGAGACAATCACAGTGTCCGTAGACCAACCTGCGTGTCAGAAAGGAATAATTGATATGTCCAGAATTATGTGCCAACCTTGTCAATCACTATATTGTGGGAAGAAAAGTGTATGCAGATGAGACCCCCATCGTATAATACATATATACCTAGAAAAGCACCACCAGTTTAGGGATTAGTATGTTAATATAATCATATTGCCTTTTTTAATAAAGTATGTATCTGGCTGTATACGGGGAATTTTCCTTTTGTATATGTCAATTAATGCTCAATGGCTATTAATATACCGCATACTCTGCCATGGTGACAGAGGTCCCAGACGTCATTATTGATGGTGCCGCAACATGCAGCTTCACATCCTGCATCCGAGGACCTAGTAACAAATGCATAAAAACATTAGATCTCAAATATGCGTAAATAAATATGTTCCAATAAACGAATATACAAAAAGCAATCCACCGCCAAGATATATCCTCTCATAGTGGATTATAATCAATATTCAATCCTCTTGTCTACAAGGTGTCCAGGTTGAAGATCCACCTTGCCTCCAAGAGTCTCAGTCTCTTTTCCCTATCCCCTCCCCTAATACTCGGGGGCACTGAATCGATGACCCTGTAGTATCGGAGTTGACTCACCAAATGGCCACACTTCAACTTATGTGCATACAATAAAGATGATGCATTTCTTTATGTGAGTATTGTGAGTATTTTATGAGTATTGTGCCTTTGGTACCCCGGATGCGACTCACTACATGAAGGACTGTGCAATTCCACAATGATGATAATACTGTTTGCATGAACTATGCTACATGTATTTTTATTTTGAAATATGATACAGAACTACCTTAAACGTCAAATAAGGAATATTTTCACGGATTATAAGGGGATATTGTAGCACTGTACTGAACCACCATACTTTAATATTTAGGATGCTTGTCAGCAGGCTAAACTAGACTAAAAAAAGGAATTATAAGGAAAAACCGGTGTGTGTGAAAAATCTCTACATATACAAACAGCTGTCTAAATCTGACCTTTTCATGCATCAAGTCCATGAAGTTTGAGGGTAAGGAAACTGATAATTAGGATAAATAATGTAGCAAAATTTAACCTGACTCTACAACAAGTTATCTTATCTTAAGCCACTGAAAAGGGATGTCCCAATTGTTATCTTATCTTAGCGGATCTAGAGCCATTGTAAGGCAATTGAAGGGTTAAATAAACTGGTACAGAAGGTTATCATAATGCATTAAGGAGTAATGTTCATCGTCTTGATCGGCTGGGTGATAAAATCACTACAATTTTAGCAAAATTGAATCAGGTTACTCGTGGGAAAATCGAATTTCCCATAATGTCTGCTGCAGAGATCAAAGTGCAGCCAATCAGCATCTAGGACGCCTTGGTTAGCAAATGTGTCATCCCCATCATGCATATTGGCAGTAGTTTCATTGAATGCTTGCATTACATGACCTAGCCATATATAACAGGCACAGTGTACCCAGCAGCCATTTTGCAGTTCAGCGCAGAACAGAGAAACTTCATCATGTTTATATGCCCATGTAATATGTGGTGTGTTAGGGCCAGATATTCTACAGAAGATATATTGCTCCTGGTGTGTAAGCTTGTATACCAAGGTTATATTACAGGGAACAGAGTAAGAAGCTTCATCACATTTATAAGCCTATTTAAAATGTAGTCTGCTTTTAGGGACAGATAATCTGGCTAGTCCACCATTACTAAACACTGCAGGGAGGGTGGCGTATTCTCCAAAACATTTCTCCACCCATGGGAGACGTATAGAGGAAAAAGAGAAGGAAGAGGGACATAATATAGGACCAGAAGCAAGAGAGCGGCTATGCAACATTCCTTACATCCATCACTAATCCCAGCTATTCTTCGTGGATGGTGGGAACAGTCGAATGACACTCTTGCGCCTAAAACTGAGGAATCATCTTTAGGACATCATCCTTAGGCACTCTGAGGCTTATGAGTAGTTTCATGCTGCAGCCCTGGGTTTAAATAGATCGTGGGAGAGATCTGTGTATTAGGCTCTGATATATACATAGATATATATCATATAATTATTAGGCCGTCCCTCAGCCGATTTCACAGAAGTGGCGCTCAAACCCATACTGATATGGAGTTATACAGATATTTTCCTTAAAGGGGTTGTCCCGCGGCAGCAAGTGGGTCTATACACTTCTGTATGGCCATATTAATGCACTTTGTAATGTACATTGTGCATTAATTATGAGCCATACAGAAGTTATAAAAAGTTTTTTACTTACCTGCTCCGTTGCTGGCGTCCTCGTCTCCATGGTGCCGACTAATTTTCGCCCTCCGATGGCCAAATTAGCCGCGCTTGCGCAGTCCTGGTCTTCTGCTCTCTTCAATGGAGCCGCTCGTGCAGAATGCAGGCTCCGTGTAGCTCCGCCCCGTCACGTGCCGATTCCAGCCAATCAGGAGGCTGGAATCGGCAATGGACCGCACAGAAGAGCTGCGGTCCACGGAGGAAGAGGAATCCGGCGGCCATCTTCACAGGTAAGTATAGAAGTCACCGGAGCGCGGGGATTAAGGTAAGCGCTCCGGTAAGCTTTCTGTACGTCCCTGCATCGGGGTTGTCTCGCGCCGAACGGGGGGGGGTTTGAAAAAAAAAAAAACCCGTTTCGGCGCGGGACAACCCCTTTAAGGTCCTCCAGGATAGCATCTCTTAGAAACCCTTCAAACATTTTACTCACAATAGAGAAATAAGTGAGAGCAGAGCGCCAAGGGAAGAAGATTTTTCAGCAATCAATTGTGGTGAAATAAAGAAAAACGCTCACCGGGTGCTCAGGTGAGACCAGACTAAAAGCATGAGTCTCACCGGCACCGAGATCCTGGATAGCGTATAGAAATATAAAGCTGGGTCCCTTATCCGTGGAGAGCCGCACAGCAATTATACGAGTAAACACCCAAAATAATGGGGGCTCGTCATGTAGTCATTGACAGAAAAAAAGAAAAACAATGCTTGCGCTCACGGGAACACAGGAGAGATAATCAAATTGATTATAGTACAATCAATTTATTTTAATAAACACAATATACTGAGCTACGCGTTTCTGCGACCATTCTGTCGCCTTTTTCAAGCTCAAGTAACACAGAATAAGACATACTATTTATACATAAATTTAAAAGGATGGCTCACCAGTCCATGTGCAATTAGCGGTGCACACCGTTCTCTGAATGAATTGGGCGGGGCTTCCGCTACCTGGGAAGGTTGGGTTAACGTAATCACGTCACTCTTTGACTCGCAACATGCGTGTCAATTTTTTTCTTTTTTTCAATGAACTTTATCTTCACTTGTCAAAGGTTTCGACAGTGGTTGCTATTCGCGATCTGTCTACTAACGGGATATCACCCGACATAGCAGTTTATATCTTTATATCATTATATAATTTATATACTACCACAATCTAGTTAAATACATTATATAGATAAGAAATATATAATATTGAATATGATTCGGATAAATAATTTCTAATAATCTAATAAACCAATAAAATCTTCTTAAAAAATACATTATGTTCCGACAATTCATCCCAGCCTTATAGTATAATAAATATCATAAAAATAATTAATTAATCAATGCTAAATAATCATATTATATCTTTTCCAGCATTTCATTTAGCCCTGCAGGGACAAGAGTATTTAACCTATAGATCCAGAACATCTCCTTTTTTCTCAGGGATGAGATGGATCTGGAATCTATGCTTTCCAATGGTGTCACTATCATTTTAGACACGTCTCCGTTATGGATATAATTTTACTCACAATAAAAGTAAGACTTACCGGCCTGTAGTAACCAAGGTCACTTTTTGACCCCTTTTTGAAAATTGGCACCACATTGGCAATGCCCCAATCCAGTGGTACAGACCATGTCCTTAAATATAATAAACACATTACTTATTTTTTTTTTCTCGTGTAAGGTATGAACCTGCAACAGTAAGTTCTCACAGTAAGGCCTCCTACCCATGAACGGATTTCCGCCGCGTAATTCGTGGCAGAAATCCACCACATTGCCCGCAGCTATTAGGTTCTATTGAACCTAATAGCTCAGGGCTCACAGTGCGGAATTCCACCGCGGAATTCCGCACCGTGAAATCACCAGTCCTCACCCGCGGCATGCTCTATTTGCCGCGGGTGTACGCACGGACGGCTTCCATTGCAGTCAATGGTAGCCGTCTGTTCACGCTATCTTCCGCTGTAGCACAGCGGAAGATAGCGTGAAACTGCTTCCCCGCCCACTGCCGCCGCATCATGTGACGCGGCCGGCGCGTCATATGACACGGCCGCCACGTCATGTGACGCGGTGGGCGTGTCATGTGATGTGGCCGGCGAGTCACATGACGCAGCGACGGTGGGCGGAGAAGCGTGATGCGGGAACGAGGATGCCGGATCCGCAGGTAAGTTTGGGGTGTCCTGGGGGGCGCCGTGACGGGCTCCGCCACGGAAATCCGCGGCGGAGCCTGTCACGGCCGTGTGCAGCCGGCCTAAGTATTCAAAATATTTCCCATTTTTTGTCTGTACTATTACTTTTGAGGACATTGTCCCAGTCAATAAAGTTAAAGGCATCTCTAGTATTTTTGTAGGTCTCTGATAAAAGACAAGTGGAAAATAACTAAATTATGGTCACTATTTCCCAAGTGCCTCCCAACCTGCACCCCTGTGACTCTATCATGCCGGTTGGTTAATATTAAGTCCAAAATGGCCGTTCTTTTAATTGGGTCCGGCAAAAGTTGAGAAAGGTAATTATCTTAAGCTATTGATAGAAACTCATTTCCTTTATGAGATCCACAGCTTTTGGTTTCCCAAGTTATATCCGGATATTTAAGCTCCCCCATAATAATTACCTTATTGTGATTTGCTGCTTCATCTATCTGCCGCAGTAATGGATTTTTGGTGTTTTCTGTTATATTTATGTAAAATAGAAAACCCCTCTAAGGATCTCATTATTGCTTTTACCTCCATGTATCTCTACACACAGAGACTCCCCATGTTCATTTCCCTCACATATATATTCTCGTAATGTGGGCTTTAAATAGGATTTTGCATAAAGATAAACCCCTCCCACTTTTAATTTTTTATGATCCTTTCTAAGTAGACTGTAACCCTATAAGTTCACTGCCTAGCAACAGCTTTTTTCCAACCAGGTCTCTGTTATTAGTCACCATATAGTTTAGAAGGTTTTGATTATTTTTTTATTTTAAGTGTATCCCTTTTAACTCTTCTGCCAGTTCTAACTGTACTAACCTCTTCCACAGCTCCACCCTCATTTTCATTACTTAGCCCCAGATCTCTGTCTCTACTTTCTTCCCTTCTATCTCTGTGATTGCCCTTCCTACCAGTCCCTAGTTGTTTTGACAAGTTCAAAAGCAACAAGTTCAGATATAGCTTTAAAGAAGGACAGATGGGTTGATGCAACACAATTTTATTAATAAGATAATAATTGAACAGAATTCTATAAAATGGGTGATAGTTAAACTAAGTTACATGAAATAGGTGATATTGCGTACACTTTTACAATATTTCTTAGGCAAAGGTTAAGTACTGATATCACCAAGGGATGTACATGAACACATATCACATCATATTACACATGAATATACTTACATCACAAAAACTTCATCTGATTTGGAACATTAACTGCAGGGAGAAGCAGCGAAAGACAGAGAACCAATCCCAGTTGTAGGAGCCTTCTTTAACATCTGTGCGGACTTCAGCTAGAGAAGACAGAGAACCCCTGGGAAACTACACTGTGAGAGTGCTTTACTCACAGGTCAATGGTTTCTGTCTTCCATGCATTGTCTCCAATCTTTTATACACTATAAAATAGCTTAAGGCCCGGGGGGCGTGGCCTGATGCAGCTGAGGACAGTCGTGTAGAGACAGGCTCCGTCTTCAAGACCCTTAAACAGCGACTGAAAGCGACACCAGCCCTGCCAGATCGAGCGGAGAAGCTCCTTACACCTTGAAGAAGAGATGCCGAAAAGAAGAATCTCGAAAACACCGCTTAACAAGGTGTCGGACTTCTTCTCCTCCCGCGGCCCGGCAAAGACACAGCACACCAACCAAGATGGCGCCGTCCCGCGCACGAGCTCCGGAGCAAGCGGAGATGAACTACATTCCCCGGCTTGTCTTCTTAAAGAAACAAACCCACAAGCTGTCAGCCCGGTGAAGCCGCACGGGAGACCAGCGGGAAGAATCCACCAGGAGGGGGTGAGTGACAGAGCTGAAAAGCTCCATAATAAATCGGCAGATACACCTAAGATGGCGCCGAACAGCTCGCAAACCCCATCTGTTTCGCTGTCCTCTTCTCCATCCATAAGCCCGGAAAAACAGAGACTTTGTCTCTCTCCTTCTCCCAACGCATGTCACCAAAAATTACAATTTGGAGAAGAATTAATAAAAAATGTTCCCTCATCTAATATTCCAGCATCAGAAGATTTTATCAAAAATATGATGCTTGCCCTACATGGATCCTTGCAAAAGGACATCCAGGCTTTATCAGCTACAGTAAACAACTCTATACAAGAGTTAGAAGTTCGCGCTGACCATGTTGAAACTAAAATGGGCGAAATTACAGCATCCCATAATAATCTGATAGATGCTCATTATACGCTAGAGGAAGAGCTAGAAATCATCAAGAACAAATTAACTGACTTAGAAGACAGGAGTAGGAGGAACAATATAAAGCTTAGAGGTATCCCTGAAAACGTACCTCAAGCGGAGCTAAAACAATTTCTCGTCAAACTGATAAAAACAGCCCTTCCCAACTCCAACGACCAAGACTGCACAATTGACAGAATCCATAGGCTAGCTAAACCAAGTTTCCTGCCGGACTCTGTACCACGTGACGTGATTGCTAGGCTGCATTTCTACCACGTAAAAGAAGAACTGATGATGGCGGCGAGACAAAGCCACTTTTTGCCGCCCCCATATGCTAATATCAGTTTATATACAGATCTATCACAATCTACAATACGAGCCCGGAGGACTTTTTCGCAAGTGACCGCAACTTTACGCTCTGCAAAAATCCCGTATAAATGGGGTTTCCCGACGAAAATCATAATTCACAGAAACAACGTTATGCATATCATTTCTTACCCAGAAGCAGGAGAAAAAATTTTACAAAAGTGGAACATTCCGCTGCAAGAGGAAGCACAAGCAACTAAACGTCCAAATCCGAAAAACGGTGCCAGCAGACGTACGCTACCTTCTACTCCACCAAGAGAGGAACAACCCAACCCGGAATGAAAAACAATCGATCGGACTGACTGGGCCTACAGGATACGTGAGTAAACAATGGGTCTCACCCTGCAAGGCGGACTTTTACCCCCCCACCATACACCAGGTTAACCCTGATACTCTACAAAAGTTTAACTGTTCTACGTTACAGGTCCTAAATCAACCATATGGCGGACAGTTAAAAAAGTTGCTATCTAAAGGAAGACCTATAATCGGTTTATTGTGTTATATTTGTAATGTTATGTTAACAATTTATAATGCCAGACTAATTCCTAACAGTATGCATTTTTCAAAAAGTTACCATGTCTATTAAAATATATTCACAAAACACCAAGGGACTAAACACTCTCTTTAAAAGAGCAATGATTTGGAAGGATGCAAAGATAAACAAAGTAGATGTATTATGTTTACAAGAAACACATTTTACCGAACTTGCATCCTCCAAATTTACAAACAAAAATTTTCCCCAGATTTTTTCGGCCACCGCCCAAAATAAAAAACATGCGGGAGTAGTAATAGCCTTTAAAGAAGGTATGCATTTCTCAACAGAAAACCAGGTAATCGACCCGAAAGGAAGATACATCATCCTACAGGGAACGCTCAATGAAACACCACTTACCCTAGCTAATATTTATGCCCCCAACAGCTCCCAAATATCTTTTTTAAATAAAATAATAAAGAAAATCAGAAAAATCCAAAAAGGAAAGCTAATTATTTGTGGTGATTTTAACATCATACCAAATAAAGATATAGACTCAACAGCTCGGCATAGAACCGCTGCAGTCCTTCAACCATGGCTTCATAGAGAAGGCCTGTATGACACTTTTAGATGTCTTAATTCTACTTCAAAAGAGTTCACATTCTTCTCTTCAAGGCATAAAACATTTTCCCGAATAGACTTATTTATAGTTGACAGGTGGACCCTTACTTCTATAACAGAGTCTACCATAGGCACGACCACATGGTCCGACTACTCCCCTATCTGCATAAACTTTAAAGTGGGTCCCCCTTTTAATCCTATTAGAATTTGGCGGAATGATATAAATCTATTCAAATCACCTAACACACAGGAACAAATCAAACAAGCTCTGTTAGAATACTTTGCCCTAAATGAAAATCCAAATATAAGCAATTTTACTGTATGGAATGCTCATAAGGCAGTAATCAGGGGGGGGTTTAATTAAATTAAAAGTACAAGAAAGGAAAAGCAAACAAGCTAAGATAAACTCTTTGCTAGAAAAAATCCAAAAGCAAGAAAAAGAAGAGCAAAATTCCCCTCTAAAGAACGCTCAATCGGAGCTGATCCTATTGAGAAAAGAGCTACTAGACAATTATAATAGAGGTTTGATTTACTCGAAAGCCAACTTTTACACTAATATTGATAAACCTTCAAAATTGATGGCCAAAATGGCAAAGAAAAATCAGATAAAAGCAAAAATTCCCTATATAAAATGCTCAAATGACCCCACAACACAGATATCCCACCCGCAACAAATTGCGGAACAATTCCAAAACTTCTACGCCAACTTATATAATTTAAAAGACTGCAAGACGACACCTCAACCTACCCCCGAAATTATAGAAAATTTCTTAAATAGCATATCCCTCCTGTCAATGGGACTACAGGGAGAAGCCCTCGACAAACCTATATCAATCAGTGAAATAAACAAGGCAATAAATCTATCTAAGAACCACAAATCTCCAGGCCCGGACGGCCTGTCCAATGAATACTATAAGACCTTTGCACCCATTCTATCCCCTCGTTTAACTTCTATATTTAACGAAGCCATGAAAAAAGGTACGATGCCCGAGGAAATGCTTCAGGCTACTATGATAACACTACCGAAACCAGGTAAAGAACCCACAACCCCGGCGAATTTTAGGCCCATCTCGCTGTTAAATACAGACACTAAAATCTACTCAAAAATCTTAGCCCTGAGATTGCTGGAGGCCCTACCAGAAATATTACACAGCGACCAAGTGGGGTTTACAAAGGGTAGAAATGCGGCTGATGGTGCGTGTAGAACCCAGAATTTGCTGGAGATAATGGACTCGAGTCGGACGCCTTCTCTCCTCCTTTCCCTGGACGCGGAGAAGGCGTTCGATAGGGTCCACTGGGAATTTGCATTTGCGGTCCTACAGAAATTTGGAGTGGGGAAAAATTATTTGCAAGCGGTTCGGGCCCTCTACACGAGACCATCGGCAAGGTTATTAGTTGACGGTGCCTTATCTTCCCCCTTCTATATAACGAATGGCACTCGTCAGGGGTGTCCCCTCTCCCCCTTGTTGTTCGTGATGTTTATCGAACCTCTGGCAGAGTCAATTAGGTCAAATATAAAAATCAAAGGAATACCAAACAACTTAAGGCAACATAAAATAGGACTTTTTGCCGATGATGTCCTCTTAACCCTAAATGATCCCTTAAATTCCCTGAGGAACGTCCAGGAATGCATCTCGCAATTCAGTAGTGCATCTTATTACAAGTTGAACTTAGACAAATCGCAAATCCTTGGGATCAACATGGAAAAAAAATTGAAACTAGACATCCAAAAAGAATTCCCCTTTCAGTGGCACACAGCAATACCATACTTAGGAATCAAGTTATGCCAATCCAAAACAAATATCATATCATCCAACCTAGACCCGTTACTTATTACACTAAAAAAAGAATTAGACAACCTAGCGAAAAAAGAGTTTTCATGGGTCGGCAGAATAATTCTATATAAAATGTTGATCCTGCCGAAAATCCTCTATTTTTTCCGTACATTATCCTATCCTATTCCCAAGTGCACAATTGCCAATTTTCAAAAACAGCTATTAGCATTCATTTGGAGTGGGAAGAGACCCAGAGTAGCTGCATCAATCTTGTATTTGCGCAAGGGGCAAGGGAGCCTTGGAGTCCCGAATCTATTAACATATTATCAGGCAACTATTATAAGTCAATCGGGTGCGTGGCTGAGGGAATCTTCACTCCCTCCCTGGGGACATATAGAAAAGTATAAAAACCACAACAGACCTTTGAGCTTACTTATCATTGCCTCCATTATAGATGCCCTGTACCCCCACATCATTACAGTATCAATAACACAAAGCCTCTCTCCTATGATGAAATTGACCACACAGTGCTGGAACTATCTAGCATACAACTGTAGATTTGCCCCCGAACTAAGGCTATTCAACTCCCTATTGAAATTCTCTTGTGTTACATTCAAGACGTTAATATAAAAGAGTGGAACAAAAAAGGAATTAAATGGGTGGCAGACCTCTTTGAAGGGGACAAGCTACTCACTTTTAATCTAATTCAAAACAAATTTAATCTGCCAAACTCAGAACTATATTCTTATATGAAAATTAGCTCTTTCCTAAACAACTCCCATTTGGAGAGATGTTCCATCCCTACTCAGTTGGAAACATTGCTTCAAGGAGCTAGCGCCTGTCAAGGTTCATTAACCAAGATAATATATGATAGCATGTCCGGAAGCATGAACAATATTAAGAAAATGCATTTAATAAACTGGGAACGAGATTTGAGAAAAAGTTTCTCCTCGGATCAGTGGTTGAACTCTTTTACATGGGCAAATAGAGCTAGCTACCCTCTCGGCCAACCTACTCCAGACTCATCAAAAAATTATTTCCAGATGGTACTATACACCTCTGAGATTGGCTAGATGCTTTAAAAACATAGATAATGAATGCTGGAGGGGGTGTGGAGGCGAGGGTTCCTTGTATCACCTGTTCTGGACATGTCCGAAGATTCAGCCATACTGGAAGGAGGTTTTTAACAACATACGGTCTATCACGGGAGAGAGACTGACATGTTCCCCACAACTGGCTCTATTGCTCTTGGAGTGCGAATCTATCCCCCAAAAGAAAAGAAAGTGGATTTGCCATTTCCTTTTAGCAGCAAAAAATTTGATCGCAAAGAAGTGGAGAGTGGAGTCCCCCCCTATAAATAAAGATGTATTAGACATGATGGCAGATCATTACTGTTATGAAAAAATGCATGCAAGGAACAATAACTGTTTACATAAATTTAATTATGTTTGGAAGTACTGGCAAAAGTTCAAGTTGTAAAGTTTGTTTTAAGTTTGTAAGGAAAAGTACAATATTTCACCAGATTTAACAATAAACATAGTCAAAAATCCCTCACTTTGAAATTTGAGCACTGAAACTCATCACATAAATAATACAACACTCAAATAACAAAACATGTTTGACAAATACAGCGGAATAAATCCAAGTTAAACTTTAGGATATATATATATACTGAGATATAGATAATGTTATCTGTAAGCAACTGTTCACCACTATTGAATGTTAAACAAAATATTGTAAAGTGATGTAAGTGATTGATGCATAATCCATTTATATGTATATTCTGTGAGAGAATAACAGTATGTACTATGAAAATGTTCAATAAAAAATATTTGAAAAAAAAAAAAAATAGCTTAAGGCCCTTTTACATGCAAAGATAGTCTTTCAAAGGACTGAAAGATTGAAAGACTTAGCGGTCTATTTACATAAAGTGTTAATGGCCATTATTGGCTAATAACACTTTATCATTTTCATTTGCATGTAAAAGAGCCTCTGAGTTGTTTGCAGAGCTCAGCCTGTGTTTTAACACACGCCCAGCTATGCAAACAGTGGCTGACATTCAATTGTTCTCCTCACAGCTAGTGTAAACATGCCGCTGGGAGAACATCCTGCAGTCTTTTGAAAGGTGAGTGAAATATATTCAAATGGAATGTATTTGCTCAGTCTTTCAGCAGATGGATGATGGATTTTAAGTTTAACTAAAATCCATCGTCCGAGCAAAAAGTGTGTGATGCCCGTGTTTACATTTAACGATTATCGCTCTTTTTTGGCCATTTGGATGAGTTTTGAGTGATAATCTTTGCATGTCAAAGGGCCTTTAGTCATCTGCTATGCCCTAAGCTTGCATATCAAAGTACTAATGACCACTTACTTGCCCTTGAGTTACATGCTCCGTGCCTGATAACATGACGGTGATATCTTTGCAGGTTCTAAAGCATAAAACATGCAGAGCCTGACGGCAGCCATCTGCTGACAGGACCTATGATGATGTCACTGTCACGTCACCTGGGCTCTGACCTCCGCCCCTGATCACATGATGATGATGTCATCACAGGTCCTTCACTTACTTAAAAACCTGCAGAGCCAGACAGAAGGCGTGTGCTTACAGCACCTGTGATGATGTCATAGTCATGTGATCAGTCACCTGTGTAGGAGGAGTCCAGGGTTACATGACCACGGGGTGATCAGTGTGTGCAAGATTCTGCTCTGCCGGTTGTGATCCCTGCTGGATGGGATGAAGAATGTATATAGCAGAGTTGTATGTGTATGTGATGCACATGTAGCAGAGCTGTATGTGATTGTGACGTTCATGTAGCAGATCTGTGTGTGTGTATGTGATGCCCATGTAGTATAGCTGAGTGTGACGCGCATGTCGCAGAGCTACACCTACACTTACGCCCACACTGGTGGAGCGTCATCTGGTTGGCAGCACCTCCACCATTCAAAATACTCAATCATTGAAAACTCTGTGTATTCCATAAATATTCCACCACCCTCACTGGGCCTTGCTCCACCCTCCTTTTTCATTTCTTTTACTCGCAGAGCTGTATGTGACACCCATGCAGCAGAGCTGTGTGAGATGCGCATGTAGCAGTGCTGTGTCTGCAATGCATATGTAGCAGAATTGTGTGTGATGCGCATGTAGCAGAGCTGTGTGCGACGAGCATGTAGCAGAGCTGTGTGCGACGAGCATGTAGCAGAGCTGTGTGTGGTGAGCATGTAGCAGAGCTGTGTGTGATATACATGTAGCAGAGCTGTGTGTGATATGCATGTAAGAGAGCTGTGTGTGAAGCACATGTAGCAGAACTGTGTGTGATGCGCATTTAGCAGGGGTGTGCGTGACATGCATTTAGCAGAGCTGTGTGTGACATGCATGTAGTAGAGCTGTGTGTGTGTGACGAGCATGAAACAGAGCTATCTATTATCTATCAAACATCCTAGAGGCGCAATGACGGTGACGTCATCACAGTTTCTAAACCAGCAGGTCCTAAAGCAGTAGCCATGTGCATACAACTCCAATACCTTTCACTAGATTATATCAGTAAATGGCGCATTGCACCACCAGAAACCCTGGTAGTATAATTTCCTAATAATTACTAGTTTGCATTGTAAATAACAAATGATTGTTCCCCTGAAGTTATCGCACATCTAAATTGTCAACACTTAAGGCACTCTTACATGGGACGATTATCATTAGCAGTTGTTCAAAACCCCACGGTGTTTTGAACGATAGGTGTCCCGTGTAAGTGCATGCAAAAACTAAACAACTTAGTGAGAGCCGCTCAGTCGTTCGGGTTTAAACATGCTTGAAAACCAAACAAGCCGTTCAGTGTAAACAGCAGTCGTTCAGTACTAAACGACTGCTGCTTTCAGTGAATGGAGGTGGGTGGGGGGAGAGCAGTGGGAGAGTGGGAAGAGAACACTCCCCTAGCTGCCTTGCCTCCCTGCTGGCCACGTTGTGAGCAATCCAGCTAAACTGGCTCCTTTGTAAGAGCATAGGAGCGAGTATCCACTGGGACGAGTGTCAGGCATTGTTTGCCCGACACTCAGCCCCTGTAAAAGGCCCTTTAGAGTGTAATAAAGTTTAGTCAAACAAGACTTTACAGACAATGGTGATGTTATCACAGGATTAACCAGGCTCAACAGGTCTTTTACAAAGAGGCTGGTAGTCCAAACAATGGAAAGTCAAATTATACAATCACCATTCATGGCTACTAAGACACAAGAGGGTGGGCTGCAAAAAGCCACTTATATACATTTTCCTTGCCCTAAGTTTACATCCTAGTTCCCTGAAATTATTTTTAAGGTCCCTACTAGAGATGAGCGAACGTACTCGTCCGAGCTTGATACTCGTTCGAGTATTAGTGTGTTCGAGATGCTCGTTACTCGTGACGAGTACCACGCGATGTTCGGGTTACTTTCACTTTCCTCTCTGAGACGTTAGCGCGCTTTTCTGGCCAATTGAAAGACAGGGAAGGCATTACAACTTCCCCCTGCGACGTTCAAGCCCTATACCACCCCCCTGCAGTGAGTGGCTGGGGAGATCAGGTGTCACCCGAGTATAAAAATCGGCCCCTCCCGTGGCTCGCCTCAGATGCGTTGTGAGATAGCTGAGGGACAGTGGTATCGTGTTGGAGCTGCTGTAGGGAGAGTGTTAGGAGTTAGTGTAGGCTTCAAGAACCCCAACGGTCCTTCTTAGGGCCACATCTAACAGTGTGCAGTAGTGTGGAGGCTGCTTTTAGCAGTGTTGCACTTTTTTTTTTTTGGTATATCGGCCGTGCAGAGCATTGCGCCCTGCAGTAATAGTCCAGGGACAGAAGTGTGGAGGCAGGGAGAGCGTTAGGAGTTAGTGTAGGCTTCAAGAACCCCAACGGTCCTTCTTAGGGCCACATCTAACAGTGTGCAGTAGTGTGGAGGCTGCTTTTAGCAGTGTTGCACTTTTTTTTTTTGGTATATCGGCCGTGCAGAGCATTGCGCCCTGCAGTAATAGTCCAGGGACAGAAGTGTGGAGGCAGGGAGAGCGTTAGGAGTTAGTGTAGGCTTCAAGAACCCCAACGGTCCTTCTTAGGGCCACATCTAACCGTGTGCAGTAGTGTGGAGGCTGCTTTTAGCAGTGTTGCACATTTTTTTTTTTTGGTATATCGGCCGTGCAGAGCATTGCGCCCTGCAGTAATACTCCAGGGAGAGAATTGTGTAGGCAGGGCCAGAAGACATATATTATAGATTGAATATACTCAGTGGTCCTTTGGAAAAAAATCTTGAAAAAAAATCTATTTGGGCTGCCTGTCACTCTGCTCAGTGTTCTGGGTCTGTGTCTGCTGGGTGTAGTAGTTCTACAGATAAATACGCAGCCAGCTAAGTGTTACAGCAGGCTTGCGCCAAATTATTTCCTGGCTCTGAAATCACCGGTCTGTTGCAGTTAATAACAGTGCAACACTGCAGTTCCGTGACACACACATCAGGGACAGAAGACATATATTATAGATTGAATATACGCAGTGGTCCTTTGGAAAAAAATCTTGAAAAAAAATCTATTTGGCCTGCCTGTCACTGTGCTCAGTGTTCTGGGTCCGTGTGTGCTGGGGGTAGTAGTTCTCCAAATAAATACGCAGCCAGCTAAGTGTTACAGCAGGCTTGCGCCAAATTATTTCCTGGCTCTGAAATCACCGGTCTGTTGCAGTTAATAACAGTGCAACACTGCAGTTCCGTGACACACACATCAGGGACAGAAGACATATATTATAGATTGAATATACGCAGTGGTCCTTTGGAAAAAAATCTTGAAAAAAAATCTATTTGGGCTGCCTGTCACTCTGCTCAGTGTTCTGGGTCTGTGTCTGCTGGGTGTAGTAGTTCTACAGATAAATACGCAGCCAGCTAAGTGTTACAGCAGGCTTGCGCCAAATTATTTCCTGGCTCTGAAATCACCGGTCTGTTGCAGTTAATAACAGTGCAACACTGCAGTTCCGTGACACACACATCAGGGACAGAAGACATATATTATAGATTGAATATACGCAGTGGTCCTTTGGAAAAAAATCTTGAAAAAAAATCTATTTGGCCTGCCTGTCACTGTGCTCAGTGTTCTGGGTCCGTGTGTGCTGGGGGTAGTAGTTCTCCAAATAAATACGCAGCCAGCTAAGTGTTACAGCAGGCTTGCGCCAAATTATTTCCTGGGGTTCCGTAAACGAAGTCAGCCTCCAACCACAGGCCAATAAGCGGCACATTTAATTACAGCGTTCTGTTTCTGCACTACTGCTAATACACCATGCTGAGGGGTAGGGGTAGGCCTATAGGACGTGGACGCGGGCGAGGACGCGGAGGCCCAAGTCAGGGTGTGGGCACAGGCCGAGCCACTGCGGTGGCCAGGGGTAGAGGCAGGGCCAGACCGAATAATCCACCAACTGGTTCCCAAAGCGCCCCCTCGCGCCATGCCACCCTGCAGAGGTCAAGGTGCTCTATGGTGTGGCAGTTTTTCACAGATACGCCTGACGACCGACGAACAGTGGTGTGCAACCTTTGTCGCGCCAAGATTAGCTGGGGAGGCACCACCACCAGCATGCGCAGGCATATGATGGCCAAGCACCCCACAAGGTGGGACGATGCCCGTTCACCGCCTCCGGTTTGCACCACTGCCTCTCCTCCTGTGCCCCAACCTGCCACTGAGATCCAACCCCCCTCTGAGGACACAGGCAGTACCGTCTCCTGGCCTGCACCCAAACCCTCACCTCCGCTGTCCTCGGCCCCATCCAGCAATGTCTCTCAGCGTAGCGTCCAGACGTCGCTAGCGCCGCAGTTTGAGCGCAAGTACGACGCCACGCACCCGCACGCTCAAGCGTTAAACGTGCACATTACAAAATTGATCAGCCTAGAGATGCTGCCGTATAGGCTTGTGGAAACGGAGGCTTTCAAAAGCATGATGGCGGCGGCGGCCCCGCGCTACTCGGTTCCCAGTCGCCACTACTTTTCCCGATGTGCCGTCCCAGCCCTGCACGACCACGTCTCCCGCAACATTGTACGCGCCCTCACCAACGCGGTTACTGCCAAGGTCCACTTAACAACGGACACGTGGACAAGCACAGGCGGGCAGGGCCACTATATCTCCCTGACGGCACATTGGGTGAATTTAGTGGAGGCTGGGACAGAGTCAGAGCCTGGGACCGCTCACGTCCTACCCACCCCCCGAATTGCGTGCCCCAGCTCGGTGGTGGTATCTGCGGGGGTGTATGCTTCCTCCACTAAACCCTCCTCCTCCTACGCAACCTCTGTCTCGCAATCAAGATGTGTCAGCAGCAGCAGCACGTCGCCAGCAGTCGGTGTCACGCGGCGTGGCAGCACAGCGGTGGGCAAGCGTCAGCAGGCCGTGCTGAAACTACTCAGCTTAGGAGAGAAGAGCCACACGGCCCACGAACTGCTGCAGGGTCTGACAGAGCAGACCGACCGCTGGCTTGCGCCGCTGAGCCTCCAACCGGGCATGGTCGTGTGTGACAACGGCCGTAACCTGGTGGCGGCTCTGCAGCTTGGCAGCCTCACGCACGTGCCATGCCTGGCCGATGTCTTTAATTTGGTGGTTCAGCGCTTTCTGAAAAGATACCCCCACTTGTCATACCTGCTCGGAAAGGTGCGCCAGCTCTGCGCACATTTCCGCAAATCCCACACGCACGCTGCCACCCTGCGGACCCTGCAACATCGGTTTAATCTGCCAGTGCACCGACTGCTGTGCGACGTGTCCACACAGTGGAACTCTACGCTCCACATGTTGGCCAGACTCTATGAGCAGCGTAGAGCTATAGTGGAATACCAACTCCAACTTGCGCGGCGCAGTGGGAGTCAGCCTCCTCAATTATTTACAGAAGAGTGGGCCTGGTTGGCAGCCATCTGCCAGGTCCTTGGAAAATTTGAGGAGTCCACCCAGATGGTGAGCGGGGATGCTGCAATCATTAGCGTCACCATTCCTCTGCTATGCCTCTTGAGAAGTTCCCTGCAAAGCATAAAGGCAGACGCTTTGGAATCAGAAACGGAGGCGGGGGAAGACAGTATGTCGCTGGATAGTCAGAGCAACCTCATGTCTATATCTCAGCGCGTTGAGGAGGAGGGGGAGGAGCATGAGGAGGAGGGGGTAAGAGACAGCTTGGCCCACTGCTGAGGGGACAGATGCTGCTTGCCTGTCATCCTTTCAGCGTGTATGGCCAGAGGAGGAGGAGGAGGGGGAGGAGCATGAGGAGGAGGGGGAAGAGACAGCTTGGCCCACTGCTGAGGGTACAGATGCAGCTTGCCTGTCATCCTTTCAGCGTGTATGGCCAGAGGAGGAGGAGGAGGAGGATCCTGAAAGTGATCTTCCGAGTGAGGACAGCCATGTGTTGCGTACAGGTACCCTGGCTGATTTCATGTTAGGATGCCTTTCTCGTGACCCTCGCGTTACACGCATTCTGGCCACTACGGATTACTGGGTGTACACACTGCTCGATCCACGGTATAAGGAGAGCCTTTGCACTCTCATTCCCGAAGAGGAAAGGGGTTCGAGAATGATGCTATACCACAGGGCGCTGGTGGACAAACTGATGGTAAACTTCCCATCCGACAGCGCTAGTGGCCGAAGGCGCATTTCCGCGGCCCAGGTAGCAGGGGAGGTGCAGAGATCAGGCAGCATGTACAGCGCAGGAAGGGGAACACTCTCTAAGGCCTTTGACAGCTTTATGGCTCCCCAGCAAGACTGTGTCACCGGATCCCAGTCAAGGCTGAGTTGGCGGGAGCACTGTAAAAGGATGGTGAGGGAGTACGTAGCCGATTGCAGCACCGTCCTCGGTGACGCCTCTGCCCCCTACAACTACTGGGTGTTGAAGCTGGACACGTGGCCTGAACTCGCGCTGTATGCCCTGGAGGTGCTTGCTTGTCCTGCGGCTAGCGTCTTGTCAGAGAGTGTGTTTAGTGTGGCTGGGGGAATCATCACGGATAAGCGTACCCACCTGTCAACCGACAGTGCCGACAGGCTAACACTCATCAAGATGAACAAAGCCTGGATTTCCCCAGACTTCTCTTCTCCACCAGCGGACAGCAGCGATACCTAAGCAATACGTAGGCTGCACTGGCGGATGGAAGCATCATTCTCTATCACCATCCAAAACGGGGACCTTTTCGCTTCATCTATCTGTGTATAATATTCCTCCTCCTCCTCCTGCTCTTCCTCCTGAAACCTCACGTAATCACGCCGAACGGGCAATTTTTCTTAGGCCCACAAGGCTCAGTCATATAATTTTTCTAAACAATTTTTATACGTTTCAATGCTTATTAAAGCGTTGAAACTTTCACCTGAACCAATTTTTATTTTAACTGGGCTGCCTCCAGGCCTAGTTACAAATTAAGCCACATTAACCAAAGCGATTAATGGGTTTCACCTGCCCTCTTGGTTGGGCATGGGCAATTTTTCAGAGGTACATTAGTACTGTTGATACAGCAATTTTTGTGGGCCCTCGCCTACAGTGTAATCAAATTAATTTTTAGCCCACCTGCATTAAAGCTGACATTACCTCAGCTGTGCTGGGCACTGCAATGGGATATATTTATGTACCGCCGGTGGGTTCCAGGGAGCCACCCATGCTGTCGGTCGACACGGAGTTGTAACTGCATGTGTCAACTTCTAAAGAACCCCAGTCTGACTGGGGCATGCAGTGTGGGCCGAAGCCCACCTGCATTAAGCACGACATTACTACCTCAGCTGTGTTGGGCATTTCAATGGGATATTTTTATGTACCGCCGGTGGCTTCCTGGCACCCACCCATGCTGTGGGTCCACAGGGAGTTGTAAATGCATCTGTTTCCACTTCTAAAGAACCCCAGTCTGACTGGGGCATGCAGTGTGGGCCGAAGCCCACCTGCATTAAGCACGACATTACTACCTCAGCTGTGTTGGGCAATTCAATGGGATATTTTTATGTACCGCCGGTGGGTTCCAGGGAGCCACCCATGCTGTCGGTCCACACGGAGTTGTAACTGCATGTGTCCACTTCTAAAGAACCCTAGTCTGACTGGGGCATGCAGTGTGGGCCGAAACCCACCTGCATTAAGCACGACATTACTACCTCAGCTGTGTTGGGCAATGCAATGGGATATTTTTATGTACCGCCGGTGGCTTCCTGGCACCCACCCATGCTGTGGGTCCACAGCATGGTTGTAAATGCATCTGTTTCCACTTCTAAAGAACCCCAGTCTGACTGGGGCATGCAGTGTGGGCCGAAGCCCACATGCATTAAACATGACAATACTACCTCAGCTGTGATGGGCAATGCAATGGGATATTTGTATGTACCGCCGGTGGGTTCCAGGGAGCCACCCATGATGTGGGTGCACACGGAATTCCCATTGCGGAGTTGTACCTGCCTGTGACTATATATAAAAAACCGCGGTCTGACTGGGGCATGCAGACACCTTGACAGAATGAATAGTGTGTGGCACATATGTTCCCCATTGCTATGCCCACGTGTGCAGCTCCAGATGGAGGTGGCACAGGATTGGATTTCTCATTGCTTCTGTACAGCATTGTGGGCTATCGCCCCGCCACTTTTAAAGAGGGTCGCTGCCTAGCCGTGCCAACCCTCTGCAGTGTGTGCCTGCTTTTTCTGTGGCAGACGCACTTATAAATAGACATTAGGGTGGCGTGGCATGAGGGCAGCTGAAGGCTGGGCAGGGACAGTTTGGTGTGCGCTGTGGACACTGCGTCGTGCGGGGGGGGGGGGGGGGGTTGGGCAGCATGTAACCCAGGAGAAGTGGCAGCGGAGTGTCATGCAGGCAGTGATTGTGCTTTGTTGGAGGTAGTGTGGTGCTTAGCTAAGGTATGCATTGCTAATGAGGGCTTTTCAGATGTAAAAGTTGTTGGGGGGGGGCACTCTTGCCGCTATTGTGGCTTAATAGTGGGACCTGGGAACTTGAGATGCAGCCCAACATGTAGCTTCTCGCCTGCCCTATCCGTTGCTGTGTCGTTCCCATCACTTTCTTGAATTGCCCCGATTTTCACAAATGAAAACCTTAGCGAGCATCGGCGATATACAAAAATGCTCGGGTTGCCCATTGACTTCAATGGGGTTCGTTACTCGAAACGAACCCTCGAGCATCGCGGAAAATTTGTCTCGAGTAACGAGCACCCGAGCATTTTGGTGCTCGCTCATCTCTAGTCCCTACACCTATCTCTAACTTTGTCATTGGTGCCAATGTGTATGATGACTGCTGGATCCTCACCTGCTCCTCCCAGTAATCTGGTAACCAGATGCACAATGTGTTGAATTTTTTAGCACCACACAAGACAACACACGGCTCGGCTTGGCAATCCTAGTACTGGTGGCAGATTGCATTGTCTGTCCCCTAATTAAGTCCCCCACTATCAGGATTTGTCAAGCCTGCCCTGTGTCCTATTCCCCTTCTTACTGGAGCAGACATCCCCCTGGTGGTCAGACGCATTTTACTTCTAAAATTTATGACATTGCTTTTAAAATAAGCAGCACACCTGCTGTATTGCTTAGTGTAATTTTTGGTAGCTCCTTGGAGCAGGTCCATACTTAAAGGGGTTGTCCCGCGCCGAAACGGTTTTTTTTTTTTTTCAATAGCCCCCTCGTTTGGCGCGAGACAAACCCGATGCAGGCATAAAAAAAACAAACCGTCCAGTACTTACCCGAATCCCCGCGCTCCGGTGACTTCTGACTTACCTTGTGAAGATGGCCGCCGGGATCTTCACCCTCGGTGGACCGCAGGTCTTCTGTGCGGTCCATTGCCGATTCCAGCCTCCTGATTGGCTGGAATCGGCACGTGACGGGGCGGAGCTACGAGGAGCCGCTCTCCGGCACGAGCGGCCCCATTCAGAAAAGAAGAAGACCGGACTGCGCAAGCGCGTCTAATCCGGCGATTAGACGCTGAAAATTAGACGGCACCATGGAGACGAGGACGCTAGCAACGGAACAGGTAAGTGAATAACTTCTGTATGGCTCATAATTAATGCACAATGTACATTACAAAGTGCATTAATATGGCCATACAGAAGTGTATACCCCCACTTTGTTTCGCGGAACAACCCCTTTAAGTATTCTGCTCACCTGGTAGAATTTGTCCTTTGAGCATTTTTGACATTGCTTTTAAAACAAGCAGCACACCTGATGTCTTCCTTGGCACGATTTGCGATCTAGGAAACCCTATGTGGGACTTCTTTTGTTTTCTGTGTCACACCTGTGCTATGATTGACTCCTACATCAATGTACACTGTTTTGATTGGTTTTTGGGAAAAACACAGTCTTCCCCAGACGTGTGGCTGTATTCTCATGCAATTTGGGAGTCTTTATATGCATCGAGAACCTTCTGGAGGGCAAGTTAGTAAACTTGATTTTTACTCTCATTGACTTTAGTGGGAGTCGGAATCGGCCATCTCGATGCCTGATGATTTTCGTGAAATTGTTCCAATAATGGCACAAGCTCATTATTCCACTAATAGCTCATCACTAGAGTTGACCACAAAATGTTGCAGTTATAATGTTATCTAGAATTTGTAATAAATGAACAGAAATTTAATGGGTTGTCTGCCCTTTGTTTCACGGATGTCCTATCCTCTGGTTAGGACATCAGTAGTTGATGGATGGGGGTTCCACTCATGACCCCTGTCCATCAGCTGATTATCCTGCCCACTGTTCAGTGCAACGAAACGGATGTTGTCATAAGCGGACAGGAGAATACAGAGAGAACATAGTTCACACTGACTAGGTGTCTGCACACCTACAGATGGTGGGGGATTCAAACATAAAGCAAACAAGACTGCAAGCATGCAGACTGCAAACCAGGTGGGGCGGTATTTATATGTGCAGACCCCAGGTGATTGGTGGGCTGAAGCAATCCAAACAACAGCCAACCAAATCAGCCACACCTGCTCAAGTATGCTCCTGGAAATACTACAAGTCCCAGCAGCACGAAGTGGCAACAGATTATTGCTGGCTATTAGATTGGTCTGTTAGATTATATGTGCAGTAAGGAATTGAGCTAATTAATTTCTTACCTCACAATTACTGATGTATTGTGAAAGACCTGTGGGGGATCATCCATAATGACTTTTTGGAGCACAAGAGGCTTATATACTACACTACTTCTGGTGCCTAAAGTTGTATTTTTGCTAAGACAAAAAAAAGAAGTAGAATACAACCCAAAAGCTGATATGTGGCTCAAAGTACAGTATCCAACAAAAAAACTGACCTCAGACTTTATGTCTCTAGAGGACAATCAGGTATACTCTTATAGCTATAAAGTTAAAGTGGTCTGCAGCATCCAAGGAGCAAACCCTCTGCCCAGGAGACAACGGGGTGGAGTCTGGGCCTTGTCACGGGGCTCTACCATCTCCTACCCTGAGAGTAGCTAGGGACCCATCCAAATAGCTTAGGGACGGCCTATAAACAGGGAAGCCACGGTGCAATTTACCTGGGCTTTAGGTTGTCACAGGTGACGCCACCACTTCTTCCTCCGCGGTGAATCCGGGCGATGAAAGAATTGGTCCACACTCATGGAGTAGTTTGAATTAGCAGTGCCACTTTGCTTGATTAAACTAATTTACAAACAAGAAACAATCCACGCCAGCAGGATATTCAGAACAACTTCACAAAGTGGTGCGACAGGGAGGAAAATCATAGGTACACCAAGTAGTCTACAGCGTCAGTTATCTGTAAAGCTCTGGGCCTGGTACAAATTCTCGTCTATTCTCCAGCTCTCTACCAGTCAGCACTCATGTCAAACACACACTCCACTATGCAATGGTGGGCCACTATCTTCGTCTCCTCTAGTACCTCAGTGGGTTAAAACCACTGGCATCTTCTGGGTGAAACAAGCCCACAGAAAGTTGAGATAACCTTTCTTCCTTTTCCATCATGGCCCCCATAGACTGAAGGTGTTTGTGTGGGTCTCTGGCAGCTCCATCCACTCCAACTACCAACCAACCAACCAACCAACTTGAACACCTTGCACCCACATATATATCAAACACGATCACATGAAAAAACAAGATACATTTCCAGACATAACCCACACAGTTAACCCATTCAGTGCTGTAGCTGTGCAGTAAACATCATATTCAGGCAACATGAAATACACTGACAACACGTAGGCACAAAACAATTCCATTTATGCATTATGAAGGGGCCCCGTTGTTTCAGGCTACTACAGGTTCCCCCCTACTTGAAGCAAGCCAACTCTGGCGCCTCCCAAAGGGAGTGAAAAATCCGGAGTAGGTCAGTTTCAACATATTACTCAAAAATCATTTTGTAGGACTCACTTTACTGTCATGGAAAGTGCAAGGCGAAATCTTAACACCTACTTCCCCTCTGGTTACCAGTCAGAGCTTACCTATCTCGGTGTATGCAAACTACCTAAGATATCCCTTTCTTTGCAAAGCGTGTACAAAAGTAGTATGGCCATAACCACTTTAGACTTACTACTGGGTTGGACTGAATCCAAGATACAATAGTATTACTATGGGGCCCTTACATAATTCTTCTTCCCAAAGCATAAAGAGGAAAAATACAGCACTGGAGCCATGCAAAAAATAGAAGAGGGTGACTGACTGGTTTAACAAACTCAGGAAAAGTGGAATGACCATCACTTTCCCAGAAAAAAGACTATGTGAAGGGCACTAGCTATAAGTCGATACCCCTAACCAAGTTTTCAGAAAAAATGATGATGAGGCTGCATCCCCTGTGACCGGCGGGATGGCAGACAGATGCTGACTCACACTTAAGTGGGTTAAAGGGAGATATACAGATAAGAAACCTGCTGAACACATTTGCATTTGTAGTGGTTTTACTACAAGTAAACTTATCAACGCAAAAACAGCTTTAGAAATGACAGCAACAACATATTGTAGGCAAGAGCTTACAAGCAATGAATAAAATATTGAGGTGTGGTTCCTCACTAAGGTCTGCAGCTTTTTTTAACTGCAGAATGTGTTTTACGGAACATCCAGAAGAATTTACTGTGTTTTTTTCCGCAGACTATAACTGTGAAATCACATCTCCTGTATGTTAGAAATACGCAACAATTCCACAACATGTTCTTAATTCAGCTAAAGAAGGCTTTTCGTCTGCGGAATTTAGTCTTAAGGTTTTTAAGTTAAGATGCCCAGATTTTGCAGGTGCGTAATTCAAGCGCTACAGAGGTAACATTGTGACAAAGCAATGTCTGCGCAGACTAATTACATCCCGTGTGAAGGGTCCTTTATAACATTTCTTTGCTAAAACAATTTAACAATAACATAAGTCCAAATACAGATTAGGCTTCTGCTGACAATTCTATAAAACGCTTACTCCGTATGTGATACATAACCATCGTGCTCGTGAAATGTGAAGCCTATTTTTTCAGAACTTGATATATTTTACTTTTAAATTACTTTCTAGTGGCAAGGATGTAATTGGGGTGTAGAAAACACTTGCACCATGATAACATCGGACACAAATAGGGTTGCTTGGCAGGGATTGTTTGGAAAGCTAGCAGCCTGTAGGAATGCTGATAAGTAAATTCTGTGAACACTTGATGCTAACCGCTAATGAAACTTCTATGACCTCTGTGAAATACCTTTCTGATGAAAGAGATGTCATTTCTGATTAAGTAGTCTTATGCCTGTCAGGAATTAACCCTTTGAGCACATTGCTATTTTTTGTTTTTCCATACTTGTTTTTTCTTTATTGCTTTCAAAAAATTCTAACCTTTTTTTACTTTTCCCTCAGTATAGCCATATGGGGGCTTGTTTCTTGTGGGATGAGTTGTATTTTTCAATTGTACCTTTTACTGTACCAAACAATGTGCTGAAAATTTAATAATTTCCAATTCGGGTGAAATGGAAAAAAAAGAACAATTGCAATTTTTTTTTTGGAAGGGGGGGTCGACTTGGCAACCTTATTCTGTTGTAAGGTATGATTAAGCCCTTAAAAAGTGGAATATCTTTTATTTTAAAAAATTACTTTGTGTCGCTATTTTCTGATCACTAAAACGTTATTATTATTTTTCCATCAATGGGGTTTTGTGAGGGCTTGTTTTTTGCAGGACAACCTGTAGTTTCTATTGGTACCATTTTGGGCTACAAAGGACTTTCTGATTGTTTTTATATAATTTTTTTTCTTGGAGATAAGGTGATAAAAAAAAGTGCAGTTCTGGTGTTGTTTATTTTTATGTTTTATCGTGTTTACCATCTGGGATAAATAATGCATTATTTCAATAAATCAAACTTTTGCAGACACAGCACTACTATTTATGTTCCTTTTTTTGTGTGCAGATTTTAAGTTAAAAACAGCAAAAGGGTTTGTTTTTTTATTTTTTTGTAATTACATAAACCTTAAAAGTGTTTCTTGAGAACGCCATACATTGGTGGCAGTGGGGGGACAAGGAATGTAATAAAATAAAAACTTACAAACTGCACCATTGTGCACTGCTCGCCTGCCGCCGCTGGCTGTTGCTCTGGTCTTCTATTTATATGTGCTGCAGTGGTGATGTGAGTTGTTTACCAATGTGACCTCTGCAGCCAATGAGAGGCCAGCAGGGACATCATCAGTGACATCCTGTAAACCTGCCGAAGCCCATGTGACAGGTTTACGAGATGCTACCCAGCTTTTGTGACCTGTCAGATGGTGCCATCACAGTGAGTATATTACTTCTATATAGTTTTGGGCACAGAGAGGCCAAAACTATATATAAATAATAACTCAGAAAAGTCCTTTGACACAGAAAAAAATAGAACTTTGTATGCCCCCCCCCCCCCCTCCCCTTCCGCCATGTCAAATATGGAAAGTTTTCCCCAAAGCCTGGTGTGAGAATGGTTTTCCTGTTACAGATGATTTGATGGGATTTGATCCAGTTTTTAGTCCTCATTATTTTCCAGCAGGGATTGGTATTATGCCACATGAATGCAATCTCAGACTTGCCTGCTACAGCCTGAACCAAATAATAATGGGGAGTATTCTTGTTTTGCCCAAACTAAGCAAGTGATGATATCCTTGATAGCGGGCTTTCAAGCAGCTATTAACCCATGAGTGACCAAGCTTGTTTGCACCTTAATGACCAGGCCAAATTTTGGAAATCTGACACGTGTAAAGGTTTCGCATATCTAAGTAATTCTGACATTGTTTTTTCGCCACATGTTGTACTTCATTTAGGTGGTAAAAATAGAACAATAGAATTTGTGTATATTTATTAAAAGCGCCAAAATTGGGAACATTTTGAAAACAAATTCATTTTTTCACATTTTCAACTGGAATATGTAAAATATGTGCAAACATAGTGTGCAAATTTTTGTATTTAAATGTATATTTCCATTTGTATACTATATTCTGGAAGCACATTTTTTAACCATTTAAGAGACGCACAAATTTACCATTAAATATTCAAATTTTGAGGAACACTTTGTTTTCTTACACCAAGCCAAGATTGCAAAGGCTCATAGGTGTCAAAATGATAGATACCCCCATAAATGACTCCATTTAAAAAAAAAATACACATCTTTACTATATTCACTGAGCATTTTGACTCCACAGTTTTTTTTCAGGAGTTAATGCAGAGAAAAAACAAAATTTCATATATTTGCAAATATGTCATTTTAATGACAGGTAGTTTTGTTTCTATAGTGCACATAAAAGTGAAGATTTGCACCCCAAACTGAATCCCCCTGTTTGTCCTGTGTTCAGAAATATACCCATTATGGCCCTAATCTTATATCTGCATGTACAATGGAGCCCAAACTGAAAGGAGCAGTCAGTGGCTTTCAGAACAGGAAGGTGATTTAGGCCCCAATGCACACTTGTAGAGCCCTTGAGTGGCCAAAATGATAAAGAACCCCTCACAAATGACCCCATTTTGAAAACTAGACCCCTTAACAAATTCATCTAGGGGTGTACTGCGTATTTTGACACCAACGTTTTTGAATGAATCTACGCAAAGCAGATGGAAAAAAAAAATCACAAATTTTATTTTTTTGGCAATTGTGTCATTTTGAAAACAATTTGTTTGTACAGCACACATATGAATAAAGACTTTCACCGCAAAATTGATCCCCCTGTTTGTCCCGTGTTCAGAAACATACCCATTGTGGCCCCAATCTGCTTACTAGACACATGGCTTGGTCTGTAATGAAGGGAACACAACTCAATTAATTCCAGGATTAGAGATGAGCGAGCACCAAAATGCTCGGGTGCTCGTTACTCGAGTCGAACTTTCCGCGATGCTCGAGGGTTCGTTTTGAGTAACGAACCCCATTGAAGTCAATGGGCGACCCAAGCATTTTTGTATATCGCCGATGCTCGCTAAGGTTTTCATTTGTGAAAATCTGGGAAATTCAAGAAAGTGATGGGAACGATACAGAAACGGATAGGGCAGGCGAGGGGCTACATGTTGGGCTGCATCTCAAGTTTCCAGGTCCTACTATTAGGCCACAACAGCGGCAAGAGTGGGCCCCCCCCAACAATTTTTACTTCTGAAAAACGCTCATTAGCAAGGCATACCTTAGCTAAGCACCACACTACCTCCAACAAAGCACAATCACTGCCTGCATGACACTCCGCTGCCACTTCTCCTGGGTTACATGCTGCCCAACCCCCCCGCACGACCCAGTGTCCACAGCGCACACCAAAGTGTCCCTGCGCAGCCTTCAGCTGCCCTCATGCCACACGCTGGCCTCATAGCCACACCACCCTCATGTCTATTTATAAGTGCGTCTGCCATGAGGAGGAACCGGAGGCACACACTGCAGAGGGTTGGCAGGGCCAGGCAGCGACCCTCTTTAAAAGTGGCCGGGCGATAGCCCACAATGCTGTACAGAAGCAATGAGAACTCCAATCCTGTGCCACCTCCGTCAGGAGCTGCAAACGTGGGCATAGCAATGGGGAATCCATGTGCCACACAGTATTCATTCTGTCAAGGTGTCGCATAGCTCAATCCACACTGCAAGGGGAAAGCCGTCAGCGCTCTGCCCCCTACCCAAGTCAGTCAGTGCCTTTGTGCCAGACAGGTCAAACACCGCAATGGGAACTAAGTTTGCACCAACAGCATAGGTGGGTCCTAGGAAACCCAAGACATGAACAAAAAATTGATCTGAGCGGCCAAACATGGCAGACTTGCACCGCGCCCACGGCATAGGCCTCGGCCCACAGATTCAGCAATCCTAGGCTGGAAGCGGACTTTCACTGCACCCAGGACATAGGCCTCTGCACAAACCCTCAGCAATCGCGTGCCTACAGCGGACTCCAATGCTAGCGTAGCTGTGCACGTCTCATTAGCGCTGTATTGCTCCTGTAGTTTGTCCCAATGCAGTGCCCCGGATAGTAGAGCTAACGGCAGATTAAATACAGGTGGACTTCGGCCCACACTGCATACCCCAGTCAGACTGGGGTTCTTTATAAGTAGACACAGGCAGGTACAACTCCGTGTGGACCGACAGCATAGGTGGGTCCCAGGAAGCCACCGGCGTTACATAAATAAATCCCATTGCATTGCCCAGCACGGCTGAGGTAACGTCAGATTAAATGCAGGTGGGCTTCGGCCCACACTGCATGCCCCAGTCAGACTGTTTTTTTTTATAAGTAGACACAGGCAGGTACAACTCCCTAATGTGAAGTCCGTGTGGACCCAAAGCATGGGTGGCTCCCTGGAACCCACCGACAGTACATAAACAAATCCCCTTGCAGTTCCCAGCATAGCTGAGGTAACGTCAGATTAAATGCAGGTGGGCTTCGGCCCACACTGCATGCCCCAGTCTGACCGGGGTTTTTAATACATAGACACTGGCAGGTACAAATCCGTAATGTGAAGTCCCTGTGGACCCACAGCATGGGTGGCTCCCTGGAACCCACCGACAGTACATAAACAAATCCCCTTGCAGTTCCCAGCATAGCTGAGGTAACGTCAGATTAAATGCAGGTGGGCTTCGGCCCACACTGCATTCCCCAGTCTGACCGGGGTTTTTAATACATAGACACTGGCAGGTACAAATCCGTAATGTGAAGTCCCTATGGACCCACAGCATGGGTGGCTCCCGGGAACCCATCGGCGGTACATAAATGTATCCCACTGCAGTGCCCTGCTCAGCAGAGCTAACGTCAGATACAATACAGGTGGGCTTCGGCCCACAGTGCATGCCCCAGTCAGACTGGTAATATGTACCTTAACAGTAACCGCGTTGGTGGGAATGTGGTCGCGACTGCGGACCTAGTAGCGCGGTTTTATTTAGTTGGTTTTCGGAATGTGGCCATGATTAAGTGGGCCGTGGCGGGGAGATGGTGGGGGGGCTCTCTTGTTGTGTCGTTAAAGGTGAAATTCTTGGACTGCCACCAGACGGACCAATGCAAAGGTATTTGCCAAGAATGTTTTCATTGTTGGAGGAGGAGGGGAATGTTTTTGAGGCACTATGTGTCCTCTCCACGTGTCTGTGGTTATATGCACCTTAACAGTAACCTCGTTGGTGGGAAATGGCCTCGCCGCCATCATGTCTTTGGGAAGCCTCCGTTTCCACACCCCAGTGACTTAGCATTAGCAGCGGTATAGGCAGAGCCCAGAATTAATAACATTTCAGCGGTAGCATTAGGGACAGGCCCCAGTAACATATCACTAGCAGCAGTATAGGGGGAGCACAGTATTAGTTCCATTTCAGTAGTAGTAGCAGTCAAGACAGGCCCCAGTAACATATCACTAGCAGCAGTATAGGGAGAGCACAGTATTAGTTCCATTTCAGTAGTAGTAGCAGTCAAGACAGGCCACAGTAACATTCCCGTTGCAGCAGTTTAGGGAGATAACAGTCTCTTTCACATTTCAGTAGTTGCAGTATAGACAAGGCCCCAGTTACATTTAAGTAACAAAAGTGTAGGCCAACCCCACACACCTTGCTGTACCATGAGTGCAGGTGAAGCCCATAAAAATTACTAGGATTACACTGTAGGCGATGGCCCAAAAAAATTGGTGTACCAACAGTACTAATGTACCTCACAAAAATTGCCCATGCCCAACCAAGAGGGCAGGTGAAACCCATTAATTGCTTTGGTTACTGTGGCTTAATTTGTAACTAGGCCTGGAGGCAGCCCAGTTAAAATAAAAATTGGTTCAGGTGCAAGTTTCAATGCTTTAATGAGAATTGAAACATAAAAACAATGTTTACAAAAGCAATATGACTGAGCCTTGTGGGCCTAAGAAAAATTGCCCGTTCGGCGTGATTACGTGAGCTTTCAGGAGGAGGAGCAGGATGAATGTAATACACAGATTGATGAAGCTAAAAGGTCCCCATTTTTTATGGTGATAGAGAACGATGCTTCCATCCGCGGGTGCAGCCTACGTATTGTTTAGGTACCGCTGCTGTCCGCTGGTGGAGAAGAGTAGTCTGGGGAAATTCAGGCTTTGTTCATCTTGATGAGTGTAAGCCTGTCGGCACTGTCAGTTGACAGGCGGGTACGCTTATCCGTGATGATTCCCCCAGCCGCACTAAACACCCTCTCTGACAAGACGCTAGCCGCAGGACAAGCAAGCACCTACAAGGCATACAGCGTGAGTTCAGGCCACGTGTCCAGCTTCGACACCCAGTAGTTGTAGGGAGCAGAGGCGTCACGGAGGATGGTCGTGCGATCGGCTTCGTACTCCCTCACCATCCTTTTACAGTGCTCCCGCCGACTCAGCCTTGACTGGGGAGCGGTGACACAGTCTTGCTGGGGAGCCATAAAGCTGGCAAAGGCCTTGGAGAGTGTTCCCCTGCCTGCGCTGTACATGCTGCCCGATCTCCGCGCCTCCCCTGCTTCCTGGCCCTCGGAACTGCGCCTTCTGCCACTAGTGCTGTCGGATGGGAATTTGACCATCAGTTTGTCCGCCAGGGTCCTGTGGTATAGCATCACTCTCGAACCCCTCTCCTCTTCGGGTATGAGAGTGGAAAGGTTCTCCTTATACCGTGGGTCGAGCAGTGTGTACACCCAGTAATCCATAGTGGCCAGAATGCATGTAACACGAGGGTCACGAGAAAGGCATCCTAACATGAAGTCAGCCATGTGTGCCAGGGTACCTGTACGCAACACATGGCTGTCCTCACTAGGAAGATCACTTTCAGGATCCTCCTCCTCCTCCGGCCATACACGCTGAAAGGATGACAGGCAAGCAGCATGGGTACCCTCAGCAGTGGGCCAAGCTGTCTCTTCCCCCTCCTCCTCATGCTCCTCCCCCTCCTCCTCCTCCTCTAAAATGCGCTGAGATATAGACAGGAGGGTACTCTGACTATCCAGCGACATACTGTCTTCCCCCGCCTCCGTTTCCGAGCGCAAAGCGTCTGCCTTTATGCTTTGCAGGGAACTTCTCAAGAGGCATAGCAGAGGAATGGTGACGCTAATGATTGCAGCATCGCCGCTCACCATCTGGGTAGACTCCTCAAAGTTTCCAAGGACCTGGCAGATGTCTGCCAACCAGGCCCACTCTTCTGTAAAGAATTGAGGAGGCTGACTCCCACTATGCCGCCCATGTTGGAGTTGGTATTCCACTATAGCTCTACACTGCTCATAGAGCCTGGCCAACATGTGGAGCGTAGAGTTCCATCGTGTGGGCACGTCGCACAGCTGTCGGTGCACTGGCAGATTAAACCGATGTTGCAGGGTCCGCAGGTTGGCAGCGTCCGTGTTGGACTTGCGGAAATGTGCGCTGACCTGGCGCGCCTTTCCGAGCAGGTATGACAAGTGTGGGTAGCTTTTCAGAAAGCGCTGAACCAGCAAATTAAAGACATGGGCCAGGCATGGCACGTGCGTGAGGCTGCCGAGCTGCAGAGCCGCCACCAGGTTACGGCCGTTGTCACACACGACTATGCCCGGTTGGAGGCTCAGCGGCGAAAGCCAGCGGTCAGTCTGCTCTGTCAGACCCTGCAGGAGTTCGTGGGCCGTGTGCCTCTTCTCTCCTAAGCTGAGTAGTTTCAGCACGGCCTGCTGATGCTTGCCCACCGCTGTGCTGCCACGCCGCGCGACACCGACTGCTCGCGATGTGCTGCTGCTGACACATCTTGAATGCGAGACAGAGGTAGCGTAAAAGGTGGAGGAGGAGGAGGAGAAGGGTGGTTTAGTGGAGGAAGCATACACCACCGCAGATACCAGCATCGAGCTGGGGCCCACAATTCTGGGGGTGGGTAGGACGTGAGCGGTCCCAGGCTCTGACTCGGTCCGAGCCTCCACTAAAGTCACCCAATGTGCCATCAGGGAGATATAGTGGCCCTGCCCGCCTGTGCTTGTCCACGTGTCCGTTGTTAAGTGGACCTTGGCAGTAACCGCATTGGTGAGGGCGCGTACAATGTTGCGGGAGACGTGGTAGTGCAGGGCTGGGATGGCACATCAGGAGAAGTAGTGGCGACTGGGAACCGAGTAGTGCGGGGCCGCCGCCATCATGTTTTTGAAAGCCTCCGTTTCCACAAGCCTATACGGCAGCATCTCCAGGCTGATGAATTTGGCTATGTGCACGTTTAATGCTTGAGCGTGCGGGTGCATGGCGGTGTACTTGCGCTTGCGCTCAAACAGTTGCGCTAGCGGCGGCTGGACGCTGCGCTGAGCGACATTGCTGGATGGGGCCGGGGACAGCGGAGGTGAGCGTGTGAGTGCAGGCCGGGAGACAGTTTTGCCTGTGTTCTGAGAGGGGGGTTGGATCTCAGTGGCAGGTTGGGGCACAGGGGGAGAGGCAGTGGTGCAAACCGGAGATGCTGAACGGCCTTCGTCCCACCTTGTGGGGTGCTTGGCCATCATATGCCTGCACATGCTGGTGGTGGTGAGGCTGGTGGTGGTGGCTCCCCGGCTGATCTTGGCGCGACAAACCTTGCACACCACAGTTCGTTGGTCGTCTGCACTCTCAGTGAAAAACTGCCACACCTTTGAGCACCTCGGCCTCTGCAGGGTGGCATGGCGCGAGGGGGCGCTTTGGGAAACAGTTGGTGGATTATTCGGTCTGGCCCTGCCTCTACCCCTGGCCACCGCACTGCCTCTTCCAACCTGCCCTGCTGCTGCACTTGCCTCCCCCTCTGAAGACCTGTCCTCAATAGGCTTAGCAAACCAGGTGGGGTCAGTCACCTCATCGTCCTGCTGCTCTTTCTCCGAATCCTCTGTGCGCTCCTCCCTCGGACTTACTGAAATTACTACTACCTCACTGATAGACAACTGTGTCTCATCGTCATCGTCCTCCTCACCCACTGAAAGCT
The DNA here is from genome assembly GCF_035609145.1 of Eleutherodactylus coqui. NCBI lineage: Eukaryota > Metazoa > Chordata > Amphibia > Anura > Eleutherodactylidae > Eleutherodactylus > Eleutherodactylus coqui. The sequence continues at coordinate 123,153,308 of NC_089837.1, forward strand.
CTTGAGACAGTTGCCGGAAGTCCCCAGCCTCATCCCCCGGACCCCGGGAACTTTCCAAAGGTTGGGCATCGGTCACGACAAACTCCTCCGGTGGGAGAGGAACCATTGCTGCCCAATCTCGGCAGGGGCCCGAGAACAGTTCCTGGGAGTCTGCCTGCTCCTCAGAATGTGTCATTTTCATGGAGTGAGGAGGCTGGGAGGAAGGAGGAGCAGCAGCCAGAGGATTCAGAGTTGCAGCTGTGGACGGCGTAGAAGACTGGGTGGTCGATAGATTGCTGGATGCGCTTTCTGCCATCCACGACAGGACCTGCTCACACTGCTCAGTTTCTAATAAAGGTCTACCGCGTGGACCCATTAATTGTGAGATGAATGTGGGGACCCCAGAAACTTGCCCCTCTCCTAATCCCGCAGCAGTCGGCTGCGATACACCTGGACCAGGAGCTCAGCCTGTGCCCACACCCTGACTTGGGCCTCCGCGTCCTCGCCCCCGTCCACGTCCTCTAGGCCTACCCCTACCGCTCAGCATGGTGTATTACGAGTAGAGCAGAAACAGAACGCTGTAATTAAATGTGCCGCTTATTGGCCTGTGGTTGGAGGCTGACTTCGTTTACGGAATGCACAGCAGAGCCAGGAAACAATTATGCGCAAGGCTGGGTATTAATCAGTGACTACTACCCCCAGCAGACATGTCGTAAACTGAAGACGGTCACTGCCAATCCAAATATAGTATTTTTTTCCACTTTTTGGGAAAAAGCCCACTGCCTCTGATATACGCTGTATTTGGATTTCCCTGTTGGAGGATGACTGTGGTTACTGAAAGCCCAGTGCAGACAGGAAACAATTATGCGCAAGGCTGGGTATTAATCAGCGACTACTACCCCCAGCAGAAACGCAGTAAACTGAAGACAGTCACAGGCAGGCCAAAGGTAGTATTTTTTTCCACTTTTTGGGAAAAAGCCCACTACCTCTGATATACGCTGTATTTGGATTTCCCTGTTGGAGGATGACTGTGGTTACTGAAAGCCCAGTGCAGCCAGGAAACAATTATGCACAAGGCTGGGTATTAATCAGCGACTACTACCCCCAGCAGACACGCAGTAAACTGAAGACGGTCACAGGCAGGCCAAATATAGTATTTTTTTCCACTTTTTGGGAAAAAGCCCACTGCCTCTGATATACGCTGTATTTGGATTTCCCTGTTGGAGGATGACGGTGGTTACTGAAAGGCCAGTGCAGTCAGGAAACAATTATGCACAAGGCTGGGTATTAATCAGCGACTACTACCCCCAGCAGAAACGCAGTAAACTGAAGACAGTCACAGGCAGGCCAAAGGTAGTATTTTTTTCCACTTTTTGGGAAAAAGCCCACTACCTCTGATATACGCTGTATTTGGATTTCCCTGTTGGAGGATGACTGTGGTTACTGAAAGCCCAGTGCAGCCAGGAAACAATTATGCACAAGGCTGGGTATTAATCAGCGACTACTACCCCCAGCAGACACGCAGTAAACTGAAGACGGTCACAGGCAGGCCAAATATAGTATTTTTTTCCACTTTTTGGGAAAAAGCCCACTGCCTCTGATATACGCTGTATTTGGATTTCCCTGTTGGAGGATGACGGTGGTTACTGAAAGGCCAGTGCAGTCAGGAAACAATTATGCACAAGGCTGGGTATTAATCAGCGACTACTACCCCCAGCAGACACGCAGTAAACTGAAGACAGTCACAGGCAGGCCAAATACAGTATTTTTTTTCCACTTTTTGGGAAAAAGCCCACTGCCTCTGATATACCCTGTATTTGGATTTCCCTGTTGGAGGATGACTGTGGTTACTGAAAGGCCAGTGCAGCCAGGAAATAATTATGCGCAAGGCTGGGTATTGTAGAATAAAGACACTCAGAAAACTCGTATGGGTGGTCACTAAGGGGTTAAATATTGCTTATAGTAACAGACTCAAGGGCCTAGCTCTGAGAATTCTCAAAAACAATATCACATACACTATTTGTACATAAAATCAATAGGTCTTTCTATAAACTGCACTTACAGTTGATTCAAACTGCTGCTGACTTTAGCGTCCTTTTAAATACTGCACATTATTTTAGGATAAATTGCTGGGGTAAATCACTGCTGCTATGAATGTCAATAATCCTGTTAATCTTCGGCACCTATCTGTAGGGAACTATAAGCATTGAATAGATTGTTTTAAGAAGATAGTAAGTGTGACATCTAGAGGATATAAGGAGGTATTACACAAAATGAGCCATAAATAAGGCTCCCATAAATATGGCAGACAAAGACCAGCTGAAATCAGACTTTAAGCTCACTGCACACGCACCATGAACATCAAGAGTGCGGAGTGTTCATCTTCTGAGTCTCATATAGCAGTTCCATCACTTATAAAGACAAGAATAGTGCAGCATGTACAGAGATTTATCATCAGAACAATAGAAATCGCCATGGTATCCCAACAGAATCCATAATAAATCAGTGGTGTTCATTGGGAGTCATCTGGGTGAAATTGTACAAATGTAAACAACATGATATTCATTAATTAAATAAAAAGATAATAATTAAAATAATGTACACTAAAACTGCATTATCTTTCTGATTTGGGCGAATAAAAGATATTCTGCTACTCCCTGCATGTTGAATCTCCATCTGTTGGCACAGAAACATACACCACAAGAAATGAACACTAAGGTTTAGAGATGAGCGAACCTACTCGGCCACGCCCCTTTTTCGCCCGAGCGCCGCGATTTTCGAGTACTTCCGTACTCGGGCGAAAAGATTCGGGGGCGCCGTGGGTGAGTGGGGGGTTGCAGCGGGGAGTGGGGGGGGGGGAGGGAGAGAGAGAGGGCTCCCCCCTGTTCCCCGCTGCTACCCCCCGCTCCGCCACGCCTCCCCCGCCCCCCGGCGACCCCCGAATCTTTTCACCCGAGTACGGAAGTACTCGAAAATCGCGGTGCTCGATTGAGTAATTACTCGAAACGAGTACGTTTGCTCATCTCTACTAAGGTTATAATATTCCCATTTTAGCCAAGACAGAAGTTGTTGTGAGCACCCCAGTTCTATCCATCCCTTTTTCTTCTCTTCTTTTGTTGTGATGTGGGAATAAAGATAACAGCAGTAAAAACAATCTCTTGCACAGTGATACATGTTAGACTATTGATAAGCAGTCTACGATGGAGTATATAGAACCCGTGGGGCCCCATAGCAAAACTCAGAATTACCTGCCCTTCAAAAAAGAAATATATATACTATATATATATTCTTGAAGACGTCTTGTAAGACGATGAGCTTAGATACAGAGGATCCACTCTACGATACGTCTAAACAATGCAGGCGCAAACTAATTGTGAGATAGCCGTTCTACAAAGTGATGGTGATCACAGAGATATTACCTTCACTGGTCACAGCTGACGCCTTCTCGGAACGTGGCCCTACAAAATAATAGTGTGCCCTGCATGGCACCACATATTAATAATGTGCCCTTTGTGGTCCCATAGTAATTTTGCTCCTTCTGTGGACACACTTAGTAATAGTGGCCGTTTTTTACCCCAATTTAGATCTAGTGCCACCTCTGTGGCCCCACTTAAATTTAGTATCCCTTCTATGGCCCCACTGAGATTTAGTGATCTTTCTGCGGTTCTACTTATAGTGCTTTTTTGTGATCCCATTTACATATAGTTCCCCCTTTGTGTACTCATTTAGATTTACTGCCCCCTTTGTGACCCAATTAGATATACTACCTCTTCCCTGGGCAAATTTACATATAGTGCATTCTCTGTGGCTGCAATTAGATATAGTGCCCTTTATGTGACCCCACTTAAATTTACTGGCCCCTCTGTGGCCCTACTTGAGAGAACTGCATGGCCTAGGGCCCTTCAGTACATGTCACAGACCCAGCAGCAGTACATCTTCTGTACTCACACACTACTTGTCAGGCACTGCATGCTTTCTACAGAGCATAACCCAACTCCTCCTTTCAAAACTGCATGCCAGAAACTGTGGAGGAGTTGGGATATTCCCTGTATAGAGTGTGCGGTGCCTGGCAAGCAGCACGTAAATACCGAAGATTATGCTGCTCCTACATTTTGGCATGGGACACTCAGCAGTCAGCTGTCTCATGGGCCTCATAGTGACTACATGGTCTCCCACCATTGGCAGAACCACGCTGGCTGCCTATGTGCCCTATATGGAGAGGCTGTACACAGTTTGATAGGAAATAAACAGAAACTGAATGGAGTTATAATAACAACCTGTGCTTAACTAGTATTAAACAGCATGCAAGATTTTCTAATACTCATATCAGTCAATTCCTACACAATCAGGGAACCACTCTCACACAGGTGTTTGTAAAAATGCTGTGTTTTTTTAACCCTTTCCAATCCAATTTGTATCCTGGTTTTCCTAGGGGGCTTACTCTTTTTCTGCCATTATACAATGGCGCTATATGCTGGCTAAAGCCAGTATTGCATGAGCTGACACATTGGATAGGCTCCGACAACAGAGAGGCTGGCAATGTACAGTAAGAGAACCCCGACGGACGTCTTCCAATATGGGAGCTATACAGCCTTAAATCATAATGTCTTAAGACATCAGACAGTGGATTGGAAAGGGTTAATGTTGCGTTTTAGGCTGGGTTCACACGGGATGGATTTGCCCTGGAAATTCCATGCGGAATTTCTGTGCGGCAAATCCGCCGCGGCTCCTAATCCAGGAATTAGTCAGCCATGTGGACAGGATTTTGCAAAAATATCATTCACACGGGGCCGCCGATCCATCGCGGCAAAGTCAGGCGGAACTGGCGATGCGGCGCGGAATTGACAGCCGCAACATGTCAATTCTTTTTTTTTTTCTGTTGTGGCTTCACTACTCTCTATGGGGAGAGAAAGCTGCAACGGAATGCCGGCAGTCGAAATGCTCCAAAACACGGCGCGAAATGCAGCTTTTGAAGCTGTGGCTCCCACACGGAAATCTCGCGGCTTTTCGGTGTGGCCAAGCCACAAGATTTCCGCGGAATTTCCGTCCCATGAGAATCCAGCCTTACAGCGTTAGGCCGCTCTCACACTATCTCTTTTTACCTGCAATTAGCGTGGCATTTCAAACCCACTGTATCAGAGCAGGACCAAACCATGAGTCCTCCTTGTAGATGCATACACTTAGTAACAGCTGTAATTGAATATGTTCCATTTTTGTTTAACCCTATTATAATGTCTTTATGCAATGGCAGTGAAAAAAATAATAATGGGACACCTAATGAACATTTGTCATGCTTCCACTGAATGACTGTATATACTTTGTGATTATAATCCCATTCGCCATCTAAAGACTCTCTGCGAAAAGACACTCATTCTGAATTTAGACAGAATGATTATTGTTCAAAAAATCTTTCAAACGGTGAAAGTGAAGATAATCGTTACGTCTAAACACGAACCAACGACTCATCGATGAACAAGGATCGTTTGCTTCTCGTTCGTCGTTTAGTTTCTGGAGACATAAAAGTCATTGTTGGCTTGTTCACTTATCATTCGGTTTAAACAGCAATCGTTCAGTCCCTGTATTCACTTATACAGGGAATGATTCTGCACAAATCTTGTTTGGATGAGCCAACGAAGCACTTGCCTGTCTAAACAGGCTACATGAGTGCGAACGAGTTAGCAGTGACGTCACTCACTCGATCAAACGAGAATCGGCTCTTATAAAGCAACCTTAAGGCCTCCTGTCCACGGGCAATATTTTACTGCGTTACCCATGGCAATAATCCGCATGCAGGTAATGCAGTGAATGCTTTCCATAGGATAACTATGGAAAGCGCAGTCTGATGTCCACGAGCGTAAAGTTGCTCACGATTTTCCGCTCGCATTTAAAAATTGCGGTGTGCAGCGATACTCCGCTATGAACCCATCATTAAGATAGGTTCATCGCTGAAAATCGCGCCCATGGTGCAAATCCGTGGTTGTATATCGCACCACCCCCATGGGGAGGCGGCCTATGACAGGCTAGCGTTTACCTAGCAGCCAAAGACATTATGGCAGTCTGTTGACCTAGAAGGCTATGTGACCATGGCTTTGGAGTTCTCCTAGGACTATACTGCTGACAAGATAGGCTTGGACATTTGCTTCCAACCTTGCTGCATGATCAAGGCGAACTGATTGAGTATTTCAAGGCACCTGTAAGTAGAGTATGCCTCTGCGATTGCAGGTACGTCTTTTATTGGTGAAGTCAGGGGCGTAACTATAGAGGGTGCAGGGGATGTGGTTGCACCCGGGCCCAGGAGCCTTGGGGGCCCATAAGGCCTCTCTTCTCCATATAGGGAGCCCAGTACTATGAATAAAGCATTATAGTTGGAGGTCCGGTTACAGGTTTTGCATTGGGGCCCAGAAGCTTTAAGTTATGCCTCTGGGTGAAGCTTTTCTTTGTTATAACAGTAGCTAGGGCAACAGAGTGACATGGGGGTATGGAATAAATAAGGATCTGACCTCCTGAGAAATCTTCACATTATTGATCAGATCTATGGTTGCAAGGTACTACTATTAGTTTGTTGCAGAGTGTTGCCTGATAGTACCGGTATGTGACTATGCCTTTCCCATCAGAAGCCAGAAAAATGTTTGCTTTTAGTAGTAGGACCAAAAGAGTGACTATCTAGTTTTTACCTCAGCCCTTCAGTGCCCTTTTCACTTCACAAGCAGGCATGCATGAAAATAGCCATACCCTATTGAAGGACACAATAGTAAAAATGTGCTCTTCTGGTCTACTGTTTAACCCTCTTTGTCAAACTAATCAGATCTGGCATATCTGCTAACGTTAGACATGATGTCAAAGTGTTCCTGCTCCCCATGGGAAAAAAACTGCAGCAAAGTAACGTTGTGAAGTATTGTGCCTCTGAAACAGATAATGCAATGGCCAAGTTTATCTTCATCCCAATGAACATGAAATATTTGCCTTGCCTACCCTGACTCCTTGACTACATTTGGCAGTTACAATATTCATAGCATTACATTAGGGGACAGTGCAGCTCATTGCACCACCAACACCCCCATTATTTCATGTTCACAGTTGATTTGGTTAGCGGGACAGAAATGACCACCATAGATGGGAACATCTGAGCACTGCGACTGCTGCCATTCATCAGGTTCATCCCTGGTTATCTTAGTATCCTACAAAAAAGTTAAGAAAAAGCATAACTGAAACCACTAACAATGGCCGACTGTAACAAAGTGTCTCATCTAACTGAGACAGAGTGACTAGAAAATGCTTCAAAAAAGAGAATCCATTCTCAGAAACAACATCCCAAATTACTACAATAGAGCACGCAGCTGAGAGAAATCAATTCTCAAACCAACATTGGCATATTTAATTACAAGATCCTTTTCTTGACCCTAAACTATCCCTCCTACCTCAGGTAACCTACAGGACAGCGCCCACTATCAAGATTATTCTAGCACCAACTTGCCTAAGGGATAGAGATGAGCGAATGTACTCGTCCGAGCTTGATACTCGTTCAAGTATTAGCGTGTTCGAGATGCTCGTTACTCGAGACGAGTACCACGCGATGTTCGAGTTACTTTCACTTTCATCTCTGAGACGTTAGCGCGGTTTTCTGGCCAATTGAAAGACAGGGAAGGCATTACAACTTCCCCCTGCGACGTTCAAGCCCTATACCACCCCCCTGCAGTGAGTGGCTGGCGAGATCAGGTGTCACCCGAGTATAAAAATCGGCCCCACCCGCGGCTCGCCACAGATGCGTTCTGACATAGAGGAGGGAAAGTGCTATCTTGTTGGAGCTGCTATAGGGAGAGTGTTAGGAGTATTTAAGGCTTCAAGAACCCCAACGGTCCTTCTTAGGGCCACATCTAACAGTGTGCAGTACTGTGGAGGCTGCTTTTTGCAGTGTTGCACATTTTTTTTTTGGTATATCGGCCATGCAGAGCATTGCGCCCTGCAGTAATACTCCAGGGCCTGAAGCGCTTAGGCAGGGACAGAAGACATATTGATTGAATATAGGCAGTGGGCCCTTGCAAAAAAATTTGGGGAAAAAAATCTATCTGGGCTGCCTGTGAGTGTCCTCAGTGTTCTGGGTCTGTGCTGGGTGTAGTAGTTCTCCAAATTCATACGCAGCCAGCTAAGTGTTACAGCAGGCTTGCGCAAAATTATTTCCTGGCTCTGTCTGGGCTGTGAAATCACCGCTGTATTGCAGTCCACAGTGCAACACTCTGCAGTTCTTTGACATACTCCAGGGCCAGAAGCGCTTAGGCAGGGACAGAAGACATATTGATTATTGATTGAATATAGGCAGTGGGTGTTTGCAAAAAAATTTGGGGAAAAAAATCTATCTGGGCTGCCTGTGACTGTCCTCAGTGTTCTGGGTCTGTGCTGGGTGTAGTAGTTCTCCAAATTCATACGCAGCCAGCTAAGTGTTACAGCAGGCTTGCGCAAAATTATTTCCTGGCGTTCCGTAAGCGAAGTCAGCCTCCAACCACAGGCCAATAAGCGGCACATTTAATTACAACGTTCTGTTTCTGCACTACTGGTAATACACCATGCTGAGGGGTAGGGGTAGGCCTAAAGGACGTGGACGTGGGTGAGGACGCGGTGGCCCAAGTCAGGGTGTGGGCACAGGCCGAGCCAGTGCGGTGGCCAGAGGTAGAGGCAGGGCCAGACCGAATAATCCACCAACTGTTTCCCAAAGCGCCCCCTCGCGCCATGCCACGCCAGGTCAAGGTGCTCTACGGTGTGGCAGTTTTTCACAGAGACGCCTGACGACCGACGAACAGTGGTGTGCAACCTTTTTCGCACCAAGATCAGCTGGGGAAGCACCACCACCAGCATGCGCAGGCATATGATGGCCAAGCAACCCCACAAGGTGGGACGAAGGCCGTTCACCGCCTCCGGTTTGCACCACAGCCTCTCCCCCTGTGCCCCAACCTGCCACTGAGATCCAACCCCCCTCTGAGGACACAGGCACTACCGTCTCCTGGCCTGCACCCACACCCTCACCTCCGCTGTCCTCGGCCCCATCCAGCAATGTCTCTCAGCGCAGCGTCCAGACGTCGCTAGCGCCACTGTTTGAGCGCGAGCGCAAGTACGCCGCCATGCACCCGCACGCTCAAGCGTTAAACGTGCACATTGCCAAATTGATCAGCCTGGAGATGCTGCTGTATAGGCTTGTGGAAACGGAGGCTTTCAAAAGCATGATGGTGGCGGCGGCCCCGCGCTACTCGGTTCCCAGTCGCCACTACTTTTCCAGATGTGCTGTCCCAGGCCTGCACGACCACGTCTCCCGCAACATTGTACGCGCCCTCACCAACACGGTTACTGCCAAGGTCCACTTAACAACAGACACGTGGACAAGCACAGGCGGGCAGGGCCACTATATCTCCCTGACGGCACATTGGGTGAATTTAGTGCAGGCTGGGACAGAGTCAGAGCCTGGGACCGCTCACGTCCTACCCACCCCCCGAATTGCGTGCCCCAGCTCGGTGGTGGTATCTGCGGCGGTGTATGCTCCCTCCACTAAACCACCCTCCTCCTCCTACGCAACCTCTGTTTTGCAATCAAGATGTGTCAGCAGCAGCACGTCGCCAGCAGTCGGTGTCACGCGGCATGGCAGCACAGCGGTGGGCAAGCGTCAGCAGGCCGTGCTGAAACTATTCAGCTTAGGAGAGAAGAGTCAGACGGCCCACGAACTGCTGCAGGGTCTGACAGAGCAGACCGACAGCTGGCTTGCGCCGCTGAGCCTCCAACCGGGCATGGTCGTGTGTGACAACGGCCGTAACCTGGTGGCGGCTCTGCAGCTCGGCAGCCTCACGCACATGCCATGCCTGGCCCACGTCTTTAATTTGGTGGTTCAGCGCTTTCTGAAAAGCTACCCACGCTTGTCAGACCTGCTCGGAAAGGTGCGCCGGATCAGCGCACATTTCCGCAACTCCAAGACGGACGCTGCCACTCTGCGGACCCTGCAACATCGGTTCCATCTGCCAGTGCACCGATTGCTGTGCGACGTGCCCACACAGTGGAACTCTACGCTCCACATGTTGGCCAGGCTATATGAGCAGCGTAGAGCTATTGCGGAATACCAACTCCAACATGGGCGGCGTAGTGGGAGTCAGCCTCCTCAATTATTTACAGAAGAGTGGGCCTGGTTGGCAGCCATCTGCCAGGTCCTTGGAAACTTTGAGGAGTCCACCCAGATGCTGAGCGGGGATGCTGCAATCATTAGCGTCACCATTCCTCTGCTATGCCTCTTGAGAAGTTCCCTGCAAAGCATAAAGGCAGACGCTTTGCAATCGGAAACGGAGGTGGGGGAAGACAGTATGTTGCTGGATAGTCAGAGCACCCTCATGTCTATATCTCAGCGCGTTGAGGAGGAGGGGGAGGAGCATGAGGAGCAGGGGGAAGAGACAGCTTGGCCCACTGCTGAGGGTACAGATGCTGCTTGCCTGTCATCCTTTCAGCGTGTATGGCCAGAGGAGGAGGAGGAGGAGGAGGAGGAGGGGGAGGAGCATGAGGAGGAGGGGGAAGAGACAGCTTGGCCCACTGCTGAGGGTACAGATGCTGCTTGCCTGTCATCCTTTCAGCGGGTATGGCCAGAGGAGGAGGAGGAGGAGGACCCTGAAAGTGATCTTCCGAGTGAGGACAGCCATGTGTTGCGTACAGGTACCCTGGCACACATGGCTGACTTCATGTTAGGATGCCTTTCGCGTGACCCTCGCGTTAAACGCATTCTGGCCACTACGGATTACTGGGTGTACACACTGCATGACCCACGGTATAAGGAGAGCCTTTCCACTCTCATTCCCGAAGAGGAAAGGGGTTCAAGAATGATGCTATACCACAGGGCGCTGGTGGACAAACTGATGGTAAACTTCCCATCCGACAGCGCTAGTGGCCGAAGGCGCATTTCCACGGCCCAGGTAGCAGGGGAGGCGCAGAGATCAGGCAGCATGTACAGCGCAGGCAGGGGAACATTATCCAAGGCCTTTGCCAGCTTTCTGGCTCCCCAGCAAGACTGTGTCACCGGTCCCCAGTCAAGGCTGAGTTGGCGGGAGCACTGTAAAAGGATGGTGAGGGAGTACGTAGCCGATCGCACGAACGTCCTCGGTGACGCCTCTGCCCCCTACAACTACTGGGTGTCGAAGCTGGACACATGGCCTGAACTCGCGCTGTATGCCCTGGAGGTGCTTGCTTGTCCTGCGGCTAGCGTCTTGTCAGAGACTATGTTTAGTGTGGCTGGGGAAATCATCACGGATAAGAGTACCCACCTGTCAACCAACAGTGCCGACAGGCTTACACTCATCAAGATGAACAAAGCCTGGATTTCACCAGACTTCTCTTCTCCACCAGTGGACAGCAGCGATACCTAAACAATACGTAGGCTGCACCCACGGATGGAAGCATCGTTCTCTATCACCATCCAAAACGTGGACCTTTTTGCTTCATCAATCTGTGTATAATATTCCTCCTCCTCCGCCTGCTCCTCCTCCTGAAACCTCACATAATCACGCCGAACGGGCAATTTTTCTTAGGCCCACAAGGCTCAGTCATATAATTTTTCTAAACAATTTTTATACGTTTCAATGCGTTGAAACTTTCACCTCAACCAATTTTTATTTTTACTGAGCTGCCTCCAGGCCTAGTTACCAATTAAGCCACATTAACCAAAGCGATTAATGGGTTTCACCTGCCCTCTTGGTTGGGCATGGGCAATTTTTCTCAGGTACATTAGTACTGTTGGTACACCAATTTTTGGGGGCCCTCGCCTACAGTGTAATCCAATTAATTTTTAGCCCACCTGCATTACAGCTGACGTTACATCAGCTGTGTTGGGCACTGCAATGGGATATATTTATGTACCGCCGCTGGGTTCCAGGGAGCCACCCATGCTGTGGGTCCACAGGGAGTTGTAACTGCATCTGTCCACTTCTAAAGAACCCCAGTCTGACTGGGGCATGCAGTGTGGGCCGAAGCCCACCTGTATTAAACATGACATTATTACCTCAGCTGTGATGGGCAATGCAATGGGATATATTTATGTACCGCCGGTGGCTTCCTGGCACCCACCCATGCTGTGGGTCCACAGGGAGTTGTAACTGCATGTGTCCACTTCTAAAGAACCCCAGTCTGACTGGGGCATGCAGTGTGGGCCGAAGCCTACCTGCATTAAACATGACATTATTACCTCAGCTTTGATGGGCAATGCAATGGGATATATTTATGTACCGCCGGTGGGTTCCAGAGAGCCACCCATGCTGTAGGTCCACAAGGAGTTGTAACTGCATCTGTCCACTTCTAAAGAACCCCAGTCTGACTGGGGCGTGCAGTGTGGGCCAAAGCCCACCTGCATTAAACATGACATTATCACCTCAGCTGTGATGGGCAATGCAATGGGATATATTTATGTACCGCCGGTGGATTCCTGGCACCCACCAATGCTGTGGGTCCACAGGGAGTTGTAACTGCATCTGACCACTTCTAAAGAACCCCAGTCTGACTGGGGATGCAGTGTGGGCCGAAGCCCACCTTCATTAAACATGACATTATTACCTCAGCTGTGATGGGCAATGCAATGGGATATATTTATGTACCGCCGGTGGCTTCCTGGCACCCACCCATGCTGTTGGTCCACAGGGACCTCACAATAGGGAGTTGTACCTGCCTGTGTCTATGAATTAAAAAGCCCGGTCAGGTTGGGGCATGCAGTGTGGGCCGAAGCCTACCTGCATTTAATCTGACGTTAGCTCTGCTGTCCAGGGCACTGCAATGGGATACATTTATGTACAGCCGGTGGATTCCAGGGAGCCACCCATGCTGTGGGTGCACACGGAATTCCCATTGCGGAGTTGTACCTGCCTGTGACTATTTATAAAAAACCACGGTCTGACTGGGGCATGCAGACACCTTGACAGAATGAATAGTATGTGGCACATAGGTTCCCCATTGCTATGCCCACGTGTGCAGCTCCAGATGGAGGTGGCACAGGATTGGATTTCTCATTGCTTATGTACAGCATTGTGGACTATCGCCCCGCCCCTTTTAAAGAGGGTCGCTGCCTAGCCATGCCAACCCTCTGCAGTGTGTGCCTGCGGTTCCTCTGGCAGACGCACTTATAAATAGACATGAGGGTGGCGTGGCATGAGGGCAGCTGAAGGCTGGGCAGGGACAGTTTGGTGTGCGCTGTGGACACTGGGTCGTGGGGGGGGAGGGTTGGTCAGCATGTAACTCAGGAGAAGTGGTAGCGGAGTGTCATGCAGGCAGTAATTGTGCTTTGTTGGAGGTAGTGTGGTGCTTAGCTAAGGTATGCATTGCTAATGAGGGCTTTTCAGAAGTAAAAGTTGTTAAGAGGGGGGGGGGCCCACTCTTGCCGATATTGTGGCTTAATAGTGGGACCTGGGAACTTGAGATGCAGCCCAACATGTAGCCCCTCGCCTGCCCTATCCGTTGCTGTGTCGTTCCCATCACTTTCTTGAATTGCCCAGATTTTCACAAACGAAAACCTTAGCGAGCATCGGCGAAATACAAAAATTATCGGGTCGCCCATTGACTTCAATGGGGTTCGTTATTCGAAACGAACCCTCGAGCATCGCGAAAAGTTCGTCTCGAGTAACGAGCACCCGAGCATTTTGGTGCTCGCTCATCTCTACTAAGGGACCTTTCACACGAGATGGAATTTGTCCACGCGAACATTTCTGTGTCACAATGTTGTCTCTATGAAGCTTGAATTCCGCATCTGTTAAAATCTGTGTATTTCTACCTCTAAACTGCAAGACCAGAACTGGGGGACTGATTTCCAATCGAGAATAATTGACAAAAAATTCCTTACAGAGTTCCACTTGACCTGCCAATTGAAATGTGTCATATATTCGTTGTACAATCCTACTGTTGCATTGAAGATTCAAAAGGCACAAATGAAATTGTTATGAAAAGTCTTAAATCAGGAAGGATATCATTTTTGCTTAAGGAGACACCTAGAAGGTGAATGAGGAGACTTATAGGGCCATCTATGGTCCTCTGGGAAATGTGCAAATAGGGAAGATGGAACAATACCTCTGCAGTGCCACCTATTAAGGCAAGCCAGAATATTATACACAGACAGCTGTTTCGGGGTATTTGCCCATCATCAGTGTGCAGCAGGTTTCTGGAAAAGCAGCGGCGGCACCACTAGCCCCAGCGGAGGCACCACTACAACCCCCAACGGGGCGAGCAACAGGCCCACCACAGCAGCACTACTACCCCCAACGGGGAGAGCAGCCTGTCCACCACAGCAGCACTACAACCCCCAACGGGGCGAGCAGCCTGTCCACCACAGCAGCACTACTACCCCAAACGGGGCGAGCAACTGGCCCACCACAGCAGCACTACTACCCCCAATGGGGCAAGCAGCCTGTCCACCACAGCAGCACTACAACCCCCAACGGGGCGAGCAGCCTGTCCACCACAGCAGCACTACTACCCCCAACGGGGCGAGCAGCCTGTCCACCACAGCAGCACTACAACCCCCAACGGGGCGAGCAGCCTGTCCACCACAGCAGCACTACTACCCCCAGCGGGGCGAGCAACTGGCCCACCACAGCAGCCCTACTACCCCCAACGGGGCGAGCAGCCTGTCCACCACAGCAGCACTACAACCCCCAATGGGGCGAGCAGCCTGTCCACCACAGCAGCACTACAACCCCCAACGGGGCGAGCAGCCTGTCCACCACAGCAGCACTACAACCCCCAACGGGGCGAGCAACTGGCCCACCACAGCAGCACTACTACCCCCAACGGGGCGAGCAGCCTGTCCACCACAGCAGCACTACAACCCCCAACGGGGCGAGGAGCCTGTCCACTACAGCAGCACTACTACCCCCAACGGGGCGAGCAGCCTGTCCACCACAGCAGCACTACTACCCCCAACGGGGCGAGCAGCCTGTCCACCACAGCAGCACTACAACCCCCAACGGGGCGAGCAGCCTGTCCACCACAGCAGCACTACTACCCCCAACGGGGCGAGCAGCCTGTCCACCACAGCAGCACTACAACCCCCAACGGGGCGAGCAGCCTGTCCACCACAGCAGCACTACTACCCCCAATGGGGCGAGCAGCCTGTCCACCACAGCAGCACTACAACCCCCAACGGGGCGAGCAGCCTGTCCATCACAGCAGCACTACAACCCCCAACGGGGCGAGCAACTGGCCCACCACAGCTACCACCACCGGCAGCAGCACTTTCAGCACCGCCATCGCAATCACCTCTAGCAGCATCGGCAACCTCTGCTAAAAAAGGTAAGTAACTACTTCACCACATTATGCATTGAAGGCAACCCGCGTCCAGCTCCACCCACTCCACCTTCTTGTGCTCTCTCTTCGCAGCTTTACGCCCTTTTGCGTGCCTTTTTTGGCCATTGCCACCCGCGGTATTCGCTGGTTAGCTCCCTTGCTTTACTCAACTGTTGCATGGTGTACCTTTCCAAGGGTCATGCTCGGTGTAACATCGGTCATTTCCACCATTGTATGGCCCCCACACCCGGTTGCATGGCATTTTTTTGCACGGCCGAGGACATGCGTTTAGTCCAATTTTTGCATAGCCGACCCCTTCCCCCCCGCAGGTTGAAAGTAGGCCGGAGATTTGGGACCTACAGTGACCGCGACATAAAGGCGGACGCCTGGAATGCGGTCTGCACTGGGATGTATCCCGATTGGGACTCCACTACAGCTGCCACCCAAAGTGAAATCCGTAAGTTAACAGTATTGGTTGTAACGCTTTGGTGTTTCTTTCTTCCATGTATTTTGAAGTGTACTGCATCTAACCACACTGTTTATTGCAGCATTCGGTGGATTCCATACTTTTACATTCTGCTTTTAACCATGTTTTATTATATTGCAGTTAAAGACATCAAGAATCGCTGGAGGTCAGTTCGGGACCGCTACAAGAAACACGAGAAAGAGTGTGAAAAAAGCGGCATGTCCCCGTCTCAGAAAAAGTGTCCAAACCAGGAAATACTGCATTTCCTCAGAACAAGTCGAGCATTGCTTCCGTAAGTGCTGTATTTTAGGCGAGCTTTTATAGCTCAGCTTCACTGTTGTTGCATTTTGATGTTCTATGTCTCTAACGGTACTCTTGTTTCGCCCACAGATCCAGCGGGAACATCACGGCCGACCCTCCCACGGTCGAAACCGCTACAGCCGACACAGAAGGGCAGGAAGAGGAGTCACGGGATGATGATATCACAGAAGGTACCCCAACCTTGGAAGACAGCCAGCGGAGCACGCCCGATTTGTCCCGCACTTCTGTAACACCGGAAGTGGTGGAACAAAACGTGTCGCGTAGCAGCAGTGCTGGCCCTAGCAGCAGAGCATGCAGTAGCCGGGAGGTGAGTTCTGAGCGGACGAGCCGCAGCGTTGCGGCTCGTCCGCGTCGGAAGAACAAGGCAGATGCCGCAAACGAGGCGCTGACGTTATTGCGGCGGGTTGACACGGAGGATCAGTGGGATACAATGGGTGCCACCATTGCGTCACGCATTCGTGAACTGAGGTCGGAGCGTCAGTGGGCTATTGCGCCCGTTATTTACTATGCTTTAGAGCTTTTTGCTTCTGAAAGGCCCATTGCTGATAGCTGTACCCTTATTTCGGCAATGAAAAATACAGCCTTTGCAGTACCACAATCGAACCGCATGTTGCCTCCACCCCAATCTTTCCCTGACCAACCAGGCAGGGTTCCTAGGACAGCGGGATACCCCATGCACCATGTTTCTCAAGACACTGGCTATGGCGACACGGTCTCTGGCGGGTCCCCTTCCCCTTCCCAGCCATCGTTTCTCTCAATGATGAGCAGCCCTGTGCATCAGACCTCGCAACACACAACCACGGTACTGTACACGCCGCCAAGCGGATCTCAATCCAGTACAGGAGACGGCTCTTTTATCAATTATACGACACTGCAGTGATAACAGCTGTTGCATGGTGATAACTGCAATGTCTTATACGCAAGCATTGTAAAGTGCAGGATCCGTTGTGATGCTGCCTTTTGTAGCGGTGCATGCAGTTGCCTGCTGTCCCAGAAATCCTAACGGATGCTCATGTGAAAGATTGGGGTGCAATTTCTTCCATCGCTCACTGCCGGCTACTATCTGCTCTGCTGCTAAATAGGCAAGGCACACACATTCCTTCCCGTGAGTGGCATGACCGTGAAATTATTCGCAGGTTGTGCGACTGTACGTGAAGGATTGTGTATGTGCGTCTAGAGTGATTTTGTCCGCTGCCTCGCTGTCCTCCAAGGTTGGGGTATTTCACTTCTCGGGGTCATTGCCTTTGTTTGTTGTTTTTCTTTTTTTTATTTTCATGTGTATTTTCATGTTTGCTCCAGTGTAATGCATGTTACCGGAGTTCGAACATGAAATAAACTCCAAGAAATGCTGATGAGAAGAGGGGCAGTCTGTCTGTCGGCCTGTTCCCATCCGCATTTCCCCTTGCGGTATATCCGTCAAGTGTGGCGAAAGCCAAATTGGTATTGGATCGCCCGGCGACAGAGAAAATTGTTACACCATTTACCAAAAAAAAAAGTCACCACGTGCAAAATGACTGCAACTGTGTGGGGAGCAATGAAACAGCAAACCCTGAATTCCGCTATCCAACATTGATGTAAAATAATGTCAGTATTTTAGTGGATAAAAAACGGTCACATACGTCGCTTCCATGTGCTCCTGGGGCGTGCCTAATGTAACGCTCGGTAGTGCTGTGGCGTGAAGCTTGTGAATGTGGTTCCATTGCTTGGGTGAAATGTATTGTGCTACTCATGTTGTTGTAATCGTTAACTGCTGAAATGCTTCAAAAAGGTTACGTTTAAAAACCAATACACCTGCCATGTTCATTAGGCTACTTATTAAAAACCAACATAGCCTAACAATTGTTTCAACTCAACATAAAGTTCAGGTATTTTGTTCGACGACAAAAAAGGAAGAGTGATGTTTTTCATTAAATATAGTAAAATGTATTTTGTAAACTTTCATGACCGATCAGAAACTGCATGGACCGCCTTTGGTGGGTCTTGAATAAATGCACTTTATGCCTATAATGTCTTCTGCATCCTTCTGGGGGAGGGTCACACTGCAGTTTTAGGGCTGCACACCACCGACACAGGAGAACTGCCATGGCACGGTGCCTTCGTGACTAAGGAAATAGTCAGTGAAGAGTTCTCGAACCTGCACTGCGGTAGCAGGCGTGCGACCTGCACCCCAGTTGATGACCGTGTCAAAGGCAGGAGCGAGTTCTTCGACATCTACCTCGGGGCGATAGTCCCGGAGGTAGTTGTGAAGAACACAACATGCCTTGACAAGGTCATCAACTGTGGTAGGGTCTACCATAAGGGTAGTCCCTAGAACTCTCCACTGACTAACCATGATCCCGAAGGCACACTCAACCACGCAACGTGCCCGGCTCAGCCGATAATTAAAAATCCTTTTCCGGGCATTCAGTTCTCTTCGTGGGTATGGGCGCAACAGGTTTGGCAACAACGGGAAAGCCTCATCCGATACCATCACAAAGGGGACTGGATGTGTGGTTCCCGGGAAAGGTTGTGGGGCTGGGAGCGAAACGCCATCTCGAAGAATTTGCATCCCCATCTGTGAAGTTCGCAGCACCCGAGAATCTCCAGTGCTGCCATAGGCACCGACGTCGATGCAAACAAATTTGCTATGTGCATCAGCCACGGCCATCAGGACAATAGAAAAAAAAATTTTGTAATTATAAAATTTGGAGCCTGAGTGGGCTGGCTGAAGCACACGCACATGTTTGCCGTCGATGGTGCCTATGCAGTTTGGAAATTTGGCAACCTCTTGAAAGCC
This sequence comes from Eleutherodactylus coqui, assembly GCF_035609145.1. Lineage (NCBI taxonomy): Eukaryota > Metazoa > Chordata > Amphibia > Anura > Eleutherodactylidae > Eleutherodactylus > Eleutherodactylus coqui. The sequence continues at coordinate 123,172,129 of NC_089837.1, forward strand.
TGCTGCAACATGTTGCCAAGTATCCTCGGTAGGTGAAGGCATCACGATGGGCTGCAACTTCTGCCAGATAGCGCTGCATGTGCACCTCACAATTTCGGTGATGGTAGATTTACCAACACGAATTTGGAGATGCAGGGATGCATAGCTCTCTCCTGTGGCCAAGAAGCTGAAAAGAAGCAGAGAAGAGAAACAAAAGTTAGTACACAATGAAGACTTGCATTATGTCAACACTTCAAACAATAAAGTATTCAGATATTAATCTCAACACAAAATTTATATGAGAACACAGTATAATTCTTGTGAAGGAAATAACATGAGCATTGCAGAGGTAGCCATGGGGGAGGTTACATTGTCACTTTACACGCCACACATGGTTCACAATTCCATTCTCCCCATCTACAACATAGGGGAGAGAGAAAGTTAAAGTGCAAAGATGTTCCTGCCACACTCAGGTACATAACTAGGGTACGTTGACTGCCGGTGCGCAACAATGGTTGGCCAACTTGGCTGCTATGGTAAGTTCAACAATCTCACTTCTGCCAATTTGTTTCGGAAGTCAACCACCCACAAGATGATGATGCCTGTGTTATGTGCCAGAAGACAGAATACCAAAGACAACGAACTGTTCCACCGCCCACTCCCAAAACTACTAGAGGAGAACCCGAAAACGTACAACTGTACATTTTCAGCAACGTCGCCTGCGAATTAAAAAATGGAGTTTGTCTTCCGCTGGATGACGCCCTTTGTGACGTCACAAAATTAACCTATTTCCAGCTGTTGAAGAACGTGTGTCTTGGCAGCTAGCAGCGCTGTCTCACTCCACGCAGCAAGGGCGTAAGGTGGTTTGAACTACAACACACGGCCGCTGGGCCAATGGCGGCTATTAACCCTTTCCAATCCATTCTCAGTCCTGCCCCGACATCATAATTTGCCTTCACAGCTGCGATGTGGTGGCAGGCCCAACAGTGCAGTACAGCAGTGCATCTGCACCCGATCATCAGACACATCGGGTGCAGATGCATTCCTGCACTCATCCTCATCGAGGACCCCCGTAGAGAATGCAGAAAGGGTTTTCAACCATTTCTGCCTTCTCCTTTACACATTACATACCGCTCAATTAGCGCTATGTAATGCATAGAGATTCCGGCAGCCCGGCGATCATGTGTCCGCCGCGATTACCCGACCCACGGCGGTCACATCAAAGCCGAGCCGGGAGCCAGCACTGTGGGAGGACATGCTTACCAGACTTGCTTCTTGCACATTCTCCTTCTGTCTCCCGGCCATCATGTGATGGCCAGGTGCCACCTGACCACTGCGATCACATCATCGCCGAGCCAGGAGGCAGAAGGAGAATGCGGAAGACGCCGGACAGGTAAGCAGTTCCCTCCCTGCACCGTCCTGAACTCTGTCAGTTCAGGAGGGTGCAGGGACAAAGGAATTCTTTTCATCTATTCTCCCCAGCACCAATTTATTTGGAACTGGGGAGAATGGGTGAGAAAAAAAAAAATATATTGGAAAGGGTTAACCATTGAAATGCCACTAGCAATTCTGACAGCGGCATTTACATAGCACAAATGGTGTCGAGGGGTCACGCACGGGCAACCAAACACCCACCCAACCAGTGAGTTTGGGGATGCCGTGCACGTGTCATTATGGCGGTGTTGCTAATGAAAGGGGTGCTCGATAGCCAAGCTGTCCAAAAGCAGTGTGACGTAATGCGATTGCATTACGTCCTACTGCCGGAGCAATCACAGCATCGCATGAAAAATTAAAATGTATTGCACAAAACGTGTAAGAAAAAAAAAAAATTATACAGTTGCAAATTACATTACGGATAAAACAACTGGGACAGGATAAGAAAGGTTACTTACCGAAGGGTGATGAGCAGCCTTTCTTCTGCAGTGATCGCCTTCCTCATCCGCGTATCTTGGTACGTAAGATCCCGACGCACCAGCTCCAGAAGGCGGTCAAAGGCCTCCATAGGCAGCCTGCAGAAGGCTACGAACTTCTCCGGATGGCTGCAGAGAGAGAGAGAAAGGGAGAGCGGGCTAAACTAAATACAAATTCTTTGCACAATCTCAAACCTATTCACATCACATGATACACTTCACTTACTTTTTTAAATCTTGGTACAGGCTTGCGAAATGCCCCTTCGTCCCCCTCTCGGTGAGTAGGGGATGCACCCAGTAGCGCCTCCGGCGCCGGGAAGCACGATCAGTCTGTAAAAGAATATTAGCAGGAATTAAAGAACATGGCAGCAATCGCACTCTAGTCCACAATGCATCTAAAGAAACAACAAGGAAACAAAGCACACACTGTCGAAACACTGCTTACCTTTTCTGATTCTTCTCCTTGCATGTACAGCATTAGGGCGATGAGTGTGCGGCGGTTGGCGCGCCTCAGCCGAATTCTTGTGGTAGGCTCCATAGCTCAAGAGAAAATGGCCACAATGGGCGTGGACGAGGACCTCACAGGAAAGGGTTTTCTTTAGAATCTGCACCTACTAAAATACGCAGTCAAATCTGCAACTAAAACCGCGCCTCTCCAAAAAAACCCGCTGAGTTTTTTTCCGCAGCAAAGGACCTGCGGATTTAACTGCGGTAGAACCGCAGAATAATACGCGATGAAAACCGCGACTACATTTGGGTATTGCATGCGGATTTGCCGCAGATGCGGCAGGGTTGCGGCAAAACCGCGACGGTAAAACCACGACGTTTACGCGGCAAATCCGCCCTGTGTGACCCTAGCCTTAGGGTTTTCGAGATGCTTGTTACTCGAGACGAGCACCACGCGGCACTCGACTCCATTACATTTCCTTCCCTGAGAAATTTGTGCTCTTTTCTGGCTAATAAAAACACAGGGAAGGCATTACAACTTCCTCCTGTGACGTTCCAGCCCTATTTCACCCCCCTGCAGTGAGTGGCTGGCGAGATCAAGTGACCCCCGAGTATTTAAATCTGCCCCGCCCGCGGCTCGCCACAGACACACGCTAAGAGAGATCAGGGAAAGTGCTGCTGATGCTTCTGCTGCTATAGGGACAGTGTTAGCCTCTTCAAGAACCACAACGGCCCTTCTTAGGGCCACAGCTCACCTAGTGCATTACTGTTGTGGCTGCTGTGAGCAGTTTTGCACAAATTTTTTTTTTATGTATATCGGGCGTGCAGGCTGTAGCATTCTCAGGCTGCAGTCTGTACTTGAGTATAGGGGCAGTATTGATCAGGCAGGGACAGTGGTAGTGTAGAATCCTGTCTACAAGTACCCCAACAGTTCTTCTTAGGGCAACCTGCGACCATGTGCATTTAACTCTGTGGTTGCTGGGAGTTGTAGTACCTGTATTGGCTGCTGTGAGCACTTTTGCACACATTTTTTTTTCATGTATATCGGGCGTACAGGCTGTAGCGTTCTCAGGCTGCAGTCTGTACTTCAGTATAGGGGCAGTATTGGTCAGGCAGGGACAGTGGTAGTGTAGAATCCTGTCTACAAGAACCCCAACAGTTCTTCTTAGGGCATCCTGCGACCGTATGCATTTAACTCCATGGTTGCTGGCAGTTGTAGTACCTCTGTATTGCACAGCCTAGCCTGCATGCAGCCTTTATTTAAACATTTTTCTGTCCGCACTTTGCGTCACCTCAGTTCACTCTGCCTCTAAGTGTACGCCAAGAAACCACACATTTTCTACAACACTCTGTTATACGTGTGCTGTCTCAGAAGTTCACAGTCTGCTCGACGCCCATAGATTGAAAGTGCAATACACACTGCCTAGCCTCAGCCTGCATTGCAGAGTAAAATAAGGAGATTTTAAAAAAAAATCTTTTTTTCGGCTAACGCTTACCCAGTGCATTTGCCTGCGTGGCCTGTGGGACTTCACGCCCATCCAAACTGCATAGTTCACAGCCTAGCCTGCATGCAGCCTTCCTTATAATTTATCTCTGGCTTCATTCAGCGTTGTATTACCGCTGGCAGCCACCAACTGCACGACAATAATTCACAAACATTTTTAAACCGCTCTGTCTCTGCTCGATTCTTTATCCAGCATGTTGAGGAGTAGGGGTAGGGGCAGAGGACGTGGAGTCCCAAGTGAGGGTGTGGGCATAGGACGGGTTCCTGGTCTAGGTGAATCGCAGCCGACTGCTGCGGGATTAGGAGAGAGGCAAGTTTCTGGGGTCCTCAGATTCATCTCACAATTAATGGGTTCACGCGGTAGACCTTTATTAGAAACTGAGCAGTGTGAGCAGGTCCTGTCGTGGATGGCAGAAAGTGCATCCAGCAATCTATCGACCACCCAGTCTTCGACGCCGTCCACTGCTGCAACTCTGAATCCTCTGGCTGCTGCTCCTCCTTCCTCCCAGCCTCCTCACTCCATGAAAATGACACATTCTGAGGAGCAGGCAGACCCCCAGGAACTGTTCTCGGGCCACTGCCCAGATTGGCAGCAATGGTTCCTCTCCCACCGGAGGAGTTTGTCGTGACTAGAGATGAGCGAGCACCAAAATGCTCGGGTGCTCGTTACTCGGGACGAAATTTTCGCAATGCTCGAGGGTTCGTTTCGAGTAACGAACCCCATTGAAGTCAATGGGCAACCCGAGCATTTTTGTATTTCGCCGATGCTCGCTAAGGTTTTCATGTGTGAAAATCTGGGCAATTCAAGAAAGTGATGGGAACGACACAGCAACGGATAGGGCAGGCGAGGGGCTACATGTTGGGCTGCATCTCAAGTTCACAGGTCCCACTATTAAGCCACAATACCGGCAAGAGTGGGCCCCCCCCCCCAACAACTTTTACTTCTGAAAAGCCCTCATTAGCAATGGATACCTTAGCTAAGCACCACACTACCTCCAACAAAGCACAATCACTGCCTGCATGACACTCCGCTGCCACTTCTCCTGGGTTACATGCTGCCCAACCCCCCCTGCACGACCCTGTGTCCACAGCGCACACCAAATTGTCCCTGCGCAGCCTTCAGCTGCCCTCATGCCACGCCACAGTCATGTCTATTTATAAGTGCGTCTGCCACAGGAAAAGCAGGCACACACTGCAGAGGGTTGGTACGGCTAGGCAGCGACCCTCTTTAAAAGGGGCAGGTTGATAGCCCACAATGCTGTACAGAAGCAATGAGAAATATAATCCTGTGCCACCGCCATCAGGAGCTGCACACGTGGGCATAGCAATGGGGAACCTATGTGCCACACACTATTCATTCTGTCAAGGTGTCTGCATGCCCCAGTCAGACCGCGGTTTTTAATTCATAGACACAGGCAGGTACAACTCCCTATTGTGAAGTCCCTGTGGACCCACAGCATGGGTGGCTCCCTGGAACCCACCGGCGGTACATAAAAATATCCCATTGCATTGCCCAACACAGCTGAGGTAGTAATGTTGTGCTTAATGCAGGTGGGCTTCGGCCCACACTGCATGCCCCAGTCTGACTGGGGTTCTTTAGATGTGGAAACAGATGCATTTATAATTCTCTGTGGACCCACAGCATGGGTGGGTGCCAGGAAGCCACCGGCGGTACATAAATATATCCCATTGCATTGCCCAACACAGCTGAGGTAGTAATGTCGTGCTTAATGCAGGTGGGCTTCGGCCCACACTGCATGCCCCAGTCAGACTGGGGTTCTTTACAAGTGGACACATGTAGGTTAAACTCCGTGTGCACCTACAGCATGGGTGGCTCCCTGGAACCCACCGGCGGTACATAAAAATATCCCATTGCATTGCCCAACACAGCTGAGGTAGTAATGTTGTGCTTAATGCAGGTGGGCTTTGGCCCACACTGCATGCCCCAGTCTGACTGGGGTTCTTTACAAGTGGAAACAGATGCATTTATAATTCTCTGTGGACCCACAGCATGGGTGGGTGCCAGGAAGCCACCGGCGGTACATAAATATATCCCATTGCATTGCCCAACACAGCTGAGGTAGTAATGTCGTGCTTAATTCAGGTGGGCTTCGGCCCACACTGCATGCCCCAGTCAGACTGGGGTTCTTTACAAGTGGACACATGTAGGTTAAACTCCGTGTGCACCTACAGCATGGGTGGTTCCCTGGAACCCATCGGCGGTACATAAAAATATCCCATTGCATTGCCCAACACAGCTGAGGTAGTAATGTTGTGCTTAATGCAGGTGGGCTTCGGCCCACACTGCATGCCCCAGTCAGACTGGGGTTCTTTAGAAGTGGAAACAGATGCATTTATAATTCCCTGTGGACCCACAGCATGGGTGGCTCCCTGGAACCCACCGGCGGTACATAAAAATATCCCATTGCATTGCCCAACACAGCGGATGTAACGTCAGCTGTAATGCAGGTGGGCTAAAAATTCATTTGATTACACTGTAGGCGAGGGCCCACAAAAATTGCTGTATCAACAGTACTAATGTACATCCAAAAAATTGGCCATGGCCAACCAAGAGGGCAGGTGAAACCCATTAATCGCTTTGGTTAATGTGGCTTAAGTGGTAACTAGGCCAGGAGGCAGCCCAGTTTAGCGAAAAATTGGTTCAAGTTAAAGTTTCAACACTTTTAAGAGCATTGAAACGTATAAAAATTGTTTAGAAAAATTATATGAGTGAGCCTTGTGGCCCTAAGAAAAATTGCCCGTTCGGCGTGATTACGTGAGGTTTCAGGAGGAGGAGCAGGAGGAGGAGGAGGAGGAGGAATATTATACACAGATTGATGAAGCAGAAATGTCCCCGTTTTGGATGGTGAGAGAGAACGATGCTTCCATCCGCGGGTGCAGCCTACGTATTGCTTAGGTATCGCTGCTGTCCGCTGGTGGAGAAGAGAAGTCTGGGGAAATCCAGGCTTTGTTCATCTTGATGAGTGTAAGCCTGTCGGCACTGTCGGTTGACAGGTGGGTACGCTTATCCGTGATGATTCCCCCAGCCACACTAAACACACTCTCTGACAAGACGCTAGCCGCAGGACAAGCAAGCACCTCCGGGCGTCACGGAGGACGGTCGTGCGATCGGCTACGTACTCCCTCACCATCCTTTTACAGTGCTCCCGCCGACTCAGCCTTGACTGGGGAGCGGTGACACAGTCTTGCTGGGGAGCCATAAAGCTGGCAAAGGCCTTGGAGAATGTTCCCCTGCCTGCGCTGTACATGCTGCCTGATCTCTGCGCCTCCCCTGCTACCTGGCCCTCGTAACTGCGCCTTCTGCCACTAGCGCTGTCGGATGGGAAGTTTACCATCAGTTTGTCCACCAGCGCCCTGTGGTATAGCATCATTCTCGAACCCCTTTCCTCTTCGGGAATGAGAGTGCAAAGGCTCTCCTTATACCGTGGATCGAGCAGTGTGTACACCCAGTAATCCGTAGTGGCCAGAATGCGTGTAACGCGAGGGTCACGAGAAAGGCATCCTAACATGAAGTCAGCCATGTGTGCCAGGGTACCTGTACGCAACACATGGCTGTCTTCACTAGGAAGATCACTTTCAGGATCCTCCTCCTCCTCCTCCTCAGGCCATACACGCTGAAAGGATGACAGGCAAGCAGCATGGGTACCGTCAGCAGTGGGCCAAGCTGTCTCTTCCCCCTCCTCCTCATCCTCCTCATGCTCCTCCTCCTCCTCCTGAACTCGCTGAGATATAGACAGGAGGGTGCTCTGACTATCCAGCGACATACTGTCTTCCCCCGGCTCTGTTTCCGAGCGCAAAGCGTCTGCCTTTATGCTTTGCAGGGAACTTCTCAAGATGCATAGCAGAAGAATGGTGACGCTAATGATTGCAGCATCGCCGCTCACCACCTGGGTAGACTCCTCAAATTTTCCAAGGACCTGGCAGATGGCTGCCAACCAGGCCCACTCTTCTGTAAATAATTGAGGAGGCTGACTCCCACTGCGCCGCACAAGTTGGAGTTGGTATTTCACTATAGCTCTACGCTGCTCATAGAGTCTGGCCAACATGTGGAGCGTAGAGTTCCACTGTGTGGGCACGTCGCACAGCAGTCGGTGCACTGGCAGATTAAACCGATGTTGCAGGGTCCGCAGGGTAGCAGCGTGCGTGTGTGATTTGCGGAAATGTGCGCAGATCCGGCGCACCTTTTCGAGCAGGTATGACAAGTGGGGGTAGCTTTTCAGAAAGCGCTGAACCACCAAATTAAACACATGGGCCAGGCATGGCACGTGCGTGAGGCTGCCGAGCTGCAGAGCCGCCACCAGCTTACGGCCGTTGTCACACACGACCATGCCCGGTTGGAGTGTCAGCGGCGCAAGCCAGCGGTCGGTCTGCTCTGTCAGACCCTGCAGCAGTTCGTGGGCCGTGTGCCTCTTCTCTCCTAAGCTGAGTAGTTTCAGCACGGCCTGCTTATGCTTGCCCACCGCTGTGCTGCCACGCCGCGTGACACCGACTGCTGGCGACGTGCTGCTGCTGACACATCTTGATTGCGAGACAGAGGTTTGCGTAGGAGGAGGAGGAGGAGGGTGGTTTAGTAGAGGAAGCATACACCCCAGCAGATACCACCACCGAGCTGGGGCACGCAATTCTGGGGGTGGGTAGGACGTGAGCGGTCCCAGGCTCTGACTCTGTCCCAGCCTCCACTAAATTCACCCAATGTGCCGTCAGGGAGATATAGTGGCCCTGCCCGCCTGTGCTTGTCCACGTGTCTGTTGTTAAGTGGACCTTGGCAGTAACCGCGTTGGTGAGGGCGCGTACAATGTTGCGGGAGACGTGGTCGTGCAGGCCTGGGACGGCACATCGGGAAAAGTAGTGGCGACTGGGAACCGAGTAGCGCGGGGCCGCCGCCGCCATCATGCTTTTGAAAGCCTCCGTTTCCACAAGCCTATACGGCAGCATCTCTAGGCTGATCAATTTGGCAATGTGCACGTTTAACGCTTGAGCGTGCGGGTGCGTGGCGTCGTACTTGCGCTTGCGCTCAAACTGTGGCGCTAGCGACGTCTGGACGCTACGCTGAGAGACATTGCTGGATGGGGCCGAGGACAGCGGAGGTGAGGGTGTGGGTGCAGGCCAGAAGACGGTAGTGCCTGTGTCCTCAGAGGGGGGTTGGATCTCAGTGGCAGGTTGGGGCACAGGGGGAGAGGCAGTGGTGCAAACCGGAGGCGGTGAACGGGCATCGTCCCACCTTGTGGGGTGCTTGGCCATCATATGCCTGCGCATGCTGTTGGTGGTGCCTCCCCAGCTGATCTTGGCGCGACAAAGGTTGCACACCACTGTTCGTCGGTCGTCAGGCGTCTCTGTGAAAAACTGCCACACCGTAGAGCACCTTGACCTGTGCAGGGTGGCATGGCGCGAGGGGGCGCTTTGGGAAACAGTTGGTGGATTATTCGGTCTGGCCCTGCCTCTACCCCTGGCCACCGCACTGGCTCGGCCTGTGCCCACACCCTGACTTGGGCCTCCGCGTCCACGTCCTATAGGCCTACCCCTACCCCTCAGCATGGTGTATTACCAGTGATTTGATTTCCCAGGCAGGAAATAAATTGGCGCAAGCCTGCTGTTAAACATAGCTGGTTGCGTATGATTTGTTTACTATCTCCACCCACCACACACGTACACAGAACGCTGAGGACTGACAGAGGCAGGGCACATAGAATTTTTCCCTTTTTTTAAAAAGAAAAGGCCCACTGACTATATTCAATCAGATAAGATATGTGTTGCACAGAAATGCAGTTATATGAAGTGCAGCACAGCGGTTACTTTTCCCAGGCAGCAAATAAATTGGCGCAAGCCTGCAGGACAAATTGAATGTTTCCCTTTTTGGGAAACGGAGGGCCCACTGACTATATTCAATCAGATAAGATATGTGTTGCACAGAAATGCAGTTATATGAAGTGCAGCACAGTGGTTACTTTTCCCAGGCAGCAAATAAATTGGCGCAAGCCTGCAGGACAAATTGAATGTTTCCCTTTTTGGGAAACGGAGGGCCCACTGACTATATTCAATCAGATAAGATATGTGTTGCACAGAAATGCAGTTATATGAAGTGCAGCACAGCGGTTACTTTTCCCAGGCAGCAAATAAATTGGCGCAAGCCTGCAGGACAAATAGAATGTTTCCCTTTTTGGGAAACGGAGGGCCCACTGACTATATTCAACCAGATAAGATATGTGTTGCACAGAAATGCAGTTATATGAAGTGCAGCACAGCGGTTACTTTTCCCAGGCAGCAAATAAATTGGCGCAAGCCTGCAGGACAAATAGAATGTTTCCCTTTTTGGGAAACAGAGGGCCCACTGACTATATTCAACCAGATAAGATATGTGTTGCACAGAAATGCAGTTATATGAAGTGCAGCACAGCGGTTACTTTTCCCAGGCAGCAAATAAATTGGCGCAAGCCTGCAGGACAAATTGAATGTTTCCCTTTTTGGGAAACGGAGGGCCCACTGACTATATTCAATCAGATAAGATATGTCTTCTGGCCCTGCCTACAGAATTCTCTCCCTGTAGTATTACTGCAAGGCGCAATGCTCTGCAGACAGCCGATTTTGAAAAGAAAAAAAAATGCAACACTGCTAACAGCAGCCTGCACAGTACTGCACACGGATAGATGTGGCCCTAAGAAGGACCGTTGGGGTTCTTGAAGCCTACACTCACTCCTAACACTCTCCCTGCCTAACCACCACTTCTGTCCCTGTACTATTAATGCAAGGCGCAATGCTCTGCAGACTGCCGATTTTGAAAAAAAAAAAATTGTGCAACACTGCTAACAGCACCCTCCACAGTACTGCACACGGATAGATGTGGCCCTGAGAAGGACCGTTCGGGTTCTTGAAGCCTACACTAACTCCTAACACTCTCCCTACAGCAGCTCCAACACGATACCACTGTCCCTCAGCTAACTCACAAGACATCTGAGGCGAGCCGCGGGAGGGGCCGACTTTTATACTTGGGTGACATCTGATCGCCCCAGCCACTCACAGCAGGGGGGTGGTATAGGGCTTGAACGTCACAGGGGGAAGTTGTAATGCCTTCCCTGTCTTTCAATTGGCCAGAAAAGCGCGCTAACGTCTCAGAGAGGAAACTGAAAGTAACCGGAACACCGCGTGGTGCTCGTTAAGAGTAACGAGCATCCCGAACACCCTAATATTCGCACGAATATCAAGCTCGGACGAGTACGTTCACTCATCTCTAGTCGTGACCAATGCCCAACCTTTGGAAAGTTCCCGGGGTCCGGGGGATGAGGCTGGGGACTTCCGGCAACTGTCTCAAAAGTTTTCAGAGCGTGAGGAGGATGATGACGATGAGACACAGTTGTCTATCAGTGAGGTAGTAGTGAGGGCAGTAAGTCCGAGGGAGGAGCGCACAGAGGATTCGGAGGAAGGGCCGCTGGACGATGAGGTGACTGACCCCACCTGGTGTGATAAGCCAGCTGAGGACAGGTCTTCAGAGGGGGAGGCAATTGCAGCCGCAGGACAGGTTGGAAGAGGCAGTGGGGTGGCCAGGGGTAGAGGCAGGGCAAGAGCGAATAATCCACCAGCTGTTTCCCAAAGCATCCCCTCGCGCCAAGCCACCGTACAGAGGCCAAGGTGCTCAAAGGTGTGGCAGTTTTTCACTGAGACGGCGGACGACCGACAAGCAGAGGTGTGCAATCTTCCGGGGAGCCACCACCACCAGCCTCACCACCACCAGCATGCGCAGGCATATGATGGCCAAGCACCCCACAAGGTGGGACAAAGGCCGTTCACCGCCTCCAGCTTGCGCCACTGCCTCTCCCCCTGGGCCCCAACCTGCCACTGAGATCCAACCCCCCTCTCAGGACACAGGCACGACCCTCTCCTGGCCTGGACCCACACCCTCACCTCCGCTGTCCTCGGCCCCATCCAGCAATGTCTCTCAACGCAGCATCCAGCTGTTGCTAAGAGAATCGTTGGAGCGAAAGCGCAAATACGCCGCCACGCACCCGCACGCTCAAGCTTTAAATGTCCACATAGCCAAATTGATCAGCCTGGAGATGTTCCCCTACAGGCTGGTGGAAACTGAGGCGTTCAAAAACATGATGGCGGCGGCAGCCCCGCGCTACTCTGTCCCCAGTCGCCACTATTTTTCACGGTGTGCCGTCCCAGCCCTGCACGACCACGTCTCACGCAACATCGTACGCGACCTCACCAACTTGGTTTCTTCCAAGGTCCACTTAACAACGGACAGGTGGACAAGCACAGGCGGGCAGGGCCACTATATCTCCCTGACGGCACATTGGGTGAATTTAGTGGAGGCTGGGACCGAGTCAGAGCCTGGGACCGCTCATGTACTACCCTACCCCAGAATTGCGGGCCCCAGATCGGTGCTGGTATCTGCGGTGGTGTATGCCACCTCCACTAAACTTTCCTCCTCCTCCTCCTCCTCCTCCTCCAACGCAACCTCTACCTCGCAATCAAGACTTGTCACGAGCAGCACTTCGCCAGCAGTCGGTGTCGCGTGGTGCGGCAGCACAGCGGTAGGCAAGCGTCAGCAGGCCATGCTGAAACCACTCAGCTTAGGAGAGAAGAGGCACACGGCCCACGAACTGTTGCACGGTCTGACAGAGCAGACCGAACGCTGGCTTTCGCCACTGAGCCTCCAACCGGGCATGGTCGTGTGTGACAACGGCCGTAACCTGGTGGCGGCTCTGCAGCTTGGCAGCCTCACGCATGTGCCATGCCTGGCCCACGTCTTTAATTTGGTGGTTCAACGGTTTCTGAAATGCTACCCACACTTTTCAGACCTCCTCGGCAAGGTGCTCCGGGTCAGCGCACATTTCCGCAAGTCAAACATGGACGCTGCCACCCTGCAACATCGGTTTAATCTGCCAGTGCACCGACTGCTTTGCGACGTGCCCACACGGTGGAACTCTACGGTTCACATGTTGTCCCGGCTGTATGAGAAGCGTAGAGCTATAGTGGAATATCAACTCCAACATGGCCAGCAAACTGGGAGTCAGCCTCCTCAATTCTTTACAGAGGAGTGGGCCTGGATGGCAGATATCTGCCAGGTCCTTGGAAACTTTGAGGAGTCCACCCTGATGGTGAGTGGCGATGCTGCAATCATTAGCATCACCATTCCCCTGCTATGCCTGTTGAGAAGTTCCCTGCAAAGCATAAAGGCTGATGCTTTGCGGGCGGAAACAGAGGCGGGATAGACAGTATGTCGCTGGATAGTCAGAACACCCTCATCTCTATATCTCAGCGCGTTAAGGAGGAGGAGGGGGAGGAGCCTGAGGAGGAAGAGACAGCTGGGCCCACTGCAGAGGGTGCCCATGCTGCTTGCCTCTCATCCATTCAGCGTGTATGGCCTGAGGAGGAGGAGGAGGAGGACACTCAAAGTGATCTTCCTAGTGAGGACAGCCATATGTTGTGTCCAGGTACCCTGGCAAACATGGCTGACTTTATGTTAGCATGCCTTTCTCGTGACCCTCGTGTTAGACGCATTCTGGCCACTACGGATTACTGGGTGTACACACTGCTCGACCCACGGTATAAGGAGAACCTTTCCACTCTCATTCCCGAAGAGGAAAGGGGTTTGAGAGTGATGCAATACCACAGGGCCCTGGTGGACAAACTGATGGTAAACTTCGCATCTGACAACGCTAGTGGCAGAAGGCGCAGTTCCGAGGGCCACGTAGAAGGGGAGGCGCGGAGATCAGGCAGCATGTTCAGCGCAGGCAGGGGAACACTCTCCAAGGCCTTTGCCAGCTTTATGGCTCCCCAGCAAGACTGTCTCACACCTCCCCAGTCCAGGCTGAGTCGGAGGGAGCACTGTAAGAAGATGGTGAGGGAGTACGCAGCGTCTTGTCTGAGAGGGTGTTTAGTGCAGCTGGGGGAATCATCACGGACAAGCGTACCCGCCTGTCAACTGACAGCGCCGACAGGCTTACACTCATAAAGATGAACAAAGCCTGGATTTCCCCAGACTTCTCTTCTCCACCAGCGGACAGCAGCGCTACCTAAAGAACTTTGTCAATCTGTGTATGATGTTCATCCTCCTCCTGAAACCTCTCGTAATCACCGCGAATGGGTAATTTTTCTGTGTGCCAAAAGGCTCATATAACTTTTCTATATAATATTTATCTGTTTCAATTCTCATTAAAGCATTGAAACTTCCACTTGAACCAATTGTTTTTTAGACTGGGCTGCCTCCAGGCCTAGTTAAAAATTAAGCCACAGTACGCTAAGCGATTAATGGGTTTCACCTGCCCTCTGGGTTGGGCATGAGCAATTTTTCTGGGGTACATTTGTAGTGTCAGTACACCAATTTTTCGGGCCCTCGCCTACAATGTAATCCAAGTAATTTTTATGGGCTTCGCCTGCACTCATGGTACACCACTGTGTCTGGGGTTGGCCTACACTTGTGCTACAAAAATGTAACTCTGTTCTGCCTACCTATACTTCTGCCACTGTAACGCTTGAGGGGTCTGATTAGACTTCTGCAACGGAAATGTTACTTCGGTCTGCCGATACTTGTGCTCCTGAAATTTTACCTTGGTTGGTGTATACTGTTACTACTGTAATTCAACTAATACTAGGCTCTGCCCATAATGCTTCAACAGAAATGTTACTGGGGCATGTCTATACTGCTATCACAGAAATGTTACAAATACTATGCTCTCCCTACACTGCTGCCAGGGAAATGTTTATCTGCTGCTTTGCCCATACTGCTTCTACGTAAATGTTACTGGGGTCTGTCTATACTGCTACTACTGAAATGTTACAAATGCTGTGCTCTCCCTACACTGCTGCCAGGGAAATGTGAATCTGCTGTTTTCCCCGTTACTGTCTCTACGTTAATGTTACTGGGGTCTGTCTGCACTGCTGCCAATGAAATGTTACTGGGGTCTGTCTGCACTGCAGCCAATGAAATGTTACTGGGGTCTGTCTGCACTGCTGCCAATGAAATGTCACTGGGGTCTGTCTGCACTTCTGGAACTGAAGTTTTACTGGGGTCTGTCTATACTGTTGCTACTGAAATGTTACTGGGGTCTGTCTTCACTGCTGCCAATGAAATGTTACTAGGTTTGTCCGCACTGCTGGAACTGAAATGTTACAGGGGCCTGTCTATACTGTTGCTACTGAAATATTACTGGGGCCTGTCCCTAATGCTGCCAATGAAATGTTACTGGGGTCTGTCTGCACTGCTGCCAATGAAATGTCACTGGGGTCTGTCTGCACTGCTGCCAATGAAATGTTACTAGGTTTGTCTGCACTGCTGGAACTGAAATGTTACAGGGGCCTGTCTATACTGTTGCTACTGAAATATTACTGGGGCCTGTCCCTAATGCTGCCAATGAAATGTTACTGGGGTCTGTCTGCACTGCTGCCAATGAAATGTCACTGGGGTCTGTCTGCACTGCTGCCAATGAAATGTTACTGGGGTCTGTCTGCACTGCTGCCAATGAAATGTGACTGGGGTCTGTCTGCACTTCTGGAACTAAAATGCTACTGGGGTCTGACTATACTGTTGCTACTGAAATGTTACTGGGGCCTGTCCGCTGAAATGTTACTAATTCTGGGCTCTGCCTATACCGCTGCTAATGCTATGTCACTGGGGTGTGGAAACGGAGGCTTCCCAAAGACATGATGGCAGCGAGGCCATTTCCCACCAACGCGGTTACTGTTAAGGTGCATATAACCACAGACACGTGGAGAGGACACGTACTGCCTCAAAAACATCCCCCTCCTCCTCCTCCAACAATGAAAACATTCTTGGCAAATGCCTTTACATTGGTCCGTCTGGTGGCAGTCCAAGAATTTCACCTTTAACGACACAATAAGAGAGCCCCCCCACCATCCTCCCGCCACGGCCTACTTAATCCTGGCCACATTCCGAAAACCAACTAAATAAAACCGCGCTACTAGGTCCGCAGTCGTGACCACTTTCCCACCAACGCGGTTACTGTTAAGGTACATATTACCAGTCTCACTGGGGCATGCAGTGTGGGCCGAAGCCCACCTGTATTGTATCTGACGTTAGCTCTGCTGCACAGGGCACTGCAATGGGATTTGTTTATATACCGCCGGTGGGTTCCAGGGAGCCACCCATGCTTTGGGTCCACACAGACTTCACATTAGGGATTTGTACCTGCCTGTGTCTATGTAGTAAAAACCCCGGTCAGACTGGGGCATGCAGTGTGGGCCGAAGCCCACCTGCATTTAATCTGACGTTACCTCAGCTGTGCTGGGCAATGCAATGGGATTTATTTATGTAACGCCGGTGGCTTCCTGGGACCCAGCCATGCTGTCGGTCCACACAGAGTTGTACCTGCCTGTGTCTACTTATAAAGAACCCCAGTCTGACTGGGGCATGCAGTGTGGGCCGAAGCCCACCTGTATTGTATCTGATGTTAGCTCTGCTGAGCAGGGCACTGCAATGGGATTTATTTATGTACCGCCGGTGGGTTCCAGGGAGCCACCCATGGTTTGGGTCCACACGGACTTCACATTAGGGATTTATATCTGCCTGTGTCTATGTATTAAAAACCCCGGTCAGACTGGGGCATGCAGTGTGGGCCGAAGCCCACCTGCATTTAATCTGACGTTACTTCAGCTGTGCTGGGCAATGCAGTGGGATTTATTTATGTAACGCCGGTGGCTTCCTGGGACCCAGCCATGCTGTCGGTCCACACGGAGTTGTACCTGCCTGTGTCTACTTATAAAGAAGCCCATTCTGACTGGGGCATGCAGTGTGGGCCGAAGCCCACCTGTATTTAGTATGACATTAGCTCTACTATCCGGGGCACTGCATTGGGACAAACTACAGGAGCAATACAGCGCTAATGAGACGTGCACAGCTACGCTAGCATTGGAGTCCGCTGTAGGCACGCGATTGCTGAGGGTTTGTGCAGAGGCCTATGTCCTGGGTGCAGTGAAAGTCCGCTTCCTGCCTAGGATTGCTGAATCTGTGGGCCGAGGCCTATGCCGTGGGCGCGGTGCAAGTCTGCCATGTTTGGCGGCTCAGATCAATTTTTGTTCATGTCTTGGGTTTCCTAAGACCCCCCTATGCTGTTGGTGCAAACTTAGCTCCCATCGCGGTGTTTGACCTGTCTGGCACAAAAGGCACTGACTGACTTGCGTATGGGGGCAGAGCGCAGATGGCTTTCCCCTTGCAGTGTGGATTGAGCTATGCGACATCTTGACAGAATGAATACTGTGTGGCACATGGATTCCCCATTGCTATGCCCACATTTGCAGCTCCTGACGGAGGTGGCACAGGATTGGATTTCTCATTGCTTCTGTACAGCATTGTGGGTTATCGCCCTGCCCCTTTTAAAGAGGGTCGCTGCCTGGCCCTGCCAACCCTCTGCAGTGTGTGCCTCCGGTTCCTCCTCATGGCAGACGCACTTATAAATAGACATGAGGGTGGTGTGGCTATGAGGCCAGCGTGTGGCATGAGGGCAGCTGTAGGCAGCGCAGGGACACTTTGGTGTGCGCTGTGGACACTGGGTCGTGTGGGGGGGTTGGGCAGCATGTAACCCAGGAGAAGAGGCAGGGCTGTGTCCCGCAGGCAGTGCTTGTGCTTAGTTGGAGGTAGTGTGGTGCTTAGCTAAGGTGTGGCTTACTAATGAGGGTTTGTCCGAAGTAAAAATTGGTAGGGGGGGGGCACTCTTGCCGCTATTGTGGCTTAATAGTGGGACCTGGGAACCTGAAATGCAGCCCAGCATGTTGCCCCTCGCCTGCCCTATCCGTTTCTGTGTCGTTTCCATCACTTTCTTGGGTTTTGCAGATTTTCACCAATGAAAACCTTAGAGAGCATCGGCGATATACAAAAATGCTCGGGTCGCCCATTGACTTCAATGGGGTTCGTTACTCGAAACGAACCCTCGAGCATCGCAGAAAGTTCGACTCGAGCAACGAACACCCGAGCATTTTGGTGCTCGCTCATCTCTAGACAGTACTCATAAATCTGCCTCGATATGTCTTATCAGGACCAACCATGAGATTGCACGATTTGTTTTTTCCCAAATGCCGAGGTGACGTACAGTGATGTTTATTTGCATGAATTTTGCACAATATGATAGCACTTCTGTTTGTTAGAAAACAACTCATCCTCACTAAGTAACTTTTGTCTTTCAGACTGTGTGGCGCTTATATTCTCTATGTGACTTGCTTGCTTCCGAAAATGATATCATCACTTGATTAAATTGCAAATAAAATGTGGTGTAACAAAGTCTACTGGATGGTAGAGGGAGCTCTCCCGGACAATCACAGTAGGAGACGTAATGCATGTGAGAGAGGAAAAAGCCCAGGCTGTAACATTTTTGCTGGTTTTCAGGCATCGGTGAAACTTTAGAATACACATATCAAATACAGAGCCTGAAGGCCAAAGGTGGCCCACCACCTCATTATATATGTGGCCTACCAGCCGTGAATTAAACCTTAATCAGGGGTTATCCAGGTAGTGCCTGCCAAGATACACAGGAATCAGAGTGGAACACTGCTCTGACCCCTGTATAGAATTGCAAGTGCAGCTCTCATTGATTTTAATAAGAACTGCACTTGCAATTACAAGCACCAACCACTACATAAGGGTTAGAGCAGTGCTTCCACTCTGGCCCCTGTGTATCTTGGTGGGCGCTACCTAGATAACCCATTTAAAACAATTTAGTACTACTCTGTGAAATCTGTGCAGAGGTGAGAGGTCAGCAGTCATAGACTCAGCACTGGTTGACACCACCAGGCCGGAGCTGCAGGCGGGCTGAGTGGAATGCATGTAGGGATGCTGCTCGGCCAGAGGCCAATAGAAGGGTTGCCATTGGCCTCTGGCCGGGAAACATCCTTTGGACTACTATAGGGACTACTATTACTGCTGTAGCCACTATGGTCATCACTTCTTCTACAGGGACCACCATGGGGACACTGTTACTACTGAGGCCACTATGGAGGTCACTGTTACTACTAGGACCACTATAGGGGTCACTATTACTACTGAGGCCCCTATGGGAGTCACTATTACTAATAGGACCACTATGGGTGGTCACTATTACTACAGCAGCCACTATGGGTGTCATCACTACTGGAGCCACTATGAAGTCACTATTAGGATAACTATTTGGTTGCGTGTTTGTGCAACAAAAAATTGCTTATGACCGCATTTCTGAGGACTCAGGCATGTTTTATGTGCTCTAATACACTTTAAATTTACACACGCAGAAGAGAATGCAGACAGGCTCATTTACATGTTGCATAAACATGCAATGAATATGCAGATTGCCTGCCTATTTACTGAGTATTTGTGCACGCCCATTCACTTCAATGGCATATTGTGGTGCATAATACACACAAAAAAATATATAATCATGTGAATGAACCCATTTAAAACAATAGGTTTTATTCACTGTGTATTACACATACAAAAATAGTGCATGTAGTACATTGTGCAAATACGCTCATGTAAACAAACCCTTACTATACTATTACAATTGGCCCTTTGAAGGCTATTATAAGGTCACTCTCACCCAGGCATTTTTTGCAGCATTTAGAGGGACATTTGAAACACCTGCTAAAAACACTGTACTGAGCCTGCATTGGTTTCAATGGGTCTTTATTAGAGATGAGCGAGCATACTCGCTAAGGCAAACTACTCGAGCGAGTAGTGCCTTATGCGAGTACCTGCCCGCTCATCTCTAAAGATTCGGGTGCTGGCAGGGGGGCCGGAAGCAGTGGGGGAGAGCGGGGAGGAATGGGGGAGAGATCTCTCTCTCACTCTCCCCCCCCCCCCCCTGCACCTCCCTGCTCACTCCCGCAAGTCACCGCTCTCCCCCGCCGGCATCTGAATCTTTAGAGACGAGCGGGCAGATACTGGCATAAGGCACTACTCACTCGAGTAGTTTGCCTTAGCGAGTATGCTCGCTCATCTCTAGTCTTTTTAGATGAGCGTTTTACTGCAGTGTTTGTTCTCAGTAAGAGAAACCCAGTAATCTTGTAGATATGATACCTTTTAATGGCTAACAAAAATACATGATGTTATTGCGAGCTTTCGGACCTCTCAGGATCCTTCCTCAAGCATAATGAAACAGATCTGGATGAGGCATATATTTATATAAATGTACACACATGAAGAGGCACAGACGTAGCAAGACTAATTTACACTTAAAACAATACCAGACAAATGAGCAGAGAAGTAAATACTTAAAGGGGTTGTCTCGCGAAAGCAAGTGGGGTTCAGCACTTCTGTATGGCAATCAGGAGGCTGGAATCGGCACACGTGAGGGGGCGGAGCTACGTGATGACGCGTAGAAGGGGCGGAGCCAGAACACCACTGCTGCCGGACCGAGCCAAAGGGAAAAGACCCTTCTGCGCAAGCGCGCCTAAATCGGGAGATTAGACGCTGGAATTAGACGGAGCCATGGAGACGGGGACGCCAGACCGGAGGGGGTAAGTGTATAACTTCTGTATGGCCAATATTTAATGCACGATGTATATTACAAAGTGCATTAATATGGCCATACAGAAGTGCATAACCCCACTTGCTCTCGCGAGACAACCTATTTATTTAGTCCACTGGAAAGGAATGTGACAGTTTTATGATCTCTAAATTATTGTTGGGGGGGAGGGTGGGGGGGGTCACAGGCCTGTGTGTTATCCCTCCTTCAGACCAGCAAACAAGGAAGATGGAACAATACCTCTGCAGCGCCACCTATTGGATGGCAGCATTCCTTCAAATCAATGTATAACTTTTTACCAAGTCTGTAAAACAATGATTGTGAATAGCACCTCCTCTGGGTGCTCTCCTTGGGGGGAGACAACATCATTCCCTGACCCACTCACACCCCCAGGTGTCTCCACACACCCCCTGGGTGCTCTCCTAAAGGACACCCCTCTTGACCTGCTTCAGACCTATCATATTCTCCACTGATGGAAGAACTCCATTCCGAAGGTTTTTTCATTTTAGCGCAGTGTTTCTAACACCACGTTTTTCTAACTCTGTTTGTTCTATTTTAGTGCGTTTCAACAATTTTTAATACACCACATCACCCCTTGCAATAATGGGGTGCGTTAAAAATGCTGTCGAATGTGTTTGAAAACACTGTTCAAAAACGCTGTAAAACACTGTGTTAAAAAATGTGGCGTTTTTTTTTACTAATGCCTGTGTGAGTCTGGCCGAAGGCTGATGTAGAAAGTGAGCCTAAATGTTATTAGTCAAAATATTCATTGTCAAGATCTCAAATCTTAACCCTTTCCAATCCACTGTCTGACCTCTGAAGACATTATGATTTAAGGCTGTACAGCTCCGATGTTGGTAGACATCCGTCGGGGTTCTCTTACTGTATATTGCCAGCCTCTCTGCTGTCGGAGCCTATCCAATGTGTCACCTCATGCAGTACCGGCTTTAGCCAGCAGATAGCGCCGTTGTGTAACGGCAGAAAAAGAGTAAGCCCCCTAGGAAAACCAGGCTGCAAATTGGATTGGAAAGGGTTAAGCATAACTAATACGATATGTATTTTGGACATCGGCAAACATTATTGTCTTTTTGCACTTTGCTACTGTTTGTAATGCCTGTTCTACTGCTCTTTTTTCTTTGTGAGTGCTAATATCAATTATTTTCTAATGAAATATGATGAATAGAGATGAGCGAGCGTACTCGGCCACACCCCTTTTTCGCCCGAGCGCCGCGATTTTCGAGTACTTCCGTACTCGGGCGAAAAGATTCGGGGGGCGCCGTGGGTGAGTGGGGGGTTGCAGCGGGGAGTGGGGGGGAGAGGGAGAGAGAGAGGGCTCCCCCCTGTTTCCCGCTGCTACCCCCCGCTCCGCCACGCCTCCCCCCACCCCCCAGCGCCCCCCGAATCTTTTCACCCGAGTACGGAAGTACTCGAAAATCGCAGTGCTCGATCGAGTAATTACTCTAAACGAGTAGGTTCGCTCATCTCTAATGATGAACTTTAAGATTTTTAAATTTAAATGAAACATGTATTTTTGATATCTTCTAATAACGTGCAGATGTAGCAAATGTTAATTTGACACTTAACACAATAAATGCCTAGTGTCAACAAACTTTATCTTGACCTTTTTCAAGGGGTTTTGTTGTGATAACTGTCCATTTAAAGTATGCTATCATTGTATATTTAACACATTCAGTGTCAAATTAATGTTTGCTACTTCTATATACAGAACGAAGACCAGAGATGCTTACAAGGGGGTAAGGGAACTCGGGGTTTAGAACCTCCTGGTTAAGCTGTTTGGCCACCTGACTCATACCCGGTACTCGCCTCCTCCAACTCTTTTAGACAATCTACATTAATGCCATCGGCCATCTTTAAGTGAAATGTGAACTTTATGTGTCACCAAGAACTGACAGGCACCATTACAGACAGTGAGAAGGGAGAGAACGTGAAAACTTCAGTGTCTCCAATTCACTGCTGGCTAAAGCAGCTCTATCTTGCTGTGTCCACCCCGTCTATTTTAGTACCTATCTTCATTTATTGGATGAAATCAAGCATAGAAGTTAAGGTAGTGTATGAATCAGTGTTTATATGAGTTAAGGTATGTATAGTATAGATGTGTTTCTATGTGTGTCATAGTATGTATATGTGTGTGTATAGGCATAGGCTAACTATCTGACTGGTGGAGATCTGACTCCTGGAAGAACACAGATGGCTAGAACAGGGGTTCTGCATCCTCCTATGAGACTAGCAATGAATGGAGTGGCATTGCACATGCATGGCCACCTCTCTATTCAGTAGGCATGCTGGATATAGTTGAGTGCTGGAACTCAGCTATATCCAGTGCTCCCCTTGAAATGAATGGCATGGTTACAAAGCATCCACGTTACCACTCTATTGACAGTCTTACAGAGGGACATAGGAACCCAGTCTAGCCATCTGTGGCTGTCCTGTGGCCATTACTAGAATATCTCTTTAGTATTTGACTCCTAAATAGAAGTCCATCCAGTGTTTGCAGTGCATTCATATCCAGGACTACATGCACACCACATCTGATACAATTATTACAATCATGAAAGCTTTACATGTAAGCCAATAGTCCGCAAACTCAACATTCAATCGGGTGATGCCCACTATACGAAGGGACACATGGTGAGCAGCTATTAAGTGCAACCATGGGGGCATCAGCTCTTGAAAGTGAGCATAATACAATTAGCTAGATATGCTGGTAATCTTTGATCCATTATCTATTAAACTTTGAGGGTATCTTGTATGAGAGGATATTACTTGGCCAACTGAGTCTTATCCAAGCCAGGCCAATTGAAGTGTAATGGAGAACTTTTTTCCAGGTACATGATTCTATAGTCTCAGCAGCTTGGCACTCAGTCACGAGTATTGTTAGTTTAATGACAGCCTGCTCTTTCTTGCCATCTTAAAGAAGTTTTATGAGTTACTGTTAAAAACAAGCCAATACTCACCTGTCCTGGTTTCCCGCAGCTCCAGTGCAGCACCTCCTTTTAATTACTGAATGTTTTTTCGCTTGTTGCAGCTTGTGATATCCTATCAACAGGCTAACTGCAGACCCGGCTAGGTGGTCCAAGGTGCAGCACTGCGGGGTCCCCGGACTGGTGAGTACTTGCAGGTTTGTTATTTCTGAGCTATTTTTAACAAAAGAATGAACATGGCAAAACCACTTTAAAAGTTGGACACTCAAGCAAAATGGCTGAATTCCTCACACTTTCAGTACTGGTGCCCTCTGGGTGAGGCACCCTGGTTAAGCTGTGTAAAGGGACCTCTGAGGGGAGCGGGCAATTCTTGGCAGCAGTATCAACCACCTCCTTGCAAATAGCAAAACAGATGGCATATTCTGGTGCATTGCACACCAAATACTCCTTGCACTGTTAATAGATGAACCATGACACTATACAGCAGTCTGTGAAGGTTTTTTTTCCAACTGGGGCCAAATTTTCAGCATTTACAGTATTCCCAGAAACTATATATTAGGCCCCAAGTAATATAGACATATATCATGAACCAGACATACTAGCATCTTGTTTTCGTAGAAGTGTTTCGAAGGTCAGGCAGGCAATAAAACTGGCTACATACATAGTATATTGACTGCTCAGCCTACAGCTCTGATTACTCCCCTTAATTTGAAAATGTTATTCAGTCAAATACTTATAAAGCACAAAGAGATAAGTGGCTGCCAAGTACAACTGGTATCCATTTCTCTTCTAAATGGCAAAAGGATCAAGAGAAAAATGCCTCCTGTTCCACCTTTCTACAGTGACATATGGCATCTCCCATAAACATTAGGCTAAACCCAATGTTTATGGTTAGCTTAAAGGGGTTTTCTGGGCATAAACAATCGTTGACCTAGCCTCAAGATAGTTAATCAATATTTAATTGTTGGGGAGCTGTCACTTGGGGAGATGATTGTGCAGCCAGTACAGTGGGGCATAAGGTCGTCATAGAAGATGGAAGCGGAAGTGTCCTAGCTGGCTTTACACCCATGGAAATAAGTTGGAGCTGTAGCTGGCAGAAGTATAATAGCTGCTTAAGCTTCCATAAATTTCCTTGGGAATGAAGCCAGCTAGGGCACTTCCACTCCTGTCCCTTACGATGATGTCTGGCCCACTAACACTTCCCTGACAATGGGCTGGCCGATCAGCTCATCGGTAAGTATCCTGAGTGGCGGGTTCACAGCAATTAGCTATTGATGACCTATTCTGATTATGGGTTTTGACGGAAAATCCCTTTAAACCTACATGTATCCAAAACAGTGTAAACTATATAAAAGATAAAAAGCAAAAAATATTTATTTCAAAATATCAAAGAGTGGAAAAACTAGTTGAGGTGGTTTCAGTTGAACAGCTTTTCACAAACCATAGTAAAAGAATAGACTATTGTTCTGTGTTCGTGTTCATGTATGCTCACTGGTAAGCAACTGCAGCAATTACATACAGAGTAGTATGTTGCTCACAAGATATATCTTTTGTCACTTTACCCAGTACTGAGTTTCAGTAAAACAATAATGGTATGCAAAATACTGGACTGCAGAAATAAGTCAACACTTGTGCCAGTAAATATTTTACATGGTTCTGCATAATAGTGGTGCAGGAAAAATAGAGCTCTCCTTGTTCTTTACAATGATTTTGCCTACGTAGAACTAGAAAGAACTTATAAACTAGCAGTTTTGTAAAGTACATGAAGAATACAATAGTTATGAAAAACTATCAGAGCATAGTAAAATAGTATGTAAAGCTGAAGGGAAACAATGTCCATCCAGTTCAGTATGTTTCCACCTTTCCTTGTTGATCCAGAGGAAGGCAAAAAACCCCAATGAGGTAGAAGCAAATTTAGCCCATGTGGGGGAAAAAATTCCTTCCTGGCTCCATAATAGCAGTCAGAAATCTCTAGATCCAAGACACGGATCTACAATCCGCTGGTTATTTAATGTCTATATTATGTAATATCATAGCGCTCTAGAAAGGAATCTAGTCCCCTCTTAAACTCCTCCATGAATTTTGCCCTCACTACATCCTCAGGCAGAGAGTTCCACAGTCTCACTGCTCTTACAGTACAGAACCCCTTTCTATGTTGATGATGAAACCTTCTTTTCGCTATACGTAGAACAGGGGTCCCCAACCACCGGGCCGCGGACCGGGGCCGGGCCGTTGGGTGTTTAGTGCCGGTCCGCGGCACCGCCAGGAACTTTTGCTCTAAATACAAGGCCTGCGGGCCGAATCCGGCCTGCTGCCTTGTGTTATGTGGCCCGCGGCGTGCCGACGCCGCTCACCACTGAAGCGATTACCAGCGGGGGCGCCGCAGCTCCCCGCTGGTAATCGCACTGATCCCTGCGCACACTGACGTCTGTGTGCAGCCAGGATTCTCCTCCCCGAGTCCCCTGCTCATTAGTTCCGCAGGAGAGGACTCGGGGAGGAAGCGTTCCGGGCTGCAGACTGACGTCAGGGCAAGCAGAGAGAGAGCAACAGCAGGGAAGAGGTAAGTATATGGGTTGGGGCGCTGCCTATTACTGGGGGGGGGCTGCTTACTACTGGGGGGGCTGCCTATTACTGGGGGGGCTGCCTATTACTGGGGGGGCTGCTTATTACTGGGGGGGGGTGGAGGCTACTTACTACTGGGGGGGCTGCTTATTACTGGGGGACCTGCTTATTATTGGGTGGGGACCTGCTTATTACTGGGCGGGACCTGCTTATTACTGGGGGGGTTGCTTACTGGGGGGGCTGCTTATTACTGGGGGGGGCTACTTATTACAGGGGAAGGGGCTGCTTATTACTGGGGGGGCTGCCTATTACTGGGGGGGCTGGTTATTACTGGGGGTGGGGTGGGGGCTACTTATTACAGGGGAAGGGGCTGCTTATTACTGTGGGGCGGCCTATTACTGGGGGGGTGCTGGTTATTACTGGTGGGGTGGGGGCTACTTACTACTGGGGGGGCTGCTTATTACTGGAGGGGCTGCCTATTACTGGGGGGGAACTGCTTATTACTGGGGGGGTTGCTTACTGGGGGGCTGCTTATTACTGGGGGTGGGGTGGGGGCTACTTATTACAGGGTAAGGGGCTGCTTATTACAGGGGAAGGGGCTACTTATTACTGGGGGTGGGGTGCTGCATATTACTGAGGGGGGCTGCTTATTACGGGGGGGGGACCTGCTTATTACGGGGGGAGGGACCTGCTTATTACGGGGGGGAGGGACCTGCTTATTACCGGGGGGAGGGACCTGCTTATTACGGGGGGGAGGGACCTGCTTATTACGGGGAGGGGGACCTGCTTATTACTGGGGTGGGGGCTACTTATTACTGGGGGTGGGGGCTACTTATTACTGGGGGGGCTGCCTATTACGGGGGGGGCTGGTTATTACTGGGGGTGGGGGCTACTTATTACAGGGGAAGGGGCTGCTTATTACTGGGGGGCGGCCTATTACTGGGGGGGTGCTGGTTATTACTGGTGGGGTGGGGGCTACTTACTACTGGGGGGGCTGCTTATTACTGGAGGGGCTGCCTATTACTGGGGGGGAACTGCTTATTACTGGGGGGGTTGCTTACTGGGGGGCTGCTTATTACTGGGGGTGGGGTGGGGGCTACTTATTACAGGGTAAGGGGCTGCTTATTACAGGGGAAGGGGCTACTTATTACTGGGGGTGGGGTGCTGCATATTACTGAGGGGGGCTGCTTATTACGGGGGGGGACCTGCTTATTACGGGGGGAGGGACCTGCTTATTACGGGGGGGAGGGACCTGCTTATTACCGGGGGGAGGGACCTGCTTATTACGGGGGGGAGGGACCTGCTTATTACGGGGAGGGGGACCTGCTTATTACTGGGGTGGGGGCTACTTATTACTGGGGGTGGGGGCTACTTTTACAGGGGGAGGTGCTGCTAATTACTGAGAGATGGGGGCTGTCTATTATTGAGGGGTGGGGGCTGTCTATTACTGGGGGGGGGGATAAATTATATGCTGCCCTATGTGTGTGCTGCGGGGGTGGGATAGATTATATACTGCCCTATGTGTGTACTGCCAGGGCATTCGAAATGTCATAATTAAATAAGAATGCACTAAACTCCAACCCCCTTCATAACCCCGCCCCATATAACCAAATCCCCGCCCATGTCCCGCCCAACCCTGCCGGGCCTTGTAAAAATGGTCTTGCTTGAAGCCGGTCCCCGGTGCCAAAAAGGTTGGGGACCACTGACGTAGAAGATGCCCCCTTGTTACCGTCGCAGTCCAGGGTATAAACAGATCATGGGATCCTTGTATTTTACCCTAATGTATTTATACATAGTTAACCGCCCCTTAACCGTTCTTTTTCCAGGGTAAATAATCCCAATTTTGCTAGGCTCTCTGGGTATCCCAGTCCTCCTATTCTGTTTATTAATTTAGTCACCCTTCTTTGAACCCCCTCAAGCACTGCAACATCTTTCCTGAGCACCGGTATCCAGAACTGTACACAGTATTCCATGTGAGGCCTGACTAGTGCCTTATATAGTGGGAGGATAATGTTCTCGTCCCTCTCCCCTATACCTCTTTTAATGCACCCCAAGACTTTATTTGCTTTTGCAGCAGCACAATATTCTGTGTGTCTTTCAACGCCATAGTCTTTTCATTATAGATGTTCATTCACTTGGAAATTTTCTTGCAAGCATCCACTGACATACCTCTCATGCACTTTTTTGGAGCATTTTTGTGTCTTAATTGCGTTTTATTTGCTGATTGT
Source organism: Eleutherodactylus coqui (assembly GCF_035609145.1). Lineage (NCBI taxonomy): Eukaryota > Metazoa > Chordata > Amphibia > Anura > Eleutherodactylidae > Eleutherodactylus > Eleutherodactylus coqui. The sequence continues at coordinate 123,200,170 of NC_089837.1, forward strand.
GTCTTCAAGATGCACATATATTTTTTTACTATAACCACTTAAAAGACATTACCTGCACAGGTGTCATCGCTTTTAATATCATATAGCTGGTCTAATGACAAAAAAAATGTACTAAAGTATCTTGTGTTTAAGATCCATCATTATGCTTTCTTTTCACTATGGCATTAAAGAGCATTTTTATGTTTTGTGTCCAAGAACATAATTATATCCACTACAATGAGAACTTTTTATGAGCTCTGTAAGTCTACCAGTCTAAAACGACCATCATAAAATGTGAGTGTGGCACTATGTAAAGTAAAACATAATTAACTTTCATCATTTATAACATTCTGCTAAGTTTTTAATTACTGCAGGCCTACTTGGAAATAATTATGCCACCCACTACAAAGGCAGTTAAAATATAACACATCATTGATAGTGGAGCTCTAGACAAAACTTATTTAGTTCTTGCTTCTAGGTCATAAAATGTATTAAAGTAAGATAATACTACACATAGCTCTTATTATTGAATTTTCTGCACCCACTGCATATCATTGCCTTTCAATGAAGCAGTAAAGAGAATATTACTTTTTTGTGATGATTTATAAAATATAGCTTAAAAACTAAACAAAAAGAGATTTGTACTGTGATGTAAGGAATAGAGAAGTAGTAGAGAGTTTATTAAAGGTGTACAAAGCAACACAACAACAGGAACATAGTCATAAACCATGCCTTAATCGATATAATATAAGGTACATTCACAAATCACCCGAATCTTTAGAGACAAGCGGGCAGGTACTCGCATAAGGGACAGCGCTAAGTTGCGGGAGTGAGCAGGGAGGAGCGGGGGGAAGAGAGTGAGAGAGAGATCTCTTCCCCATTCCTCCCTGCTCTTCCTCGCCGCTCGCTGCCCCCCGCCGGCACCCGAATCTATAGAGATGAGCGGGCAGGTACTCGCATAAGGCACTACTCGCTCGAGTAGTTTGCCATAGCGAGTACGCTCACGCATCTCTATAACTGATCTATTACAGTAAAGCATCAAAATATGGGCAAAACCACATGGGTGTATGCACTCACACTCACCACTACGGAATGTTTTTTTTTCCATCAGACTATTCAAACTCCGCCCCATAGCACTCAGGTTTTTACAAAAAGCAGCTGAAAAATAGCTCCTGCCCCATCTTGTCCGCATGTAGTATTAACTATGTGTGGAAAAGATAGGGAAATACCAATCTTTTTTTTGCCTGTACAATTAATGGGCGAGTATCCTTATAGTGAAAATAAAACCATTGAAATCAATGGTTTCGTTCCGTCCTGTTATGCAGCCATGATTATCACGGTCACATGACGAGACAAAATCATGCCCACGTGTAGAAGCCCTTAGTGAATTTTTCTCTTAAAGTTTGAGTATATTGATATATGGCTAATCCAAGTGCAATAGATCTGATGATGCAAGCTGCATGTGCAGTAAATCGCCCAACATTGCATACAGTAAAGGATGCAAATCTAAAAAGGAAGGAGCCAAAATGTGTCTTAGAGAACATAAAGAAAAAAGTATTATCCAAAACTGGTCACTGAAGGAGGGGTCCTGTGAGGAGAGGGTTTTACTAACATGTCATATATATTGAATTTATACTGTGAAAAATTGGAGGTCCTGAAGATACCTGTTGTTGCCTCCACAACTCAATCACTATGTGCTTGAACAAGTATATGATTTCCTCTCTGGGTCATCTAAACTAGAACTTGGGACCACTAAATCCATCTATGTTTGCCTTAATGGAGAAGCAGTGTTCTCCAAAAAAGTATACTTACTAAATTGGAAAAAGAATCTGGGCAAAACTTATTTGACCAAATAATGATCCAAGGCTATATAATGGTCCTTAAGGGCATCCTCATGCCCGAAAATAAAAATTTGGTGGTCTTCTATATTCAAATCGTTATTAGAGATGAGCGAACGTACTCGTCCGAGCTTGATGCTCGGGCGAATATTAGCGTGTTCGGGATGCTCGTTACTCTTAACGAGTACCACACGATGTTCGGGTTACTTTCAGTTTCCTCTCTGAGACGTTAGCGCGCTTTTCTGGCCAATTGAAAGACAGGGAAGGCATTACAACTTCCCCCTGTGACGTTCAAGCCCTATACCACCCCCCCTGCTGTGAGTGGCTGGGGAGATCAGATGTCACCCGAGTATAAAAGTCGGCCCCTCCCGCGGCTCGCCTCAGATGCCTTGTGAGTTAGCTGAGGGACAGTGCTGCTGGTGCCGGAGCTGCTGTAGGGAGAGTGTTAGTAGTGAGTGTAGGCTTCAAGATCCCCAACGGTCCTTCTTAGGGCCACATCTATCCGTGTGGAGGCTGCTGTTAGCAGTGTTGCCCTTTTTTTTTTTTTTCAAAATCGGCTGTGCAGAGCATTGCGCCCTGCAGTAATACTACAGGGACAGAAGTGGTGGTTAGGCAGGGAGAGTGTTAGGAGTGAGTGTAGGCTTCAAGAACCCCAACGGTCCTTCTTAGGGCCACATTTAACCGTGTGCAGTACTGTGCAGGCTGCTGTTAGCAGTGTTGCATTTTTTTTTTTTTTAAATCGGCTGTGCAGAGCATTGCGCCCTGCAGTAATACTACAGGGACAGAATTGTGTAGGCAGGGCCAGAAGACATATATTATTGATTGAGTATAGTCAGTGGGCCTTTTCTTTACCAAAAAAAGGGAAACATTCTATTTGGCCTGCCTCTGACAGTCCTCAGCGTTCTGGGTACGTGTGTGGTGGGTGCAGAACGTAAACAAAAAACATACGCAGCCAGCTACGTTTAACAGCAGGCTTGCGCCAATTTCTTTCCTGCATGGGAAAAATCACCGCTCTGCTGTAGTTAATAACTCTGCAACCCTGCAGTTCTGTGACACATTTGCAGGGCCAGAAGACATATATTATTGATTGAATATACGCAGTGGGCCTTTTCTTTAACAAAAAAAGGGAAACATTCTATTTGGCCTGCCTCTGACAGTCCTCAGCGTTCTGGGTGCGTGTGTGGTGGGTGCAGAACGTAAACAAAAAACATACGCAGCCAGCTACGTTTAACAGCAGGCTTGCGCCAATTTCTTTCCTGCCTGGGAAAAACCACCGCTCTGCTGTAGTTAATAACTCTGCAACCCTGCAGTTCTGTGACACATTTGCAGGGCCAGAAGACATATATTATTGATTGAATATACGCAGTGGGCCTTTTCTTTACCAAAAAAAAGGGAAACATTCTATTTGGCCTGCCTCTGACAGTCCTCAGCGTTCTGGGTACGTGTGTGGTGGGTGCAGAACGTAAACAAATCATACGCAGCCAGCTACGTTTAACAGGAGGCTTGCGCCAATTTCTTTCCTGCCTGGGAAAAATCACCGCTCTGCTGTAGTTAATAACTCTGCAACCCTGCAGTTCTGTGACACATTTGCAGGGCCAGAAGACATATATTATTGATTGAATATACGCAATGGGCCTTTTCTTTACCAAAAAAAAGGGAAACATTCTATTTGGCCTGCCTCTGACAGTCCTCAGCGTTCTGCGTGCGTGTGTGGTGGGTGCAGAACGTAAACAAAAAACATACGCAGCCAGCTACGTTTAACAGCAGGCTTGCGCCAATTTCTTTCCTGCCTGGGAAAAATCACCGCTCTGCTGTAGTTAATAACTCTGCAACCCTGCAGTTCTGTGACACATTTGCAGGGCCAGAAGACATATATTCTTGATTGAAAATACGCAGTGGGCCTTTTATTTTCCAAAAAAAAGGGAAACATTCTATTTGGCCTGCCTCTGACAGTCCTCAGCGTTCTGGGTACGTGTGTGGTGGGTGCAGAACGTAAACAGAAATCATACGCAGCCAGCTACGTTTAACAGCAGGCTTGCGCCAATTTCTTTCCTGCCTGGGAAATCAAATCACTGGTAATACACCATGCTGAGGGGTAGGGGTAGGCCTATAGGACGTGGACGTGGGCGAGGAGGCCCAAGTCAGGGTGTGGGCACAGGCTGAGCCAGTGCGGTGGCCAGGGGTAGAGGCAGGGCCAGACCGAATAATCCACCAACTGTTTCCCAAAGCGCCCCCTCGCGCCATGCCACCCTGTAGAGGTCAAGGTGCTCTACGGTGTGGCAGTTTTTCACAGAGACGCCTGACGACCGACGAACAGTGGTGTGCAACCTTTGTCGCGCCAAGATCAGCTGGGGAGGCACCACCAACAGCATGCGCAGGCATATGATGGCCAAGCACCCCACAAGGTGGGACGATGCCCGTTAACCGCCTCCGGTTTGCACCATTGCCTCTCCCCCTGTGCCCCAACCTGCCACTGAGATCCAACCCCCCTCTGAGGACACAGGCACTACCGTCTCCTGGCCTGCACCCACACCCTCACCTCCGCTGTCCTCGGCCCCATCCAGCAATGTCTCTCAGCGTAGCGTCCAGACGTCGCTAGCGCCACAGTTTGAGCGCAAGCGCAAGTACGACGCCACGCACCCGCACGCTCAAGCGTTAAACGTGCACATTGCAAAATTGATCAGCCTAGAGATGCTGCCGTATAGGCTTGTGGAAACGGAGGCTTTCAAAAGCATGATGGCGGCGGCGGCCCCGCTCTACTCGGTTCCCAGTCGCCACTACTTTTCCCGATGTGCCGTCCCAGGCCTGCACGACCACGTCTCCCGCAACATTGTACGCGCCCTCACCAACGCGGTTACTGCCAAGGTCCACTTAACAACAGACACGTGGACAAGCACAGGCGGGCAGGGCCACTATATCTCCCTGACAGCACATTGGGTGAATTTAGTGGAGGCTGGGACAGAGTCAGAGCCTGGGACCGCTCACGTCCTACCCACCCCCCGAATTGCGTGACCCAGCTCGGTGGTGGTATCTGCGGGGGTGTATGCTTCCTCCACTAAACCACCCTCCTCCTCCTCCTACGCAACCTCTGTCTCGCAATCAAGATGTGTCAGCAGCAGCACATCGCCAGCAGTCGGTGTCACGCGGCGTGGCAGCACAGCGGTGAGCAAGAGTCAGCAGGCCTTGCTGAAACTACTCAGCTTAGGAGATAAGAGGCACACGGCCCACGAACTGCTGCAGGGTCTGACAGAGCAGACCGACCGCTGGCTTGCGCCGCTGAGCCTCCAACCGGGCATGGTCATGTGTGACAACGGCCGTAAGCTGATGGCGGCTCTGCAGCTCGCCAGCCTCACGCACGTGCCATGCCTGGCCCATGTGTTTAATTTGGTGGTTCAGCGCTTTCTGAAAAGCTACCCCCACTTGTCATACCTGCTCGGAAAGGTGCGCCAGCTCTGCGCACATTTCCGCAAATCACACACGCACGCTGCCACCCTGCGGACCCTGCAACATCGGTTTAATCTGCCAGTGCACCGACTGCTGTGCGACGTGCCCACACAGTGGAACTCTACGCTCCACATGTTGGCCAGACTCTATGAGCAGCGTAGAGCTATAGTGGAATACCAACTCCAACTTGCGCAGCGCAGTGGGAGTCAGCCTCCTCAATTATTTACAGAAGAGTGGGCCTGGTTGGCAGCCATCTGCCAGGTCCTTGGAAAATTTGAGGAGTCTACCCAGATGGTGAGCGGCGATGCTGCAATCATTAGCGTCACCATTCCTCTGCTATGCATCTTGAGAAGTTCCCTGCAAAGCATAAAGGCAGACGCTTTGCGCTCGGAAACAGAGCCGGGGGAAGACAGTATGTCGCTGGATAGTCAGAGCACCCTCCTGTCTATATCTCAGCGCATTCAGGAGGAGGAGGAGGAGCATGAGGAGGATGAGGAGGAGGGGGAAGAGACAGCTTGGCCCACTGCTGACGGTACCCATGCTGCTTGCCTGTCATCCTTTCAGCGTGTATGGCCTGAGGAGGAGGAGGAGGAGGATCCTGAAAGTGATCTTCCTAGTGAAGACAGCCATGTGTTGCGTACAGGTACCCTGGCACACATGGCTGACTTCATGTTAGGATGCCTTTCTCGTGACCCTCGCGTTACACGCATTCTGGCCACTACGGATTACTGGGTGTACACACTGCTCGATCCACCGTATAAGGAGAGCCTTTGCACTCTCATTCACGAAGAGGAAAGGGGTTCGAGAATGATGCTATACCACAGGGCGCTGGTGGACAAACTGATGGTAAACTTCCCATCCGACAGCGCTAGTGGCAGAAGGCGCAGTTCCGAGGGCCAGGTAGCAGGGGAGGCGCAGAGATCAGGCAGCATGTACAGCACAGGCAGGGGAACATTCTCCAAGGCCTTTGCCAGCTTTATGGCTCCCCAGCAAGACTGTGTCACCGGTCCTCAGTCAAGGCTGAGTTGGCGGGAGCACTGTAAAAGGATGGTGAGGGAGTACGTAGCCGATTGCAGCACCGTCCTCGGTGACGCCTCTGCCCCCTACAACTACTGGGTGTTGAAGCTGGACACGTGGCCTGAACTCGCGCTGTATGCCCTGGAGGTGCTTGCTTGTCCTGCGGCTAGCGTCTTGTCAGAGAGTGTGTTTAGTGTGGCTGGGGGAATCATCACGGATAAGCGTACCCACCTGCCAACCGACAGTGCCGACAGGCTTACACTCATCAAGATGAACAAAGCCTGGATTTCCCCAGACTTCTCCCCTCCACCAGCGGACAGCAGTGATACCTAAGCAATACGTAGGCTGCACCCGCGGATGGAAGCATCGTTCTCTCTCACCATCCAAAACGGGGACATTTCTGCTTCATCAATCTGTGTATAATATTCCTCCTCCTCCTCCTGCTCCTCCTCCTGAAACCCGACGTAATCACGCCGAACGGGCAATTTTTCTTAGGGCCACAAGGCTCACTCATATAATTTTTCTAAACAATTTTTATACGTTTCAATGCTCTTAAAAGCGTTGAAACTTTAACTTGAACCAATTTTTCGTTCAACTGGGCTGCCTCCAGGCCTAGTTACCACTTAAGCCACATTAACCAAAGCGATTAATGGGTTTCACCTGCCATCTTGGTTGGGCATGGCCAATTTTTTCTGAGGTACATTACTACTGTTGGTACACCAATTTTTTTGGGCCCTCACCTACAGTGTAATCATAGTAATTTCTATGTTCTTCGCCTGCACTCATGGTACAGAAAGGTGTGTGGGGTTGGCCTACACTTTAGCTACATAAATGTAACTGGGGCCTTGTCTATACTGCAGCTACTGAAATGTGAAAGAGACTGTTATCTCCCTAAACTGCTGAAATGGGAATGTTACTGGGGCCTGTCTTGAGTGCTACTATTACTGAAATGGAACTAAGACTGCGCTCCCCCTATACTGCTGCTAGTGATATGTTAGTGGGGCCTGTCCCTAATGCTACCGCTGAAATGTTAATAATTCTGGGCTCTGACTATACCGCTGCTAATGGTATGTCACTGGGGTGTGGAAACAGAGGCTTCACAAAGACATGATGGCGGCGATGCCATTTCCCACCAACGCTGTTACTGTTAAGGTGCATATAACCATGGACACGTGTAGAGGACACATAGTGCCTCCAAAACATCCCCCTCCTCCTCCAACAATGAAAACATTCTTGGCAAATACCTTTGCATTGGTCCGTCTGGTGGCAGTCCATGAATTTCACCTTTAACGACACAACAAGAGAGCACCACCACCATCCCCCCGCCACGGCCCACTTAATCCTGGCCACATTCCGAAAACCAACCACATAAAACCGCGCTACCAGGTCCGCAGTCACCACCACATTACCACCAACGAGGTTACTGTTAAGGTACATATTACCAGTCTGACTGGGGCATGCAGTGTGGGCCGAAGCCCACCTGTATTGCATCTGACGTTAGCTCTGCTGAGTAGGGCACTGCAATGGGATATATTTATGTACCGCCGGTGGCTTCCTGCCACCCACCCATGCTGTGGGTCCACAGGGAATTATCAATGCATCTGTTTCCACTTCTAAAGAACCCCAGTCAGACTGGGGCATGCAGTGTGGGCCGAAACCCACCTGCATTAAGCACAACATTACTAACTCAGCTGTGTTGGGCAATGCAATGGGATATTTTTATGTACCGCCGGTGGGTTCCAGGGAGCCACCCATGCTGTGGGTCCACAGGGACTTCACAATAGGGAGTTGTACCTGCCTGTGTCTATGAATTAAAAACCGCGGTCTGACTGGGGCATGCAGACACCTTGACAGAATGAATAGTGTGTGGCACATAGGTTCCCCATTGCTATGCCCACGTGTGCAGCTCCTGATGGCGGTGGCACAGGATTATATTTCTCATTGCTTCTGTACAGCATTGTGGGCTATCGCCCCGCCCCTTTTAAAGAGGGTCGCTGCCTAGCCGTGCCAATCCTCTGCAGTGTGTGCCTGCGGTTCCTCGTCATGGCAGACGCACTTATAAATAGACATGAGGGTGGTGTGGCATGAGGGCAGCTGAAGGCTGCGCAGGGACACTTTTGTGTGCGCTGTGGACACTGGGTCGTGCGGGGGGGTTGGGCAGCATGTAACCCAGGAGAAGTGGCAGCGGAGTGTCATGCAGGCAGTGATTGTGCTTTGTTGGAGGTAGTGTGGTGCTTAGCTAAGGTATCCATTGCTAATTAGGGCTTTTCAGAAGTAAAAGTTGTTGGGAGGGGGGGGGGGCCCACTCTTGCCGGTATTGTGGCTTAATAGTGGGACCTGTGAACTTGAGATGCAGCCCAACATGTAGCCCCTCGCCTGCCCTATCCGTTGCTGTGTCGTTCCCATCACTTTCTTGAATTGCCCAGATTTTCACACATGAAAACCTCAGCGAGCATCGGCGAAATACAAAAATGCTCGGGTCGCCCATTGACTTCAATGTGGTTCGTTACTCGAAACGAACCCTCGAGCATCGCGATAATTTCGTCCCGAGTAACGAGCACCCGAGCATTTTGGTGCTCGCTCATCTCTAATCGTTATCAAAGGTAACTGGCAGCCCTGTTGTAATGGACCCTGCTTTGGCCTTACTAGCCTTAGGCATTGACAATCCACCCGACATCAGGAGACTGATTTGCCATGTTTTCCAGTCAGCAGCCCTCCTGATTGCAAGAAACTGGAGATCCACCGCCTCTCCATCTTTAGACTCCCTGACAGCTATGGTATCCAAACACTATTTACTTGAAAGCTTGTTTCACTCTAGACAAGGTCGGTCATTTGCCTTTCATTTATGGTGGGACCCATGGCTCCACAAATTTACTAGATGGGGGAAACCTTAACGATCTCAGGATCCTCTTGATGGTAGAATTGGGTATAGTTGGACAAGATTCTGGCTGGTCCTAGGACACAGAAAATACCTTCTGGGCCTCGAAGCAAGAACTGTTCTCTCATAATGAATGATACATTTGCACTCCATCCCTTTCCCTTCTGCTTTATTTTTTTTCTGATCCATTCTGAATTCCTTTCTATCTATAAGCATAGTTAATTGTAATCCTATCATGCAACAGATTGTTTGACTGCATTGCAATAGATTGGATATGTCAGCTACAGCCTTTATACAAATGGTTCTATTTTTGTACCATTGAAAAACTGAATAAAATTTTTTTAGTAGTAAAAAAAAAAAAGAAATAAGAGGTACCTAGCGGTATGTCTAGATACTGCAGTTACATAGAGTACTTGTTATGGCACCCTCTGCTGTTCTTTCAATTCCCTCTCACAATGTTACCTAATGTGAGGAATTTGGGTATGAAAAATACACTTCTGCTGAAGTGCGAAGAACAGCAAGAATCACTCCAGCCCCATGTGAACAAGAGGATCCAGGTGGTCTGATTGAACTATATGTATAGAGCTGATTGCATTTGGTGCAGGTGATTGCTGCAAAAGGAAGATCTATAAACTATTCAATTCAAGGCTTCACTTACTTCTTCTCTACACTCTATATTTTTAATTAAAGGAGATGTCCCGCGCCGAAACGGGTTTTTTTTTTTTTCAACCCCCCCCCCCGTTCGGCGCGAGACAACCCCGATGCAGGGAAGTAAAGGAAGCTTACCGGAGCGCTTACCTTAATCCCCGCGCTCCGGTGACTTCAATACTTACCGCTGAAGATGGCCGCCGGGATCCTCTGTCTTCGTGGACCGCAGCTCTTCTGTGCGGTCCACTGCCGATTCCAGCCTCCTGATTGGCTGGAATCGGCACGTGACGGGGCGGAGCTACACGGAGCCGCTCTCTGGCACGAGCGGCTCCATAGAAGACTACAGAAGACCCGGACTGCGCAAGCGCGGCTAATTTGGCCATCGGAGGCCGAAAATTAGTCGGCACCATGGAGACGAGGACGCTAGCAACGGAGCAGGTAAGTATAAAACTTTTTATAACTTCTGTATGGCTCATAATTAATGCACAATGTATATTACAAAGTGCATTATTATGGCCATACAGAAGTGTATAGACCCACTTGCTGCCTCGGGACATCTCCTTTAATGTGTTCAACAAAAGACATGAACTGTACAACTGTTTGTGTGTTATTAGTTAAGTTATACTGTGTTTTAAAGGCTAGGGCTACACAGTGACATATATCATGTGACAGAAAGGCCTTATTCACATGACTGTATATATGTGGGTAAATTAGCCGAGTTAAAAAATTGTGACCATCTGAGGCATTGGATTCCAATGTATTCATTCAGATTTTTGTGCGGCTTAAAAAAATTGCAACGGCAAAAATAGCACATCGCCATCGTTAAAAGATAGCTATCTTTTGCCAACCTATGCTGGAAGCTCCCAAAGGCCTCTATAGGAGTTGAAAAAAGATGAGGGGGAGGGAGTTTAGCTGCACTCAACACTGAAAAAAAAGGAAGACAGCTGTTTTTTTTTTAAACATTAATAGTCATTCTGGGGACTTCTGCTGATCAAGGGATTCCCACGTTGCAGCGTATTTTTTCGCTGATACGCTGCAACCACTCGTGTGAATGGGTGAGAAAACGCGGCTAAAGCTTGGGACTATTCTTCATTAATGCGATCTTTAGCCGTAATCGTCCGAGTGCCAACTCACAGACAGGTCACAATCAAGTTGCAGTCACATGCAACTCACATTAATGTCTATGATGGAAAAGTTGCATGTGACCCTACTGACAATCATTAGACTGTGACATTGTGGTGTGACACAGTGATATTCATCTTACTGTATAGCCCTAGCCTAATTCTGACTGAGGTAACAATCAGACCACAGTTTATTAGTAATTAGTGTAGCAATCCAGGTAATTTCAAAGAAATTACTTACTGTTTTTGTAATTGCACGTCTGAGTTTTGTCATCACAGAAATATGCATTACCCAGAATACCAACACAGAAGGAAGTTCCTCTTTCTTCATACTAGCTTTTAAAAGAAATGACTCTATCTTACAAAAGAAATCACATATGAATAGTGGAGGAGTGCAGTGTACAGAGGAGCCTGCAGAGGGGGTTAGACAAGTTCAGTTCCTGTCACACTCAAGGGATAGAAAGCTGTCTGCTAGCCAGAGAGGCAGTGAAGGAGCCACGTCAGGGACTTGGAGCCTGAGGTCCAGTGTGGACCAGTCTGGGACCGTCACACCAGTCTAGAAAGAAGAGGATGCCCTTTAGACATCCTTGGGTGGGGTTAGTGATAGGGACCCTGTGGGTTTGTGAACCCTGAATTATGAACTTTGTGTTGGATGTAGTGCACATACGTTTGCTGTCCTGTACAAATAAATGCTGGCAGGTGCGAGTTTTAAAGAAATCCACGTGTCTAGAGTGCTGTCTACATGTGTGGTGCCATTGTCTATCTGAAAGGTTGGCAATTCACGGGTGAGTAACATCACTTGCCACATATCGTGGAGGATGCGGGCATGGAATGTTATACAAAGCTGCAAATGGTGTGCAGAGTGGATGTCGGCTGTGGGCAGGGTTGCAGTTAAAGAGCCAGGAGGCTAAAGTTTAAAAGGACTAGGAGGCCAAATGTTCAGTTGCTGTGGGGGTGACAAAAGCTGCAGAAAACAGTTTAAAGGGCCAGGAGACCAAAAACTGCGGTTGCCTTGGAGGATAACAAAAGGTCCAGGCAGAGGACGTCTGAAAGCAAGTTGGTAGACTTATTTTTTTTTTTTTTTGCTGTTTGTTTATATTTGACTATAGTCAAGATGGCAATGGTCGGGAGAAACTGCCTAAAAGAGCCCTGCTGTGGGTGTTTGCCATATGAACTTAAAAAAGAACTCTGGTAGGAGAAAAGCGCAAGAGCATGTTCCAGCAACCGGTAGCAGCAGGAATGAAGACCCAGTGGGAGAATATTAAAAATAAGATTCAAGTAGTGAAGTGTGCCTAAGTGTGCTTGAAAGGTGATCTGAGCTTTACAGGTGAATGGTTTGTGAAGACTGGCAAAGTCTTGAGGGAAGAAATTGCCTCTGTGAAAAGGGTAAAGGCACTGAGCAACAGATGGAGGATGAGAAATCCTCTGAAGTAAAAAAGACCAAAGAGAAGGCTGAAGGAGAGGCTGCTGAAGCTGAGAAAGCCACTAGAGAGGCAGAGACAGGAAAAGAGGCCTCAGAAGTTGCAGGTGAAGAAATTCATGTAAAAGAAGTTGCAAGGAGTAGCTAAACAGAGTCAGAGGCAGACTATACACAAGGACCCGAAGAGAGGCCAGTTAACCCCTTACTGACCAAGCCTGTTTTTTGCCTTAATGACCAGGCCAAATTTTGGAAATCTAAAATGTGTCACTTTAACATAAAATAACTCTGTAAAGGTTTTGCATATCCAAGTGATTCTGACATAGTTTTTTCACCACATGTTGTATTTCATTTAGGCCCCGTTCACAGGAGCGTGTATATGTGCGTATAATTGTGTGCACATAACCATGCATCTATTTAGAACCATGGCTTCCTATGGTGTGTTAACATGTCTGTGTTTTAAAGGTGTAAAAACGCACGCACCTAGAAAACATGGGAAATGCTTGCACATACAGGTTTTGGCGGCGCAGCAATATTCCCTGCAGGGAGTAAAGAATCCCCTGCCACAGAAAGAATCCCTGACAGTTGTGGTACAGGATTGCAATGTTCTCCCATTGCGATCAATAGGGCCGCGGCTGCGGCCCCATTAAAAGCAATGGGCTACTAGCAAGTCCTGCAGTGATTTTCAGGAAAGGGCTTTAAATATAAGCTCTTCCCTGAAAATCATCAGTATCTGGTGTAAAAAAAATTAAAATAATCCCCGCCTGCTGAGAGGACTGTATCTGATTGGCTGTATCTAAGAGGGCTGTGATTGGTCACGGCGCTCAGCTAATCACAGGTGGCGCTTGGCTATTCATTGAATTCAATGAATGGCCAAGCTCTGCCTGTGATTGGCTAAGCGCTCAGCCAATCAGATACAGCCCTTTCAGCAGGCGATGATTTTAAATTGCTGCCTGCTAAAAGAACTTCATTACACTACCGGGAACAGAGCGCCAAGCCCCGATAGCGCCAGAGAGGTGAGTATTTATTTAATAAATACTTATTATTAATAATATTTAAAGCGCTTACCTGAAAATCACTGCAGGACTTGCTGTTAGCCCATTGCTTTCATGAGACCAAGAACTGTGTACTGCGGCCCCCTGTGAGATCTCCAGGCTCTCGGCTACGTTTAGTAGCCAGGAACAGAAAGATTTTAAATTAGCCTGGCAATCCGTGACTTCTGCACGTGTCCCCCATTTTGTCAACTGGCGCGTGCGCAGAAGCCGGGGGCTTTAGTACGTAGTTTCATCTCCCCTCATGGATATTATCCGTGATCAGAGATGAAACTTAAAATTTTTAAACTTCTTTTACTTTAAATGATCGCTGTTATCCATTGGATAATGATGATCATGTGTCTGGAAACTGCATACAACGGTCCCCGGTGATATCTCTCTGCTCTCTGCTACACATGGTAGCCGGGAGCAGAGGGATTTTAAATTTCCTGGGCGCAAGCCTTTCTGAGAAAGTGCCCAACGTATGACATCTGCAGCGCATGCGCAGAAGGCGATGTCAGGTTTGGGAAAGACCAGAACGTTGTGGGACATCACGAAAGATGGAGGTGAGTACTTTCAGCTCCTTTCATGGATCCAATCCATGAGGGGAGCTGAATCTTTAACTTTTATTTATTTTTTCTTCACTTTTATCTGATACCGGAGATTCCATGACCAGAAGGGGCTTCCTGCGGCACCCCATGACACCTTGAAGTTGTCGGATACCTCTGGTAACCGACAGCATGGATCTATCATGTCCACAGACCCCGAACCTAGAGTTTTAACCCAAATCTTTGGAGCCAGGGAGTCTGGGGGAACCATTCGAGGTGTCACACCTGCCTGGCAGGGGGGGCAATTAACATCCCCCTGTCACTGCCTTAACTTTATGGCCATCCAAACAAAGCAGTTCCTAAGGCCACATGGTCATCAAAGACCTGGCAGCTGTGAGGGACGGGGGAGATAAGGGTTGAGGATGTAGTTCAGCTTTCCCGGTATCCTAAATGGCAGCTGAAGGGCAACTGGTTGGTACTGCATCAATCCTTATACCACATGGACCAGTCTGTGCCCGTCACGCCAGTCTAAAAAGAGGAGCATGCGATCTAGACACCCCAGGCAGGGTTAGTGACGGTAACCCTGTGGGTTTGTGAACCCTGAATTAATGACTTTGTGTTGAATGCTGTGCACATATGTTTGCTGTCCTGTACAAATAAATGCTAGCAGGTGCCAGTTTTAAGGAAATCTAATTGTCTGGAGTGATGTATGTTGCCGATTTCCGGTCTGAGAGGTTAGTAACCCGACCTACTACAATAGACTTAATAGCACTGTATGGCATGGTATATACGTCTAACTAAATTGACAGCTGTCAGTGAATTTGGTAGAAAATATTACCTATATGCCAGTAAAATGATATTCACTAGAGAAAAACAAATTTGATGAATTGCTTCATCTGAGTTTTGGCAAACAAGGACATCCATTTAAACTCATGGCAAAAAAATGGAAACAATGAAAAGCAAATGAATACTGTATAAGTTTTTATTTATTATGTCCTAGAGGTTTAAGTCATGTAAATAGAAGGAAGTAAAGGGAGTTTCCTGTCTTTGAACTGTCAGAGATCGTCACAGTCTGGCGACTACAATCTCTTGGGCAGGGAGAGGCCCAGTATTTCGGTTTTCTTTTGATCCTTCTCTTGTTGTTGAGTAGGAGAATGAAGCAGATCTTTAAATCAGCTCTCCCCTGACAGTAACACCTGCCGATGGCACCTTATCAGCTCAAATTAACATGCCGTTAGAATCAAAAGTGGAGAAAACGCTCCCAAAATTGTTGTCTATTGATGGCCTACTTTTTGAAGAATGGAATTCAGAATAGCAGAATTGTATATTTAAGGAGGTTGTTCCACAATAGACTTTTATCATCTATATGTAACAGTTTGTTCAGTTTCCCCCCTGAGACCCCCAGCGATCCCAAGCTTCAGGGTCCTGTGTCCCCCTGTCCTCCTCATTGTGAGTTTACTGCAACCCCTCACAGTGAGGATGAGGAGGAGAATAAATGCAGTAGCAGTCATGCATGAGCAGCACAGCTCATTTCATCTTCAATAGGACTGCTTGAGATTGCCAAGCACTGGCGTATCTATAGGGGATGTGGTTGCCCCTGGGCCCAGGAGCCTTAGGGGGCCCATTGGGCTTCTCTTGTCCATATAGGGAGACCAGTACTCTGAATAAAGCATTATAGTTGGGGGCCCTGTTAAGGGTTTTGCATTGGGGCCCAGGAGCTTCAAGATATGTCTTTGCATTCGGGGGTTAAGAGAAGTTGGGGGCCCCAAAATAAACTTTTGCACCCTGGCCCATGAGCCTTTATCTATGCCCCTGTCGCCGAGTGCTTGTACTCGGCTATTTTCAGAAGCCCCCCTGAAATGAATGAGTGCAGCGAGTTCACAGTGATGAGAAGAAGTGGACACAGGACTTCTGTTCTCGGGGATAAAAAAATGACTCCCCAGATCATAAAAATATATATGAAGTCTAACTAAACTGCGTATATTCGTGAAAAAAATGTGCTCCTCGCAACAGGGTTGAACGGACAAAGTTTGCGCATGAAACTTTACCCGTTCACTAGAGCAGCTGCTCCACAAAGGTCCCCTCATCACTGAGCACTGTGATAGCACTGTCACAGTGGTCAGTGATGAGGGGACTGAAGCCGGGACAAAAGAATCCCCTGCCACAGCTGCAATGGGAGAACCACGATATTCTCCTATTGCTTTCAATAGGGCCATCGCTGCTGCCGGCAGCCCCATTAAAAGCAATGGGATCCAGGCAACCACTGCAGTGATTTTTGGGGAAGGGCTTTAAATTTAAGCCATTCCCTGAAAATTATTCATAGCTTCTGTAAAAAATAAAGAATATATATACTCACCTTTCCATGGCTTCACCGGCACTCTTCTGAAGTTCTTTCAGCAGGTGGGGATTTAAAAATTGAATTCCATGATTGGCTGAGCGCTGGGACCAATCACAGATAGCGCTCAGCTGTCATTTAATGGCTCAATCAATCAGACACAGGCCTTTCAGGAGGTGGAGATTTTTAAATCCCTGCCTACTGAAATAGCTTCAGAGCAGTGCCAGGGAGCCAAGTGGCAAGACATGGCTTAGCCCCGACAACAGCTGAGAGGTGAGTATATATATATATATATATATATATATACATATATATATATTTATTAATTTTTTTTACACAAGCTAGGGAAGATTTTTAGAGAAGGGCTTATATTTAAAGCCCTACCTCGAAAATCACTCCGGGGTTTGCCTGCATCCCATTGCTTTCAATGTGGCCACCAGCACCTGTGACAGGGGATTCTTTATTCCCCAAGGGGAGTCCCATAATTACTGAACACTGTGACAATGCTGTCACAGTGTTCAATGATGAGGGGAATCCCCACGGGGAATATTTACGTGCAGCACGGACCCTCCCGATGCACGGATGTCCTATCTTTTGCAAGTGCGCAAATTTGCACACTTTCAAAAGACGGACATGTGAACACACCATAGGAAAACAATGGTTCTAATAGATGTACTGTTTTGTGCGCACATAGGTGCGCGCAAAACACTGTTCTTATAGTGAGTTGTCAGAAGTATTGATCAGTGGTGTTCCAGGTGCTGAAACCCCACTGCTTGCTAAAATAAATGGACTGAACACTATATCTGTTTGGCGGTGTATGGACTACTTCAACTTTGTAAAAAGCGTGTACATTGCTCTGAGCAGGGACAGAAACAGGCAAAAGGCCACAGTGCTTAGCTGAGATCTTCTGGTTGTCTATTTATGGAGGCCCAGCACACGGACCCCCACAGATCACTAAATCTAATGTGTCACTGTGACATGTCAGAAGTTTTGTTTATGTTTAGTGACTCTTTAGGAATGGTGAAATAAATAGTCCTTATCACATGTCTTTAATGATTTGCATAGAATCTCTTGATCTACAGAATGTCCTCCATAACAGAAATAGCATGAACTTTTCCTGTGTCACTGCCTGGCTGGTTTCCAGCCCAGGAAATGGTACTGACGTGTCAGAATTGCAACATAAGTGATGAAGGAACAATAGAACCAACTAATGCAGAAAGTGCTTGAAGGGATGAGAATGCTGGCTGCTACCTATAAATTTGCCACTTCACTAATTCCCGGGTCTCACCATTGTAGATCTACTATGCACACTGCTGCTACTACCATTCATTTTCCAAGTCCCCGTCCCATCCTACATGTTCCTCACTAACAGGCTGAGTGGGCTGTAGGTAAGGATGTTGGCCAACTAAGGATGAGGTGTTTTGCCCAGTTGCATACCTTTATTTGGCTGGGACATACAGTTTACCAGGGAACAAATCTTATACATGTAATTCAAAATACCCACACCTGCAATTTTAAAGTATTGTAGTACACTGTAAGCTAGAAAAATCTATGACATGCATTTAATAGCCCAAAAATTGAGCTAACATATTGCTTACTGCCTACCTGAGCATGGTTTCACACATGGTGGAAAAATCATCAATGGACAAATCCACAAAATCACGTGGATTTCACCCATAGCAAGTGAACAGCAATTCAGTTGCAAATCTGCATCAAAATCCACATGTAAGTTATGCTACTTTTTCTGCGGAAGAATTTTCCACCACCTGTGAGAGCACCCTATCACTGACAGGCCCAGCACTAGAAGTTGACTGCTCACCCAGTTCTGTTCAGCAAAACCCTTTGCAGTAAAAATGGCAGCATAATTGCTATTGATTTTTTTTTGTATTAGAGCTGCTTTAGATGACTATGGCGGGAGTAGTGCTGGTTAAATGCCTAATTGTGTTCCATTCTGAAGCTACCGAGTCTTCATAAACAAACTTTTATTGTCACTTTTCTCCTGCTTCTCAGTGTTAACTATAATGAAAGTCAAATATGTTGAGGAAGCTCTTTTTTGAAAAAAAAAACTCATTTTGACTGCAGCAACCTATTGCGGATCATTCCTCGCCCAAACCTGTCAGCTGCACCTCAAGAACATCGCTAGAATCTGCCCTTTTCTCACTGTGGACATGCTAAAATGCTCACTGTTGCTCACATCCACTCTCGGCTCGATTATTGCAACTCGCTGCTGATAGGCCTCCCCTGCACCAGACTCTACCCTCTCCAATCCTTCCTGAATGCAGCAGCCAGGCTCATCTTCCTGTCCAGCCGCTACTCGGATGCCTCTGCCCTGTGCCAGTCACTGTACTGGCTGCCCGTCATATACAGAATACAATTTAAACTCACTACCCTCATCCAGAAAGTGCTCCACAGCATCTCCCTGCCCTACATTATTCCCTAATTTCAATTCACCACCCAGCCCGGACCCTCTGCTCTGCTAATGAAATCAGACTGAGTGCCCCTTTAATTCTAACCTCTCATTCCTGCCTCCAAGACTTCTCAAAAGCAGCACCTGTCCTCTGGAACGCACTACCACAGGATACCCGGGCAATCACTGACACACTAAACTCCAGGCGTGCTCTAAAAACGCACCTCTTCAGGGAGGCATACCATATCCCCTAAACCAAACCCCTCTGTACTCCACCTGGTAACATGCTCCCTGTCCCACAGACTGCAATCCCTGCTAGCCGTAGTCAACCGGCAGCTGCAGTCATCCCGATTCTGCCACTATACGGTCTGACCATTGTCTATGTGTATAGCATCCCTCACTCTCCACCTCGCCATACCGTGCACATCTCCAGCCCCTTTACCTTCTGTATCAACCCATTATCTGTAGTATGTAAGCTCGTTGGAGCAGGACCCTCACTCCTACTGTTTCCATCAATTGATTACTTCATGTAACCGTGGTCTTGTTTTATTTCCCCTGTATTGTAAGTGATGCAGAATATGTTGGCGCTATATAAATAAAGATTATTATTATCTATTGTTGGACCATCATATGGATAGGTCATCAATAGAAAAAAAATCTCTAAAGTCCCAGACAATGTATTAATGTATATAATGTATTAATGCATATAAAATATCTTCTTTTTCGTTCTCAGACTTTTGAAGATTGCGAAATGTTTATCTGATGGATTGCATAGTTTGCTAGTGTAATAACTGTCTGCTGTAGTGCAATTTCCTTTTATATTGAAATCAAATAAAAGCCCTGAAGAATGTGGGTTTTATTGTCAAATATCTATCCTTAATACAGATTATAAAATAATTAGAAATAATACTAGTACACAGATTAAATTTGGTTATTCATGATATTTTTAACCCACCAATCTGCATTTATACCTGGGACATCAACACCCGACAACATCAGAAGGGTTTAGTTGGTATTGCAGGTAGGCTGAAAACAACAATGAGATTGGGCTTTGGCAACTTTAGACGCCACCAAGACTTTTGACTCAGTTGAATGGCCCTAGTTGTGAGAGGTATTACATAGTTTCAGATTTGGACAAATCTTTATTAAATGGATATTCATCATTTACAAAATGTCTCACGATCCGGTTCCAGTTCAGAGTCTCTAGTAATAACCGGTATGGGTAGGTAGCGTAGTCAAGCAAGCCAGAGTTTAGTACACAGATAGTATTGGTTGCAGTACAGAGGAGCAGGCAGGTAGTGTATTCAGGGAAAGCCAGAGGTCGGTACACGGAAGCAGTTGTCTTTTGCAAGAGGAGCAGGCAAATGGAGGAGCTTGACTAGAGGCTGGGAGAACAATAATCGCGCAAAGAGGGAGGGACAGGTGTATATGGGGACACTTATCAGGAAAATACAGGGTGGAGACAGTCAGCGAAATACAGGAGCATGGAACTAGACAATTTAGATATCTGTGAGTGCGTGAGTGTGTGTGTGTATATATATATATATATATATATATATATATATATATATATATATATATAGTAGTGCAGTAATTAGAAGGGCCCGCAGAGGGTGCTAGACAGGCATTCTGATACCTGCAAAAAACATGGAAAGAGTTAACACCCTGGGTATGGCAGGAGGGGCTACAAAACAGCCAGTTCCTGAAAGGCTCAAGGGGGAAGAGGCAGCTTAGTAGAGCTGGTCAGGCTACAAACCTGAGGTCCAGTGTAGACCAGTGAGAGGCAGTATAAAGGCGCCGCATTAGGAACTTGGAGCCTGAGGGCCGGACCAGCTTGGGCCAGTCACCTATCCAGACACCCAGGGCGGGGTTAAAGACCGGGTTGTAAAGCCAGGACATTATGTATGAACTGTGATATGCTGTATTGTGTGCTGTGAATAAATGCTGGCAGGTGCTAGTTTTAAAAGAGTCAAGTCTACTGGAGCCTGCTTACATGCGTGGTGCCCATTCTGGTCCGAGACGTCTGTGATTCACAAGGGAAAGATCCCAGGCGAGAAACACCGTTGGCACATATGCTGGAGGATGCGCTGGCACAAATGGAGTGGTGCATAAAGCTGCAAAGTGCAAACAACATGTAAAATGGATGGCTGTGGTATACAGTGCTATCAGATGCTTGTATAAAGCCAGGAGGCCGAATTTCCTGTTACTGTGCGGCAGCTAAAGCTGAAAGCCAAAAAACTCTGGTCGCTGAGGGGGCGACGAAAGCTGCAAGCTGCGGTTAGAGGGCCAGGAGACCGAAGCTGAGGTTGCTGTGGGAGCAACAAAAGTCCAGACAGTTGCGATCCGCAAGCAAAAGATCCCAGATGAGAAACCCCCTTAGCACAATTATATAACTAATATTCCTATAGACTTATTATTGCTCCTTTAACCCTTTGCAATCTAATTTTGGATTCAGGGTTTCCTAGGGGCTTTCTCTTTCTGCCATTACATCATGGCGCCATCTGCTGGCTAGAGCCAGTACTGCGGTATGTGATATGCTGGAGAGGCCCCCGACAACAGAGCGGCCAGTAATATACAGTAAGAATACCCTGCCGGACATCTTCCAACATCGGAGCTATATAGCCTTTAATCAGAATGTCTTCAGACGTCAGACGGTGGATTGGAAAGGGTTAATCCTCTTTCTTAAAGATAAAGTTAAAATATGGAGCTTCCTTACCTTTATTAGTAGCTGGGAGAATAAACCTTATTAAAATGATCGCCCTCCTGAAGCTTCTCTATAATTTAGATGTTATAATTGCATAGCATTTCTTTATCACAGTAAATCAATGTTGTCAGCTTTCATTTGGGGAGATTAGAGAATAAAATTAGGAATAGAAACATTACAGTGCCATAAGTGATGCGGGAATGACACTGCCTGATTTCAAATTATATTTTATAGCAGGTCAAATGCGATATTTAAAACATTGGGTATTGGATGGATTCTTACACTGAGCACCATCTGATGTACTACTTCTCTTCTACTTTGTTGTGGTGGACGGTTCTGGAAAATCACCGGATATATTCTAAATATTTATTACTAATTCATAAATCAGCCATCCAAATATGGGATCTCGCCAAGCAAGTGATGGTATAGGGACCTCCCTTCTGAGACTCTTTTGTGGGCTAATAGAGGACTCTCACTGCTTTACAAATTCCTGATTCTAAATATTAGATAGAGTATAGAATAACATTATTATCACATCTATTTTTTCATGTGGGTTTTGAAAAATCTATGACTTGCAGTTAATAGCCCAACACATTACTTACTGCCTAACTGAGCATGGTTTCACACAGGGAGGGTTCTGTATCTTTTGGGCAACTACAAAAGACATATGATAAACCCTGATTGAGCTTCTATAGGTTTCTTCAGCTATGTCACACAGTACTATATGTCCCCAGTATCCTGAGCCTTGTCTAACCATCTCGACCTATCCTATACTCCGTATGCAAGGGGCTAAAGGGTTAATTTCTCTTCTATACACTCACGATTCAGTCTACATTTTCAGCAATACTCCTAAATGTAGAGGATAAATGAAGATCTCTCGTTCCATCACTTACTAACAAGGATTGCTTTAATGCTCTGAAATCTCATTTATCAGTATCTCAAGCAGTAAATAAGGCCGGCTGCATACGGCAGAGCCCGATTCCTGCAGCAGAATCCAGCTCTGACCCCAGCTGGCAACCCTGCGTACCTGTCTTCTTTCTTCATCATCTGTACTGTAGATGGTTTGGACGGCGAGCAGTTGGACACGCGCAGCACAGAATTATTTTTTCAAATGTTTTTTTTTTCTCCGTGCTGTCGCTAGGCGATTTTACAGGTACACGCAACCTATCTGCAATATCAACTGCAGATGGCCCACGGGTTGGATGGCTTCCATTGACTTTAATGGAAGTCGTCCGTGCGGAATCCGCAATAAAATGGAAATAACATGTTAGAACGTTATTTGTTGTGCATCCGCGGTGCGGATGTCCACCACAGATTCCGCAATTCAAATCCGTTCGTGTGCAGTTGGCCTAGCAAACTCATTCAATTATACATTTTGCATCAATGCTACATTATTCACAAAAGACTGTACCTGATGGGTAGTAGAACCAATTCCAATATGATAGCTGTACTGCACCTGATTCTGATGTTATATATTTGATGTAGGGATGCACTGAGATTCAAAGCTTTTGGTGCAAAGTGACTGATTTGCTCAGTAAGGCCTCATTCACATGAGCATGTGTTTTGCCCGCGCATAATGCACGCTTCCGAAAGAACCAATGGGTTCCTATAGAAGTGTTCATATACGAAGAATTTGAAGCACAAAACAGTGCGCACCTAAAAAAGATAGGATGTTGGCCATCTTAGGTGCGCATTTTCCTGGAGTTTCTATTGACTCCTACGGGAGCAGGAGTTAATGGAACCTCTGTTAATTCCTGCGGGAAGTCCCCTCATCACTAAACACTGTGACAGCACGGGAAAGAATGCACTGCCAGAGCTGTCACGACTGTGACAGCTGTGGTGGAGGAGCACAATGCTATCCCATTGCTTTTATTGGGGAAGCGGGGGTGTCTTGAAATATAAGCCCGAAAGTCATCCCTAGCTGTAGAAAAAAAAAAATCTTAACTCACCTGCAAACGCTGTTCGGGTCTTCTCACCGGTGAGCTGGGGAGAATACACGCCGCGCTGCTAAGTTATGTATATATTTTGTTCCAGCAGCTAGTGCGTATTTTCGGGGAAAGGCTTATATTTCAAGCCCTTCCCCGAAAATCCCTGTGGGAGTTGACTGCATCCCATTGCTTCCAATGGGGCGGCAGATAGAAGTGCGGTCCTCTGCCACAGCTGTGACAGCAGTGGCAGGGGATTCTTTCGTCCCCGCTGCAGTCCCCTCATCACTGAACACAGTGACAGTGCTGTCACAGTGTTCAGTGATGAGGGCACCTTTGTGGAGCAGCTGCTCCAGTGAACAGGCAAAGTTTCATGCCCAAACTTTGCCCATTCACGCATTTTCCACTTATGTGAGCAGCAGGGTTCTTTTTGCACATGTAGGTGTGCAAAAAAACACGCTCGTCTGCATGAGACCTAAGGTTGTGTGGATTTCAGTACTGAGAGTCTCAGAGATTTGTTTACTGAGACTTCTGGACACCGAATGGCAACACCATGTGCGAATTTTATTCGGCAAAATACTTTTTTTTCTGCACACAAAGCGGTGGCGTTGAACTGGTTGGACAGATGACCTCTGACTATGGCGCATTGGAGAGATGTGGTTAACAATATAATGAAAAAAAATGATCTTTAAAAATAGAATGTGTCCTGAAAATTTTGGGATATATGGCGCAATTCTTCTAGTACGATTTTTACACAAAAGGCTGTTAAATTCCTAAAAGACCCAATACACGGTTATGTTAGATAGAAACAATGGTTATTATAGTGATACAGCTCTTTGTATTTTCACCCTCCTGTGTATTCTTACTTCCCTATGATTTATCAGCAGGTGTGATAGAAACTTTCCGATTGTAAATAGTAGCTAATCACAACACAAACTTTAATTCATAAATACCTATTTATTTTATTTAATGCATGAGCAAAATATTGAAACTGCAATTGTTTGAATAGATTTGTTATTATTCTTCAATAAAACAAGTTAAAAAAGTTCCTTTTTGTTGCCATGTTTTGTCCCATAACTTCCCTATTTTTCTGTTGATACGGCTGTGGGAGGGCCTATTTTTTGCAAGGTGACCTATAGTTTTCATTAGTGGAATTTTGTGGTGAATACAATTTTTTCTTTGTTTTGTATTCAATTTTTTCTCGGAGGCAGGATGACCAAAAAAGGACAATTCTGGTGGTGGTGTTTTTTTTTACGGCATTTTTTTGCAGTTTTTTTTATGAGATGACTGGGAAAAGGGAGAATTTCTTAACTTAAATATTTTTTACTTTTTTTGATTGAAAAGTTTTTATTTTACTTATTTTAACTTTTGTTTTAGTTCCCATAAAGGGCTTCAACCTGCAATTGTTTGATGAATTATACTGCATAAGGCCTTAGTCACACGGGCGTTTTATCGTGCGATTTGCGCATGCGCATGCGTCCGGCGATTTTATAAAACCATTGCTTTGCAATGGTATCGGACACATGAGCGCTTTTTATGCGCTCGTCCGATAAATTATAGAACAGAAATCGCAGATCGCACCTATCTGCGATCTGCCATTCCTGTTCTCTTCTCTATATGCGCTCAATGGGGCCAACAGCAGCAGCGCCGACCCCATTGAGAGCATATACTAGACAAATCATTCTTCTCTGCCACAGCTGTAACAGCTGTGGCAGAGAAGAACGATGTTTGCCCATTGAATTCAATGGAGCCGGCAATACAGCCGGCTCCATTGAAAGCAATGGGCTGCCGGCGATTGCGGGATGAATTGTCGGGTGGGGCTTAAATATATAAGCCCTTCCCTGCAATTCATCCAGAAATGTGTAAAAAAAAAAAATATATATATATACTCACCTTGTCCCGGCAGACGGAGTTCAGTGCGGCCGGCCTGCAGTGGGTGTGAGTGAGAGCTGCCCCTGATTGGCTCAGCGCTGAGCCAATCAGAAGCAGCTCTCACTCACACCCATTCATGAATTCCTGAATGGGTGTGAGTGAGAGCTGCCTCTGATTGGCTCAGTGAGAAAAAACAAGTAATCTTGTAGATATGATACCTTTTAATGGCTAACAAAAATACATGATGTTACAGCAAGCTTTCGGGTGGTTATTATCAACCCTTCATCGGGCTAATTGAAACTGGTTTGGATGGGGCACAAGTATAACTGAGACTGTCTGGCGCTCAAGACTTAAAATAAAACTAAACAACCTGATAAAAGAGATTAATCAGTCCACTGAGCTAAAGGATGTGACAGTTTTATGATGTCTGTTATCTCTCCTTTAATGTCTAAACAATTTTTATGAATTAAAAAAAACAAACAACAAAACAAAAAAACTGATTGGGAAGAGGACACCCTTCTTGACCTTCTTCAGACCTTTCATATTCTCCACTTAGTTCTGCAGTTATCCTCCATTAAGTTTCTGGTTGTTCCAATTCAGTTTGTAGTTAATTAAAAACCTGAAGTCCTTTTCCTTTGATGGTAGTCACAATGGCTTTACTACTCCTCCTCCCAAGGTGGTAAATGTGGGCTAGATATGCTGCTACACAGTGGAAAATTTTGGCAGTTCTCACTGCGTGCTGCTTGTGGGGCTGGGCAGGGCAAGATAGTGATACCCCAGTGGGTCACTACCCACGGCGTCAGGTAGGGAAAGATTTTGTTTTGCCGTGACGCCAGTCCGTGTATGGGTAAGGACACGTTGCTAACAAAAAAATAATAATTATAAAACAGTGGAGAACTAAACAAAAATGGGGGATCAAGCTATGTCCTACTGGGAGTGCTTAGTTTGGTACCTCAGTGCAGATGTTGAAGATGGAATAGATGGTGGGAAGTGACTCCAGGAGTCAGTTTATGTAGTGAGCCAAAACTGCTTTATTCTTCAATTCTTCAAGAGCAAATGAGAGACAAACTTGCACGCAGTTAACATTGACAGACCTTAGTAGAAATGGTTACTGCTACAGGCATTAATTACTTTTCCAGATCCTCAGGGACTTGAAACAGAAAAATACTTTTATCCTCTGTGCATTGAATTTTAGCTCTGTTCCTTGGCTGAGCCGGACTCTGACCAACTTGCTTTCCTTTCTGCTCGGTGCCTTGGAAAGGCCAATTGAGATCGCCTTCTGCTCTCCTCTTCTCTCTCTTCTGTTACTAAAATGTTCTTGCTCTTGAGTACTCTTACTTTAGATGTTCAACTTCCCACCGCACTGGCTTTCTCCTTGCTCCTCCCTGGTCTCTACCGCAGGCTATCCTGGACTGGGGTCCTAGATCAGACTACTTAACTCCACCCACTCTATCTTTTATACTGCCACACTAGCTCAACCTGTAGTAGGGGTCCAAACTACCAATCTTGGGCCCTCTATTCTTGCTAGGCCTGGCTAGACACTCCTGACTGCTGCTAGGTGACCTGTACACTCCAGGAGCTGGAGAATATTGCCAGAATACATAATACAGTGAGTAATATAAACAATAATGTCATAACGTTTCACACTTATTATAGATTACATTAGGACTTGATTGTAAGGCTATTGTCGGCACAGAAAGTGCTAGTGTACCCAACTCTGGGGTACTAGAGATATTTTACTCTACAATTCCTCCACAATGTTGTTAATAAATATATTAAAAATAGGGCCCATTGCTGACCCCTGTGGTACTCCACTAGTAACAGTGACCCAATCACAGTATGAACCATTAATAACCACCTTCTGCTCTCAATCACCGAGCCACTTATTTATCAACTTACATACATTTTCGCCCAGACCAAGTATTCTCATTTTTTATACCAACCTTTCATGTGGCACAGTATCAAATGCTTTGGAAGAATCAAGAAACACAAAATCCAATGATTCTCCCGGTCCAGTCTAAAACTTGCCTCCTTATAGAAGCTGTATAGATTGGTTTGACCGGAACAACCCCTCACAAACCCATGCTGATATGGAGTTATTCAACTATTTTCCTTGAGGTACTTCTTAGAAACCCTTGAAACATTTTACCCATAATAGAAGTAAGACTTACTGTCTTGTAGCTTTCAGGTTCATTTGACCCCTTTTTGAAAATTGTGGAACAGACCTTGTCACTAGAGATGAGCGAGCACCAAAATGCTCGGGTGCTCGTTACTCGAGTCGAACTTCCCGCGATGCTCGAGGGTTCGTTTCGAGTAACGAACCCCATTGAAGTCAATGGGCGACCTGAGCATTTTTGTATGGGACCTATGCTCCGCTAAGGTTTTCATTTGTGAAATTCTGGGAAATTCAAGAAAGTGATGGGAACGACACAGAAACGGATAGGGCAGGCGAGGCGCTACATGTTGGGCTGCATCTCAAGTTCCCAGGTCCCACTATTAAGCCACAATAGCGGCAAGAGTGGGCCCCCCCCCAACAATTTTTACTTCTGAAAAACCCTCATTAGCAAGGCATACCTTAGCTAAGCACCACACTACCTCCAACAAAGCACAATCACTGCCTGCATGACACTCCGCTGCCACTTCTCCTGGGTAACATGCTGCCCAACCGCCCATTTCAGTAATAGTAGCAGTCAAGACAGGCCCCAGTAACAATTCCGAAGCAGCAGTATAGGGGGAGCACAGTATTAGTTCCATTTCAGTAGTAGTAGCAGTCTAGACAGGCCCCAGTAACATATCACTAGCAGCAGTATAGAGGGAGCACAGTATTAGTTCCATTTCAGTAGTAGTAGCAGTCTAGACAGGCCCCAGTAACATATCACTAGCAGCAGTATAGGGGGAGCACAGTATAGGGGGATCATGTAACGGACACAGCAGAGCCAGGAAAAAATTATGCGCAAGCCTGTAGTCAGACCTAGGTGCGTATGACTGAGCTACTGGAATTCACAGGGCAGAACCAGTCTAGTGGCAAAAGGCCAGTGGTAGGCCTTAAGTATTTTGCTTCAATTTTTTAAAATGGTGAGGTGAAAAACCAGACAGACACCGTATGCAGCATATATATGTATACTCTTTCCCTCTGGCGGGATGACGGCGATCATGTAATGGACACAGCAGAGCCAGGAAACAATTATGCGCAAGCCTGCAGCAACACCTAGCTGGGTTAATAATGAGCGACTACTACCCCCAGCAGACACGCAGCAAACTGTACACGGTCACAGGCTAGGCTGGGTAATAATGAGCGACTACTACCCCCAGCAGACACGCAGTAAACTGAACACAGTCACAGGTAGCCCAAAGATTTTTTTTCCAATTTTTTTGAAAAAGCCCACTGCCTATATAGCCAGTATATCTCTTTCCCTGTACCACTGTCCCTGCCTCACCAGTACTGCCCCTATACTCAGTAAAATGACTGCAGACTGAGGATGCTATGGTCTGCACGCCCGATATACAAAAAAGAAAAAATGTGCAAAACTGTTAAAAGCAGCCTCAGCAGTACTGCACACGGTCAGATGTGGCCCTAAGAAGGACCGTTGGGGTTCTTGAAGACGAAGATAACAGTCCAACACTCTCCCTATAGCAGCTACAGCAAGACGGCACTTTCCCTAATGTCTCTCAGCGTGCATCTGTGGCGAGCCGCGGCCGACCCTAGTTTAGATACTCGGGTGTCACCTGATCTCCCCAGCCACTCACTGCAGGGGGGTGGGATAGGGCTGGAACTTCACAGGAGGAAGTTGTAATGCCTTCCCAGTGTTTCTATTGGCCAGAAAACGGCGCAAACTTTTCTGGGAAGAAAATGGAAGTGACTCGAACACCGCGTGGTGCTCGTCTCGAGTAACGAGCATCTCGAGTACCCTAATACTCGAACGAGCATCAAGCTCGGACGAGTACACTCGCTCATCTCTACTTGTCACTATAGAGTCCTTAAATATAAGAAGCAACAGTCTATCTATCACATCATTAACTCCCTTAGATCCCGGCGGTGTACGCCATTGAGATCCACCGATTTGCCTATTTTAATTTTTTTAAGGTGGCTCTGGGATAAACTAGTGTTATTTAATGGAGGGTTTACTTTATTACTCTGCGTTTTACTTGCAATTCAATTTTACCGAGTGAATATTCTGGCAAAAATAAATAAATAGCAGATTTGCTTTCTTCTCATCACCCTCTAATATTTTTTCGTCATTACTTTTTAAAAGGTCAACATTTTCCACTCTAACCTTTTTGCTATTTTTCTATAGTTGAAAAACAGTTTTGGGTTAGTTTTACTCTCTTTAGCAATTAATCTCTCTATCTCCACCTTTGCTGCTTTTATTTGCTTTTTACATCATTTATTTTTTCTCATTAAAAGGTTTCAATGCTTCTTCACTGCCTTCTTGTTTTATAGATGAAATAATTTTTGGTGTTTACGGCCCCTTACATATTTATTGAGGCACATTGCTTTCCTCCTAAACCTAACCATTTTATTCTTGTAAGGTATGAACGACTCACATAGACTACTAAAGATGGTTTTTAAAATGTTGCCATTTTTTGTATACACTCTTATTTCTAAGGACATTGTTCCAGTCAGTAAGGTTAAGGGCATTTCTAAGCTGATTGAACTTTGCCTTCCTAAAGTTTCGTATTTTTGTAGTTCCCCAATAAAAAATCAAGTGGAAATGTATTACAGTATGGTCACTATTTCCCAGGTGTTCCCTGACCTGCACCTCTGTCATTCTGTTAGGTCTATTGGTTAATTTAAGTCCAAAATGGCCTTCCCTCTAGTTGGTCCTGTACAAGTTGAGGAAGGTAATAATTGACAAACACTCATTTCCTTTATGAGATCTACAGGTTTCAGTTTCCCAATTTATATCCGAATAGTTAAAGTTCCCATAGTAATTAACTCATTGTGTTTTGCAGCTTCTTCTATTTGACTTAGCAATAGATTTTTGGTGGCTTTGTATTTGGTGGCCTATAGAAAACCCCTATGTAGATTTTATTGTTTTCCCCTCCATGTATCTGGCAAAATGGCAGACGCAAGTGCAGAAGCTGGGGAGGGTCCGGGAAATTTAAAATCTGCTTGCTCCTAGCAACTAAAGGCAGCCGAGAGCCTGGAGCAGTGACTGTGGGCCACAGTGAGTGATTCCCAGTCATGTGATCGCTGTTATCCAATGGATAATGGAGATCACGTAAAAGTTAAAAACAGTTGAACTTCAATGCTTCTTTCGGTTTGGGCCCCCTTATGCAGCCAGACATAAGATTAGGGCCACAATGCATATATTCCTGAACACGGGACAAACAGGGGGATCCATTTTGGGTGCAAGTCTTCATTCATACGTGTGCTGTAAAAAAAAACAACTATTTTTAAAATTACGTCATTGCCAAATAAATGAAAATCGTACTTTTTCCTTCTGCTTTGCTTAGATTCATTCAAAAACTGTGGAGTCAAAATATGCAGTACACTCCTAGATGAATTCATTAAGGGGTCTAATTATTCAAAATGGGGTCATTCGTGGGAGCTCTCTATCGTTTTGGCGGCGTAAGGGCTCCACAAGTGTGCAATGGGGCCTAAAACGCATTTAAGCAAAATGACTATTCTGAAAGCCACCGGCTGTTGCTTTCGGTTTGAGCCTCGTTGCACATACAGATATACGATTAGGACCACAACAGGTATGTTTCTGAACACAGGAAAAACAGGGGTATCCATTTTGGGGTGAAAGTCTTCATTTATACGTGTTGTACAAAAAAAACTGTTTTTAAAATGACACGATTGCCAAAGAAATGAAAATCCTAATTTCTTCCTTTTGCTTTGCTTAGATTCATTCAAAAACTGTGGAGTCAAAATAAACAGTATATGCTTAGTTGAATTTGTTAAGGGGTCTAGTTTTCAAAATGTTGTCATTTTTGGGAGTCCTCCATCATTTTGGCCACTCAAGGGCTCTACAAGCAGGCAATGGGGCCCTAAAATCACCTTCAAGCAAAATGTCTGTTCTGAATGCCACTGGTACTTTCGGTTTGGGCCCCATTGTGCATATGGACATAAGATTAGAGCCACAATGGGTATGTTTCTGAATACAGGACAAATGATGGTATGTATTTTGAGGTGTAAATCCTCATTTTCATGTGCACAATAGAAAAAAAATATGTCTTCAACATGACATATTTGCAAAAATATAAAATTTTATTTTTTCTCTTCTAAATTGCATTAATTCCTGAAAAAAAACTTTAGGGTCAAAATACTCATGACCCCCCTCAGTGAATACATTAAGGGGTGTAGTTTTTAAATGGGGTCATTTGTGGGGGTAGCTATCATTCTAACACCTATGAGTCTTTGCAATCTTGGCTTGGTGTAAGAAAACAAAATGTTCCTCAAAATGTTAAGTATTGTTAAATATGTACGTCTCCTAAATGGCTAAAAATGTGCGCCCAGAATAAAGTAAACAGATGGAAATATATATCTTAGCAAACATTTGTACTGTATGTTTGCACATATTTGAGATATTACAGTTGAAAATGTGAAAAAAAAATTCCCAAATGTTCCCAATTTTGGCACTTTTAATAAATATTCACAAATTCTATTGGTCTATTTTTACCACCCAAGTGAAGTACAATACGTGGCAAAAAAAACCCAATGTCAGAATAACTTGGATATGCAAAACCTTTCCGGAGTTATTCTATGTTAAAGTTTCACATTTCAGATTTCCAAAATTTAGCTCCGTCACTAAGGGGTTAAGTGAATAAAATATATGTTATGCTGAATCTTTTCCCATAAAACTATATGTCAATCTGCTCAGCTCCTCCTGTGTAGTGCTGGGTGGGCATGATTATGCTACTCAGCCCTGAAAGAGAAGAGAGGAGGGAGAGCTGAGCTTGTGCATGTTCATGAAAGAGACTAAGGCCACCTGCACACGGGCGGAAATCCTGCCGCGGGATTTCCCACGGGATTTCCGCCACTGAAAGCCTTCATAGGAGTGCATTACAATATGCAGACGGCCGCGGTTTGGCCGCGCGGCAAACAAACCGTGGCATGTCCTATTTCTGTGCGGGGCTCGCAGAGCCCCACACAGAAATGTCATTCACCCGGCCGCCAGCTCCGGTCTGTGCATGTCGGCAGCCGGCACATGAAAGAACCGGGGCCGGCGGGCGCGGGTAAGTACGCGCTCCTCCCTGCAGGCGCTGGGGTCGGGTCCAGCGGTGAGAATCCTCGCCACCGGATCTGACCTGCTCGTCTGCAAGCGGCCTAACTGATCAGTACCAGCCAGAAACTTGAATGTAAGAGAGTCTGCAAAACAAGTATGATGTTTTCTAAATGTACAAGAAGGAAAGCTCAATGCAAAAAAACAGTTAGATACCTGATGATTTTCTGCAGAGACTTAGTAGGATATATGTATATTGATTTTCATGTACAAAGGTTTCCATAGCCTTTAAGATTTTTAAGATTCATGCACACAGAGATACATGAACCTCTACTCTACCTTCCTATGCCTGTAATTTTATATGTACAAGTCCAAAAGAAAAATATCTTGGCATGTTCTATCCCATTTCTTATGCACGTAAGCATTCTTTTCTAGAAGCATTGCTTCTAAATGGCATTACCTGTACACAGAAGAGCCTGCATTGCTCAATGTACTGAAATACAGGCTCTCCATCACTTACCCCTTGGCTGCTTGTGATCCAAAAGAGAGTCATTTGCAAGCTGAAGCAAAGTTCACAGTCATGAAAAACTAAGCAAAGGTAAAATAAAATAATCTTGACTAACATAGGACTAATATACAGTACCTCCATATCATGCTCACAAAAAATATATAGCAGGTCTGCACGTATATAACCTCACAACATTGCACGTAGGCATGAAACTATAAAAAAGCTAACATTTCTGGCAAGCATACACTTTTGTGTATGTGTCTGCCATGAAATATAAGTAAGCCATTGTAATTCAATCAGTAAGTTATCACAGAGTACAAAAGGAGCAGTTACATTCCTAATTCAGCTCTGCTACTGTACTTCTGTATATTTCCTGGATTAGGAAAGTCATTTCCTCTAAGCACTATCCCTACTTCTTCCCCTCAACTACCTCTCCACCCACAGGACAATTGCACTGAAAAAGCAGGATATACACTATATAATCTTTGATGTTTCTTGTGGTCAGTTGCAAACTCAAGGTCTTGGTGATTGGTCACTTGTGGTCAGCAGAATATTCATCAATCCAGCATTCACGTGTCTTTACGTGAAACACATTTGGATCACTAAAGGTGAAAAGACTGAAGAATCACAGTGACCTGCATTGGTAAGTCAGTATACTATCATGACAATTAGCATGCACTAAAATCAGCAGCAGTTGCACAATATTGTTCATGCGAGTAAAGTACTGAAGTACTCAATATCTATCTATCTATCTATCTATCATTCTATATTATCCCTCATAGTCCACACTAGAAGGAAGCTATACAGAAAAATGCTCAAACTTTATTTAGCAATTCAATCACTCCATTGGACACAAGTGCTTTCAGTGTGTCCAATGGAGTTCACAGGGACAGCATATTAGTCAATGGGTATATTCACGCACTTGTTTTTCACACGGACCAATGCACAGTATGGTCCACTTCTCTTTTGCCCTAGTTTTAATATGTATCCACCAATGTATAGTACACTATGGCTGGGGTGCAATTTATAGCAGTTGTACCAAATTGCAAGTTATTCCCTATTGACAGTGAATGGATCCCCACTCTAGAGATTGACGGAGGTCTCAGCAATAAGAACCCCATCAATCAGCAAGTTATTCCGTAACCTGTGGATAGGGGATAACTTGCTGGTTGGGGGGATAGCTTACAATGTTGGTACAACCCCTTTAAACATAGCATGACACTATTATGTAAGATTAGAAATGTCTGGAGGTAATATTTGGACATATTATTGTAGCAGTTAGAGATGAGTGAGCATGCTCGTTTAAGGCGAGTAACTGATTACTTGACCAAGCATCATGCAGGGGGGCATCGGAGGGCAGCATGGTGCTCGGACGAGTAATCAGTTACTCGACAAGACGGATGCTCGATCGAGCATCAGCCTTAAAACGAGCATGCTCGCTCATCTCTAGTAGCAATGTTATAGACTTTTATGGTGGTACTATTTGTGCATTGTATAACAATATTATTTGGACACTTTATCATGATGTTATATCAGTACTTTATCATGCCCTTTCTGTATAGTACTACAACAATAATAAACTTATGAAGTGCATATAAACTGTTATATGCGGTATATAGTGTGCAGCCTACTTACGGATAAACACACAGAGAAGACATTAGACTGTTAGTAGTAAAAATATATGCCATTCAACCACTACTCATCATCATTACGGATTGTAAAAAGATACTGATGACTCACGTTATGTTTTTTTACGCAGGTATTGTACTCAGAATACTGTAGCTGTAATGTAATCACTGCTTCATTTACCCTATAAAATGCAGAGAAGCAATCTTTATGGGGAAACTGATGAAATGCGAATGATCACTTTTCTATCTGTTCTTTCTTTTACTAAATTGAATCTGCCTTTAAAAATAAAAGATTAATTATGGATGGATGTTCTAAACCACATCTCTTCCTGCTGGTTGCTAACCACAATGTGAGTTTGGCCACACAGACTCGTTACTTATTTTTGAATTATTAACTAGCGTTACTCAAGATATGCAAATGAGCCTATTACAGCTGCTCTGCGCTACATACAGAGAAGTCACAGAACTGCACAGTGTCACAGGCTGGTAGTGGACTGCAAGCATCAGGATCATCGGATACAATGGTAGGTGATGCTCTATTCTGTTCATACATGTGTTTTGTCTTAAAGATTTAGCAAAGGTTAACTTGACACTTAACGCTGTAAATACACACTGGCATCAAACTTTAAACCGACACTCATTGAAAAGCTGCATTTAGCACGTTCAGTTAAACTTTGCTACATAGCTAACACATGTAATGTAATATAATATACTATTGTCTGACTTCAGTAAGGTTAGTCGCTACTAGCGCATGTGCTTTATTATTATTGCACAGGTCGAAGTACAGTTCATATAAAAGCTGCCACTAAAGTCACATTTTCTAGTCTCACTTGAAAGTGATGCAGAATGTTGATGGAGCTGTTTGTAGCTGTTATTTCAGTTACTTATAGAATATTACAATAGCATTCAATTCTTTTGGACATAGAACATTCAAATGAGTCAACTTTCTGTTATTCTTTGCTTATTATAAAACGATTCAAAGGATTGAAAAGAACATTCATATTAGAACCTTATGAACTATAGTTTAGTTAGTCTTCTAGAAATGACATATAATTTGAATGCAATTAATAAGCTGCTGGCGTAATATTGAAGCAGGTTCATCAGGAATGATATTGGATATTCAATCATACTATCTAGTTAGCTACAGTATCTATCTATCTATCTATCTATCTATCTATCTATCTATTATATCTATCTATTATACCTATCTATCTCATATCTATCTATCTATCTCATATCTCTATCTATCTATCTATCTATCTCATATCTATCTATCTATCCCATATCTATCTATCTATCTATCTATCTATCTATCTATCTATCTATCTATCTATCTATCTCATATCTATCTATCTATTATATATATCTATCTATTATATCTATCTATCTCATATCTATCTATCTATCTATCTATCTATCTATCTATCTATTATATCTATCTATCTCATATCTATCTATCTATCTATTATATCTATCTATCTCATATCTATCTATCTATCTATCTATCTATCTCATATCTATCTATCTATCTATCTATCTATCTATCTATCTATCTATCTATCTATCTCATATCTATCTATCTATTATATATATCTATCTATTATATCTATCTATCTCATATCTATCTATCTATCTATTATATCTATCTATCTCATATCTATCTATCTATCTATCTATCTATCTCATATCTATCTATCTATTATATCTATCTATCTATTATATCTATCTATCTCATATCTATCTATCTATCTATCTATCTATCTATCTATCTATCTCATATCTATCTATCTAGCCAAAGATTGCACTATCTGTCTGTCTCTCCATCTATCCGTCCATCCCTATCTATTTGTCTATCTGAATGTCTGTCTGTCTGTCTATCCATCCATCTATGTATCAACCTCTGTAAGCATATACTAAATATAATTTATAAGGGAGAAGTGATTTTTGCAAAGTTTGTCCAGGGTCAAACTTTATGGTAAATACGGGGTCATATGACTTTTTTCAGCCTTACATACTATGTTACTATTAATTGCACATTTTAAACATGAGCTACAGATGCAGCAATAATTAACATGACTGGTGCATTGCGATAACTCGATTCACAACATTGTGGTACATTATAGATAAGTTAACATAAAGCGTTAAATGTCAAGTCAATGTTTGCTACATCTGTACATCGCTCGGGGTATATGCTTTCCTGTGGATAAGCCTATCTAGAATTAAGCTTCTTATTGGACATTATAACAACTCTAGTAATGCAAAAATGTAGAA
Source organism: Eleutherodactylus coqui (assembly GCF_035609145.1). Taxonomy (NCBI): domain Eukaryota; kingdom Metazoa; phylum Chordata; class Amphibia; order Anura; family Eleutherodactylidae; genus Eleutherodactylus; species Eleutherodactylus coqui. The sequence goes on from NC_089837.1 coordinate 123,236,910, forward strand.
AAAGTACCTGTAATATACATTTCTATTAAATGGTATGGACTATACTGTATTTTATGGAGCCTATTATCGCCATCTATTGTGGTATACTACTTGCCCATAAAAACAGAGCTTGTACTGTATGTTCTAACCTATTTATAGGATTTAGCACATCCTAAAAGTAAAGGAGTTGTACAAGGTTGTGGCATTTCAGGCAGTTTCTTTGTAGTTAAGTTCCTGATTAGTTCTATCCGTTTATAGATACTTGAATACCTTAGGGCACATTTATCAAGCTAAAGGCATCATAAACTTTAAGTATTGTGACTTACAACAAAGGGGATGTGTGTCAGATTTATGATAGAATTAGGGTTCATGCACAGGGCTAAGCCACGTTTATGTCCTGTTCATCAGCTTATAGAGATCTTACAGGTCTGTAGTGCAAAACCATAGGCAATCCATGCCTTCCTACGATGTGAGACTCTGTATTCTTCTCCAGAAGTAATGCTTTTTATATAAGTAATGTCTTCATTGCGCAGCATATGACCGCGCATGCCAAAATTTGATTCTGGCAAATTCTTATGAAATCCATAATATAAAAAAACCCAAATAATCTAATATAAAATTAGAGGTACATCAAAGAAAAGATGGGTCCATAGTATCTACAGATACCGTACTAGTGATCTATATAGCATAAAAAATGATAGCCATTTATTGGAAGTCTAAAAAAGAAAACCCTTCTGGAAAGCTGACTTATTTCTTCAAAATTCCCCTGATTGACTATAATCCTGATGTTTCCCAGTTGCTCTGAAATAACTACAAAAGTATTTATAAAGTTTAGTATGATTAACATGAATTGTCACTATTTTTAAAAAAGGGCAACATCAGTCATCACCCTCCTCCACTTCCTATATTCAGTCTTGTTATCTCTGTTACTAGAGACAGGCATCACTTGACAACAGGCAGTGGACAGCAAATTGAAAGGAAAGGAAAACACTAGTGGCCAGCATATTATAAGGATTTTTCAGCACAATTTTAGGTAAATAAATTGATTTACACATTTACTAGTTATTACATTGACTATCATATGAATACAAGTTGTCCTAAAGTGATATGACAATTTTAATCCTGGACAACCCCATTTAATGAGGGTACTGCGTTGTAAGAGACATTCATTTCTATATTCCATGGTTAAATGTAGGTAAAGGGTAAATTAAGGTGGTGGTTGAGAACCCAGTTCTGAAGTGAGGAGTATTTTTAAAAGTTGTTCGGCAAATCTCTAACTTTGGCAAGTTCCACACTGAGCTCTTCATAAGGCCAGGTAGGCTGTGAGCCATGCGTGTGGTAAGATTTCCTAATGAGGAAAGCCAATGAAAAGCCCTTTCATATTTAATAAGTTCACTGTAAATTATGTACTCAGTGCCAAGATGTCATTAAATACTGTATATTGTGTCTTCATTGTGGTTCTATTAGCTAAATGAATAATATTCTGCCAGTAATCTTATTAATTTCTCTGGCCGTTCAGTTTATGTGGAAACGAAGCATTAGTCATCTTTAGGTCATTGTGTTTATGCAATAAAGTGTTAAACAAACACTAGGAAGCAGGTGAATAACAAAGGGCTTTATTTGCCAAACCACTAGAGATGCAAAATTTCCCAAGTTTTCTTCAGTGTCAATAAGCTCTCACCATTTTTGATGGCTCATGTCCAGCATTTGTAGACAATGTGTCAATGTTATTCATTTTGTATAAGAAAGTTTTAAGTCCTACAGTTTGATGCCATTTGGATACTCCCACATCTGAGAATGGAGAGTTAACGAGAAATGGATCTATTTTCTACTGTCACTTTGTGGTCACACTGCTAAAATAACCAACAATGTCAAGTGAACTCGGTTGTGCAATGAAAGTATTATGGTCCTTTTATATGGGCTGAGTTCTTGAGTCCCCAACGAAATATATGGCAATTGGTGCTTGCTTCACTTTCCTTCACATGCACTGAGAGTTTGATTATGGGGATAAACAATTGTAATTACCTATTGGCTGGCTGTTCACACGGGGAGATGCACAACTGATCAGTAAGCATTTGTATGCTAACTTAAGCTGAAGGCTCAGTCAATGAATAAATGTTGGCTCATTTATTGGCTGATTGTCATTTTACATGGCCCAATTGTTGGATGAACAAGTGTTCGAAGGAATGATCTAGATCAATAATCATCCCATGTGAAAGGACCATTAGGCTCATTTTACATTAGCATCATGGTTTCCAGTCAAAACAAACAGTGACTTCTATGTCAGATCCATTTCCAGAATGGTGTGTCCTATTCGACAGTGCATTATTTTCTATAAAACAGGCTCAGTTCCTAGTGGTATATTTGGTCACTATCTCACTATTATTTCGGCGTGCTATACCCATGTCCTTATAATGAGCAACATTATGTCTTCGTGGGGCTAAGGTGGGAAACATACCCATGAAAATAAAATTTTACATACTATGCCTAGTTGAAGTAACAAATTACGAGAGATTGCCCACCCAACTCCCTACACTAGATAATTCCTCCTCACCCCCTGTGCCATTAGACAACTAGTACCTTAAAGCATACTCGAGTTTTCAACAGATTTTCTAAAATATAACAGGCTCTCCTCGCCCTCTCATTTTCTGCTGTTGGTACCCCATTTCATGTCTGTAAGTTCTGATTTTCAGGAGGTCTTCCCCATTTTTGTGTTGCCCTGCAGTTTGTAATCCATTTTTATGTGCTTGTGCAAGCCTAGCATTCCTTCAGTAGTTCCCTGTGCAGTACTGCTTTGTCCTGACTTCCTATGCTGCATCTAAGGAACCAATAAGCAGGGGACAGTATCTGAATGTCCACTCCTCTGCTCTCCCAGGATGATTCTGGCATTCTGGTCAAAAGCTTAGTAAACCAAATATAATGTGCATATATGTGCACGTACAGACACATAGCCCCAGGAGAGAAAGAGATTGTGGAGATCATCACAGTGTCTGCAGATCTGTCAGCCTGCAGCCTTTGAGTGCATGAGAGCATCCCTGTGAAGATAGTGCCTCCTCCCATTCCAAAGAAAACATCCTTGTTACTTCAGAAGTTCTGTACCTAACTACAGACAGTGGATTATATAAAAGTTGGAAGGGAGACCTATAGTAGCAGCCATTTCAGATATGATTTATAGTGGTAAAGAAACAAAATTGTTAATGCAAGTATATTACAGAAATCAGAAGACTAACACAAGCTAGTATATGCCTATAAGTTGTCTGAAAAGTTAGTTCCCTTTAAGATGCCCCAGAAGTCTAGCAATAGCCTTGGATGGACTCTCTGTTACTTAAATATAACTAAGACACAATGGAATAACACTTTTATTAAGTTAACAAACCAGGATTACATTATTTTAAAGGTACAATTAAATACAAAACTACTGTACCATTAAATAAGGTCTGTTGTATGGAGGAGAGTTCTGAAACTTGATTATCACTCAAAATTTGCTCAAAAGCCATAATTTGAGCGATAATCGTTGTGTGTAAATGCTCCCATCTTTCACTCTTCGGCTGAACAATGATTTTTAGGTGAGTATAAAATCCATCATTCAACAAGAGAGAAGATAACACAGACTGCATAGTATGTTTGCTGTCCATGGTGCTTTATTCTCCATGGGAGCTGCTGCTTACATTGCATTCAGCGGAAAGCCCATGGCAGAAAAAAGGAGAACAGACCACTTGCTGTTCTCTGCATACAGCTCCCAGAGGCCCATTTACAAGCAAATAAAGGGGATAATCTGCAAATGGATATTAGTGTCTATTAGCAGTTTACGCAAAACAATCACTCAAAACCTATCTTTTGAACCATTATCTTTGCGTGTAAATGGGCCTTAACACCATCTTATTAATGCACTTGCAAATCACTCTCATAGTATAGTACTCTGCTGTCTCCATCAGCCCCATTGAAATGAATCAAGCGGTACCATGTATGTGCAGCCAGCGGTCAATTCATTCTGGTCACTGCAGAGATCGGACCCCAACACTATCCATTGGATGAGTGAAAACTGAAAAAAAATTGCCCTGTCTCCAGAATACCCCTTTAAATCTGCCCCATGTCTTTACGTTGTGCTCATATGAGAGAGAGAGCATTTGTAGGTTTGTAATTTAGATTCTATCTCAATTGATTTCCTGAGCTGAGATGGGCATCTATGACATGTAAATCATGCATGGACATTACACACATCCACCTCAAGTGAATTAGGAAATCAGATTATTTTGCTATTGTGTAATCACATAGGTTAGTACGTGCTGTAGGTACAAGCAGATTTCAATTGTCTGTGGCGTGAGAGTGACCTGAATGTACTATTTGACTAAGTGACAGAGATTTCAAATCTCATATTTTAATATATTTGCAAACTAATGGAAACTTGTCCAATTCCACGTATTACTGCTGTAAGCAAACCACATGTTTCACAGTTACACAATCAATGCCAGAAAGCTAAGCAACAAATAAATCATAACTACCCTGTTTCTCTGAAAATAAGGCCTACCATAAAAATAAGTCCGACCCTGATTTTTCGGGATTTTCGGGGAGGCTTTAAAAAAATGTAGCCCTACCACGAAAATAAGCCTTAGCTGCATTACATTTAGAAAAAAAGGAATACATTACCTAGCAGGCTCCGTTCACGTCCCTCCCGGTGTTCACCGGAGCGCACGTTGTGGAGATGGGATTTATGAATTTGCCAATCAATGCCAAGGGTCAGCCAATTCATAAATCTCGCCTTCCCAATGTGATGGCTGTGATTGGTTCTTCGATTGCTGCTCAGTCAATCAATTGAGTGCTGCATTGATTGGTTCTCGAGCGCCGCTCAGCCAATCACAGCCATCGCTTCCTGGAGGTGGAATTTAGGAATCCTGTAACCAGGAAGTGATCTTCTGTGGGCGGCCCAGGTCTGCAAGAAGTGCATCGGAGCTCCGGAGAGCAGCAGGAGGGACCGAGCCTGCTAGGTAAGTATAATAAGACATCCCCTGAAAATAAGACCCATTGCCTTTTTGGGAGCAAAAATTAATATAAGACAGGGTCTTATTTTTGGGGAAACACGGTAGTAATATAGATGATTACTGACAAATAAAGTTACTTATGGAAATTACCCTCAGGGATCATGCACAAAGCTATATTATGGTTGTGGTCTGCACAAAGGAGTAATAGGCTTCTATTATACACCCATATTCCTCCATTTTTATACAGAAGCATAAAGAGTTTATTTCTGTAGAATTCCGGTCATTCAGGAGAAATCGCTTCACCATAAAATTTAGGGACAATTTCAGTAATTAAATCACTGCATTAATATCACCTGAAGGGTTTCTTTTTTAACAGCAGTAAATGGGCACTTTCACACGGGGCAGAATGATTAGGCACACAAATCCACTGCTAATTTCGACACTACTAATTTTGCACCAAAACCTGCAAATCTCATTGCAGATTTTGATGTGGAATTGCAGGCTAATTTAAGTTATTTCAATTGCGTATCAAAATCTACGAGGAGATGGGTCAATTTGGGTGTAGAACGCAGAATAATTCCACCCATATGAAAGGCCCCAATATAGTTTATGAAATCCACCTAAATTAGGCCTCCAGCACACTTTCCGGACACAACTCACATTGCACAAGCAGCACATTGACATACATTGGCACACACTGTCCATGATATGGAAAAGAATATGACATGCAATGAGTTTTTGAAAATGTCAGTGAGCATGTCTTCATAGCCTTATAATAAGGTCATGCGCTGTCTATGAAATAATATCGACAGCATACAGGCCCCAATCTGAAATTGATCTGCCAACAATGATGATGCCTTATGTGGATGAAGGATTGTTCAGTATAAATGATCATTCACCCCCTAGTAGAGTCTGAATTGGCCTATGTTAAGGCTAGTCAGAGAAGTGCCAATCGTGCGGATTAGCACTCGCCAACAGATACGCATTATTGCTTCATGTAAAAGGACTCTTAGAACATATTTTTGGCAATACTAAATGTAATGCACACCTGTGGTAAATACTACTACCATAGAGTGAATACTATCATACAGTCATTGAATAAACCACCAGGTGTTAGCCAGATAATATTTCTATACACATTTCCACACAGAGGTTGCCCCCATATACGGTACATAGTTGTCCATGATATCATATGTTCTTATATTCACTACCTGTGCTTTGAATTTAGATAGGATTCGTTTTTGCATGTTTTGTAACTAATGCTTTCCGGTCCAATTTCCTTGCCGTCCGCACATTCCCAAACTCTTATTTATTTTGGGTGGGAGAGCATGTTGTGGATTCCTTGGAGTTACTCAATAAAACATATGAAAATGACCCGTCATGATGATCTATCTATGTCATATCTATCTATCTATCTATCTATCTATCTATCTATCTATCTATCTATCTATCTATCTATCTATCTATCTCATATCTATCTATCTATCTCATATCTATCTATCTCATATCTATCTATATCTATCTATCTCCTATCGCATATCTATCTATCTATCCCATATCTATCCATCTATCTCATATCTATCTATCTATCTATCTCATAGCTATCTATTTATCTATCTCATATCTATCTATCTATCTATCTATCTATCTATCTATCTATCTATCTATCTATCTATCTATCTCATATCTATCTATCCCATACGTATCTATCTATCTATCTATCTATCTATCTATCTATCTATCTATCTATCTATCTATCTATCTCATATCTATCCATCTCATATCTATCTATATCCTATCTATGTCATATCTATCTATCTATCTATCTATCTATCTATCTATCTATCTATCTATCTATCTATCTATCTATCTATCTATCTATCTATCTATCTATCTATCTAGGCATCCTATAACTGCATACCATGTGTGTAGCATTGGTTTCTAACACTTTGCTCATGTTGGAGCTCTCCTCTGCATAGTGTTAGAAACATGTTTCGGACCTCGCCCAACATGGGAGCTATGCAGGAAAATCTCAATGTTGGATGAGGTCCAACACTGGATTGGAGAGGGTTAATGTATATTTTTAATATGCCATAAAATCGGTTTAATTGAAACTTACATATCTGCTTGTTACTTCCCTCTAGGGTTACGATAACCCCAACTGTTCATCAATTGATTGCCTGCTTGAGAAGTACTACCTATCCACCGTGTATTCACTGGAATTCATATTTGGGATTCTTGGCAATGGTATAGTGATGTTTGGATATATTTTCTGTTTGAAGAAGTGGAACAGCGGAAATGTATACCTTTTCAACCTGTGCTTATCAGACTTTGCGTTCCTATGCACCCTTCCTCTACTGATTGAAAGCTACTCCAGTGGGAGCTGGATGTTTGAAGTGTTCTTATGCTATAGCAATAGATACTTGCTGCATGCCAATCTCTACACTAGCATTCTTTTCCTCACCTTTATCAGTATTGACCGGTACTTGATTATCAAGTACCCTTTTAGAGATCATATTATGCAGAAGAAGAGAACAGCTATTATGATTTCTATTGGTGTTTGGACTGTGGTCATGTTAGAAATAGCACCAATTTTATTTTTTGTCGAATTGCGAGACAACAGCCTATGCCTCAGCTATGCAAGTTCCGGAATGGCATCCTACAGCCTGATTTATAGTGTGTGTCTTACAGTAACTGGCTTCCTCATCCCACTCTGTACCATGTGTATATTTTACATGAAAATGGCACGCTTTTTGAAAACCAGGAATGAAACTCTTTCAGTGTCCTTCTCCTTGGAGAGACCTCTCACTTTGGTGTCTTTTGCGGTGGTTGTGTTCTTTATACTTTTCACTCCATATCACATCATGAGAAATATCAGGCTTGCATCACGTACGGACGGATGGCAGCTGAGTAACCAGACAATGATTGCAATCAATTCCATATATGTTATTACAAGACCCATTGCCTTCTTGAACAGTGTGATAAACCCCGTGTTCTACTTTCTTATGGGGGACAATTTCAGGGACATGCTGCTAGGCAAAATTCGGAACTATTACAAAGAGATGAAATGTCATTGCATATATGATTTCAAAGCTGACTGCAGTACAAGTGGTTATATGACAGAATCTTAGTAGCAGCAGTCTATATGTTACATATACTGTATATACTGTACTGTACATAGTATTATAAGTCGTATTCAGTATTTTTCTGTTAAACAGAACGTTATTGTATTAAATATGTAATTTGTAGGACTTTTCCTGCCAGACAATTATATGATATAAAATACAGATAAGCACTATTCTCTAATATTGTTAAACATTTGCTAATGTGATAGTTTTAAAGGGAACCTATCATCACCTATAAGCACCATAAACTAAAGGCCCTTTTACACATAACGATTATTGCGCAAAAGTAGTGATGAGCGAGTATACTCGCTAAGGGCAATTGCTCGAGCGAGCATTGCCCTTAGCGAATACCTGCCCACTCGAGACAAAAGGTTCAGGTGCCGGCGGCGGGCAGGGAGCTGCGGGGGAGAGCGGAGAGGAACAGAGGGGAGATCTCTCTCTCCCCCCGCTCCCCCCTGCTGACTGCCGCTACTCATCGCTCCCCCGCGCCGGCACCCAAACCTTTTGTCTCGAGCGACCAGGTACTCGCTAAGGGCAATGCTCGCTTGAGCAATTGCCCTTAGCGAGTATACTCGCTCATCTCTACTCAAAAGCCATCTTTTGAGGAATAAACGTTGTTTGTAAATGTGCCCATCTTTCACTTTTCTGCTGAACGATGATTTTATGTTCGGCATAAAATCCATCGTTCAGCAGAAGAGCTGAAAGCACAGACTTTACGCTGTGTTCTCCGCGGGGAGAGCTGATAACATTGGCTTAGCTGTCAGCCCTGTGGCAGAACAAAAGGAATGTATTCAGAGAACAGACCACCCACTGTATAGCTCCTGGCAGTTCACACGCATTAATAAGCTACTAATTGGCATTAGTACAAATTAGTAGTTCATGCAAAATGATCACTCAAAAGCCATCTTTGTGTGCAAAAGGGCCTTAAGTTTACAGACTTATAAGACAAAGGCCGAGAAGTTCAGGGATGTGCTTTTTATACTTAGCTGGCTCCCTTTTCCCTCATTACTAGCCCTGGAAAGTGGCACTTCGTTCGTGTATCAGAATCTTTTCTGAAGTCAGTGCGTGTATTCACTATCCTTGTGCCCAGTGACTTCAGAGATGAGTCCAATGCTTGGGCCAAGTGCTGGTTTCCAGGGTTGACAGGGAAGGAACAGGGAACCAGGTAAGTATAAAAAGTACATCCTCAACCCTTGTCCTATAAGTCCATAAACTTACTGTTGGCAGCTGATAGGTGTTACATTTAGCACTACTATTATACTATTATTAATAGTACTAAGGGAATGTAAATTTTAGCAATGTTTCAACAGATTTTAACTCAGGATTGGAAGACATTGCAATAGGATTTTCAACAATCTCCTAGTTGTATGTTTTCATGCTGTTAACTTTAGATCAGGCATAAAGAGGTTGTTGTTTTAGACAGGAGCTACCGTATATACTCGAGTAAAAGCCGAGTTTTTCAGCACATTTTTTGTGCTGAAAAAACCCCCCTTGACTTATACTCGAGTCAGGGAAGGGTTAAAAAACCCTCCATACTCACTTCCCAGCTGGCGTCTGTGTCCCTGGCGATGGTGCGGAAAGCTGCTTCAATTTCTGTGTTCCCAGCGGCGGTGCAGAAAGCTGCTTAAATTCTCCCCGCTGTCATCTCCCGCCATCCTCTCTGCTTGGCTCTGTCATCCCCCGCCGTCCTCTCTGCTTGGCTCTGTCATTCCCCGCTGTCAACTTTGCTCAGCTCTGTCATCCCCCGCGTCAGGCTGTGATTGGTTGTGAATGATTGAGCGCCGGCTGTGATTGGCTGGCGCTCGATCCAATCACAGAGCCGAGCAGAGAGATGACAGCAGAAGAATTCTAAAGCAGCTTGCGGCCAATCATAGCTAGTGCTCGATCCAATCAAGCAGAGATGACTGCGGGGGATGGCAGCGAGAAGAATCCAAGCAGCTTGCCACACCGCTGCTGGGAACACAGAAATTGAAGCAGCTTTCCAGATTGCTTGGGAATACAGACGCCGGCTGGGAGATGAGTATGGAGGTTTTTTTTTTACCCAGTATATACTCAAGTATAGCTCGGCTTATACTTGAGTCAATAAGTTTTCCCATTTTTTTGTGGTAAAACTTATTGTCTCGGCTTATACTCGGGTCGGCTAATACTCGAGTATATACGGTACTTGTTAGGTTCTCTTAACAATAAGCTAATCACAAAGAATCAGGTCTCTGCATTCCACCACAATAGATTTGACAGATATGTTAGTGATTGATGTGTAGACTTTTAAGGGGTTCAACAAAAATGTTGTATTAACTGTTTATATGTAAGATATGTATAAAAGTACGTTTTAACTACAGCATGTACTGCACATCTTTTCAGCTGTCTATTTGATGTTTGTTTATTGTACAGAACATTTTATATATATATATGTCTATTCTATATGCAATGTGTATTAATATTTTATGTGCAACTGAGGTAGTCAATCTTTTTTGTACTTACTTGCTTATTTTAAGGGGTTGTCTGGACAGACTTTTGCAAATAAACTTATACCAACCCGGGCCACTATACTACAGACAGAACAATCTGCTTCTTGTGCTATCTGTACTGACAGCAGCATGAGAATTGGTTGACCATTAGGAATCCTGCACGGCGGACCCCGGCCGTTCATCTATTAATGACCTATCTCTGCCTCTCTATTGCACTCATAATTACAATGAGTGTCTAAAGCAGACAGCCTATTAACCTATGTTCACTTTTATACTAAAAGAAGCAAATGGTTTTAATGAAAAATCTTCTACTCTTTTGAGCCTAACTTCTAGCAGATCTGTGTGTCTCCATGGTAACAGACTACAAACTGTGTAGTCTGATCTTAAAGTCATACTCCCTTCCAGCCATCCTCTACTCCTTATTAATAAATATCTGAGAGTAAAAAGAATACAACTACAGGATGAGACTACAAAGAACTTGTAGTCTATTACCATGGAGCCAAATATATTTGCATAGGAGCTGTAGGTACAAAATGGTAATAAAATTTTTAATGCAGAACATTTGCAAGGTCCTTCATTTTTTTATTTTAGATGCAAATGAGCCATAAAAATTTGTTTGGAAGGTAAATATACTCTATGATATTCTTTTTGTTAAAGTGCTGGTTCAGTTTCTCTAGCGCTCGTTCTCGAATAATAGTATCATGTTACTGTAATATGCTCTGGTATTGATAGCATATGTGACATAAGATATTTTCTTTCAATATTTATATCTCTTTCCAAGTGAGGCACGGTGAGTTAAGCTATCACGCCAAATCAACCATTTGTCCCTCAATGGCCACATTTTAGCAGTGTCATAAACATTTAGATGGAACTTGAATTTCTCATATCTGGACAGTTGTGAGTCCTTAAACAGCATCAGACAATGTCACTGTGCATTGTGTTTTTCCATGGACTAACTGCTTCAATCTGTCATTTAAACTAGAAAATGCATGCTGTATTGTTCTGACAGTATAGGCTAGCAATAGTGAGCTTGTCATCCATGTTACTGTATGCTGCATGCTCTCCTACTTGTATTTGATTGTAATGAATTCTCTACTTTTAAGAGCTTTAATGTTTCTTTGTAAGATTACTTCTGTGTAATGGTCATTTATATTGTGTACAATATATAAATAAAAAGACCAGCAACTAACAGTGTAACATTGAACTTGTTGATGGATTAATGATTAGAGATGAGCGAGCACCAAAATGCTCGGGTGCTCGTTACTCGGGACGAAATGTTCGCGATTCTCGAGGGTTCGTTTCGAGTAACGAACCCCATTGAAGTCAATGGGCGACCCAAGCATTTTTGTATATCGCCAATGCTCGCTAAGGTTTCCATTTGTGAAAATCTGGGAAATTCAAGAAAGTGATGGGAACGACACAGCAACGGATAGGGCAGGCGAGGGGCTACATGTTGGGCTGCATCTCAAGTTCACAGGTCCCACTATTAAGCCACAATAGCGGCAAGAGTGGGCCCCCCCTCCCAACACTTTTACTTCTGAAAAGCCCTCATTAGCAATGCATACCTTAGCTAAGCACCACACTACCTCCAACAAAGCACAATCACTGCCTGCATGACACTCCGCTGCCACTTCTCCTGGGTTACATGCTGCCCAACCCCCCCGCACGACCCAGTGTCCACAGCGCACACCAAAGTGTCCCTGCGCAGCCTTCAACTGCACTCATGCCACACGCTGGCCTCATAGCCACACCACCCTCATGTCTATTTATAAGTGCGTCTGCCATGAGGAGGAACCGCAGGCACACACTGCAGAGGGTTGGCACAGTTAGGCAGCGACCCTCTTTAAAAGGGGCGGGGCGATAGCCCACAATGCTGTACAGAAGCAATGAGAAATATAATCCTGTGCCACCGCCATCAGGAGCTGCACACGTGGGCATAGCAATGGGGAACCTATGTGCCACACACTATTCATTCTGTCAAGGTGTCTGCATGCCCCAGTCAGACCGCGTTTTTTTATAAATAGTCACAGACAGGTACAACTCTGCAATGGGAATTCCGTGTGCACCCACAGCATGGGTGGCTCCCTGGAACCCACCGGCTGTACATAAATGTATCCCATTGCAGTGCCCATCACAGCTGAGGTAACGTCCGATTAAATGCAGGTGGGCTTCGGCCCACACTGCATGCCCCAGTCAGACTGGGGTTCTTTAGAAGTGGACACATGCAGTTACAACTCCGTGTGGACCGACAGCATGGGTGGGTGCCAGGAAGCCACCGGCGGTACATAAATATATCCCATTGCATTGCCCATCACAGCTGAGGTAATGTCATGTTTAACGCAGGTGGGCTTTGGCCCACACTGCATGCCCCAGTCAGACTGGGGTTCTTTAGAAGTGGACACATGCAGTTACAACTCCGTGTGGACCGACAGCATGGGTGGCTCCCTGGAACCCACCGGCTGTACATAAATATATCCCATTGCAGTGCCCATCACAGCTGATGTAACGTCCAATTAAATGCAGGTGGGCTTCGGCCCACACTGCATGCCCCAGTCAGACTGGCGTTCTTTAGAAGTGGACACATGCAGTTACAACTCCGTGTGGACCGACAGCATGGGTGGGTGCCAGGAAGCCAGCGGCGGTACATAAATATATCCCATTGCATTGTCCATCACAGCTGAGGTAATGTCATGTTTAATGCAGGTGGGCTTTGGCCCACACTGCATGCCCCAGTCAGACTGGGGTTCTTTAGAAGTGGACACATGCAGTTACAACTCCGTGTGGACCAACAGCATGGGTGGCTCCCTGGAACCCAACGGTTGTACATAAATGTATCCCATTGCAGTGCCCATCACAGCTGATGTAACGTCAGCTTTAATGCAGGTGGGCAAAAAATTAATTGGATTACACTGTAGGCGAGGGCCCCAAAACATTGGTGTACCAACAGTACTAATGTACGTCAGAAAAATTGCCCATGCCCAACCAAGAGGGCAGGTGAAACCCATTAATCGCTTTGGTTAATGTGGCTTAATTTGTAACTAGGCCTGGAGGCAGCCCAGTTAAAATAAAAATTGGTTCAGGTGCAAGTTTCAACGCTTTAATGAGCATTGAAACGTATAAAAATTGTTTACAAAAATTATATGACTGAGCCTTGTGGGCCTAAGAAAAATTGCCCGTTCGGTGTGATTACGTCAGGTTTCAGGAGGAGGAGCAGGAGGAGGAGGATGAATATTATACACAGATTGATGAAGCTAAAAGGTCCACGTTTTGATGGTGATAGAGAACAATGCTTCCATCCGCGGGTGCAGCCTACGTATTGTTTAGGTATCGCTGCTGTCCGCTGGTGGAGAAGAGAAGACTGGGGAAATCCAGGCTTTGTTCGTTTTGATGAGTGTAAGCCTGTCGGCACTGTCGGTTGACAGGCGGGTACACTTATCTGTGATGATTCCCCCAGCCGCACTAAACACCCTCTCTGACAAGACGCTAGCGGCAGGGCAAGCAAGCACCTCCAGGGCATACAGCGCAAGTTCGTGCCACGTTTCCAGCTTCGACACCCAGTAGTTGTAGGGGGCAGAGGCGTCACGGAGGACGGTCATGCGATCGGCTACGTACTCCCTCACCATCCTTTTACAGTGCTCCCGCCGACTCAGCCTTGACTGGGGAGCGGTGACACAGTCTTGCTGGGGAGCCAGAAAGCTGTCAAAGGCCTTAGAGAGTGTTCCCCTGCCTGTGCTGTACATGCTGCCTGATCTCTGCGCCTCCCCTGCTTCCTTGCCCTGGGAACTGCGCCTTCGGCCACTAGTGCTGTCTGATGGGAATTTTACCATCAGTTTGTCCGCAGGGTCCTGTGGTATAGCATCACTCTCGAACCCCTTTCCTCTTCGGGAATGAAAGTAGAAAGGTTCTCCTTGTACCATGGGTCGAGCAGGGTGTACACCCAGTAATCCGTAGTGGCCAGAATGCATCCTGCACGTCCTTGCCCGCGTCCACGTCCTCTATCCCTAACCCTACCCCTCAGCATGGTGTATTACGAATAGAACAGACACAGAGCGGTGTGAATAATTATGGAATTATTGGTGTACAGTTGGCGGCTGACAGCGGTTATGTAACACTAACTCCAGGCAGAAACAAAGAATAAGGAAGGGTGCAAACCGGCCTAGCCGTGCAATAGTGATTCACTACAACTCCCAGCAGCCAGGCAGTAAAATGCACACGATCAGAGGTAGCCCAACGAAAGCTTTTATTTTAATTTTTTTGAAAAAGAATACAAGCTATATAGCGTGTATATGGCTTTCCCTCTATCAGCGGCCGTGGCCGTACGCTGTGCGTGAAGTTGACGGCAGATACAGAGTGGTGTAAATAATTATGGAATTATTGGCGTACAGTTGGAGGCTGACAGCGGTTATGTAACGCTAATTTCAGGCAGAAAAAAGGATACAGAAGGCTGCAAACAGGCCTAGCCATGCAATAGTGATGCAATACAACTCCCACAAGACACCCAGTAAATTTCAGACGGTCAGAGGTAGCCGTAAGAAGGAGTTTTTATTTAATTTTCTTTAAAAAAAAGAATACAGGCTATATAGCGTGTATATGACTTTCTCAGTGGCTGTGGCCGTACACTGTGCGTGAAGTTGACAGCCGACACAGAGCGGTGTGAATAATTATGGAATTATTGGCGTACACTTTCACGCTGACAGCGGTTATGTTACACTAACTCCAGGCAGAAACAACAAATAAGGAAGGCTGCAAACAGGCCTAGCCGTTCAATAGTGATTCACTCCAACTCCCAGCAGCCAGGCAGTAAAATGCACACGGTCACAGGTAGCCCAACGAAGGAGCTTTTATTTAAATTTTTTTGAAAAAGAATAAGGCTATATAGCGTCTATATGACATTTCCTCTATCAGGGGCTGTCGCCGCACGCTGTGCGTCAAGTTGACGGCAGACACAGAGCGGTATAAAAAATTATGGAATTATTGGCGTACAGTTGGAGGCTGAGAGGTTATGTAACGCAAACTGCAGCCAGAAAAAAATTATACGCAAGGCTGCAAAAAGGCCTAGCTGGGTAATAGCGATGCACTACAACTCCCAACAGCCACACAGTAAAATGCGCACGGTCACAGGTAGCCCTAAGAAGGACTGTTGGGGTTCTTTTAGACAGGATTCTACACTACCACTGTCCCTGTCTCACCAGCACTGTCCCTATACTTTGTATATTTTACGCTATAGCTGTAATGGCCTGCACAGCCCGAGATGAAAAAAAAAAATTGTGCAAAACTGCTCCCAGCAGCCACAACAGTAATGCACACGGTCAGATGTGGCCCTAAGAAGGACCGTTGGGGTTCTTGAAGACGCTAACACTATCCCTGAATGAGCAACAGCACCTTTCCTAATCTCTGCCAGCGTGTCTGGGCGAGCCGCGGGCGGGACCACTTTAAGTACTGGACGATCACTTGATCTCACCAGCCACTCACTGCAGGGGGGTGGGATAGGGCTGGAACGTCACAGGAGGAAGTTGTAATGCCTTCCCTGCATGTCCATTAGCCAGAAAATGGCGCTAAACATGCAGGGAAGGAAATGTAATGGAGTCGAGTGCCGCATGGTGCTCGTCTTTAGTAACGAGCATCTCGAACACCCTAATACTCAAGCTCGGACGAGTACGCTCGCTCATCTCTAATAAAGAATTTATACAAAAAAAGAAAATATCATTGCAGTAACATAACAAGAAGCTGCGAAAATAAAGCATTTGGCAATTGGTTAAAAAAAAACAAAAAAAAACTGTAGAATTAGGCCTTTTCATCAGACGAGGCATGATATGTTGACATAAATAACACTGAATACAGCATGAGCTTGGAGAGTAAATCCTTAATTAGTCCATAGATAAGAGTGTGAGAGGTTTATTATCTCTAAACAGATATTAATTCAAACACCTGGTGGCACCACCATCTCTGGACTAGATGTGATCAGCTGTTGTAGCATGACCAGAAATCCTTGTGACAGGTTCAGTTCTGTGTTCAGAGTGTCAAAGAAAGAAAGAACCCAAGGGCAAAATACTTAAAGAAGACTATACAAAAACCTCTGTTCATGTGTGAAAGGTGTTCATGGAAAAAACCACAAGGAAACCACATCTGTCTAAAAAAAAACAAATAAAAAAATAAACAAAAAACATTGCAGTCCATCACAAGTTTGTTCAAGACCAGCGGAGGTTCCACAATGCTTATGAGAATATGTTCCATGGACAGATGGGACAAAAGTGGAGCTTTTTAGAAAAAATGCACAACACCATTTAAAAAAAACAAAAAAAAAACAGAAGACTACACAACCGACTATGAAGCATGGTGGAGGGAAATCATAGTGTGAGGCTCCTTATGTGTTCAGGCCCTGATGACTTATTGGAATAATGATACCAGTGGTGTTAGAACTAAGGGCAAGTCAAATGGTCGTAATGCAAGTGTTGCATGTTATGTTACAAGTTACAGTTTAACAGAGTCAAGTCAATAGTCTGCGAGGTGTTCATATTGATCTGTTTGAAGTACTCTATTGTTATTAGTATAAGACAAAGGTAAGCAACCATTAAAAAAAATTGTACACTCGCGCAAAG
Organism: Eleutherodactylus coqui; assembly: GCF_035609145.1. Classification (NCBI taxonomy): domain Eukaryota; kingdom Metazoa; phylum Chordata; class Amphibia; order Anura; family Eleutherodactylidae; genus Eleutherodactylus; species Eleutherodactylus coqui. Next base: position 123,254,060 of record NC_089837.1, read on the forward strand.
CTCTTGAAATTAGGTTTTGTAACCACATTGCATGTTCACAGTTGAAAGTGATTGGGAGAAACTTCCATGAAAGGTAGTGGCTTAGGCATACCAAAACTCCTGAACTTATTCCCACACTATCCCACAATATGCCCCTTGCCCCTTCCTATGGCTCCTCACATTTTCCATTTTACCCACCGTATATATCTCTTGCCCCTGTACCTCCCTATCATCCCCTCCCCGATTGATTCCTAATAACTGAATATCACAGGTGTTTGTCGTATTGTTTGTGGTCCCACGCTGTGGAATAAATTGGTGTTAAGTTTATAATTATTATCAGTCATGAGGATCTACAGGGTGGTCCAAAGATATGGGGACACCAGAATAAATGGAAAATGGTGGTTGGAAATGTCATCCTGTGTGTGCATGTTGCTAAGGCGAAGGGTGCAAATCCAAAAGGGGTGGTGTCAAACATGGCAGTCATTTTGAAAGCCGTCATCTTGGAACCAGGTTGATATTTTCAAATGGGAAGGGGTACATCTGATTCTGCTAATTTTATGAGGAATCCAAATCTGTGTTTAAAGGCAATGTACCTTATGGGGACCCTGCGTAAAGACACCAGGACAGCCATTGTTGTTGCTTTATTTTTGGTAGTTTTGTTACATTCACTTTATGGCAGGTCCAACGTAGAACCTGTTTGGTGAAATTTAGTAAGCTATTTGCCAACATGGCAGATAGGTGGTCTGTTAGGGTACTGACCATTGAAATCAGCTGTACAGATGAGCGAGCACCCAAATGCTCGGGTCCTCGTTATTCGAGTCAAGCTTTTCGTAAAATTCGAGAGTTCTACTCGAGTAACGAACCCCATTGACTACAATGGGAGACTCGAGCATTTTTGTATGTGGGCCGACGGCTCCCGAGCTTTTTTGGGGGGGATAGGGGGGTTGTCTCTCTTTCTCTCTCTCCTCCCTGCCTGCCAGCCAAAAACATTTATCGTTGACGTGCGTGCTGCGTCGCGGCGGGGAGGGGCCAAAACAGGCACGTCACAGCGGGTAGGAGCCAAAAACTGGGGCGGGGTCGAACACGGCGTGATGTAACGAGCACCATTGAGTATACCAATACTCGAACGAGCATCAAGCTTGGCAGAGTACATTCGCTCAACTCTAATCAGCTGCAATGACTCGGAGACTGCACAATCTCTGTCTGATTCTCGTGTGTGAATCTTGCAGCCATATCTGTGTATGTAACAAAGAGAAAATTGATAATAACTTTGGCAGGAATAAAGGTATGTCATATTTAAGAACAGATTTGGATTCCTCCTTAAATTCATATGTCACATGCATCCCTCTGGATTTGGCTTACAAAAATCAACTTTGTTCCAAGATAATGGAGTTCAAAATGGCCACCATGTTGGACACAGACCCTCACAGATTTGTTCCCTTCCTGTTAGCAACATGCTGCACACAGGATAGCATTTTCTATCACTGTTTTCCATTTATTCAGGTGTCTCCATACCTTTGGACAACCTTGTACAATGGTGCTGGGCAAATCAATATTAACCCCTTGAGTGGCGGGTTTCCTACCACCCTGTCGTACCCACCAGGGCAGGTTTTTTTAAATGGTCTAATCATTGAATTTCAACTAATTTTGCAGTTACGTTCCAAGAGCCATAACTTTTTCATTTTTCCATTGACACAGCCATATGAGGGCTTGTTTTTGGCGGGACAAGTTGTACTTTTTGATGGCACTATTTTTGGGTATGTATAATGTATTGCATAACTTTTGTAAAAACATTTGTAGGGAGATTGGGGGAAAAAAAAGAAATTCTGCCATTTGTTTTTATGGATTTCATTTTTACGGCGTTCAACATGTAGAATAAATCATGTGATAACATTATTCTCTGACTCACACGATTCCGGCGATACCAAGTTTATACAGTTTTTATGTTTCTCTATTTTTGTACATTTTAAGCATTTTTTTTTAAAGGTTTGCTTTTGTGTCGCCACATTTCAAGAGCCGTATTAAAGGGGTTGTCTCGCGAAAGCAAGTGGGGTTAGGCACTTCTGTATGGCCATATTAATGCCCTTTGTAATATACATCGTGCATTAAATATGAGCCACACAGAAGTTATTCACTTACCTGCTCCGTTGCTAGCGTCCCCGTCTCCATGGTTCCGTCTAATTTCGGGGTCTTCTCGCTTCTTTAGACGCGCTTGCGCAGATCCGTCTTCTCCCTTCGGCTCCGCTCGGCAGCATTGGCGATTTGGCTCCGCCCCCTTGTACACATCATCGCGTAGCTCCGCCCCCGTCACGTGCCGATTCCAGCCAATCAGGAGGCTGGAACCGGCACACATCATGGGGCGGAGCTACGCGATGATGCGTACAAGGGGGCGGAGCCAAATCGCCAATGCTGCCGAGCGGAGCCGAAGGGAGAAGACGGATCTGCGCAAGCGCGTCTAAAGAAGCAAGAAGACCCCGAAATTAGACGGAACCATGGCGACGAGGACGCTAGCAACGGAGCAGGTAAGTGAATAACTTCTGTATGGCTCATATTTAATGCACGATGTATATTACAAAGTGCATTAATATGGCCATACAGAAGTGTATAACCCCACTTGCTGCCGCGAGACAACCCCTTTAATTTTATTTTTCCATTGCCAGAGCCCTAGAAGGCCTTGTTTTTTGCGGGATGAACTCCAGTCTTCATTTATCTAATTTTTAGAAAGATGTAAAATTTTGATCGCTTTTTATTCCATTTTTCTAGTGGCAAGATTAACAAAATCTGTAATTCTTTTTTTTTCTTTTTTATGACTTTTTCACACTTTAAAAATAAAAAAGTAATAAAAGTTTAAATTACCCTCCTTTTGCCATATCTTTAATAAAAAAAAATCTAAATCCTAAAAGAAAAATACACATTTGGTATCGCTGCATCCGTAAATATCCAATCTATCAAAGTAGTGCATCATTTACCCCGCACGGTGAACATAGTCCGAAAAAAAATAAAGAACATCACAAATGCATTTTTTCAGTCACCCTGTTTCCCAGAAAAAATGAAATAAAAAGCGAACAAAAAGTTGTATGTATTCTGGATTGGTACCAACATAAACTACAGGACATCCCACAAAAAATGAGCCCTTACTTAACTACGTCGACGGAAAAATAAAAAATTTATTGCGCGCAGAAGATGCAGCAGAAAATTTTAAAAAATTAAATGTGTTTGAAAAAAAATACAAGTACTACAGCAAAAAGAAAAAACTATACAAGTTTGGTATCGTAGTAATCGTACTGACCCATAGAATAAAGTTATCATTTCATTTTTGTTGCAGTTTGTGCGTCGTAGAAACAAGGCGCACTGAAAAATGGCGGAATGTCTTTTTTTTTAAATTTTACTCCACTTAGAATTTTGTAAAAGTTTTTCAGTACATTATATGGTACTTTAAATAGCACCATTGAAAAATACAACTCGTCCCACAAAAACAAGCCCTCATACAGCGACGTCGATGGATAAATAAAGGAGTTATGATTTTTTAAACGGGGGAGGAAAAAAAGAAATGGGAAAAAAAGGGGCCGTGTCATTAAGGGTTAAATAATGTACTAACTTCCTTCTCTGGGTCATTACGACGCACGGATACCACATGTGTAATTTTATTTTTAATTTTTTACAAAGTAAAGGGAGACTATATTTTTATTTTTTTAATAATTTTTAACTTTTTTTTTACTTTTTTTTTATTTTTGCCCCTTTAGGGGACTTCCACAGGGACCCATCAGGACCCCCTGATCACATTCCGGGGTCTGATGGTGACATCCCTTTACATGCTGCAGTGACAGCCCTTTACATGCTGCAGTCACACAGACTGCAGCATGTAAAGTGTTAACAGAGCAGAGATCAGAGGTTTTCTCTGATCTCTGCTGTAAGAGCTGGTGCCTGGCTGTCCTCTGACAGCTAAGCACCAGCTCTCCCTGCCACAGAGACCATCGGCTTGCTTCTGACAAGCCAATGGTCTCTATGGCAACCTGTAAACAAAGCAGGACTTAGAAGCAAGAGATTGCCGGCAGATCGGCAATATCTTCCTGCTTGTTTTTCAAAGTCCTTGCTTTGTTCTCTCTGGGTCTGTTCAGGCAGAGCACAATGTCACAGCTTGTGGCATTGTGCTCTGCAGCTCCCATAGTGATACATAGCCCGGAAATCTTCCGGGCTATATCACTATCGGCAGTGGACCTCGTCCCCGAAAATTTCCGGGCGTGCCACTCAAGGGGTTAAAGGGCTTTTCCAGGGAGAATACTATTGATGACCTATCCTTAGGACAGGTCATCAATAGTTGATCAGCTGGGGTTTATCGCTTAGGAACTCGACCGATCAGCTGATTGTGCGCCTGCTGACAGCACCGCAAATACACAGAGGTCGGAGCTGAACCAACGGAAGTCTCTGCACTGACCTCTGTGTAGTGGCTAATGCTTGTAACTGCAGGCATGACTCGCATTGATTTTAATGAGAGCCGTTCCTGTAGTTACAAGTGCTGGCCACTACAGAGACTTCTGCTGCTTCCGTTCCAACCTCTGTGTATTTGTGGCGCTGACAGCAAACTCCATCCCAGCTGATCAGTTGGGGTCCCGAGCGATGGACCCCAGCTAATCAACTATTCATGACCTACCCTAAGGATAGATCATCAATAGTATTCTACCTGGAAAAACCCTTTAAGTGCTTGGTGCAATCCTGTGGAGACACTTAGAAGCAGAGGCACATCTGCCTTGAGTACTTCTTTAATAACTCCCCCTTCCACCTCTGTGGTCCCCTCAGTTCCTCTTCACTGGTCTCCTATGAATTAGTGTTGCTTGTCTTGATTAGAAGGGTAATAAAATCACTCTCATTTTAGCAAAATTGAGTCTGAACTGATTTTTGGCAAAATTTGCGGGAAAATCAAATTTCCTAAAATGCTTCCTACACAGGTCAGCAGCCAGATATGGGAATCTAAAAAAAATACCACCTTAACCATCCTCACACACAGATGCTGAATGCAAGCATTGCACAGCTGCTTGCAATGGAAATACTTAGTATGCCTTTCCCAATATGATGCTGATGTATGATGCAACAACCAGGGTACGTAGGAAATGAATATTTATTAGTGCCGACACTTCACTCAGAAGGACACTATGATCACAAATCTTTGAGTGGCTATTATATCCCATACATCAGTTTATATAGTATGTAGGTTTGGATTATTAAAAGCTAACACTTATTGGTTCATGTTATCTTTAACCCTTTGCAATCCAATTTGGATTGAGAGTTTCCTAGGGGGGGGTTCTCTTTATGCCATTATACAATGGCGCCATCTGCTGGCTAGAGTCAGTACTGCAGTATAGGACATGCTGGAGAGGCTCCCAACAACGGAGCAGCTAGTAATATACAGTAAGAATACCCTATCGGACATCTTCCGACATCAGAGCTGTATGGCCTTCAATCAGAATGACTGAAAAAGTCAGACAGTGGATTGGAAAGGGTTAATATAAAAAAAGAAAGCAGAAAGTATATTTTACTTTCACTTAGTAAGGAAAAAGGGAGGGCAAAAGTGTTAGTGAGGGATTTGCAGCTGCATTGCTTCTGGTATCCAATTACACAGCGTTCATTGGCTACAATATGGGAGACATAATAAGAAGTTGTCTCACCTTCTTAGCTGCTTGTGGTGCTTGTAGTCTGTGCATGCAGAGAAAATCATACTCACATCCGTTCTGCCATTCGGTCCTATGGCTTGTTCAAATGATAGTGGATACATGGGAATACGGACACATCAGATGATTTTTCTTTGCTTTATTCTTTCCTTATGCTCGTACAATCAGGTACATGATACAAACAAGAACATCTTGTTTGTATCATGTACCTGATTGTACGAGCATAAGGAAAGAATAAAGCAAAGAAAAATCATCTGATGTGTCCGTATTCCCATGTATCCACTATAATATGGGAGACAGTATCACATAGAAGAGGATTAGATACTTAGCTCAGCAGGTTGTTTGTACAGTCAACTATGTTTTATACAAAAAGGAAGGGAAGTTAATAGGGCTCAAATTAGTATGCAATAGGTTACATTTCATTTGGTAGATACTAGAGATGAGCGAGCATACTCGTCCGAGCTTGATGCTCGTTCGAGTATTAGGGTGCTCGAGATGCTCGTTACACGAGACGAGCACCACGCGGTACTCCTCTCGATTAAACGAGCACTGACCATTGAATTCAATGGAGCCGGCAATACAGCCGGCTCTATTGAAAGCAATTGGCTGCCGGTGTACGCGGGATGAATTGTCGGGAAGAGCTTAAATATATAAGCCCTTCCCTGCAATTCATCCAGAAATGTGTAAAAATAAAAAATATATATATACTCACCTGGTCCCGGCAGAACGATGTTAGCCCATTGAATTCAATGGAGCCGGCAATACAGCCAACTCCATTGAAAGCAATGGGCTGCCAGCGATCGCAGGATGAATTGTCGGGAAGGGGTTAAATATATAAGCCCTTCCCTGCAATTCATCCAGAAATGTGTAAAAATAAAAAATATATATATACTTACCTGGTCCCGGCAGACGGAGTTCAGCGCGGCAGGCTGCAGTTCTCCTGAACTGCTCTAAACAGCTGTGAGTAGTATTCAGCAGTCGGGGATTTAAAATCCCCGCCTGCTGAATGAGATGCCTCTAATTGGTCACAGCCTGACCAATCAGAGGCATCCCTCACTCACACCCATTCATGAATTCATGAATGGGTGAGTGAGGGCTGCCTCTGATTGGCTCAGGGGCAGCTCTCAGCTGTCCCTGCACTGAGCCAATCAGAGGCAGCCCTCACTCACCCATTCATGAATTCATGAATGGGTGTGAGTGAGGGATGCCTCTGATTGGTCAGGCTGTGACCAATCAGAGGCATCTCATTCAGCAGGCGGGGATTTTAAATCCCCGGCTGCTGAATACTACTCACAGCTGTTCAGAGCAGTTCAGGAGAACTGCAGCCTGCCGCGCTGAACTCCGTCTGCCGGGACCAGGTAAGTATATATATATTTTTTATTTTTACACATTTCTGGATGAATTGTAGGGAAGGGCTTATATATTATATATACGCTGACAGTGGGGGGGGGGGGTCTCACTCTTGCCGCTATTGTGGCTTAATAGTGGGACCTGGGAACTTGAGATGCAGCCCAAAATGTTGCTCCTCGCCTGCCCTATTCGTTTCTGTGTCGTTTCCATCACTTTCTTGTGTTTTGCAGATTTTCACAAATGAAAACCTTAGCGAGCATCGGCGATATACAAAAATGCTCGAGTCACCCATTGACTTCAATGGGGTTCGTTACTCGAAACGAACTCTCGAGCATCACTGAAAGTTCGACTCGAGTAACGAGCACCCAAGCATTTTGGTGCTCGCTCATCTCTAGTAGATACATATATAATAAACAGGACATTTTATAATATGCTTCAGCCTTTGGGCTGATAACAGAGAAACAATAGCTTATAAGTCCTCGTACCACAATGCTTCATGCTAACTCACAGCATCAGATTCCCAGACGCCATTTTTTTGCCCAAAAAGCTGTCCCTGCGCCACCTTGTGAGTAATAACGGGGCCTTGGTATTGCAGGACTCTGTTAGTCGCAGGGTGCACCTGACCACATGCATGTGGTCCAGCAAATATGGCCAGGGACATTATATATCCTTGACAGCACACTTGGTCAATGTTCTGTAGGTTCTGTAAGTGGAGCATGAAACTGAAAGTAAGGATTCACATTTCATGGTACACCCAAGACTTGCGGGATATTCATCTGTGTCTGTCCCCTCCTTCTCCTTCTTGTCTTCCTCCACCTCTTCATTCTATCATTCAACACCCTCCACATCAACACAGATATCCGTAAGTGTCAAAACCCAGCCTCAATTCAGTGGTGCACATAGATAGTAAAGGCCCTGCAGGCACAGGCTGACACATGGCTGACCTCGCACAATCTGAAACTAGGCAAGGTCATGTGTGACATTAGGACCAACCTGCTGACAGTCCTTCACCTCAGCAATCTCACACATGTACTTTGCCTGGCCCATGTGATGGATCTGGTAGTGCAACACTTCCTAAATAACTACCCAGGTTTACATTCAGTGTTAGAAAAGTCCAGAAAATTGTGCTTGAACTTTTGGCATTCACACCCAGCCTCCTCTCATCTGGTGGAAGTGCAGCAACAGTTCAGGTTATCACTAGAGTTGAGCAGATGTACTCTGCCGAGCTTGATGCTCGTTCGAGTATTAGCATACTCGATGGTGCTCGTTACTCGAACAAGCATCATGCCATGTTCGACCCCGCCCCGGTTTTTGCCTCCTCCCCGCTGTGACGTGCCTGTTTTGGCCCCTCTCCGCCGCGATGCAGCGTACATGGCAACGGCAAATTTTTTGGCTGGCAGGGGAGAGAGAGAGAGAGAGATCCCCCAATAAAAAAAAAAGCTCGGGACCTGGCAGCCCACATACAAAAATGCTTGAGTCTCCCATTGTAGTCAATGGGGTTCATTACTCGAGTAGAGCTCTCGAATTTTACGAAAAGCTCGACTCGAATAACGAGGACCCGAGCATTTGGGTGCTCGCTCATCTCTAGTTATCACCTAACTGTTTTTTCTCTGACATGCCTACATAATGGAATTCCATGTTTCCTATGTTACAGATGCTAAGCCAGCAGTAGTGAGCGATCACAAAGTACCAGATGGTGTATGCCCTTAGCAGGCACTGTTTACAGTTTGGTCATTTGAAGCCTGCAAAGTGGCTTCAAGTACCATTTTAGCCTGCCTACTGGAACAGACACTACAGGGCCTCAGGGACAATAATGTGTTGTTGTCACAGGACGAGGAAGAGAAGCAAGGGAGACCAATCTCCCAACTGTGTGGCCAGTCCACCATTACTCAACATCGCAGGGAGGATAGCTTTTGGCCAGAAAGGGGGGCATCTTCTCTAACATGTTTCTCCACCCATGGAAAAGTATGTAGGAGGGGGAAATATAGAGGGGGAAGAGTAGGAGGAGGAAGGGATAGGGATAATATAAGTTCCTTCAAACCATCACTAACCGCAACTATTCTACATGAATGGTGGGACCAGCCGGAGAACACTCTTTGATCTGACCCCCAAGAATGTTGGCCATCACCTTTAGACACCTTAAACCATAAGAGTTTTTTTATGCTGCAGTACTTGCAGAAGGATTATCACATAGCCCACAAAACATGAGATCATTACTGGATAGCCACCATTCTTGATCCCCAACACAAGGCCAAAATGACAAATTTCATTTTGGCAGTGGAGAGGGACCTCAAAATTCAGCAATATCAAGACAGGCTGTTAAGCCACTTGAGCATTTTACAATGGCTACAGGGATTCATCCACAATGTTTCACAGCTCTGTAGCTCATGGTGGATGAGCAAGAAACTGCTGCAGCAGTACCACTACTGGTGGCAGGGGAAGTCTAACAAATTTGGCAATTTTTAATCACATATGACTGAGCATAGATTCATATTAAAGACCACACGCTGCCGTCAAGATGCTGTTGCTGGTGGTGGTACTGCTCTCCTTCTTCAGCTTGCGCCATGGCTTCTCCTTCCACTTCCCCCCAAATGAAAAATATGTCAATATGGAAATATGCATCTACAGCTCTCATGTTTCCAACAGGAGCATACTCTGCCCTCAAGGTGCGGTTGGTTGTGGTGTTGGTGGAACTGCTGCTGCTCTTCTTCTGTTTCTGCCATGTTTCCTTATCATCATCCTAGCTCTACAGCTTTTCCTTGGAGAAGTCATGTGCTTGGCTGTTCTGTTCACATGGTAGAATTTGTCCTTTGCAAACTTTATGACATCCACTATTTCCCTAGGTGTAATTTTTGGTAACTCTATTGCTTTTCTTTTGAGGAAGAGTAGGAGGCCTGTGCTCGAGTGTTGTGTTCACCTGGTGGATATTGTCCTTGTAAAATTAATGACATTACTTTTGAAACAAGAAGCACACCTGCTGTCTTGTATAGCATAATTTGGTAGCTCTACAGCTGTTGCTTGGAGGAGGCCCTTTTGTAAAAGCACTACATATCACTCAAATTAATAGTGGTTTTTGCATATCATCAGAACCTGCCCCTTTTGACATTTCTGCTACATCTGACCCACTATACACCATGAAATGAAAGCAACTTATGTATATGTAAGGGGGTAGCCCACGTTCGAGTTTGTGCTGTAATGAAGTTTGTCATGGTTCCTATAGTTATGTAATTTGAATGGTATAAGGGCAACTTCTACTGGCTGGCATACATTACTGCAGTTTGTGTATTTCTCTGTGAAGTGTTGCATGTGACTGGGACTGGGACATAAGAAAAAAGGCAACTGGAGTTTGACAAGCAAAGCTACATAATGCGCCTTAACCAATATCACAGAGAGAATAAAGCTGCAGGGACTACAGATAGAGACACTGCTACTAAGGATTCACATCGTCCTGCAGATCTGCGAATCAGCGTACCCCCAACAGACATCCAAATACATATCACCTATATTACAGTACAGATAACGCTGAAGATATGTAAGTGAGGTGGCCCTTCAGCAAAAGGCCTGAAGTTTGCACATAGATAGTGACTTAAATGTAGGCTTGTCAGTTAAAATGCACTAGCTCAAGCCGGCACCAGAGGAACACATATTCATCTACCAGTTGCAGACAAGTTATTGGACAACATTTGTGTTACTTTTGGACTGCGAGTGGGTGAGCAACATTGCTGGGTTGAAACATTTGGTTGTACTACCACGTGTTCCACAGCTGAAGCGTATTGCTGTTTGTGGTATAATGATATTGATAAAGTGTCAACTTTCCATAACAACTTGCCTCTCTGGATACTGGGAAAGTTGAATTTAATATTTTTAATTCCCCCTTTCTCCCTCACATCTGCCATGCATCTGAGGCACATGTGGCCTTAGAAAAATTCTTTGTCCTGATGGCAATAAAGTTAAGCTAGTGATAGGGGAATGCTAATTACTCCCCTGCCAGGGAGGATCAACGCCTCTGGCATTTCCCACAGACACCCTGACTCCAAGAGTCAGATTAATGTGAAAATATCTTAAGAAGGGTTATTGGTCATGTAAAGGTCCTAGCCCAATATAAGTTATATTTTTGAAATTGGGTGGGCCAGCTGAGTAAAATGCATCCAAACTTATGGAGGTGCAGGCCCCAGAACATCCCCAAATGGCATATCTACATACCTGGGTATAATTTCCTGGGTCATGCTTGGGAGCGCTGGCTGAGTAGATAAAATCATGACCAGATATATGCCAGGCATATATTCCCAATCGTAGGATCTCCTGTGGAGATATGCCCGATATGGGGAATTATGGTTTTTCACAGGTACAAAGCATATACCCCTCCCTTCTCTGAATGGGCGTAGAGGGGGCGGGGGTTGGTGTGTTCTGGAAAAGCTTTTACAACTAGGGGCTCAGAAAGACGCAGTTGTCAGATTTGGAGATATGCTACAGCGTAAGGCTTTCCCGCTTGCTTCTGTGACTTCGCACAAATCAGAGTATTGGGCTGAGCACCCCAAATATGGTATCTTTCTGTTATTTACCTTTTTTATTTTAAGTACTGTCTGTTGCATATTTCTGTAAACCTTATCTTCACTGTAACATCTTTTTCTGTATATATTTGTACATATCAATATTTAGCACTGCTAGTCTTTTTTAGAATAAATCTGCAACTTATTAGTCAAGCCTTGTATGTTTAAAAAAAAAAAAAAAACTCCGAAAATTGTGTTCATAATTCATAGTCTGTGTTCCAGCTTACCTGTGATATAAAGCCTGGTGCTGGCAGCAAGTGCTGTAGAGTGCTGGAGGCATTTAGACCGGACCAGGGAGTGATTTGAGTTTTCGTTTTGTATATGTGCAGAAAGTTGGGTACAAATCCACCTGTATTTTAAGGACTTGCAACCCCGTGACAAGCAGTCATAGAGGAAAGAGCACTTGGAGTAGTCGATCCATGTCCAAACAGCAATAGAGACGGGATCAGTTGGCGTCCCCCCTTTCTCTCCCTGACACTGATTCTTGTGATTTATAAAAGATTACCATACCCCTTGTTAAAGTAAGGCCGCCTGCAGACGGCCATGTTGGATCCGGCAGCGAGAATTCTCGCAGCGGGACCCGAGCGCCTGCAGAGAGCACCACGGACTCACCCGCTCCCGCAGCTCCGGCTCTTTCATGTGCCGACTGCCGGGCAGCCAGCGCATGCGCAGAGCGGAGCCGGCGGCCGGAGAGTGACGTTTCTGTGCGGGGCTCGCATTGGAACATGCTGCGGTTTGTTTGATTTCGCGCAGACAAACCGCGGCCGTCTGCATAGGATTGCGTGCTGTAATGCCATCCTATGCAGGCGTTCAGGGGCGGAAATTCTGCGGGGAATCCCGCTGCGGAATTTCCGCCTTTCTGCAGGCAGCCTTAAGCATGCTCTTAGAATCAGTTAGATTATCTAACGTTTCTGAATAACCACATATTGCTTATCTATTAACAGAAGCTTCTATTGCCAACTTCATCTGCAAGTGTATTTGTTTAAAGAAATATATATATATATATATATATATATATATATATATATATATATATATATATATATATTTGTAAGCCCGCTGTCTGCATTGTACCCTGATTCCAGTGTCACCTACCCCTACCACGACATATAATAGCTGCAGTACAAAATGTGCATTATGACCAGAGGAGGTAGAACTGATTAATACAAAGCTCTTGTTGCTAAGTTTGAAGGTGTCATATTTGTGCAAGCAACAAAGAGGCTCCTGCTACTGTGGCTCCTGCAGACTCTCATTATCTCACAGCAGTAGCTTACAAGCACAAGCTCAGACCCATTAATTTACACCAAAAGGGCATCTGTCATTTCAGTGCAAACAACTCCAGCTCCATACTGTATTTACTCTCACTCTCATCTTTCAATCATTCAAGACTTTCACTTTATGACACCATGCGTACATGTTTACAGCAAGGAAGGTTTTTAGCTGCTGGTAATAATTCCCCATAGCAAAAACAAGGCAGCTACTTTTAGCCCAATTTCAGCAGGGTGGAACAGAATTTATCATTTTTATTACTCACTGTGGTGTGATAATGATGTATTAGCCCACCAGTCACAGCAGGTTATAAAGAGACTATCCAAATAAATCCATTAGTTTTAATTGCATTTTAAAGTGTGCGCTTTCCAGAGCTGCTCTATCATGTGTCTTCCCAAAAACTTTTCATGCCAGGCAAGTGACTAAAGTGATGAAGCAGTCAGTGTTGATCTGTAGGTCAAAACATGCAAATCTGGGATCCCAGAAAAGAAGAAAACAATAACTGTTCAGAAAAGCCAATGTATATATAACTATCCTTGGAGCTCCTGAACTCCAATACAAAATTTGTAACATAGCCCACCACCTACCATGTGCCATTTATGTTGAAAGCCGGATTAAAGGCAGATGCAGATTTTTGTCGCAGCAAATGAGGGGCAGTTGACAGTCCTTTTTTATGCAATACACAACATTTTACTGGAGGTAACATAGTAACATAGTTCGTAAGGCCGAATGAAGACAATGTCCATCTAGTCCAGCCTGTCTATCCTCCTGTGGTGTTGATCCAGAGGAAGGCAAAAAAAAACCCAAGAGCAGAAGCCAAATAGCCCTTTTGGGGAAAAAAAATTCCTTCCCGACTCTGGATCAACCCCTAATAGTTCCTACCTGCCTGTATACCCAGATTAAATTGGACAGTCGGCATGCACATGACCAATAACAAATGTGTCAGGCTCCATTCACATTTGCGTTATGGAGACACTATCTTAAATGGTAACTGTTGTTCTGCTGTTCTTCAGAACAGCAATTAATATCTACTTTCCCTGAAGTAGGGGTACTTGACAGAGTTTTCTAAAATAGGAGTTTTCTGATACATGCAGTATTGTTGGAGTAATCACTTAATTTAAGTGATGCCCAACAGGTATCATAGCCTTTTCAATCAGGTATGCCTAATTATTATCCAATGCATCAGAGAAGAAAACAATGAGAAATACCACAGTGATGTTTCCAAGCTCTTCTGAAGCATTTTATTATTGTATAGTTTATATAGCAAAATGTTCAGCACTTGTTAGCATCAGATCACGAGCTGCCTGTGCCCAGCAACATCCAATCATAATTCAACAAGTATTTCATAGCAAATTTACAGTTCGTACACATGCATGCATCTTTAATTGCGTATTCATGTTTCTAGTAGCTGAAAATGTTTACCTGATGTTCTAATTCCAAGGTCTTGGAGCCTCGGAAATAAGATATCCCGTTCATAAGCAAAGAATAATGCCATAAATGTGTAATTATGTATACAAAGACATCTAATATTAAAAAAAGGCCTACATGCTTTTTTGCACCACACTTGGACCCTTTTACTTTACCTTAGGAGGATGATTTTGGTGTTATTCGATTCGTTAGATCCTCACCACTACCATAAATACCTTTAATTTGAGTTGGCTACATTGAGTGACCCGTCGGCCACCTCAAAGTTCCAATGTTAAGTATAGTGGCACTTTAGCCTGAAGTGCTGTTAGGGAGATTCAAGTGTTGCTAAGCGACATTCATAGTCTTGCGATGTCAGCCAGTCATAGCCTCGTGACGTGTAGCGGCTTTTCTGCCAGTACATTGGAGGGAAAAGCAGTGCTTCAGCCAGTCAGTTGGAGGGAGAAGCGTCGCTTAAGACAGTCAGTTGGAGGGAAAAGCGGCACTTCAGTGAAAGTGAAAGATTCACACGCTCGGGGAGAGGAAGAGTTGAAGCGGAGAGAGCCATGAGTGGGTGACAGATAGGTGTGGAGAAGTAAGAAGGAGAATGGAGTAGGGCTGGAGGAAAAGGCAATTGTGAGCAGCGGGGTGGCTGTGAGTAGTAGCTGTGTATAAGGAAGAGAGATGGGGGGCAGCTGGGTGGCTGTGAATAGTAGCGGTGCCTTATACAGCAGGTGCGAGGGACCAGGGGTGGGACAGAAGTCACTTCTCTGAACACTATATAATAATATAATAATCTTTATTTGTATAGCGCTAACTTATTCCGCAGCACTTTCAAGCATGGGAGAACACAGGCAATACAACAATTACACGTGATATACAATCAGTTTGAAACAAACGGGGTGGGGGTGATATAGGAGGTACAAGGGGGGGAGTAGACATGGGGGGAACACAGGCAGTACAGGAATTACATGTGGAAATCAGTTATTAAGAAGCAAACAGGGTAGCATGGTAAGGAGGTCAGGGACGAGGTCATATACAATAAGCAGGGGGGGAGGTGTGAAGATTCATCGGGAGGGCCAGGGGGACTAGGTCAAGAAATTTGGTATGCTTCCCTCAAGAGGTGTGTTTTTAAGGCGTGTCTGAAATTTCGTGCAGCAGGAATTGTCCGGATGCCTTGGGGTAGAGCGTTCCAGAGGATGGGTGCTGCTCTTGTTAAGTCCTGTAGGCGAGCATGTGAGGTTCATATTAGAGGGGTGTTTAGTCTGAGTTTGTTAGCAGATCGAAGTGTGTGCGGGGTAGTGTACAGACAGGAGGGAAGTGATGTATGGTGGCTCAGCGCCATGGAGAGTTTTGTGGGTGAGGAGTTTAAATTTAGTTCTGCAGTGGATGGGCAGCCAATGCAGCGACTGGCATAGTGCAGAGGCATCTGAGAAATGGCTGGATAAAAAAATGAGCCTAGCTTCCACGTTTAGTATAGATTGGAGAGGGAAGAGTCTGGTGCGGGTAAGGCCAATGAATAGCAAGTTGCAATAGTCGAGTCAGGAGTGGATGTGGGCGACAACAAGTGTCTTTAACGTGTCCATGGTGAGGGACGGCTGGATTTTAGCAATATTTCTGAGGTGCAGGTGGCATGTTCGGGCCAGAGATTGGATGTGGAGGGTAAAGGAGAGGTCAGAGTCCAGTGTGACCCCAAGGCAGCAGACATGCTGTCTTGGGGTTATAATAGTGCCAGACACTGGAATCCAGATGTTGAGGAAAGGTTGGTTGGAAGGTGGAAAGAGAAGGTGGTCAGTTTTAGAAAGGCTAAGTTTGAGAAAACGGGAGGACATAGTGTTAGAGAGTCGGTGATATCTTGGAGGAATGGTTCAGAGATGTCTCGGGAAGAGGTATCATCAGCGTAGAGATGGTATTGGAGGCCAAATTGGCAGATGGTTTGTCCAATTGGGGCTGTGTAGATAGAGAAGAGAAGGGGACCAAGGACCGAGCCCTGGGGGACTCCAACAGGAAGAGAAAGTGGAGAGGAGATAGAGCCAGCAATGGAGATGCTGAAAGAGCGGTCAGAGAGGTAGGAGGAGAACCAGGAGAGAGCAGTGTCCTTTCGTTCGATAACGCGGAGCAAAGTAAGAAGGAGGTCATGGTCAACAGTGTCAAATGCAGCAGAGAGTAGTCGCCTCTCGACTTTGCCGTCATCAGGTCATTTGATACTTTTGTGAGGGCTGTTTCGAATGAGTGTAGAGGGCGGAAACCGGACAGGAGGGGGCTGAGGAGAGAGTTGTCAGAGAGAAAGCGTGTGAGGCCGGAGTGGACCAGGCATTCTAGTAATTTGGAGATGAAGGGGAGCCGGATCAGTAGTTGGCATTGTCGGTCGGGTCAGTGGTTGGTTTTTTAGCAGAGGGGATATGATGGAGTATTTGAATGAGGAGGGGAAGGCGCCAGAGGTTAGGATGAGGTTGCAGATGGTGGTGAGGTGGGTATTGACACCTGTGGAAAGGGTCTGGAGGAGGTGAGAGGGAGAAGGTCGGTAGCGCAGGTGGGGGGACGAGCGGCGGAAAGCAGCCTCTGTCATTGGCTCTAACATAGAAAGTGAATGGTGATGGATGCAGTGCTGAGGAGACTGGGATTGGGGCTAGCTGTGCAGTTTTCAGAGATTTCTTTTCGTATTTTGTTGTTTTTTTCTTTAAAATAGGCGGCTAGTTCTCCAGCACTCAGATCCGTTATGGGGGCGTGTTTTTTGGGCCTGAGGATGGAGTGGCAAGGCTGGCTCTGAATAATCACCTGAGGCCGGCTGCACATGAACGGATTTGCATTGCAGAATCTGCAGTTGGCGTCTGCACCATGGATTTGCAGCAAATACTGTTCAGAATATGCTATTGAAAATCGCTTCTTCCTGCACACTTGCGGAATCGAATTGTGGAGGAAAAAGCGACAGCATATTCTATTTTAGTGCAGATTCTGCACAGACGGCTTCCATGGAAGTCGATGGAAGCCGTCCAACTCAGGGCCAAACCGCAATTGACAATCTGGATAAGTTGCGGGGACCAATGTTATCGGCTAATGACGGCACGGGAAAAATAAACATTTAAAAAAAAAAAATCTGCACTGTACATGTCCAACGGCGGCTCGCCGCGTCCACCTGCAATACAGCTTTAGAAGAAAAAAAGTAGGGTCGCGCGGAGCCCGCAGTGGAATCTAACTCATCAATGTGGAAACATTGGCTTAATCTAGTTTGTTAAAGAATAATTCATTGTTATAAATTATATTTTTCCACTGCTGACCTGCTACTTTGTGAAGTGTGAAAAATGGCAGTAGGAATGATATGTTTTAAAAACATTATTCGATTTAAGCTACAAATCTTAGGCCTCCTTCACACAAGTGTAATTTTAGTGCTCCGATAGCCGTGCTAAAAATATCACAGCTATCAGACCTTAAAATCACGTGAATGAAGAATAATCGCGACTGAGTTGCTGCTGTTTTTTGCGATTTTACACGGCTGCTTGCAGTGTCTTGCAGTGCACATACGCCACAGCCCCGAAATCCCTTGCTCAGCAAAACAATGTAAATGACTTAAAATGCCTCACTAGAGGCACATGACATTGTTTAGCAGTAGGAGTTGCTGTTAAACTCCCTCCTCCTCTCCTCCTCTTCCTCAAAACAGTATCAGTTATTCTAGATACCCTTGAACACAGTTTTGACTGATCTCAGCAGGGAAGTTGTTCCAAACATCTTGGAGAACTAACCACAGATCTTCTGTGGATGTCGGCTAGCTCAAATCCTTCTGTCTCTCTCAGACAAACTGAATGATGGTGAGATCAGTGGTCTATGGGAGCCAAATCATTACTTCCAGGACTCCTTGTTCTTCTTTACACTGAAGATAGTTGTTAGTGACATTAGCTGGATGTTTGAGGTTGTTGTCCCGCTGCAGAATACATTTGTACCAATCAGACACCATCTATTTTTGAAACTAAATCTTACTTTGCAGCATTTTCCCACCCCGGCCTAAAACTTTAACAAATTTAGGGCTTGGTCAGTCGAGCATGTTGTGGTGCTGCTGCCACTTCATTGAAAGCAATGTGATGGAGGCAACCCCCGCTGGGATTTTCGGGGGAGGGCTTGAAATATAAGCTCTTCCCTGAAAATAAGTCCTAGCTGCTGGAAAACAATTATACATCACTTAGCAGCGCTGTCGGGGCTCTGGCACATCTTCTCCCCAGCTCCCCGGTGCTCTTCTGTATCATTTCTTCTGATTTAAAACCCCCCACCTCCTGGAAGCGCTGCCTCTGATTGGCTGTATAAAAGAAAGGTAGTGGCAGCATCAATGGTGTAATATAGAACAAAACTTATTTCATTCCATCTATAAAAATGCGAAGTTTCGGCCAATGGCCTTTTTCAAGCATAAAAAACTGACACAATGAACCCACATAAATAGTAACATGACAATACTGACAGACCAATCATCATAAAAATCCCCCCCTCCTTTCATTAATGGCAACGTAAATCATCTGTATCAGTCAAGAAAACACAATTAAATCTGACAGACATGTGATGATGGTCTCTACCTCCCTTGCCGCTCCGTCCTTCACAAGCATCCCATGAATGCCAGAGCGCATGCGTGCAATTCCAAGGATCCCGCAATAACAACAGGGCTGGGGTCCGCTGGTAATGGTAATCGCACATGTGTGGGAGTATCTTCCTGTATCACGAGATTAGGTAAAATAGGTCACCATAGCAACGCGTCAGTCTTGGATTTCAGCCCGACATTACTATCCCAGCAATCAGTTTGGAAAAAGCTGTGACCAATCTAGTATGTCTCATAGAGGTATCAATAGTATTCTGAATTATTATATATATCAACAAAGGTTACTGTGTAAGGGAAACGTATATGTATAAATACACATAATGAAGCTATGTGTGAGTAAAAGAACCATATACCAATAACATAAGGGTTATTACAACTTGAAAAAATCATCAGTTGGAATGTTTGGATGAATACAAGCCCAATGTAAAATAATAGTACCCAAATTTTAAAAAAAGAGTATAGCAGATCAAATAGAACAGACTCCAAAAAGTAGTCCATTTATCCGTAGCTATAAAAAACAGCAACCATACCAAAATTGTATATATTAAAGCGTCATGGTACCAATATCAAGCAAAAAAATATACCCAAAATCGAAAAATATAAGATAATACAAAAATCATCCAACAAAAACTTTATTGTAGATAAATCATAAAAAGAAAAAATCATCAGAAGAAAAAAGCTCCACAGCCAGCAGTAAGGGCATTGTGAGCGGCAGCATGACAAGAGGGCAGACCATCAAAAGTGAGGAGGATCTAAAAAAAATATAGAAACGCAATAAAAAAAATAACACTAGACATGTATCAAGAAAATAACCCCACAGATAATATCTAGTTTAAATATAAGGCATATAGTAGTATTCTACATTAAGACCTCCTGGGGTCTATGTATTCAAATTGTGAATCCACATCAATTCTTTTCTTTTCAACAACCCTTCACGATCACCACCCCTGGGGAGAAGTGGGACGTGGTCGATTACCCGAAACCTAAACTGGCTGATGCTGTGCCTTTTTTCAATGAAATGCTTTCAAATTGGAGTTCCTTATTGCCTGTTCGTATTGTACTTTTATGTTTGGTCATCCGCGTCCTCCCTTCCATTATGGTCTCTCCAACGTACGCCAAACCACATGGGCATACGATAAGGTAGACCACGAAGGAGGATCGGCACACAAATCTACTTTTTATCATGTACCGTTTACCAGTTTGAGGGTGGTTAAAGGAATCTCCCCTAATGAGGTTACTGCAACATGCACAACTATAACATCTCTCAGTGGTGCGAGAACCGTTTGTGTCTCAGAATGAGCAGACCCTGCATTGAAGAATGGAGTAACTGATTTCTCCCTCAAGATGTGACATCTTCTATAAGACATGAGAGGTCTAGTGTGGAATTCAGCAATCTGGTGACACACTGGAGCGACACAGACCTCAATCAGTTACCTTGTGCTTGAGAAAGGAGTGTCTCAGCTTCAAAACATGTTGCACTGAAGTCTGGAGCTCTGTATAAATAAGTCTAAGTTTAATTTATCACAGAGGGCTGTGTCACCATCTTTTACGTCTTATGGACCACATTAGTCCATACACCTACACGTGTCCTGTTTAGGCAGTCATACGTGGTATTGCATGGGTCCCCCTGAGCGCAGGAGTTTGTTTTTTTTCTCTCATTTGCTACAGACCCGAAGGAATTGGCTCCACGGGAGCAAAATAATCATGCTGATTGGCTAAGCGCAGATTCCAATCACAGCCATTCAATGATTTGTCCCTGTGATTTTTTTTCCTGCAGTTAGGGTTTCTTTAAGGGAAGGGCTTATATTTTGAGCCCTTCCCCAAAAATTCCTACGGGGGATGCCATCATCCTATTGCATCCCATAGCATCGCAGTCCTCTGCCACAGCTGTGACAGCTTTGGCAGTGGATTCTTTCACCCCCGCTGCAGTCCCCTCATCACTGAACACTGTGACAGTGCTGTCACAGTGTTCAGTGATGAAGGAACTCCCCATGGGTATTAACGGAACCCTTGGGGAGTTCCCTCATCCCCGCTGAGACTAAGGGGTTAACAGCGTGACATTTAAAGGTGCTTTGAGCCAGAAGCACCTTTTAAATGTCCTGCTTCCATTAACTCTTGCTTCCATAGGAGTCAATATAATACTGGTGTCTTACTTCCTTGCAGAAGGGCCTTGAAGTCACCTCAGGTAGCAGGACTCAGGGGCAACTCCTATCTCTGCACTTCTTTTAAATACACCTCTGACATATACAGATTCTGTTGTTGTTTAATGATATACAAAAAATGCTTGTAGAACGTATGCATCAGTGTCCACAAACAGCAATTCTACTGTGTAGAATGTAACATACTACAACTTTGTTACAATAATATTAAGAGAACACAGCATATGTCTAGTTCTGAAGCATGAGGTGGCCCCCATAAAGTTAGGAAGTTGAATAGTAGTAGAACCAGCAAAAAGAACCTTTACTCTTTAGGTTCTCAGCTTGCGGTCTCTGAACTCCAAGGGGCACTTGCACTGACCTCATGCTGTGCTTTGGCCCATTTTCTGCCCCCATCATATATTTATGAGTTAGAGGTTGTTAACCCTTTCCAATCCAATGTTGGGCCTGCCCCGACATCATCATTTTCCTCCACAGCTCCGATGTTGGGGCAGGCCCGACACTGCAGTGCAGGAGTGCATCTGCACCCGATCGTCAGACACATCGGGTGCAGATACACTTGTGCACTGGTCCTCATCAAGGACGCCCGAGGAGAAGGCAGAAAGGGTTTTTAACCCTTTCTGCCTTTTCCTTTACACATTACATAGCGCTCAATTAGCGCTATGTAATGCACGGAGATTCTGGCCGGCGATTATGTGACCGCCGGTGTTACCTGACCCCCAGAGGTCACATGAACGCCGAGCCGGGAGCCTGCACCGTGGGGGGGCCTGCTTACCTGTCCGGCGTCTTCCGCATTCTCCTTCTGTCTCCCGGCCCGGCGATCATGTGACCGCCAGGTGCCACCTGACCCCAGCGGTCACATGATCGCCGAGCCGGGAGGCAGGAGGAGAATGCGGAAGACGCCGGACAGGTAAGCAGGTCCCTCCCTGCACCCTCCTGAACTCTGTCAGATCAGGAGGGTGCAGGGAAAATGTATTTTTTCTCACAGAAAAAATAAATGGATTGGAAAGGGTTAACAGGAGCAGACATGCATGTACAGCACTTAAATGTGGGAGTTGACTTTGATATATGTAACAGAAAATATTTGATTATAGACAATTAAAGGGGTTGTCTCGCGAAAGCAAGGGGGTTAAGCACTTCTGTATGGCCATATTAATGCACTTTATAATATACATCGTGCATTAAATATGAGCCATACAGTTACCTTCCCTGCGCTGGCGTCCCCGTCTCCATGGCTCCGTCTAACTTCAGCGTCTAATCGCCCGATTAGACGCGCTTGCGCAGAAGGGTCTTCTGCTTTCGGGCCTGTTCGGCAGCAGCGGCGTTTTGGCTCCGCCCCCTTCTACACGTCATCGCGTAGCTCCGCCCCGTCATGTGTGCCGATTCCAGTCAATCAGGAGGCTGGAATCGGCACACGTGACAGGGCGGAGCCACGCGATGACGCATGCAAGGGGGCAGAGCCAAAACACCGCTGCTGCCGGACCGAGCCGAAGGGAAAAGACCCATCTGCGCAAGCGCGTCTAATCGGGCGATTAGACGCTGAAATTAGACGGCACCATGGTGACGGGGACGCCAGCAATGGAGCAGGTAAGTGAATAACTTCTGTATGGCTCATATTTAATGCACGATGTATATTACAAAGTGCATTAATATGGCCATACAGAAGTGTATAACCCCACTTGCTATCGCGAGACAAGCCCTTTAATAGTTTTGACAAAGTATGGCGATATGAAAAAAGTGCCGAAATAACTTTTTGGGAGATACTTCATTAGTAGAGATGAGCGAGCATACTCGTCCGAGCTTGATCCTCGTTCGAGTATTAGGGTGTTCGAGATGCTCGTTACTCGTAACGAGTACCACGCGGTGTTCGGGTTACTTTCATTTTCTTCCCTGAGAAATTTGCGCGCTTTTCTGGCCAATAGAAAGACAGGGAAGGCATTACAACTTCCCCCTGCAACGTTCAAGCCCTATACCACCCCCCTGCAGTGAGTGGCTGGCGAGATTAGGTGTCACCCGAGTATTAAAATCTGCCCTTCTCTATATGCGCTCAATGGGGCCGGCGGCAGCAGCGCCGACCCCATTGAGAACATATAGAAGACAAATCATTCTTCTCTGCCACAGCTGTAACAGCTGTGGCAGAGAAGAACGATGTTTGCCCATTGAATGCAATGGAGACGGCAATACAGCAGGTTCCACTGAAAGCAATGGGCTGCCGGCGATCGCGGGATGAATTGTCGGGAAGGGCTTAAATATATTTCTCCTGGCGTTCTGCGGTGCTGCTGCAGGCTGTCGCTCCCTCCTGGTCCACGGCAGAGCATTGCTTTCTCTACGAAGGGCTTTAAATCCCCGCCTCCAGAAACACACGTGCCTTCAGCCAATCACAGCCAATGACAATGATGTCATTGAATGGCTGTGATTGGCTGAAGGCACGTGTGTTTCTGGAGGCGGGGATTTCAAGCCCTGTGTCCAGAAAGCAATGCTCTGCCGTGGACCAGGAGGGAGCGACAGCCTGCAGCAGCGCCGCAGAACGCCAGGAGAAGTGAGTAATGATTTTTATTCTTTGCTCCACTGTATTCCCGGCGTATAAGGTGACAGTTGGGGGGTCGTCTTATACGCCCCGTCGCCTTATACGCCGGTATATATTTTTATTGTAACACATTTCTGGATGAATTGCAGGGAAGGGCTTATATATTTAAGCCCTTCCCGACAATTCATCCTGCGATCGCCGGCAGCCCATTGCTTTCAGTGGAACCTGCTGTATTGCCGGCTCCATTGAATTCAATGGGCAAACATCGTTCTTCTCTGCCACAGCTGTTACAGCTATGGCAGAGGAGAATGATTTTTATGCTGACAGTGCGGGGGGGGGGGGGGGAGGGGCCCACTCTTGCCGTTATTGTGGCTTAATAGTGGGACCTGGGAACTTGAGATGCAGCCCAACATGTAGCCCCTCGCCTGCCCTATCTGTTGCTGTGTCGTTCCCATCACTTTCTTGAATTGCCCAGATTTTCACAAACGAAAACCTTAGCGAGCATCGGCGATATACAAAAATGCTTGGGTCGCCCATTGACTTCAATGGGGTTCATTACTCGAAACGAACCCTCGAGCATCGCGAAAAGTTCGTCCCGAGTAACGAGCACCCGAGCATTTTGGTGCTCGCTCATCTCTATTCATTAGCGATCAAGATGTGTATCCCCAGCAAGTACTGAGGAAGAGGATCATATACCTCAAAACACGTTTATGAGCTGGTCTTTATTAATAATCTACGATTTTTTTAGCAAAGATTAATTCTAGTTATTTATGTCTGAAGTTGGCACCACACTCACCGCTTTAAGAGAGAGTATTTTCCTTCTTGGTCTGTGGCGGAGGCGCTGAAGGGAAGTATTGATGCAGATGTGAACACAGCCTGGTCAACTGAACTGTACTAGAATGTATTTACATTGAGAATGCTGTGGAGTTCGCAGTATGCCAGTATTGCTCCTCCAAGTAGCTTGCAACAGGAAACAACTGGAAAAAGAAGGAAATGTTTATACAGGAGCTTCATCAATATATATTTATCAACAGAGGCGTAACTTGAAGCTCCTGGACCCCGATGCAAAACCTGTAACAGGGCCCCCAACTATAATGCTTTATTCATAGTACTGGGCTCCCTATATGGAGAGGAGAGGTCTTATAGGCCCCCTAAGGCTCCTGGGCCAGGGTGCAACCGCATCCCCTGCACCCTCTATAGTTACGCCCCTGTATATCAACATATTTAAGCTGAAAAGTAACAACAAATACATTAATGGGGTTTTATCACCAACTGGGATATATTGCAAGACATGCATTCGCGGTCAGCATGTCCCCCAGTGCATGCTCTTCAGATTGGCATTTCTCACCCTTTTGCCATTTCTTTTAGTGCGTTCCTTGTTTACTTCATCTGTCATGGCACCGCTGCTTTTTCGCAGTGCAGCAGTCATTTCTCAGCAGTAGCAGGGCTTACTTCTATGCCAGCGCTACTTTTGCCCTTACAGCCCAGGTTCTGTGCTTCCCCTTATCATTGCTGTGCAGCTCCGTCCCACCCAGGCTCCTGACTAAACCACGCATGCGCTTGTATCTAGCAGTACAGCGCACGCATGTGCTTTCACAGACGGTCGGAGACTCTACCTTTCCAAAACAGTCAATGCACTGACGTCACTAGTGACATAGCGTCAACTGCCCCAGACAGAAGTAGAAGACAGATATCCAAGTGTTGTTGGCAGATATGGGAAAAGTGCGTGAATTGGATCACATGGCCCATCCTGCAATTGCTGGAAAGGGGAAGAATATGTAACACAAAAGCAGTAAGAATTTGTTGGCAGCGGGGAACAAGGTGCAGATGGCAAAACTTCATTTTAATGACAAACCACTTTAATAAATTTGTGCTTTCTATATAAAAACTATGCAAAGTCTCTGTAAAAAACGCATTAAGGCTGGTGTCACGCGATCGTATTGTGCAGTGTTTTGCATGTGCAAATTTTGAGCGCACAATAGGCAGTGAATAGGCTCATTTCATTATGTTTCTTTACATAAGCGTCTTTTGCGCGCACCTTTTGTTTACACAAATAAATATGCAGCATGCTTTATTTTTCTGCGCATTAACATGGCACATACTGAACTAATTGACTTAAGGTCCATTTAGACGCAACGAATATCGCTCAAAATTCGCTCAAAAGCCATCTTTTGAGCTATAATCGTTGTGTGTAACTGCACCGACATCGTGCAGTTTTCGTTAAGCCACCGCTCATTGTTGTCTTTCAGCGCGCTGTAAGACAACGATAAACCTTATCAGGGATTCACAGCCGTATACAGCTGATACTATTGTTTCAACTGTATCCCACTCCCTGATGACAAGCGGGGTATGAAGAACAGAGCGGTCCAGCTGCGTTCTTCATACCCCGCATGGAGGGCTCTGCTGTATAACAGCTGGATGCAGAAGACAAGCGGGAACACCCCACGTGTCTTCTGCATCCTCCACTCCGAGCGCTCGGCTGTATCGCGAGCAGGGAACAGCTGGACCGTCTGTGAAATCAATGGATTCTATGCTCTGCGGTTTGCGTGAACGTATTTCCACATGCAAAAATGTTCACAAATACGCCCATGGGGATCCCTAAAACACGCACTTGCGCGCACAAATATGCAACGCCTACTGCACAAATGCAAGTGTAAATGCACTTACACCCGTGTGCCCCTGGCCTAAGATAAAACATGTGAGCAATATTTCTTGATTACGTTTTGTTCTCACTCCCTACTTCTCCCTGTGTATCCATGTGCGTGTCTATAGTACATTTTGTGATGCAATGTTCCTGGCCTACGTGCAGCTTTGTTCTGTCTGTGCCTTCCTTATGTCATTGTATTGAGCCTTCAATGGGCTCTGTTTCCCCTTGGCTGTGTGTGCCAGAGGATTTCCTATTGTTTAGCTGTACATTATGTGCCAAGCTGTATGTGTCTACAATGTACCCAATGGCCTCCCTAAATGTCAAGGAGCAGGCAGGTAACCTGGTGTTCAGCAGGTTAGAGATTTCCAACAAATCAGTGTGACTCACATTCTAGAGTAATGGCGGTAAGAGATTGTGAGTCTTTACAACCTTTTTACCACTCTGTTTAAACATTAGGTGCAGATTTGTTGCAGAAATTTCTATGACTGTAAAATCCACTCAATTCGTCTAAATTGAGTTGTTTCTTCATCATACACTCGTGTTACATCACGCCCCATTACATGAACAGAAAATGTCCGCAAAAAATGTGTTGCATGTGAATATACACTATTGAGCACCCAAATATTGCCTATAAAATACTGCCAATACAAGGATATACCAGCCATATTATAATCAAGATTCAAAAGAATAAAGTAGCGAGCAGCGCCAGAGATGGTTACTTGTTATTTAAAAATGCATCAATGGATGCCTCTTTATTGCATTAAGAAAATCCTTTATGTACTTGAGAAAGACCCTTGCTGGGTTGAAACGTTGTGCGCTACTGGATTTTCTTAATGCATATTATAATCAAGAGACTGGACACCTCAGGATGGGGTTGGGGAGATTCCCTCAACCAATAGTATCCTGTCCTCCTGCATAGCAGTGCACTTTGGATAGTCTCTTAACCATTCCAGTGTTGGACCTCGTCCAACATTGAGGTTTATCTGCATAGTTCCCTTGTAAAGCGAGGTCCAACACATGTTTCTAAAGCTGTGCAGGAGAGACCTCCGACAGAAGAGGACCCGGAGCATCGCTTGTCCAAAAAAGAGAGTCGCTGTTTGATGGTTTTGCCCTCCATTTTTGGTTTGATGTGATCTAACACTACCTTGTTCATTGTCATGGCAGTCCAAGGTATCCGTAGCATTCTCTTCCAGCACCATAGTTGAAACGCATCAATTTTACTTTTGTCTGTTTTTCTGAGTGTCCAACTTTGGCAACCATACGTCGTTATGGGAAAGACGATTGCATTGACCAGTCTGTTTTTTGTTGCAATGCTAATATCCTTGCTTTTCCAGATATTTTCCATTCCTTGCATTGCATTCCTACCAAGTGTAGTCTGTCTCTTGATCTCAGGTACAGATTACCCATTACAATCGATTTTGGATCTAAGGCTGCCTGCCCACGGGTGTTGTGAAATAGCCACGGGAGATGCTGCTCGGGAGCAGGAGCCAGTAGACGGATCTCCGCTGTGAGCCTATCTGAGAATCGCCGCAATTTGTAGCATGCTGCGAATTGCTGGCCACGAGCGGAGAATCGCAATAGTTCTCCGCTCATAGACAGGGGGGCTGCGCTTTCCATCTACCATACCCAATGTGCTCCTCGCCTGTTTCTGGAGCACTTTGCCGCCTGGCTCCGCCACTTCCTATCTTGCGAAATTCCATCCCATTATCTTAGGTGATTTTAACATCCCCATAAATGATCCAATCTCCCCATCTGCCTCTCAGCTTCTATCACTCACCTCCTCCCTGGTCTCCACAACTCACAGCCTCTCCCACTCACAAGGATGGTAATACTCTTGATCTGGTCTTCCTCCATCTCTGCTCTGCTTCCACTTCACTAACTCCTCTCTCCCGCTCTCTGACCATAACCTCTTCTCTTTCTCTATCAAGCTTCCTAGTATCTCCCCAGACCCTCCTACCTACCGTACATATAGGTGCCTTCAGGCCATTCACACTCATTACTTTGCTGAGTCTCTACAGTCCTCTCTGTCCCCTATCTCTCTCTCCTCCTGCCCCAACCTAGATGCCGCACACTACAACACCATTTTCAAACATGCCCTAGATGAAGCGGCACTCCCTGTAACTGAAGCCATCCGATGAAGACCTCGGCAACCTCGGCTCATGCATCAAACGCACTTCATCTGGCAGTGCTCTAGATGTGCTGAATGGCTATGGAGAAAGTCGCAAACATCCACAGACTTTCTCCATTACAAATTCATGCTCAGAACCTATAACCTAGCCCTCCATCATGCCAAACAAGTCTACTTCCCCTCTCTCGTCTCCTCACTATCTCACAACCCTAAACAGCTGTTCGATACTTTTCACTCCCTTCTCAGCCCTAAACTGCAGCCCCCTATGACAGATCTCAGTGCTGAAGAGCTGGCTGCTTACTTAAAAGAAAATCGACGATATCCATCAGGAAATAACTTCCCAATCTCAGACTAGCCCTGACCCTAGTCTCATCAGTAACAGCTCCTGCTCACTCTCTGTACTCAAACCAACAACAGAAGAAGATTGCTTTCCTCTGCTCATCACCGAAGAGACAACAGGTTTCGACAACGACTTATGGAACCCCCTGCGACCCCTCCTTTTGCGATTTCCAGAGGACCGGTACCCCTTCTGTCCCACCCTGTACGGCTCAAATACCGACAGACTCTCCTCACAACGCAACTGCCTACGAGACCCCACCCCTTTCTTCCGTCCCCTATGCAGGGCATCGGTGGCGACATCAGCAGCAGGGCGGGCGGACGGGGTTTGAAGGTAAGTGAGACCTCGGGGACTGAGTGCGGTATCGACTGGGCAGGGAGGAAGGGAAGCGTGATGGCTATGGCAGGATGGCCCCCACTGGGTTAGCTCCCCAGTGGCCCAATCGAATTGGGGCTTGTGCAACGCCAGCCACGGCATCCCTAGTATCATGTCTACCGACATTTTCTCCATTACCAGGAACGATAGACCTTCCGAATGGCGACCCCCCACCGTGAGTTGTAACCCTGGGGTCCTCCATCGTACCAAGCCCGAAGCAAGAGGAGTAGCATCAATGCTAGCAAAACGAATTGGCGTCTTTAGCGCCACAAATTCAGCCCTCAGGGGCTCAACGAGACGCATGCTTATCAGGTTAGCAGCTGCTCCGGAATCAATAAACGCCTGCCCTAGGCGGGAGAAGTTCCGGAATCTAACCTGAC
The DNA here is from genome assembly GCF_035609145.1 of Eleutherodactylus coqui. NCBI lineage: Eukaryota > Metazoa > Chordata > Amphibia > Anura > Eleutherodactylidae > Eleutherodactylus > Eleutherodactylus coqui. The sequence continues at coordinate 123,283,407 of NC_089837.1, forward strand.
AGGGTATCAGAAGTCTAGGACGTACCTGAGGTCCTAGGCGACCCTCCCTGCAATCGCCTAGGACTGGAAGTCTTTCTGCCGATTCAGACTGTGGACGCTGAGGCCTCCGGGGGCAGGTTATCACCCGATGTCCAGCTTTCCCGCAGTAGAGACAGAGATGATGTAATAACCGAATCCGGCGTCGCTCCTCGGGGTCCAGCAGGTCCAGTTCCATAGGTTCGGGAACAGAGACTGGTACGGGCGGGGAGGGGACAGGACAAATGACCTCCCTGACTCTATGGGTCGGTCTATCTTGCTTCCCAGCCCTGAGCTTCCTATCTGCCTTCACTGCTAACTCCATAGCCTCCTTTAAGGACCCGGGAACGGGATGGGAGATCAACAGTTCTTTGACCGCGTCCGAGAGACCTTGCATAAAAACGTCTTTCAGGGCGCTATCGTTCCATGCAGTATCACCCGCATAGCGTCTGAAACTGGAGCAATAATCCTCCACACAAAGCGACCCCTGATGCAGCGCCAGCAACCGTGAAACCGCCAACCCCACTCTGTCCGGTTCATCGAAGATGCCCCCGAGTTCCTGAAAAAAGGAGTCCACCGAATGCAGGGAGGGGGAACCCTCGGGAATGGAAAAGGCCCAAGTCTGGGCAGAGCCCCGCAGCAGGGACATTATGAGCCCGACCCTCTGGACCTCCGAGCCGGAAGAGCGGGGACGCATCCGAAAAAACAGGCGACACGCCTGTTGAAAAACGAAAAACTTGTTCCTCTCCCCAGAGAACACCTCGGGAAGAGGGCACTTGGGTTCGGGACTGGTAACGGCATTCTGCTCCTGCGACAACGCCCACTGCTCCTGGGCCACCATGCGAGCTGACAAATCCCGGATCACCGGCACCAGGTCTTGCAGCTGGTTTGCAAGGGCGCTGATCGCCGCCATGAAAAGAAAAACAGTATTTTAAGGGCCAGTTATTATGTTACGGCACTCTGCCCCCCGAGCGCCAGTTGGGGTGCCCTGATCTCCCGCACCCCCACTGTCCCTGCCTACTTGCCTCGGCCCTGGCTAACCCCAGGCGGACAACTGGACGGCGGTCCCTGCCCTGGCTAGGGACCTGGCGACTGACAAGCAGGAAACTACCTAATGGGGGGAACAGAGTGCCGACAGAGGAGGCAGATGAATCAGACCAACAAAACTTACAAGGCTGGAGATGGGACTCACAGGCAAACTGGCAGGGTGCTGGATAGCAACTAGTACTGACTGGGCCAGACTAGATTAGAGGCAAACAGAACCAACACAAACAGACAGAGTAATAGGGGACCAGAGGGAGCTGACCGACAACTAGGGACTGGCTGAGGTGAACCGCAGACAGACTGGCTAGGTGCATGCAGAACCAATAACTGGCAATGAGCTCACTTCACTGCCAGTCTTTTAACCACCAGGTTCCGCCCAGGGGCGGAGAGTGGGAGGAGGCAACTCCGCCCACTGCTGTATAAGAAGAACGGAGGAGGGCGGGCGGCACCCTACGGGCGGACACGCCCATGCCGCCGCCCACAGCTGCTGGGATAACCTCGACACAGGGCTCCAGGCCGCCGGAGCCGACGCCGGAGCGACGCGCCGCGCTGTATGGTAACACCTACAGTCTGGCTTTCGCCCCCTACACTCAACAGAAACCGCCCTTACAAATGTGTCAAATCATCGAGGGGCGATTACTCCCTACTGATCCTTCTCGACCTCTCCGCAGGATTTGACACTGTTGATCACAAAACTCCTCCTCAATATGCTTTGCTCCATCGGCATAAAGAACACTGCTCCGGTTCTACTCCTACCTAACTGACCACTCATTCAGTGTCTCCTTTGCCTCCCCTCCTCTTCCCCTTGCTATTGGAGTCCCCCAGGGCTCGGTCCTTGGCCCCTGCTTTTTCTCCATCTACACAGCCCCTATTGGACAAACCATCAGGAGATTTGGGCTCCAATACCACCTCTACGTTGACGACACCCAGTTAGACACCTCTTCCCGTGACATCTCTGCACCTTTCCTCCAAAACATCACCGACTGTCTGTCCACTGTCTCTAACACTATGTCCTCTCTCTACCTAAAAGTGAACCTCTCAAAAACTGATATACTGGTGTTTCTGCCCTCTACTAACCGATCTCATCCAGGCATCTTTATCTCAGTGTGCTGCTGTCTTGGGGTTACATTCAACTCCAATCTCTCCTTTACCCCCTACATTCAATCTGTAGCCTGAACATGTCAGTTGCACCTCAAGAACATCGCAAGAATCCGACCCTTTTTTACTGTAGACACGCTAAAAATGCTCACTGTTGCCCTTATCCACTCTCTGCTCAATTATTGCAACTCATTGCTGATCAGCCTCCCCTGCACCAGATTCTCCCCTCTCCAATCCATCCTGAATGCGGCAGCCAGGCTCATCTTCCTGTCCAGCTGCTACTCGGATGCCTCTGCCCTGTGCCAGTCACTGCATTGGCTGCCCGTTAAATACAGAATTCAATTTAAACTCACTACCTTCATCCATAAAACTCTCCACAGCATCGCGCCACCCTACATTGCCTCCCTCATCTCAATTCACCACAAAGCCCGGGCCCTCTTCTCCACTAACAAAATCAGGCTGAGTGCACCTTTAATTCGAACCTCTCATTCACACCTCCAAGACTTTTCTAGAGCAGCACCAGTTCTCTGGAACGCACTCCCCCAAAATATCCGGGCAATGAATGACTTACAAAACTTCAGGAGTGCCCTAAAAATGCACCTCTTCAGGGAGACATACCACATCTCCTAAATCAAACCCCTTTATACTCCGCCTAATAACATGCTCTCTGTCCTAGTGACTGCAATCCCTGCTAGCTGCCATCATCCGCCCCCTGCAGTGACACCAATTCAGCCAGCACAAGGCTTAATGTCTGACCATTGTTTATGTGTATAGCATCCCACACTCTCCACCTCGCCATACCATGCACATCTCCAGCCCCTTTACCTTCTATGTCACCCTATTAGCTGTAGTATGTAAGCTCATTGGAGCAGGACCCTCATCCCTACTGTTTCCATCAACTGATAACTACATGTAACCGTGGTTTTTGTATTTTTGTCTTTCTGTATCCCCCTGTTTTTGTAAGTGCTGCGGAATATGTTGTCGCTATATAAATCAAAAGTATTATTATATCCTTCTTTAGATATTCCCCCTTCTTTCCATTTGATAAACATATTTTTCTTTCTTTTAAGCATGTATTTAAGTTCTGTGTTCATCCATCCTGGTCTCTTTAAATGCTTCCCATTCTTCCTTCTTTTAGGGATTGTTAATGATTGTGCTTTGAGAATCTCATTTCGCAATATTTCCCAACCTTCTTGGACATTTCTGTCCTTAAGAACATCCAGCCATTGGATTCTTCTTTCTGAGTTCATTAAAATCTGTCTTTCTGAAATCCAACCTTGAGGTCTGAGTCTTCTCTGGTCTTCCTCCCCTTTTTATCCAAAATTCAAGGATAGCATGATTACTGCCTCCTAAGGTCCCAGCCACCCGTACTTCAACCAATTTCTTCCTGTTGGTAAGAATTCGGTCAAAGATAGCAGATCCCTCGTTTTATCTTCTACCTTTTGGAAGATAAAGTTGTCAGCAAGAGTAGATAAGAATTTGTTGGATCCATTATATTTGTCTTAGAGATTCCCAACAAATGTCTGGATAGTTAAAATCTCCCATGATCACAATGTTGTACTTTTTTGAGAACTTGGCCCTCTGATGCAGAAAGAGTTCATCCATATCTCCTCAGCGGCCTATAGTAAATGCCTATAATAGAGTCCTTTCTGTTGTTCTCTCCTTGTATTCTTATGCAAACAGTTTCTACAGAACTGCCATGCTCTGAAGCTCCGATCTCTGTGGAGATCTTTGCTTTCCTAATGCCCCAAGTATCACTAGCATTGCTCAGGGCGCTGCTGGAATAGAGGCAGAGTGGACTGGGGAGTGTTTATTTCCCACTTGGCTACATTTGCAGTAAGCAGATAGTCGTTCAGAACTGAACAACTGCTATTTTCACTTAACCCTTTCCAATCCAATGTCGGGCCTGCCCCGACATCATAATTTCCCTGCACAGCTCCGATGTCGGGGCAGGCCCGACACTGCAGTGCAGGAGTGCGTCTGCACCCGATCCTCAACAAGGACCCTCGAGAAGAAGGCAGAAAGGGTTTTTAACCCTTTCTGCCTTCTCCTGTACACATTACATAGCGCTCAATTAGCGCTATGTAATGCAGGAGATTCCGCCCGGCGATCATGTGACCGCCGGTGTTACCTGACCCCCAGAGGTCACATGAACGCCAAGTCGGAAGCCTGCACCGTGGGGGCACCTGCTTATCTGTCCGGAATCTTCTGCATTCTCCCTTCTGCCTCCCGGCCCGGCGATCATGTGACCCCTGGGTGCCACCTGACCCCAGCGGTCACATGATCACCGAGCCGGGAGGCAGAAAGGAGAATGCAGAAGACGCCGGACAGGTAAGCAGGTCCCTCCATGGTGCAGTGAGCACCTGCACCCTCCTGAACTCTATCAGTTCAGGAGGGTGCAGGGGAAATTTATTTTTTCTTATCCATTCTCCCCAGCTCTGATTTATTTGGAGCTGGGGAGAATGGATGAGAAGAAAATAAATGGATTGGAAAGGGTTAACAGCGTGTTGTTGAATTTTATGCATGCAGAAACTGAATGACTGAACAACTGTTAATTCGTTCAGTCACTGTATGCATTTACACAGGTCAATTATTGTTCAGATTCCCACAAGAGCACGGTAATTTGAGTGAGTCTGAATGATAATCGTCCAATGTAAATCGTCCATTACATATAAGTCAACACATCCTTCCCTTTTTTAGGTTTCGCAGTAGCAGGGGGAACGCCTGGATAATTCTTTATTTCGTCACAGTGAGGGTTCTCAGGTAACTCTAAAACGTAACTTTTAATTACAGTCTTACATAAAAAGGATTCTGTTTAGTCAAAGTCCTAGCTTACAGACACACAAACAAAAAATGTTAAAATGTCTAACCCCTAGCAACTTCTGGGGAAAGAACAGCCAATGAGCCACCCTTGAAAAAAGTGTATAGTTACACAGAATCTAGCTAGTTCCATTGAGCCAAACTTAAATACTCTGTCTCAAGTTGTATACGATATTAAACTTGAGAAGTGTCGGGAATTCCTGATTTCCCGATACTGTGTAACTATACACTTTTTTCAAGGGTGGCTCATAGGCTGTTCTTTCCCCAGAAGTTGCTAGGGGTTAGACATTTTAACATTTTTTGTTTGTGTGTCTGTAAGCTAGGACTTTGACTAAACAGAATCCTTTTTATGTAAGACTGTAATTAAAAGTTACGTTTTAGAGTTACCTGAGAACCCTCACTCCTTCCTTTTTTTAAGTCTGTTTTTTTAATAACAAGTTGTATCCTTCAAGCTTTGTATTCCAATCATGTGTATCATCCCACCAAGTGTCCGTGAGCTTGTTTCCCCTGCTCTGTGCATGTGTAGAAACTTTATGTTATTGTATAGAGATGAGCGAACGTACTCGTCCGAGCTTGATGCTCGTTCGAGTATTAGGGTGTTCGAGATGCTCGTTACTCGAGACGAGCACCACGCGATGTTCGAGTTACTTTCACTTTCATCTCTGAGACATTAGTGCGCTTTTCTGGGCAATAGAAAGACATGGAAGGCATTACAACTTCCTCCTGTGATGTTCCAGCCCTATACACCCCCTTCAGTGAGTGGCTGGGGAGATCAGGTGACACCCGTGTATTAAAATCTGCCCCGCCCGCGGCTCGCCACAGATGCATTCTGACAGAGATCAGGGACAGTGCTGCTGATGCTGCTGCTGCTGCTATAGGGAGAGCGTTAGGAGTTATATTAGGCTTCAAGAACCCCAACGGTCCTTCTTAGGGCCACATTTGACCGTGTGCAGTACTGTTGAGGCTGCTGTGAGCAGTGTTGCACATTTTTTTTTTTGTATATCGGGCGTGCAGAGCATTGCGTCCTCAGTCTGCAGTCATTGTACAGAGTATAGGGCCAATACTGGTGAGGCAAGGACAGTGGTACAGGGAAAGAGATATACAGGCTATATAGGCAGTGGGCTTTTTCAAAAACATTGGGGAAAAATAGTATATTTGGGCTGCCTGTGACCGTCTTCAGTGTACTGCGTGTCTGCTGGGGGTAGTAGTCCTAATTAATACGCAGCTAAGCGTTACAGCAGGCTTGACTGCTTCTGCGCTGTGAATGCCACTAGCTGAGTCATACGCACCTACGTCACAGTGCAGGCGTGCGCAAAATTGTTTGCTGGCTCTGCTGTGCGTTCCGCTACATCACCGCCGTCATCCCGCCAGAGGGAAACAGTATACATAATATGCGCTGCATACAGTATCTGTCTGCTGTACCAGCTCTGCATTTAAAAAAATAGAAGCAAAATACTTAGGGCCTACTAGTGGCCTTTGGCCACTTGACTGCTTCTGTGCTGTGAATTCCACTAACTGAGTCATACGCACCTACGTCACAGTGCAGGCGTGCGCAAAATTGTTTGCTGGCTCTGCTGTGCGTTCCGTAAGTGAAGTCAGCCTCCAACCACAGGCTAATAAGCGGCACATTTAATTACAGCGTTCTGTTTCTGCTCTACTCGTAATACACCATGCTGAGGGGTAGGGGTAGGCCTAGAGGACGTGGACGCGGGCGAGGACGCGGAGGCCCAAGTCAGGGTGAGGGCACAGGCCGAGCTCCTGATCCAGGTGTATCGCAGCCGACTGTTGCGGGATTAGGAGAGAGGCAAATTTCAGGGGTCCCCAGATTCATCTCACAATTAATGGGTCCACGTGGTAGACCTTTATTAGAAAATGAGCAGTGTGAGCAGGTCCTGTCGTGGATGGCAGAAAGTGCATCCAGCAATCTATCGACCACACAGACTTCTACGCCGTCCACTGCTGCAACTCTGAATCCTCTGGCTGCTGCTCCTCCTTCCTCCCAGGCTCCTCACTCGATTACAATGACACATTCTGAGGAGCAGGCAGACTCCCAGGAACTGTTCTCGGGCCCCTGCCCAGAATGGGCAGCAATGGTTCCTCTCCCACCGCAGGAGTTTGTCGTGACCGATGCCCAACCTTTGGAAAGTTCCCGGGGTCCGGGGGATGAGGCTTGGGACTTCCGGCAACTGTCTCAAGAGCTTTCAGTGGGTGAGGAGGACGATGACGATGAGACACAGTTGTCTATCACTCAGGTAGTAGTAATTGCAGTAAGTCCGAGGGAGGAGCGCACAGAGGATTCGGAGGAAGAGCAGCTGGACGATGAGGTGACTGACCCCACCTGGTTTGCTAAGCCTACTGAGGACAGGTCTTCAGAGGGAGAGGCAAGTGCAGCAGCAGGGCAGGTTGGAAGAGGCAGTGCGGTGGCCAGGGGTAGAGGCAGGGCCAGACCGAATAATCCACCAACTGTTTCCCAAAGCGCCCCCTCGCGCCATGCCACCCTGCAGAGGCCGAGGTGCTCAAAGGTGTGGCAGTTTTTCACTGAGAGTGCAGACGACCGACGAACTGTGGTGTGCAAGGTTTTTCGCGCCAAGATCAGCCGGGGAGCCACCACCACCAGCATGCGCAGGCATATGATGGCCAAGCACCCCACAAGGTGGGACGAAGGCTGTTCACCGCCTCCGGTTTGCACCACTGCCTCTCCCCCTGTGCCCCAACCTGCCACTGAGATCCAACCCCCCTCTCAGGACACAGGCACTACCGTCTCCTGGCCTGCACCCACACCGTCACCTCCACTGTCCTCGGCCCCATCCAGCAATGTCTCTCAGCGCAGCGTCTGCTTGAGCGCAAGCGCAAGTACGCCGCCACGCACCCGCACGCTCAAGCGTTAAACGTGCACATAGCCTGGAGATGCTGCCATATAGGCTTGTGGAAACGGAGGCTATCAAAAACATGATGGCGGCGGCGGCCCCGCGTTACTCGGTTCCCAGTCGCCACTACTTTTCCCGATGTGCCGTACCAGCCCTGCATGACCACGTCTCCCGCAACATTGTACGCGCCCTCACCAACGCGGTTACTGCCAAGGTCCACTTAACAACGGACACGTGGACAAGCACAGACGGGCAGGGCCACTTTATCTCCCTGACGGCACATTGGGTGAATTTAGTGGAGGCTGGGACCGAGTCAGAGCCTGGGAACGCTCACGTCCTACCCACCCCCAGAATTGCAGGCCCCAGCTCGGTGCTGGTATCTGCGGGGGTGTATGTTTCCTCCACTAAACCATTCTCCTCCTCCTACGCAACCTCTGTCTCGCAATCAAGATGTGTCAGCAGGAGCACGTCACCACCAGTCGGTGTCACGCGGGGTGGCAGCACAGCGGTGGGCAAGCTCCAGCAGGCCATGCTGAAACTACTCAGCTTAGGAGAGAAGAGGCACACAGCCCACAAACTGCTGCAGGGTCTGACTGAGCAGACCGATCGCTGGCTTTCGCCGCTGAGCCTACAACCGGGCATGGTCGTGTGTGACAATGGCTGTAACCTGGTTGCGGCTCTGCAGCTCGGCAGCCTCACGCACGTGCCATGCCTGGCCCACGTCTCTAATTTGGTGGTTCAGCGGTTTCTGAAAAGCTTCCCACGCTTGTCAGACCTGCTCGGAAAGGTGCGCCGGCTAAGCGCACATTTCCGCAAGTCCAAGACGGACGCTGCCACCCTGTGGACCCTGCAACATCGGTTTAATCTGCCAGTGCACCGACTGCTGTGCGACGCGCCCACACGGTGGAACTCTACGCTCCACATGTTGGCCAGGCTCTATGAGCAGCGTAGAGCTATAGTGGAATATCAACTCCAACATGGGCGGCGCAGTGGGAGTCAGCCTCCTCAATTCTTTACAGAAGAGTGGGCCTGGTTGGCAGACATCTGCCAGGTCCTTGGAAACTTTGAGGAGTCTACCCAGATGGTGAGCGGCGATGCTGCAATCATTAGCGTCACCATTCCTCTGCTATGCCTCTTGAGAAGTTCCCTGCAAAGCATAAAGGCAGACGCTTTGCACTCGGAAACGGAGGCGGGGGAAGACAGTATGTTGCTGGATAGTCAGAGCACCCTCATGTCTATATCTCAGCGCGTTGAGGAGGAGGAGGAGGGGGAGGAGCATGAGGAGGAGGGGGAAGAGACAGCTTGGCCCACTGCTGAGGGTACCCATGCTGCTTGCCTGTCATCCTTTCAGCGTGTATGGCCGGAGGGGGAGGAGGAGGAGGATCCTGAAAGTGATCTTCCTAGTGAGGACTGCCATGTGTTACGTACAGGTACCCTGGCACACATGGCGGACTTCATGTTAGGATGCCTTTCTCATGACCCTCGCGTTAGACGCATTCTGGCCACTACGGATTACTGGGTGTACACACTGCTCGACCCACGGTATAAGGAGAACCTTTCCACTCTCATACCCGAAGAGGAAAGGGGTTCAAGAATGATGCTATACCACAGGACCCTGGCGGACAAACTGATGGTAAAATTCCCATCCGACAGCGCTAGTGGCAGAAGGCGCAGTTCCGAGAGCCAGGTAGCAGGGGAGGCGCGGAGATCAGGCAGCATGTACAGCGCAGGCAGGGGAACACTCTCCAAGGCCTTTGCCAGCTTTATGGCTCCCCAGCAAGACTGTGTCACCGCTCCCCAGTCAAGGCTGAGTCGGCGGGAGCACTGTAAAAGGATGGTGAGGGAGTACGTAGCCGATCGCACGACCGTCCTCCGTGACGCCTCTGCACCCTACAACTACTGGGTGTCGAAGCTGGACACGTGGCCTGAACTCGCGCTGTATGCCCTGGAGGTGCTTGCTTGTCCTGCGGCTAGCGTCTTGTCAGAGAGGGTGTTTAGTGCGGCTGGGGGAATCATCACAGATAAGCGTACCCGCCTGTCAACCGACAGTGCCGACAGGCTTACACTCATAAAGATGAACAAAGCCTGGATTTCCCCAGACTTCTCTTCTCCACCAGCGGACAGCAGCGGTACCTAAACAATATGTAGGCTGCACCCGCGGATGGAAGCATCGTTCTCTATCACCATCAAAAACGGGGACCTTTTAGCTTCATCAATCTGTGTATTATATTCATCCTCCTCCTCCTGCTCCTCCTCCTGAAACCTCACGTAATCACGCCGAACGGGCAATTTTTCTTAGGCCCACAAGGCTCAGTCATATGACTTTAGTAAACAATGTTTATTCATTTCAATTCTCATTGAAGCGTTGAAACTTGCACCTGAACCAATTTTTATTTTAACTGGGCTGCCTCCAGGCCTAGGTACAAATTAAGCCACATTAACCAAAGCGATTAATGGGTTTCACCTGCCCTCTTGGTTGGGCATGGGCAATTTTTCTGAGGTACATTAGTACTGTTGGTACACCAATTTTTTTGGGCCCTCACCTACAGTGTAATCCTAGTAATTTTTATGGGCTTCGCCTGCACTCATGGTACAGCAAGGTGTGTGGGGTTCACCTACACTTTTGCTACATAAATCTACCTGGGGCCTTGTCTATACTGCAACTACTGAAATGAGCAAGAGACTGTTATCTCCGTATACTGCTGCAACGGGAATGTTACTGTGGCCTGTCTTGACTGCTACTACTACTGAAATGGAAGTAATACTGTGCTCCCCCTATACTGCTGCTTCGGAATTGTTACTGGGGCCTGTCTTGACTGCTACTACTACTGAAATGGAACTAATACTGTGCTCCCCCTATACTGCTGCTAGTGATATGTTACTGGGGCCTGTCCCTAATGCTACCGCTGAAATGTTACTAATTCTGGGCTCTACCTATACCGCTGCTAATGCTATGTCACTGGGGTGTGGAAACGGAGGCTTCCCAAAGACATGATGGTGGCGAGGCCATTTCCCACCAACACGGTTACTGGTAAGGTGCATATAACCACGGACACATAGAGAGGACACGTAGTGCCTCAAAAACATCCCCCTCCTCCTCCAACAATGAAAACATTCGTGGCAAATACCTTTGCATAGGTCCGTCTGGTGGCAGTCCAAGAATTTCACCTTTACCGACACAACAAGAGAGCCCCCCCACCATCCCCCCGCCACGGCCCACTTAATCCTAGCCGCATTCCGAAAACCAACTAAATAAAACCGCGCTACTAGGTCCGCAGTCGCCACCACATTCCCACCAACGCGGTTACTGTTAAGGTCCATATTACCACTCTGACTGGGGCATGCACTGTGGGCCGAAGCACACCTGTATTGTATGTGACATTAGCTCTGCTGAGCAGGGCACTGCAATGGGATACATTAATGTACCGCCGAAGCCCACCTGCATTTAATCTGACATTAGCTTTGCTGTCCAGGGCACTGCAATGGGATATATTTATGTACCGCCGGTGGCTTCCTGGAACCCACCCATGCTGTCGGTCCACAGGGACTTCACATTAGGGAGTTGTACCTGCCAGTGTCTATGTATTAAAAACCCCGGTCAGAATGGGGCATGCAGTGTGGGCCGAAGACCACCTGCATTTAATCGGACATTACCTCAGCTGTGATGGGCAATGCAATGGGATATATTTATGTACCACCGGTGGGTTCCAGGGAGCCACCCATGCCGTGGGTCCACAGGGACTTCACATTAGGGAGTTGTACCTGCCAGTGTCTATGTATTAAAAACCCCGGTCAGAATGGGGCATGCAGTGTGGGCCGAAGACCACCTGCATTTAATCGGACATTACCTCAGCTGTGATGGGCAATGCAATGGGATATAATTATGTACCGCCGGTGGCTTCCTGGAACCCACCCATGCTGTTGGTCCACACGGAGTTGTAACTGCATGTGTCTACTTCTAAAGAACCCCAGTCTGACTGGGGCATGCAGTGTGGGCCGAAGCCCACCTGCATTAAACCTGACGTTACCACAGCTGTGATGGGCAATGCAATGGGATATATTTATGTACCAGCGGTGAGTTCCAGGGAGCCAACCATGCCGTGGGTCCACAGGGACTTCACATTAGGGAGTTGTACTTGCCAGTGTCTATGTATTAAAAACCCCGGTCAGACTGGGGCATGCAGTGTGGGCCGAAGACCACCTGCATTTAATCGGACGTTACCTCAGCTGTGATGGGCAATGCAATGGGATATATTTATGTACCGCCGGTGGCTTCCTGGAACCCACCCATGCTGTTGGTCCACACGGAGTCGTAACTGCATGTGTCCACTTCTAAAGAACCCCAGTCTGACTGGGGCATGCAGTGTGGGCCGAAGCCCACCTGCATTAAACCTGACGTTACCTCAGCTGTGATGGGCAATGCAATGGGATATATTTATGTACCACCGGTGGGTTCCAGGGAGCCACCCATGCTGTGGGTGCACACGGAATTCCCATTGCGGAGTTCTACCTGTCTGTGACTATTTATAAAAACCCCCGGTCTGACTGGGGCATGCAGACACCTTGACAGAATGAATAGTGTGTGGCACATGGGTTCCCCATTGCTATGCCCACGTGTGCAGCTCCTGATGGAGGTGGCACAGGATTGGATTTCTCATTGCTTCTGTACAGCATTGTGAGCTATCGCCCCACCCCTTTTAAAGAGGTTCGCTGCCTGGCTGTGCCAACCCTCTGCAGTGTGTGCCTGCGGTTCCTCCTCATGGCAGACGCACTGATAAATAGACATGAGGGTGGTGTGGCTATGAGGCCAGCGTGTGGCATGAGTGCAGCTGAAGGCTGCGCAGGGACACTTTGGTGTGTGCTGTGGACACTGGGTCGTGCGGGGGGGTTGGGCAGCATGTTTCCCAGGAGAAGTGGCAGCAGAGTGTCAGTGATTGTGCTTTGTTGGAGGTAGTGTGGTGCTTAGCTAAGGTATGCATTGCTAATGAGGGTTTTTCAGCAGTTAAAATGGTTGGGAGGGGGGGGCACTCTTGCCGCTATTGTGGCTTAATAGTGGGACCTGGGAACTTGAGATGCAGCCCAACATGTAGCCCCTCGCCTGCTCTATCCGTTTCTGTGTCGTTCCCATCACTTTCTTGAATTGCCCAGATTTTCACAAATGAAAACCTTAGCGAGCATTGGCGATATACAAAAATGCTCGAGTCGCCCATTGACTTCAATGGGGTTCGTTAGTGGAAACGAACCCTCGAGCATCGCGAAAAGTTCGTCTCGAGTAACGAGCACCCGATCATTTTGGTGCTCGCTCATCTCTATTATTGTACAAATGTATGATTTCCTATTCTAGAATTAAATAAAAGCAGTAAAAAGAGGACAACTTTTTATAAAGTGGACTTAAATAGTCTCTAAAATCTGTTGAATTCTTGCACAGAAACACCCATTTCTTGGAGAGGAACCCATTTCTTATCAGGTTCGGCCCCTTGCTAAAAAATAGTCTTATTTACAGTAATTGGGAGTTGCTGCATCATCATAATTACTGTTTATTTCTATTATTGTGGTTTGTCCCTGTTTTGCCCTTTCATTTCCCCCTCCCTTCAGCTAATGGGGTACATTCTGTTACATCTGTAGTTATCTGTACAGAAAGCAATTTAATCACCATTAATAAAGCTTGCATAATAACCCAATGAAGGGACATTAGGAAGACTAATGAAATATTGTTACACAATAAATATCCTACATGCTGCATCTTATGCTTAAAGTGAACGGACACTGTTAATCATCAGGTTGTTTTTAGATTAAAATTTCAGCTTTTACGAATTTATTAATATATCATTAGTGTTTGGAACTGGTTTTCTGATGTACAGCTCCAAAACCCCTGCATAGACCCTTTTAGAGCTAACAGTACTGTACAGTATAAACAGCCTCTAGCTCCTAAATTCCCTCTAGAGACTGCAGACAGTCGGAAATATATGTTGCCAATCTATATCTATGCAGGCGATTTGGTGGTCTGTGTAAGGCCGGCTGCACACAAACGGATTTGCATTGCGGAAACCGTGGTCGGTGTCCTCACCGCGGATCCGCAGCAAATGCGTTTGTTTCATGCAAACATGTAAAAGCGCATTTTCCTACACACTCGCAGAATTGAATTGCAAATTCTGCATGCGAAGGAACATTTTGTAGCATGCTCTATTTTCGTGCAGATTCCGATAATTGTTGCGTGTAAATGTGCCCATCTTTCACTTTTCTGCCGAACGACGGTATTCAGTTCGGCTTGAAGTCCGTCATTCAGCAGAAGAGCTGATAAGACGGACTGCATGCTGTGTTCTGCCTGGGAACTGCTGGTAACAGCTGCTTGCACTGTCTCAGCTGTTTTCAGCTGTAAGCCCCACCGGCAGAACAAAAGGAATTTATTCAGAGAATTGCGGGCAGTCCTCTGAATAAATTCAGTTCCCGGCAGGCTCACAAGCTACTAATTAGTACTAATAAGCATTAGTACCAATTAGTAAATTATGCAAAATGATTGCTCAAAAGCCATCTTTTGAGTGATCATCTTTGTGTCAAAACGCAGCTTTAGATTCTTTTGCTTACAGAGATATATGTATCTTATTGTTCTGTGCTGGCAGTTGTTTTTGCAAAAGTAGCAACAGTAAGTGCAGCCATATGGGTTATCACTAGAGATGAGCGAGCACCAAAATGCTCGGGTGCTCGTTACTCGAGACAAATTTTTCGCGATGCTCGAGGGTTCGTTTCGAGTAACGAACCCCATTGAAATCAATGGGCGACTCGAGCATTTTTGTATATCGCCGATGCTCGCTAAGGTTTTCATTTGTGAAAATCGGGGCAATTCAAGAAAGTGATGGGAACGACACAGAAACGGATAGGGCAGGCGAGGGGCTACATGTTGGGCTGCATATGAAGTTCACAGGTCCCACTATTAAGCCACAATAGCAGCAAGAGTGCCCCCCCCCCAACAACTTTAACATCTGAAAAGCCCTCATTAGCATTGCATACCTTAGCTAAGCACCACACTACCTCCAACAAAGCACAATCACTGCCTGCATGACACTCCGCTGCCACTTCTCCTGGGTTACATGCTGCCAAATCCCCCCCCCCCCGACCCAGTGTCCACAGCGCACACCAAACTGTCCCTGCCCAGCCTTCAGCTGCCCTCATGCCACGCCACCCTCATGTCTATTTATAAGTGCGTCTGCCACAGGAAAAGCAGGCACACACTGCAGAGGGTTGGCACGGCTAGGCAGCGACCCTCTTTAAAAGGGGCGGGGCGATAGCCCACAATGCTGTACAGAAGCAATGAGAAATCCAATCCTGTGCCACCTCCATCTGGAGCTGCACACGTGAGCATAGCAATGGGGAACCTATGTGCCACACACTATTCATTCTGTCAAGGTGTCTGCATGCCCCAGTCAGACCGCGGTTTTTTATATATAGTCACAGGCAGGTACAACTCCGCAATGGGAATTCCGTGTGCACCCACAGCATGGGTGGCTCCCTGGAACCCACCGGCGGTACATAAAAATATCCCATTGCATTGCCCATCACAGCTGAGGTAGTAATGTCATGTTTAATGCAGGTGGGCTTCGGCCCACACTGCATGCCCCAGTCAGACTGGGGTTCTTTAGAAGTGGAAACAGATGCATTTACAACTCCCTGTGGACCCACAGCATGGGTGGCTCCCTGGAATCCACCGGCGGTACATAAAAATATCCCATTGCTTTGCCCATCACAGCTGAGGTAGTAATGTCATGTTTAATGCAGGTGGGCTTTGGCCCACACTGCATGCCCCAGTCAGACTGGGGTTCTTTAGAAGTGGAAACAGATGCATTTACAACTCCCTGTGGACCCACAGCATGGGTGGCTCCCTGGAACCCACCGGCGGTACATAAATATATCCCATTGCATTGCCCAACACAGCTGAGGTAGTAATGTCATGTTTAATGCAGGTGGGCTTCGGCCCACACTGCATGCCCCAGTCAGACTGGGGTTCTTTAGAAGTGGAAACAGATGCATTTACAACTACCTGTGGACCCACAGCATGGGTGGGTGCCAGGAAGCCACCGGCGGTACATAAATTTATCCCATTGCATTGCACAACACAGCTGAGGTAGTAATGTCATGTTTAATGCAGGTGGGCTTCGGCCCACACTGCATGCCCCAGTCAGACTTGGGTTCTTTAGAAGTGGAAACAGATGCATTTACAACTCCCTGTGGACCCACAGCATGGGTGGGTGCCAGGAAGCCACCGGCGGTACATAAATATATCCCATTGCATTGCACAACACAGCTGAGGTAGTAATGTCATGTTTAATGCAGGTGGGCTTCGGCCCACACTGCATGCCCCAGTCAGACTGGGGTTCTTTAGAAGTGGAAACAGATGCATTTACAACTCCCTGTGGACCCACAGCATGGGTGGCTCCCTGGAACCCACCGGCGGTACATAAAAATATCCCATTGCATTGCCCAACACAGCAGATGTAACGTCTGCTGTAATGCAGGTGGGCTAAAAATTCATTTGATTACACTGTAGGCGAGGGCCCACAAAAATTGCTGTATCAACAGTACTAATGTACATCCGAAAAATTGGCCATGGCCAACCAAGAGGGCAGGTGAAACCCATTAATCGCTTTGGTTAATGTGGCTTAATTGGTAACTAGGCCAGGAGGCAGCCCAGTTAAAATAAAAATTGGTGGAGGTGAAAGTTTCAACGCTTTAATGAGCATTGAAACGTATAAAAATTGTTTAGAAAAATTATATGACTGAGCCTTGTGGGCCTAAGAAAAATTGCCCGTTCGGCGTGATTATGTGAGGTTTCAGGAGGAGGAGCAGGAGGAGGAGGAGGAATATTATACACAGATTGATGAAGCGAAAAGGTGCCCGTTTTTGATGGGGATACAGAACGATGCTTCCATCCGCGGGTGCAGCCTACCTATTGCTTAGGTATCGCTGCTGTCCGCTGGTGGAGAAGAGAAGTCTGGGGAATTCCAGGCTTTGTTCATCTTGATGAGTGTTAGCCTGTCGGCACTGTCGGTTGACAGGCGGGTACGATTATCTGTGATGATTCCCCCAGCCGCACTAAACACCCTCTCTGACAAGACGCTAGCCGCAGGACAAGCAAGCACCTCCAAGGCATACAGCGCAAGTTCAGGCCACGTGTCCAGCTTCGACACCCAGTAGTTGTAGGGGGCAGAGGCGTCACGGAGGACGGTCATGCGATCGGCTACGTACTCCCTCACCATCCTTTTACAGTGCTCCCGCCGACTCGGCCTTGACTGGGGAGCGGTGACACAGTCTTGCTGGGGAGCCATAAATCTGTCAAGGGCCTTGGAGAGTGTTGGCCTGCCTGAGCTGTACATGCTGCCTGATCTCCGCGCCTCCCCTGCTACCTGGCCCTCGGAACTGCGCCTTCGGCCACTAGCGCTGTCGTATGGGAATTTTACCATCAGTTTGAGAGTGGAAAGGTTCTCCTTATACCGTGGGTCGAGCAGTGTGTACACCCAGTAATCCGTAGTGGCCAGAATGCGTGTAACGCGAGGGTCACGAGAAAGGCATCCTAACATGAAGTCAGCCATGTGTGCCAGGGTACCTGTACGCAACACATGGCTGTCCTCACTAGGAAGATCACTTTCAGGATCCTCCTCCTCCTCCTCCTCCTCTTCAGGCCATACACGCTGAAAGGATAACAGGCCAGCAGCATGTGTACCCTCACCAGTGGGCCAAGCTGTGTCTTCCCCCTCCTCCTCATCTTCCTCCTCCTCCTCCTCACCGCGCTGAGATATAGACAGGAGGGTGCTCTGACTATCCAGCGACATACTGTCTTCTCCCGGCTCTGTTTCCGAGTGCAAAGCGTCTGCCTTTATGGTTTGCAGGGAACTTCTCAAGAGGCATAAAAGAGGAATGGTGACGCTAATGATTGCAGCATCGCCGCTCACCACCTGGGTAGACTCCTCACAGTTTCGAAGGACCTGGCAGATGTCTGCCAACCAGGCCCACTCTTCTGAAAATAATTGAGGAAGCTGACTCCCACTGCGCCGCCCATGTTGGAGTTGGTATTCCACTATAGCTCTACGCTGCTCATAGAGCCTGGCCAACATGTGGAGCGTAGAGTTCCACCGTGTGGGCACGTCGCTCAGCAGTCGGTGCACTGGCAGATTAAAACGATGCTGCAGGGTGCGCAGGGTGGCAGCGTCCATGTGGGACTTGCGGAAATGTGCGCAGAGCCGGCGCACCTTTCCGAGCAGGTCTGACAAGCGTGGGTAGCTTTTCAGAAAGCGCTGAACCACCAAATTAAAGACGTGGGCCAGGCATGGCACGTGCGTGAGGCTGCCGAGCTGCAGAGCCGCCACCAGGTTACGGCCGTTGTCACACACGACCATGCCCGGTTCGAGGCTCAGCAGCGCAAGCCAGCGGTCGGTCTGCTCTGTCAGACCCTGCAGCAGTTCGTGGGCCGTGTGCCTCCTATCTCCTAAGCTGAGTAGTTTCAGCACGGCCTGCTGACGCTTGCCCACCGCTGTGCTGCCACGACGCGCGACACCGACTGCTGGCGTCGTGCTGCTGCTGCTGACACATCTTGATTGCGAGACAGAGGTTGCGTTGGAGGAGGAGGAGAAGGAGGAGGAGAAGGGTGCTTTAGTGGAGGAAGCATATACCGCCGCAGATACCACCACCGAGCTGGGGCCCGCAATTCTGGGGGTGGGAAGGACGTGAGCGGTCCCAGGCTCTGACTCTGTCCCAGCCTCCACTAAATTCACCCAATGTGCCGTCAGGGAGATATAGTGGCCCTGCCCGCCTGTGCTTGTCCACGTGTCCGTTGTTAAGTGGACCTTGGCAGTAACCGCGTTGGTGAGGGCAATGTTGCGGGAGACGTGGTCGTGCAGGGCTGGGACGGCACATCGGGAAAAATAGTGGCGACTGGGAACTGAGTCGCGCGGGGCCGCCGCCGCCATCATACTTTTGAAGTACTCCGTTTCCACAACCCTATACGGCAGCATCTGCAGGCTGATAAATTTGGCTACGTGCACGTTTAATGCTTGAGCGTGCGGGTGCGTGGCGGCGTACTTGCGCTTGCGCTCAAACACTTGCGCTAGCGACGGCTGGACGTTGCGCTGAGAGACATTGGTGGATGGGGCCGAGGACAGTGGAGGTGAGGGTGTGGGTGCAGGCCAGGAGACGGTAGTGCCTGTGTTCTCAGAGCGGGGTTGGATCTCAGTGGCAGGTTGGGGCACAGGGGGAGAGGCAGCGGTGCGAACCGGAGGTGGTGAATGGCCTTCGTCCCACCTTGTGGGGTGCTTGGCCATCATATGTCTGCGCATGCTGGTGGTGGTGAGGCTGGTGGTGGTGGCTCCCCGGCTGATCTTGGCGCGACAAAGGTTGCACACCACTGTTCGTCGGTCGTCTGCACACTCAGTGAAAAACTGCCAGACCTTTGAGCACCTCGGCCTCTGCAGGGTGGCATGGCGCGAGGGGGCGCTTTGGGAAACAGTTGGTGGATTATTCGGTCTGGCCCTGCCACTACCCCTGGCCACCGCACTGCCTCTTGCAACCTGCCCTGCTGCTGCCCTTGCCTCCCCCTCTGAAGACCTGTCCTCAGTAGGCGTAGCAAACCAGGTGGGGTCAGTCACCTCATCGTCCTGCTGCTCTTCCTCAGAATCCTCTGTGCGCTCCTCCCTCAGACTTAATGCCCTTACTACTACCTCACTGATAGACAACTGTGTCTCATCGTCATCGGCCTCCCCACCCACTGAAAGGTCTTGAGACAGTTGCCGGAAGTCCCCAGCCTCATCCCCCGGACCCCGGGAACTTTCCAATGGTTGGGCATCAGTGACGATAAACTCCTCTGGTGGGAGAGGAACCACTGCTGCCCAATCTGAGCAGGGGCCCGAGAACAGTTCCTGGGAGTCTGCCCGCTCCTCAGAATGTCTCATTTTCATGGAGTGAGGAGGCTGGGAGGAAGGAGGAGCAGCAGCCAGAGGATTCTGAGTTGCAGCAGTGGACGACGCAGAACTCTGGGTGGACGATAGGTTGCTGGAAGCACTTTCTGCCATCCACGACAGGACCTGCTCACACTGCTCATTTTCTAATAAAGGTCTACCGCGTGGACCCATTATATGTGCTATGAATGTGGGGACGCCAGAAACGTGCCTCTATCCTAATCCCACAGCAGTTGGCTGCTATACACCTGGATCAGGAGCTCGGCCTGTGCCCACACCCGGACTAGGGCCTCCGCGTCCTCGGCCGCGCCCACGTCCTCTAGGCCTACCCCTACCCCTCAGCATGCTGTATTACCAGGAATGCAGAAACACAACACTGTAATTAAATGTGCCGCTTATTGGCCTGTGGTTGGAGGCTGAGTTCGCTTACGGAACCACCGGAAATAATTTGGCGCAAGCCTGCTGTAACACTTAGCTGCCTGCGTATTTATTTTGAGAAATAGTACCCCCAGCAGACATGGACCCAGAACACTGAGCAGAGTGACAGGCAGGCCAAATAGATTTTTTTAAAATCTTTTTTTCAAAAGGACCACTGCGTATATTCAATCTAATATGTCTTCTGGCCCTGCCTACACAATTCTGTCCCTGGACTGTGTGACGGAACTGCAGTGCTGCACTGTTATTAAGTGCAACAGAACGGTGATTTCAGAGCCAGGAAATAATTTGGCGCAAGCCTGCTGTAACACTTAGCTGCCTGCGTATTTATTTTGAGAAATAGTACCCCCAGCAGACACGGACCCAGAACACTGAGCAGAGTGACAGGCAGGCCAAATAGATTTTTTTAAATCTTTTTTTCAAAAGGACCACTGCGTATATTCAATCTAATATGTCTTCTGGCCCTGCCTACACAATTCTGTCCCTGGAGTATTACTGCAGGGCAAAATGCTCTGCACGGCCAATATACCAAAAAAAAAAAAAAGTGCAACACTGCTAAAAGCAGCCTCCACACTACTGCACACGGTTAGATGTGGCCCTAAGAAGGACCGTTGGGGTTCTTGAAGCCTACACTAACTCCTAACACTCTCCCTGTCTAACCACCACTTCTGTCCCTGTAGTATTACTGCAGGGCGCAATGCTCTGCACGGCCGATATAGCAAAAAAAAATAAAAAGTGCAACACTGCTAACAGCAGCCTCCACACTACTGCACACGGTTAGATGTGGCCCTAAGAAGGACCGTTGGGGTTCTTGAAGCCTACACTAACTCCTAACACTCTCCCTACAGCAGCTCCAGCACGATAGCACTTTCCCTCAGCTAAGTCACAACCCATCTGAGGCGAGCCGCGGGAGGGGCCGATTTTTATACTCGGGTGACACCTGATCTCCCCAGCCACTCACTGCAGGGGGATGGTATAGGGCTTGAACGTCGCAGGGGGAAGTTGTAATGCCTTCCCTGTCTTTCAATTGGCCAGAAAAGCGCGCTAACGTCTCAGAGAGGAAAGTGAAAGTAACTCGAACATCGCGTGGTACTCGTTACGAGTAACGAGCATCTCGAACACGCTAATACTCGAACGAGTATCAAGCTCGGACGAGTACGTTCGCTCATCTCTAGTTATCACTTTTCATTTGTTGTATGTATTGAACTATATGTGAACTTTATAGCAAGAAAATTTCTTGCCTAAAAGCTAGGGTTGCCAATATGCCAGCAAATTACTGCCCTGGCCTATATTTTTCCTGGGAAGCCACTGGCAGTAAAAACTCGACAGTTTATCTGCTGAGATATAAGTTACATATGTATTGAGAATAGCTGTAATGGGGAACTACTGTGTTTCCCTGAAAATAAGACACTGTCTTATATTAATTTTTGCCTCAAAGCGGCACAGTGCCTTATTTTCAGGAAGGCAGGGTGGGTTATAATACTCACCTACCGCCGGTGTTCCCGTCCTTGCACTGGCCTCCATCGCTGCTGCAGGCTGACGCGTTGTCCTTCAAGCCGGCAGAGCAGTTCTTCCTAGAAGTGGGGCTTGAATATCCTGCCTCCAGCAAGCTAATGCTCTGATTGGTTATTCCAGCGCAGCGTCAGCCAATGAAAGCCGGCGCTGGATTAACCATGTCACAGCCATTCAATGACCTAGAACAAACTCCAATTAATACAAAATGTGGGCTAGTAGTTAATAATAGACCAACTGGGGTAGACATAGAGATTGCAAAAGTATCAAATGAGTTTTCAAGTGTACCCCTAGTGGTTGTGTTTGGTAACAGTTGGAATGCATTATCCCAGAAATGTGTGGTAATCTGATGTAAAGGTTGCTACGAAGGGTGCTATTAGCGACTGCTTCTAGTGCTCGCTTTGTCTTGACAATTGCCAGGCTGAACCTGCAGGTGCAGGCCAGCAATCAGCGCTATTACCCAAGTGTTAACGGCACTTGAGTAATGGTGCCCTAGTGGTTACCATACCCGTTTTGTGTAAAACTAATGTGGTTGCCAACAGCATGAAACTGTTGATATGAGTGATGATGATTAAATGAGTATCACTCTAGAAGTGGGTGATTAATAGGAGTGGGCAATTATAGTTGATGATTTTTATATTTCAAGCCACACTAGACAAAAAGGTATATGAGGAAATGTTCGCCAAAAATCATTTAGATGTTAGCTTCAATAAGAAGACATATGCAGCGTATCTAAGTGAGATTGAATGCTGTACTGTGAAGACTGATTGTATGTAGTTTTCACAGTTCCGCTGAATGAAGTGAATCAAACAGCAGTTATCTACCACTAGATTTGGGTTATCATCCCTCTGTGAGTAAAATGGCAGATGACACAAATGACTTCCTGGATGATGGAAAAGACTGTGTTTTTGACTCAGAAAATGAAGATTTTCAGACGGTGGCTTTAGAAGTAGTGCTGGAACAGTACAATTGTGGTCAACATTATGGACATTTTGGACTGTTTGACACAAAAAGCCAATTAGTGGATATATACTAACTTTCTGTCATTAAAATATTGCAATAGCACTTCCAAATACATTCAACAAGAAGTTTCCCTGTCACCATACTGTACAGTCATTTCTATAAAGAGATAAAGAACAAACATAGGCTATGACATGCACAAGATTAAAAACTCTTTCCCTGCACAAACCAAGTGTTGGCAACAATGACAGCCTCCAAATGTTCTTATAGCCACCTGTGAGCTTTTTGCATCTGTTTGCTGGTAGTTTTTTCCATTCCTCCTCTGCAATTCTCTCAAGCTCTTGAATGTTCGCAGGGTTCCCTTCTTCCCAATTAGAGATGAGCGAGCATACTCGTCCGAGCTTGATGCTCGTTCGAGTATTAGGGTGCTCGAGATGCTCGTTACTCGAGACGAGCACCACGCGGTACTCGTCTCGATTAAACGAGCACTGACCATTGAATTCAATGGAGCCGGCAATACAGCCGGCTCCATTGAAAGCAATGGGCTGCCGGCGATCACGGGATGAATTGTCGGGAAGGGCTTAAATATATAAGCCCTTCCCTGCAATTCATCCAGAAATGTGTAAAAATGAAAAAAATATATATACTCACCTTGTCCCGGCAGACGGAGTTCAGCTCGGCCAGCCTGCAGTGGGTGTAAAGGGGGTGTGAGTCAAACATGCCTCTGATTGGCTCAGCGCTGAGCCAATCAGAGGCAGATCTCACTCACACCCATTCATGAATTCATGACAATAGAAAAGTCCAGGACAGCACTTCTCCATATAACCCTCAGGGTGGGACCGTCCAATGTGCCAGACGCAGCTAGGAGCTGGATCGCTCAGCTCCAAGAAGTCAATCAGAAGAAAAATAGCCGTGGCAGCAGGAAACAATGCAATTAAAAGACCTTTATTCCTCCAGACCCCATACGACGTTTCGAACAAACATGTTCTTTATCAAGTCTTGATAAAGAACATGTTTGTTCGAAACGTCGTATGGGGTCTGGAGGAATAAAGGTCTTTTAATTGCATCGTTTCCTGCTGCCACGGCTATTTTTCTTCTCATTCATGAATTCATGAATGGGTGAGTGAGTGTTGCCTCTGATTGGCTCAGCGCAGCTCTCAGCTGAATGATAGCAGTTCAGCACCACAGTGCAGGGGACAGCAGGAGAAGACGCGGCTGTGCCCTGGCAGCTGAAGGGAGGTGATTATCTATTTTTTTGTTTTTTAAATCACTTTTAATTCACTTCCAGGGAATGGCTTATATGTAAAGGCCTTCCCTAAAAAAGAATTCAGGTGTGCCAGCGGACCATTGTCTTCAATGCAGTCGCCGGCAGCAGCAGCGGCTCCATTGAAGAGAATGCCTGCATTTTTATTCTTTTTTACACTAAAATTCGTGATGAGCGAACGTACTCGTCCGAGCTTGATGCTCGGGCGAATATTAGGGTGTTCGGGATGCTCGTTACTCTTAACGAGCACCACGCGGTGTTCGGGTTACTTTCACTTTCCTCTGTGAGACGTTAGCGCGCTTTTCTGGCCAATTGAAAGACAGGGAAGGCATTACAACTTCCCCCTGTGACGTTCAAGCCCTATACCACCCCCCTGCTGTGAGTGGCTGGGGAGATCAGATGTCACCCGAGTATAAAAGTCGGCCCCTCCCGCGGCTCGCCTCAGATGCCTTGTGAGTTAGCTGAGGGAAAGTGCTGCTGCTGGTGCTGCTGTAGGGAGAGTGTTAGGAGTGAGTGTAGGCTTCAAGAACCCCAACGGTCCTTCTCAGGGCCACATCTATCCGTGTGCAGTACTGTGGAGGGTGCTGTTAGCAGTGTTGCACATTTTTTTTTTTTCAAAATCGGCTGTCTGCAGAGCATTGCGCCCTGCAGTAATAGTCCAGGGACAGAAGTGGTGGTTAGGCAGGGAGAGTGTTAGGAGTGAGTGTAGGCTTCAAGAACCCCAACGGTCCTTCTTAGGGCCACATTTAACCATGTGCAGTACTGTGCAGGCTGCTGTTAGCAGTGTTGCATTTTTTTTTTTTTTTCAAAATCGGCTGTGCAGAGCATTGCGCCCTGCAGTAATACTACAGGGAGAGAATTGTGTAGGCAGGGCCAGAAGACATATATTATTGATTGAATATAGTCAGTGGGCCTTCCCTTTAAAAAAAAAAGGGAAAAATTCTATTTGGCCTGCCTCTGTCAGTCCTCAGCGTTCTGTGTACGTGTGTGGTGGGTGGAGATAGTAAAAAAATCATACGCAGCCAGCTACGTTTAACAGCAGTCTTGCGCCAATTTATTTCCTGCCTGCCTGGGAAAAATCACCGCTCTGCTGCACTTCATATAACTGCATTTCTGTGGAACACATTTCTTATCTGATTGAATATAGTCAGTGGGCCTTCCCTTTAAAAAAAAAAGGGAAAAATTCTATTTGGCCTGCCTCTGTCAGTCCTCAGCGTTCTGTGTACGTGTGTGGAGGGTGGAGATAGTAAAAAAATCATACGCAGCCAGCTACGTTTAACAGCAGTCTTGCGCCAATTTATTTCCTGCCTGGGAAAAATCACCGCTCTGCTGCACTTCATATAACTGCATTTCTGTGGAACACATTTCTTATCTGATTGAATATAGTCAGTGGGCCTTCCCTTTAAAAAAAAGGGAAAAATTCTATTTGTCCTGCAGGCTTGCGCCAATTTATTTCCTGCCTGGGAAATCACTGGTAATACAGCATGCTGAGGGGTAGGGGTAGGCCTAGAGGACGTGGACGTGGCCGAGGACGCGTAGGCCCAAGTGAGGGTGTGGGCACAGGCCGAGCTCCTGATCCAGGTGTATCGCAGCCGACTGCTGCGCGATTAGGAGAGAGGCACGTTTCTGGCGTCCCCACATTCATCGCCCAATTAATGGGTCCACGCGGGAGGCCCTTATTAGAAAATGAGCAGTGTGAGCAGTTCCTGTCGTGGATGGCAGAAAGTGCTTCGAGCAAGCTATCATCCACCCACAGTTCTGCGCCGTCCAGTGCTGCAAATCCGAATCCTCTGGCTGCTGCTCCTCCTTCCTCCCAGCCTCCTCACTCCACTACAATGACACATGCTCAGGAGCGGGAAGACTCCCAGGAACTGTTCTCGGGCCCCTGCTCAGATTGGGCAGCAGTGGTTCCTCTCCCACCAGAGGAGTTTATCGTGACTGATGCCCAACCATTGGAAAGTTCCCGGGGTCCGGGGGATGAGGCTGGGGACTTCCGGCAACTGTCTCAAGACCTTTCAGTGGGTGAGGAGGACGATGACGATGAGACACAGTTGTCTTGCAGTGAGGTAGTAGTAAGGGCAGTAAGTGCGATGGAGGAGCGCACAGAGGATTCGGAGGAAGAGCAGCAGGACGATGAGGTGACTGACCCCACCTGGTGTGCAACGCCTACTCAGGACAGGTCTTCAGAGGGGGAGGCAAGGGCAGCAGCAGGGCAGGTTGCAAGAGGCAGTGCGGTGTCCAGGGGTAGAGGCAGGGCCAGACCGAATAATCCACCAAGTGTTTCCCAAAGCGCACCCTCGCGCCATGCCACCCTGCAGAGGCCGAGGTGCTCTAAGGTCTGGCAGTTTTTCACTGAGACGCCTGACGACCGACGAACAGTGGTGTGCAACCTTTGTCACGCCAAGATCAGCCGGGGAGCCACCACCAACAGCCTCACCACCACCAGCATGTGCAGACATATGATGGCCAAGCACCCCACAAGGTGGGACGAAGGCCGTTCACCGCCTCCGGTTTGCACCGCTGCCTCTCCTGGTGGCGGCTCTGCAGCTCGGCAGCCTCACGCACGTGCCATGCCTGGCCTACGTCTTTAATTTGGTGGTTCAGCGCTTTCTGAAAAGCTACCCACGCTTGTCAGACCTGCTCGTAAAGGTGCGTCGGCTCTGCGCACATTTCCGCAAGCCCACACGGACGCTGCCACCCTGCGCACCCTACAATATTTCACAGAGTAGGCAGAGCAAAAAGTCTCCAAATTTACCTTGAGTAGCCCTTTCACAGTGGTGACTTGAATTAAAAAATATAATTTTTATTTTGAACTTTTTAAAAATGCACATATAGGGGCACAACACATAAAACAACAAAAACAAAAAAAAAGGTAAGTAAGGGGCGTGGTAAATACCATCCAACCACACCGTCACTAAAGATGGGCATCCAATTGTGCTGTGTGTGTGGGTGTTTGTGTGATCTGGTCACCGGCGACCACGAAGTTTTTTTGTCCTGCTTAAAGCCGGTAATGTATGAGGCAGGGGTATATTGGTACTTGGGGTTTGTAAGATTATCCCCAGTTGTTTTGGTCTTTTTTATTTATAAAGCCCACACACCGTAGATGGATGCAATTTTTAGTGATTTGAACGTTCGTTTCTTCACAATTCTTTTTTGCCCCACCCCCCCTTTTTTTTCAAAGGAGGGTGGAGGTACCTGACCAATTCCTAAATGGATAGTCGGAATTGGCCTTGGTCGTAGGGATCATCTCCCGAGGTTGCTAGATATGTATGATGCCAACCTCCAGAGAGAGTCTCCCGGTTAGTATAGGACGGCCTCGTCTCTATAGATAAGGGTCGTAGTGTAAATACTTGACCCAAGCGTATTCGAATTTCCCTTTTTAGTATGCTGATTCTCGTATTTAATTGCTCGACGCGTTTCACCACTTCAATTCTCGTGGATCATCAGGAGCATTATAAATCGGGATTGAGTAGAGACAGTATAGATGATATCATGAGGTCACCAATAGACCAATTGATAAAGAAACGAATATCTTAATTTTTGGAGGGCCTGTTCATGCAGCAGGTTTCTCAAAGGATCGGGTCTAGCCTGGGTAGAAAGTTCGATACTCAAATTTCTCTTATTGACAAAAGCAATAATTTGAGATTTGCCAGAGATGGCGTATCCTAATGACCCAAATCAGCCTTGAATGCGAATGTCTGGCGTGGGGTGTTCAGGACTGATACGGGAATGTTCAAGCTGCTACTACTCACAGAAACATACCATAGGGATGCAGTATTATGCTGTGAGTAAAGTAGTATTGGAGCAATCCGTCTCTGTCCAGAGATTGGATAGCCGGTTCGTCCTATGCAATATGCATACTGGGACGCTAAGCCGGTATCGCAAGGGTTTTTGTGCCTGTGCTTATTCAGGACACATATCCCCAGGTGAGGAAAAGGAGAGAAGCACTAGCCCCCTGCTTCTCTATAGAGAACACCCCGTTCACCAATCTGCTGCTTCTTTAGCTATCACATAAACAGACTAGTGGTTTACTAGCCTGTTACGTGTAGGAGCTTATCTAACAGAACCCGCCCGAGTTTCTTTTCCCAGAGTGTCAGAATTGACAGAAGAAAAGGATGGATACAAGATGAAAATAACAAAAGTTGGTGTCCATAGCCCAGATGGTAGGCTAGGGAATGAGCTCTGGATGCAAGGTGCTTGCCTTATATAGTGCAGTGCCCTCCTTCAAGAGGGTGTGATCAATTTGTCCACCTATCAAGATAGACTACGCCCCCTTGTGTACACATCATGTGGATGGGAAGGGCTCATTTGTTATTATTAGACTCCATGTAAACCCAGCACTGGATCGGGAGTCCTCAATGGTTACTGGAGTGTGGGTCCTCTGATGTTGTGGAAACGATCATCCCTCAGGGCTCCTCTCCACTGGCGACGGCGATAATCGCTGCGAGAAAATCGCAATGCCAAGATCGCATCGCATCGCCGCAAAACCGCAAGTTTGCGATTGCGCTGCGATGCGACGCGACATCCGCCCCGCCATTACGCTGTGTGTGCGAGAGAAAAACGCAAAACGCTGAAACAATCCCCCTGCTGCGATTTTTAATCCTCGCATCGCAGCCTGCCCCCAAGCATCGCCATGGAAAGGCTGTCACAGAACCACACGTGCAGGACCTTCCCCCGAGAGCCCGCACTCTCGCATCGCACTGAAAACGCACAACTATCTCGCCAGTGGAAAGGAGCCCCCAGTGTGACGATCGGTGCGGGCTATGCCTCTACTGATGTGGTCTATAGGAAAGATCAGAGGGGGCCCGTTATTTTGTCCCCGCCTCCTCGGTATTTGCTGGCCAATCCGAGTCCGGCTTAACGTCAGGGGGTGTGTACTCCTGTGACGTGTGTCGTGGTGCCATGACAACCTGAGCGACGCTGGATCTAACCTCCCTCCGTAACATCAGGCATGTGTATTGCGCAGTGTAGCGGACACAGGGCCGGACTGGGTCTGTTACTATCAGTCACGGCGCTCGTATAGGTCCGTGCACTCAGGTGGGCCGTGGATCGCGTCCTACATACCGCCCCCCGACGCACAGCGCTGCAGAGACGTGGGGGGACGTCATGACGCGCGGCGTCTCGTGGGACGCATCTGCGTCTCATAGCAGCGAGACCTCATGTCCTGGTGACGTGACGTCACGATGTAACGCGTAGTGACGTCAGCACGCGTGCCGCATCATCGGGACAAGCGGCTCAGTGTGGGGCCGTTTCTCAGGACTCTAATTGGCGTGCTGTCATAGCGTTATCGATGGGGGGGTGTGGCCACCTACGGGCGCTCACGGTGAGATGCAAAGAATGCATCTGATCCGTGATGGATACCCCGAAAAGACCAAGAATAGTCTGACGGGTCCGTGAGGGATAATAGGATCAGTATGTTCAGGGCGAGTGATGGACTTCACAATATTCACTATATTATCCAGAGTTTGAAGTGTGTAAATAAAGATGTTTGTCAACAAGGTTTTTTCTTTTTATTGCAGATGCTCCATGGGAAAAGACCCCGTGTTGGGTGTTGTTTGTATTTAATAGGTCCTCTTTGATAATACAGTAATAGATATTACAGGATTCATTTAGTTAGTTTTATATTTGTGACCCAGAAATTTAAGGTAAGTATAATACGATCTTGATCCAAAACATAAAGATAGCGGCGGATAATATGGTAAAACCGTAAGATTTGGTAAGGGTGAATGATGGACCATCACTTGTGGTCTTATTTATAGTGTCGCATGACGACCATGGATGGAGGTTGATTCAGAATTATAGTTTTTAGGCCCAAAAACAGAAAAGGTGCTAGAAGGTTATCTGTTAGATGAAGCAATTAAATGACAGAATTTCATTTAGGCCAACTGGTTGTGTGGTTCCGCACCGGAAAATCCAATTGGCCTCTTTACGAAGTAGCAGGCTGTCAGGGTTGCCGCCTCTACCATCCGATCTAATTGCTTCAATCCCTTGGAAAGCCAAGCATTCAGCATTTCCATTATGGTGTTCCCACACATGGGTTGCTACAGAGGTGATCTCTTTCCTCCCTATATTGCCAATATGACCCAGTATTCTCCGTCGCAGTTGTTGACGCGTTTTTCCGATATACTGTTTTTTACAGCTGCATGTGATCAAATATACTACATTGGTTGACAGGCAATTGATGAAATCACGTATTTCATACTGTTTGCCTGTAGCATTCGCGGTAAAGGAGTTGCCTTTCAGAATATATTTGCATGCCAGACATTTGGAACATTTAAAGGTCCCATTTGGGATTGAGCGTGTGAGCCAGTTCTTACAAGAGGTGGTTGGTTTCAGATGACTTTTCACCACGTGGTCGCGAATATTCCGGCCACGTCTATAGGTGATTTTAGGGAGATCGGAGATATGCTGTTTGATATCATCATCTTTCTGAAGAATTTCCCAATAGGACTTAAGGATGTTGAAAATTTCCTGGTGTCCAGTGTCGTAGGTGCCAATAATTCTAATTACGTTTTTGTTATCTGGTCGCTGTTTTGGGATAAGGAGAGAACTCCTGTTGCAAATGCGGGCATGTTGTTCAGCTGTGTTTAGAATTTCAATAGGGTATTTACGTTGTCGAAACCTATTGTGGAGTTTGTCACATTCCTTGTTGAAGCAGTTGTCGTTGGAACAGTTGCGTCTTGCCCTTAGGAACTGGCCTTTAGGGATGCCTCGTCGTAGGGGGAAAGGGTGGTAACTGTCCCAGGCTAAGAGGCTATTGGTAGAGGTTTCTTTACGATATAAATCGCTCGTGAGTTTGCCATCTGCTTCGATTTTGATAATGATATCCAGAAATGTCATCGTATTCTCGTCTATTGCAGCTGTAAATCGTAAGTTTAGATTGTTATCATTGAGCCACATTACAAACTCTTCGAAAAGCCGTTTAGTGCCGGTCCACAGTATTAAGATGTCATCAATATATCTAATCCATGTGAGGATATGTGTGGACCATGGCATGTCGCTGGAAAAGACGATTTTCTCTTCCCACCAGCCCAGGAGCAAATTTGCGTAGGTGGGGGCACAAGAGGTCCCCATCGCGGTGCCCCTGAGCTGGTGGAAAAATTTCCGGTTGAAGAGGAAGTAGTTGTGTGTTAAGATGAAGCTCAATAGTTCCAATATGAACTCACTATGCTGTTGTAAATGTCGGCCTCTTTGAGTTAGGAAATGTGAGGTGGCTTTTAGTCCTATGTTATGCGGGATCGAGCTGTACAGGGCTTCAACGTCGAGGCTCGCTATCATTGTCTCCGGACCCACCACTATTCCCTCAATTTGACGCAGGACATCCATTGTGTCCTGCGCAAATGACGGAAGCGATGACACAAATGGTCTCAGGACCTTGTCTAGATACTTGCTGGCATTCTGTGTTAGGTTATCAATGCCAGAAACAATAGGGCGTTCTTTTAGGGGGTTCGTCCCCTTGTGTATCTTTGGCAAGGTGTAGAAGGTGGGCAGTCTAGGTGTGTCTACAGTCATGAATTTCAGCTCGCGTTCATTGATGAGTCTCGATTCTTTGGCGGTCATTAGAATTTGGTCTAATACTTGTTTGAATTTGTCTGTGGGGTCCTCCTCCAAAACAGCATATGTGGTTACATCATCAAGAATGTCGGTGCACATTTTGATGTAGCTCTCTCTGTCTAATATAACCACATTGCCGCCTTTATCAGACGGTTTAATAATGATGTCCTCGTTCTTTTCTAGAGCCTTCAGGGCCTTCTTTTCGTTTATGCTCATGTTATAATTTTTGATATTGGAGGTTTGAATCTTTTTTATATCCCTTAGGACCAAATTCTCAAAGATATCCAATTCTGGACAACTCATTGCAGGGGGATGGGATCTATTTGTTGGCCTGCAATCAGTGTATGTAATTGGTCCAGATGAGTCTTCCTCCAAACTTTGGAGGTCCCTAATTGCGGGAATATCAGAGACTGGTACACCTAGTTCGTTGGCCAATTTGCGATCCTGGATCGCATGATATTTCCTCCATCTGAGCTTTCTCATGAAGAGGGAGATGTCCTTTGTCCAGACGAACGGCTCATAGCGGGTCGTCGGGACAAAGGACAGCCCCCTCTCCAAGACCCGGATTTCGTGATGGGTAAGTTGGTGTTTAGATATATTGATGACCTGCATTTTATCGTTGTCGGGTTCGTCTGGACTGTCGGGTGCCGTCAGTAGTTGTCTAGGGGGTTCCGGCGATCCCTCAAAAAATATTGTGATATTGGAAATTCTGAGGGATGTTGTGATTGGGACCTAGTACGTCCCTGACCTCTCCGTCTCCCCTGATCACGCCCCACTCTCGGTGGTCGCTGTCTACGTTGTATTCTAGATTTTTCGTTATCCGATTGCTCGGTTTCTGAGGAGCTTGGCTCAGCACCGGATTGTCTGCCCGTACTGATATATGCCCGATTCTCCCGGAAATCAGTCAGGTCACGGGTAAATAGCGCGTGTTTTCTGTCTTTGATATTTTGGGTGTACTTTGCAATGTTATCCTGAAGATTTAAAAATCGCAGCAGGGGGATTGTTTCAGCATTTTGCGTTTTTCTCTCGCACACACAGCGTAATGGCGGGGCGGATGTCGCGTCGCATCGCAGCGCAATCGCAAACTTGCGGTTTTGCGGCGATGCGATGCGATCTTGGCATTGCGATTTTCTCGCAGCGATTATCGCCGTCGCCAGTGGAGAGGAGCCCTGAGGGATGATCGTTTCCACAACATCAGAGGACCCACACTCCAGTAACCATTGAGGACTCCCGATCCAGTGCTGGGTTTACATGGAGTCTAATAATAACAAATGAGCCCTTCCCATCCACATGATGTGTACACAAGGGGGCGTAGTCTATCTTGATAGGTGGACAAATTGATCACACCCTCTTGAAGGAGGGCACTGCACTATATAAGGCAAGCACCTTGCATCCAGAGCTCATTCCCTAGCCTACCATCTGGGCTATGGACACCAACTTTTGTTATTTTCATCTTGTATCCATCCTTTTCTTCTGTCAATTCTGACACTCTGGGAAAAGAAACTCGGGCGGGTTCTGTTAGATAAGCTCCTACACGTAACAGGCTAGTAAACCACTAGTCTGTTTATGTGATAGCTAAAGAAGCAGCAGATTGGTGAACGGGGTGTTCTCTATAGAGAAGCAGGGGGCTAGTGCTTCTCTCCTTTTCCTCACCTGGGGATATGTGTCCTGAATAAGCACAGGCACAAAAACCCTTGCGATACCGGCTTAGCGTCCCAGTATGCATATTGCATAGGACGAACCGGCTATCCAATCTCTGGACAGAGACGGATTGCTCCAATACTACTTTACTCACAGCATAATACTGCATCCCTATGGTATGTTTCTGTGAGTAGTAGCAGCTTGAACATTCCCGTATCAGTCCTGAACACCCCACGCCAGACATTCGCATTCAAGGCTGATTTGGGTCATTAGGATACGCCATCTCTGGCAAATCTCAAATTATTGCTTTTGTCAATAAGAGAAATTTGAGTATCGAACTTTCTACCCAGGCTAGACCCGATCCTTTGAGAAACCTGCTGCATGAACAGGCCCTCCAAAAATTAAGATATTCGTTTCTTTATCAATTGGTCTATTGGTGACCTCATGATATCATCTATACTGTCTCTACTCAATCCCGATTTATAATGCTCCTGATGATCCACGAGAATTGAAGTGGTGAAACGCGTCGAGCAATTAAATACGAGAATCAGCATACTAAAAAGGGAAATTCGAATACGCTTGGGTCAAGTATTTACACTACGACCCTTATCTATAGAGACGAGGCCGTCCTATACTAACCGGGAGACTCTCTCTGGAGGTTGGCATCATACATATCTAGCAACCTCGGGAGATGATCCCTACGACCAAGGCCAATTCTGACTATCCATTTAGGAATTGGTCAGGTACCTCCACCCTCCTTTGAAAAAAAAGGGGGGAGGGCAAAAAAGAATTGTGAAGAAACGAACGTTCAAATCACTAAAAATTGCATCCATCTACGGTGTGTGGGCTTTATAAATAAAAAAGACCAAAACAACTGGGGATAATCTTACAAACCCCAAGTACCAATATACCCCTGCCTCATACATTACCGGCTTTAAGCAGGACAAAAAAACTTCGTGGTCGCCGGTGACCAGATCACACAAACACCCACACACACAGCACAATTGGATGCCCATCTTTAGTGACGGTGTGGTTGGATGGTATTTACCACGCCCCTTACTTACCTTTTTTTTTGTTTTTGTTGTTTTATGTGTTGTGCCCCTATATGTGCATTTTTAAAAAGTTCAAAATAAAAATTATATTTTTTAATTCAAGTCACCACTGTGAAAGGGCACCCTGCGCACCCTGCAACATCGGTTTAATCTGCCAGTGCACCGACTGCTGTGCGACGTGCCCACACGGTGGAACTCTACGCTCCACATGTTGGCCAGGCTCTATGAGCAGCGTAGAGCTATAGTGGAATACCAACTCCAACATGGGCGGCGCAGTGGGAGTCAGCCTCCTCAATTATTTTCAGAAGAGTGGGCCTGGTTGGCAGACATCTGCCAGGTCCTTGGAAAGTTTGAGGAGTCTACCCAGGTGGTGAGCGGCGATGCTGCAATCATTAGCGTCACCATTCCTCTGCTATGCCTCTTGAGAAGTTCCCTGCAAAGCATAAAGGCAAATGCTTTGCGCTCGGAAACGGAGGCGGGGGAAGACAGTATGTCGCTGGATAGTCAGGGCACCCTCCTGTCTATATCTCAGCGCGTTGAGGAGGAGGAGGAGGAGCATGAGGAGGAGGGGGAAGAGACAGCTTGGCCCACTGCTGACGGTACCCATGCTGCTTGCCTGTCATCGTTTCAGCGTGTATGGCCTGAGGAGGAGGAGGCGGAGGAGGAGGAGGATCCTGAAAGTGATCTTCCTAGTGAAGACAGCCATGTGTTGCGTACAGGTACCCTGGCACACATGGCTGACTTCATCTTAGGATGCCTTTCTCGTGACCCCCGTGTTGCACGCATTCTGGCCACTACGGATTACTGGGTGTACACACTGCTCGACCCACGGTATAAGGAGAACCTTTCCACTCTCATTCCCGAAGAGGAAAGGGGTTCGAGAGTGTTGCTATACCGCAGGACCCTGGCGGACAAGCTGATGGTAAAATTCCCCTCCGACAGCGCTAGTGGCAGAAGGCGCAGTTCCGAGGGCCAGGTAGCAGGGGAGGTGCGGAGATCGAGCAGCATGTTCAGCACAGTCAGTGCAACACTCTTTAAGGCCCTGGACAGCTTTATGGCTCCCCACCAAGACTGTGTCACCGCTCCCCAGTCAAGGCTGAGTCGGCGGGAGCGCTGTAAAAGGATGGTGAGGGAGTACATAGCCGATCGCACGACCGTCCTCCGTGACGCCTCTGCCCCCTACAACTACTGGGTGTCGAAGCTGGAC
This sequence comes from Eleutherodactylus coqui, assembly GCF_035609145.1. Taxonomy (NCBI): domain Eukaryota; kingdom Metazoa; phylum Chordata; class Amphibia; order Anura; family Eleutherodactylidae; genus Eleutherodactylus; species Eleutherodactylus coqui. The sequence continues at coordinate 123,318,818 of NC_089837.1, forward strand.
ACGTGGCCTGAACTCGCGCTGTATGCCCTGGAGGTGCTTGCTTGTCCTGCGGCTAGCGTCTTGTCAGAGAGGGTGTTTAGTGCAGCTGGGGGAATCATCACGGATAAGCGTACCCGCCTGTCAACTGACAGTGCCGACAGGCTTACACTCATCAAGATGAACAAAGCCTGGATTTCCCCAGACTTCTCTTCTCCACCAGCGGACAGCAGCGATACTTAAGCAATATGTAGGCTGCACCCGCGGATGGAAGCATCGTTCTGTATCACCATCCAAAACGGTGACATTTCTGCTTCAGCAATCTGTGTATAATATTCCTCCTCCTCCTCCTGCTCCTCCTCCTGAAACCTCACGTAATCACGCCGAACGGGCAATTTTTCTTTGGGCCACAAGGCTCACTCATATAATTTTTCCAAACAATTTTTATACGTTTCAATGCTCTTACAAGCGATGAAACTTTAACTTGAACCAATTTTTCGTTAAACTGGGCTGCCTCCAGGCCTAGTTACCACTTAAGCCACATTAACCAAAGCAATTAATGGGTTTCACCTTCCATCTTGGTTGGGCATGGCCAATTTTTTATGAGGTACATTAGTACTGTTGCTACACCAATTTTTTTGGGCCCCCCTCACCTACAGTGTAATCATTGTAATTTCTATGTTCTTCGCCTGCACTCATGGTACAGAAAGGTGTGTGGGGTTGGCCTACACTTTTGCTACATAAATGTAACTGGGGCATTGTCTATACTGCAGCTACTGAAATGTGAAAGACTGTTATCTCCCTAAACTGCTGCTTCGGAATTGTTACTGGGGCTTGTCTTGAGTGCTACTATTACTGAAATGGAACTAAGACTGCGCTCCCCCTATACTGCTGCTAGTGATATGTTAGTGGGGCCTGTCCCTAATACTACCGCTGAAATGTGAATAATTCTGGGCTTTGCCTATACCGCAGCTAATGGTATGTCACTGGGGGTGTGGAAACAGAGGCTTCACAAAGACATGATAACGGCGAGGCCATTTCCCACCAACGCTGTTACTGCTAGGGCGCCCACCCACTGGCGATTTTTTTTCCCAGCGAAATTCGCAGCATTTTTTTCTCTGCAGGGGTCTATGGGACTTGTAATGTTAAAATCGCGATCGCGCAAAATCGCGATTTCGCGGTAAATTGCGATTTTGCGCGATCGCGATTTTAACATTACAAGTCCCATAGACCCCTGCAGAGAAAAAAATGCTGCGAATTTCGCAGGAAAAAAAATTCGCCAGTGGGTGGGCGCCCTTAAGGTGCATATAACCACGGACACGTGGAGAGGACACATAGTGCCTCCAAAACATCCCCCTCCTCCTCCAACAATGAAAACATTCTTGGCAAATACCTTTGCATTGGTCCGTCTGGTGGCAGTCCAAGAATTTCACCTTTAACGACACTACAAGAGAGCACCACCACCATCCCCCCGCCACGACCCACTTAATCATGGCCACATTCTGAAAACCAACTACATAAAACCGGGCTACTAGGTCCGCAGTCACCACCACATTACCACCAGCGAGGTTACTGTTAAGGTACATATTACCAGACTGACTGGGGCATGCAGTGTGGGCCAAAGCCCACCTGTATTGTATCTGACGTTAGCTCTGCTGAGTAGGGCACTGCAATGGGATATATTTATGTACCACCGGTGGGTTCCAGGGAGCCACCCATGCTGTAGGTGCACACGGAGTTTAACCTACATCTGTCCACTTCTAAAGAACCCCAGTCTGACTGGGGCATGCAGTGTGGGCCGAAGCCCACCTGCATTAAGCACGACATTACTACCTCAGCTGTGTTGGGCAATGCAATGGGATATTTTTATGTACCGCCGGTGGGTTCCAGGGAGCCACCCATGCTGTGGGTGCACAGGGAGTTGTAACTACATGTGTCCACTTCTAAAGAACCCCAGTCTGACTGGGGCATGCAGTGTGGGCCGAAGCCCACCTGCATTAAGCACGACATTACTACCTCAGCTGTGTTGGGCAATGCAATGGGATATTTTTATGTACCGCCGGTGGGTTCCAGGGAGCCACCCATGCTGTGGGTGCACACGGAATTCCCATTGCGGAGTTGTACCTGCCTGTGACTATTTATAAAAAACCGCGGTCTGACTGGGGCGTGCAGACACCTTGACAGAATGGTGTGTGGCACATAGGTTCCCCATTGCTATGCGCACGTGTGCAGCTCCAGATGGAGGTGGCACAGGATTGGATTTCTGATTGCTTCTGTACAGCATTGTGGACTATCGGCCCGCCCCCCTTTTATGGGGGGGGGGTCGCTGCCTAGCCATGCCAACCCTCTGCAGTGTGTGCCTGCTTTTCCTGTGGCAGACGCACTTATAAATAGACATGAGGGTGGCGTGGCATGAGGGCAGCTGAAGGCTGGGCAGGGACAATTTGGTGTACGCTGTGGACACTGTCGTGCGGGGGGGGGGGGGGTTGGGCAGCATGTAACCCAGGAGAAGTGGCAGCGAAGTGTCATGCAGGCAGTGATTGTGCTTTGTTGGAGGTAGTGTGGTGCTTAGCTAAGGTATGCCATGCTAATGAGGGCTTTTCAGAAGTAAAAGTTGTTGGGAGGGGGGGGCCCACTCTTGCCGGTATTGTGGCTTAATAGTGGGACCTGTGAACTTGAGATGCAGCCCAACATGTAGCCCCTCGCCTGCCCTATCCGTTGCTGTGTCGTTCCCATCACTTTCTTGAATTGCCCAGATTTTCACACATGAAAACCTTAGCGAGCATCGGCGAAATACAAAAATGCTCGGGTCGCCTATTGACTTCAATGGGGTTCGTTATTCGAAACGAACCCTCGAGCATCGCGAAAAGTTCGTCCCGAGTAACGAGCACCCGAGCATTTTGGTGCTCGCTCATCTCTAACTAAAATCTTTCTTTTTCAGGTTGGGGCTTATATTTTTAAGCCCTTCCCTAAAATTCATCCCGCGCTCGCCGGCAGCCCATTGCTTTCAATGGAGCCAGCTGTATTGCCGGCTCCATTGAATTCAATGGGCTAACATCATTCTTCTCTGCCACAGCTGTTACAGAGAACGATCGTTATGCTGACAGTGGGGGGGGGGGGGGTCTCACTCTTGCCACTATTGTGACCTAATAGTGAGACCTCGGAGCCCGAAATGCAGCCCTGCATGTTGTTCCTCGCCTGCCCTATCCATTTCTGTGTTTTTTACATGACTTTGGTGATTTGCTAAGATTTTCACAAATGAAAACCTTAGCGGAGCACCAGTCATATACAAAAATGCTTGAGTCGCCTATTGACTTCAATGGGGTTCGTTACTCGAAACGAACTCTCGAGCATCACTGAAAGTTCGACTCGAATAACGAGCACTCGAGCATTTTGGTGCTCGCTCATCTTTATTCCCAATGACTCAATAAACAGTAGGACAGCGCCTTTAAATGGATATAAAGTGAACAACGATGAAAGGACTTACCTGGTGCAAGTGGGATGTTCCTGGTAGGGGACCGACCTACCAGCACCTAAAGTCCAAGCAGGCTTTGTATAAAGAAGCCCTACGTCCAAAGGGTATCATGGAGAGCAGCAAGAGAGAGACCCACAATCAATTAGAAGATGGGCGGGGCGGAGCCTAACCGCTGAGCAGCATGGAGTTCTGAGAAGAGAGCTCCGTGATTGCGGTACATACCGGGACCTTATGCAGCCATCTGTCAGATCCAAAATGGGCAAGATCGGTAGGGATAGGAGCAGTGATCCTCAAGAGACGCCAAGAAAGTGTAAAGGACAAGCGGACATGCAGCGTTACCTGAAAGAAAAGGGCGTTCGTCCTCTGCATGAAGCCTCCAAGATGGCGCCGGCCCACGAGCCGAACGGAGCTGGGGGAAGGGACAAAGATGATGAGATATCTTCAGAGGAAGAAGAAAATGAACGGATATCTAAAGGCTTTATGAAAGACCTCCTGACCCGGACCATGCGCCCCATACTCCTAGAGCTATCGGAGATAAAAGAAGAAATGAAGCAGCTAGGAAGAAGAACGGAGGATCTCGAATCCTCCACGACTGCCATTTCCTCTCATGCCAGCGAAATGGAGCTTGCCCTAAGAGAACAACACGCACAGATCAACAAAGCGATCCTAATGCAAGAAGACATAGAGAACAGGAGCAGGCGAAGTAATGTGCGAATAAAGGGCCTACCCGAATCTTGGGCGTCGGAAGTGCTCGAAAAAGTAGCGAAAGAAGTCTTCGCTTCGCTCCTGGGCGCAGAAAGGGCGTCTTCTATAGCAATCGAGAGGATTCACAGGGCACTGAGACCTCCACCTTCAACGTCTGATCCACCAAGAGACATCATCTGTAAGTTGCTTGCCTTTCCAGACGCTGCCGCGATCCTTAAGGCTGCAAGGAACCATAGCGACTTAAAGTATGGAGGTACTTCATTGCAAATTTTTCAAGATCTTGCGCCCTCTACACTGGCGAAACGTCGCCTACTGCGACCATTGCTGGACGCTCTGAAAGAAAAGAATATTCGCTACGCCTGGCTTTTTCCTTTCGGTCTGGGCATAACCCATAAGGGCCGCAGGTTAAATATTCGCTCGTCCGACGACCTGGACGACTGCTGGCAGTTTTTGGACATCGACCCAATTTCGCTCCCCTGCTGGCAACCGCTTCCTGATCTACCCAAGTTCACGAAACTGGACTCCTCAGAGAGATGGCAGACAGTAGGAAGCTCAAAATCGCCCAGAGGAAAAAGAAAGAAATCCAGAGAGGAAATCGCGGGCCCCGAGACCTGAAAGGGATTTATACGCAAGGGAATACCCCCTCGCTTGTCTACTCTGGAAGAAGTCCACCACGTTTACACTTGTTTGATACCGGTTTCCACAACAGTACTACGTTGAAAGCGTTCTGTGAAAATGGTGACTGGGTATGGGGCAAGACTGCCCGCAACTATAAGCTGAGTATGATGCTCCAACCCTTTTTTTGCATAACCCATGTTACATTAGTGTGAACTTATGTTATACGTTCTATCATCCCCTATCTCTGAAGACAACATCCCCTTCCTCCATATCGAGGGAGGGTGGAGTACTTCACACCCCAGCGTTATATTTTATTTTATGCTAACATGGGCTTTGAATATTTTGCCCATTCCAATTGGTCCCCCCTTGTACCGGTCAGGTTAGGCCGACAGCTAACCCCATTTTACCGATCGCCGATAACCCGGCGGTCTCATTACCCCCTTGCCCTTAAACTTGGATTGGTTTCAGCCGAGCTGTAAAGCCGTTCCATAATACCCTTCCTTTCCTCCAACAGGTTTCTTTGTATCTATCAACAGTTAATAAGATTACTATATTTAAATCTGCTGGTCAATTCAACTTTACTGTACCTTCCCTCACCTGAACTCCCCCCACGTGTACCTGTCTTACTTTCGTCCCCTCATCCCCCATCCTCCCCCCATCTCTCTCGTGACAGTTTACTTACAGCAAAAATCCATAGCACGTATCCTTGGTACTCTGCGGAAGAAGGTCTTAAGGCATCAGAGTCAACCCCCACAGCTAGAAATTACAGATGGGTGACATACGGGTCACATCTTTTAACGTGAGGGGCCTCAACTCACCCGCAAAAAGGCACAACATCGCCCTTCTGGCAAAAAGGTATGGCACAAGTATCCTTCTTTTGCAGGAAACTCATTTTAAACAAGGCAAGTGCCTATCCTTGCCGGGCAGGTGCTTTGACCAAGCTTTCCACTGCGCCCACCCCGCCTCTGCCTCGAAGGGGGTCTCGACCTACCTTCACAAGTCATTAAATTTTAAATGCCAGTCCACTTTCGAGGACGAAGAGGGTAGAGCCTTGTTTTTGAAGGGGACATGTAATAACATGAAAACCACAATAGCCAACCTCTATGCCCCTAATTCAGACCAAGTTTCTTGGCTAATTAAACATCTGACAATCCTAAAACATTTCACGGAAGGCCAATTAATCCTGGGAGGAGATCTAAACTTAACCCTTCAACCACTAAGCGACTCTTCCACCGGGCGATCGCACATATCACAAATAAAAATCAAGAGGCTCCTGCGCTGTTTACAGGAGTTAAATCTTACAGACGCTTGGCGCTTGCTGAACCCCTCAGTGAGAGATTACACCTTTTTTTCAAAGGTCCATAAGTCCCATCAAAGATTAGACTATATATTCCTTAGCTCAGACCTCTTAGCTTACATAACAAAAGCGAAAATAGATGTAACCACGGTCTCAGACCATGCCCCGGTCCATATGGACCTTCGCCTCCTCCAGCCTAAACCCAAAGAGTGGAGATGGAGGCTCAACGCTTCTCTGCTGGACTCCCCAGAGGAGAGAGACAGATTAGCGGCCTCGCTGGAGGAATATTTCTCCATCAATTCAGGGGGGGACGTGGGGGTGCCGATGGTCTGGGAAGCCCATAAGGCTTTCATACGAGGACAATTGATAGCTTTAGGGACCAGGACTAAAAAACTCCTTCAAAAGGATATAGATGACAGATTAAACAAAATCGCAAAACTGGAACAAGTGACAAAATTATCTCAATCTAAATTAGCTTTGGAGGAACTAGAAGCTCAGAGAAGGGACCTCAAGCAACGCCTAGATTCACGGTACAATAAAAAACACCTCTACCTAAAACATAGGATATATGCTCAGGGTAATAAAGGCAGCAAATTCATGTCTTCTTTGATTAAAAAAGCCCGCGCCAAAAATTTCATACATTCTATAAAAACTACCAGCGGTTCACAGGTAACAACATCAGAGGAAATCGCAAAGGCCTTCCATCAATATTACTCCGACCTTTATAACATAAGACAACAGGTAAATCCCTCCCCAGAAGAAGAGGAGGAAATAGATCAAAAGATAAACACTTTCCTACTACAAGCTCATCTTCCCAAACTAGATAAGGAACAAGCAGAGTCCCTAATGACACCTGTTTCACGAGAGGAAGTAGAGTTGCTACTAAAATCCTGCCCAAAGGGCAAAAGCCCTGGTCCCGACGGCCTAGACATTCTATACTATAACTCCTTCAAGGATATTCTAGTGCCCAAACTCACCGAACTCTTTAATGCCCTACTTCATGGTGCCCCACTCCCAAAGCAAGCCCTAGAGGCTCATATTACCGTATTACATAAGGAGAACAAAAACCCTGAATCCTGCAATAGTTACCGCCCAATCTCGCTTTTAAATTGTGATTTAAAACTTTGGGCTAAACTCTTAGCCAAAAGGTTGGAAAACTTCCTACCACTCTTGATCAATGAGGAGCAGACGGGATTCGTAGGTGGGAGAGAGGGCAGAGATAACAGTAGGAGAATCCTCCATGCTATCCGGTACGCACACAAATTTAAGGAGCCTTTACTCCTGGTCGGAACAGATGCCGAAAAGGCTTTCGATCGGATAGACTGGAACTACATGAAAAAAACTCTGCTTCACTTTAACATCCCCCAGTTTTTCGTAACAGCCATTTTCTCCCTATACGCGTCACCGTCTGCTAGAATAAAAATCAACGAACTCTTATCGCCAGCTTTCGATATTAAAAATGGGACCCGTCAGGGTTGCCCCCTGTCTCCTTCCCTATTCGTGTTGGCTTTAGAACCTTTTCTTCAATCTGTAAGACTAGACCCAGAAATTCGAGGCTTGGACTGGGGGAAACATTCCCTTTCTTCAGCGGCCTTTGCCGATGATATCGTATTTTTAATAACCAACCCAGAGGAAGGTCTAAACAAACTTGAATCCGCACTGATCAATTTCGGAACTCTTTCCAACTTTAAAATTAATTTTACTAAGTCTACGGTCTTGAATATTTCAATTCTAGAAGCACGCTATAGAGCCATTAAAGAAAAATCACCTTTTAACTGGGCTAACAATTCAATGGACTATTTGGGAATAAAACTGACCAAAAAAATAGAAGACCTGTACCAAGAGAATTTCCCCCCACTTATTGGCCACATTAAAAATCTTCTAAGGCAGTATGACATCCCCCTAATCTCGTGGTTTGGGAGGAAAAATATTTTAAAGACCTATATCCTCCCCACAATACTTTACAAAATTAGAATGATTCCAATACATATACCAAAGAGCTTTTTTAAAACCCTGCGATCAATTTTTACAGGATTCGTATGGAGAAATAAAAGACCTAGATTGGCATACAGCCTTATGATTAAAAGAAGATCGGAGGGCGGAATAGACCTACCCAACGTAGTAGAATTTTATGAAGCCTCTCAATTAGGGTACTGGATGGATCTGGCGTCCCCAATAAAAGACAAAACACTAACATCTTTGGTTGAAATCTCAGAAGGAAGGTCATACTTGAAAGAATTGTGGTTTCCTTCCAATATTGGAATTAGGTCAAAAAGCTTTAATCCCCTTCTAAAAGGCCCTTGCGAGGTTTGGTCCAAATTAAAAGACTCCTTAGCACCCACTCCTTCCCCAAGCACCCCCATTAGAGCCATCCCTAACCTCCTTGACATCCCAAGCGACCCGGCCTCCTATTCAGTATGGGAAAAATTTAAGGAACACAAGATAGGAGCCCTGCAAACCTTGGCACATAAAAATGTTGACGAAATCTTAAATGAGCTCCTCCCAGGACATAAACTCTCATTCTTACAACAGAACTATATAAAAAAATCATTAACGAGCTTCCTCAAAAAATTTAACTCCACAAGACCACATACAAACTTTGAAAAAATATTGTCTGACAATAACCCTAAATTTAGGAAAATTTCATATATTCGAAAACAAATTGTCACTAATCCTTCCCACTCCAAGCCCAACTTTCTCTTGTCTTGGGAGAAAGAACTGGGTATCTCCCTTTCACCATCAGATATTAAAGTAATTCTGAAGACCTCCTATGGCATCTCGCCCTGCGTAATTGCCCAAGAAAGCCACTATAAGCTGCTGGTAAGGTGGTATAAAACCCCACAGTGGATGGCTGCCTACAAATTAACCACAAATGGAAATTGCTGGAGATGCGGGAATGAGGTTGGTTCGTATTCTCATATCTGGTGGAGCTGCCCAGTCTTGACCCCTTTCTGGACGGAGGTGGAGGTAATTCTGCAGAGGTTTTCACCGGGACTACATATCTCCCCTGAGATGCTGTTCCTTTGGAAGCCCTCTGGGGAGTTCCATCCTAGGAAAAATCCACTCATTGCCTTCCTACTAGATGCTGCCAAAGCATTAATTCCATTACTGTGGTTGCAAAAGTCCCCCCCCTCTCTAAATCAGTGGATGGAGAGGGCAGACTCTATCGCTAACTTGGAGGAACTCTCCAGTTGGGCCACAGGTTCTCAAGAAAAATTCTGGAACATTTGGGGCCCCTGGCGTCAGCTGAGGACCACTTGATGAGGCCTCGGATCTAAGAGTTGGGGTCCCTCACGGGATAGGCGACTCCCTCCTGCTTCCTACATCTAACTGACCATGACCAACACCTAAATCATAGAGTCTCTTTTTAACTTGTTCGCCAATGGGCGGCTCAGGCCGCCGCTCCTCCCCCCTCCCCGGTCCTCATTTAAAAGGGACTACACTACAACCTGCATAGCTCACGCATAGGACGATGCTGAAGATATATACTTCACACTGACTCTCCAGCCCTGAATAGAGCCGGTCACAATTCATACAGTAAGCTCACGAGAAGCCCATCTCCCCCCCCATCCTGTACCCCTCCCCCCCTTCTGTCTTTTTCCTTACCCTATTACCCCACCCCCCGTTACCCGACAATGTTATAGATAAAGTGTGGTTTTGCATCCAAGTCAAGTCGGATGGCTATTAAAAGCCACACGCCCCGACTTTTCTCTCTCTTCTCTTTTTCCCTTTATTTTTGTTTTTTATGTCAAAAGACTTTTCTCGAGTTAACCAATTGCATCTAAACAAAGAGACAACTACATCATCAGATCCGAAAGAAGATCCCTCGTCAAGTCTCATCAGCAATTCTTCTCCTACATCCACGTTTATAATGAAAGGACACGTGAAATTCAATCCGGTTAATTGCGCGATGCAAATTAGTATTGTCATTATATAGAATTGTCTATGTCGAATGTTTTGTTTAACAAAAATTTGTAATAAAAATCTGATTTAAAAAAAAAAAATTAGAAGATGGGCGGATTACAAGACTTTTCCCAATGGCAGATTTCAGCTCCCTTTAAAGGTATTCAAGTGGATTGAAATCAGCGAAATCTTTCCTTCTTGAGTACTTTTGGTTGTGTGCTCTAGGACACTATCCTGCTGTAGGACCAATTTTTTTTTTACTAGTTTTCTTACACTGGGGAGCACATTTTGCCCTTAAGTGCTCTGATAATCCTCTGACTTCATGTTCCTATAACATGTTCAAGGCCTCCAGTCCCAGAGACAGTAAAGCAGCCTCAAGTAAACCCACTGCTCTGTAAATCCAGCACATTCTCATGGTTTACAGGTTCGGCTCCTCTGCAACTACAACGCTTCCAGAAAAATTTCAGGAAATATTTTACATGATGTACTTAATAATCAGGAGAGCCAATAATAATGACCATAACAGTGTAAGGACACACTAATGTGTAATGTTACCATTGAGATGTAATGGGAGAGATGCATAGTGTGTGCACCAAAAATTGGCAGATCATAAGGTTCCAGACACCCAGTAGATAAACAGATGGAAGCAAACATTCTTGGGCCCTGCTGTCCATAGACCTTGTAGCAACTGCATGGTTTGCCCCTATGGTTTGCCCTTGTCCACCCCAACAACAATGTGTGTGGTGATGCAACTAATGTGTCTTTAACTTAGAAGATAAGGAAGGACACCAGTAGGGAAAGTGTTCAGGCTAAGCTCTACACCAAGCATGGCATATCCACACATCAGGATAGAAGGAGGGAACATTATAAGTGCACCAGGCGGTGTCATCTTAGTGAACTTTATGGCACAATTAGAAAGAAAGAGGAGGTGGCGGAGGCCACAGAGATGAGAGCATGGAGTGTGTGACATGTAAGGCCACATCTCCATGCAGGGGAGTGGTCAAGGGCCAAGTAAGTGACTAGCGAGGCCCAGAAGATTAGGGCACAATAAAAAAGGACAGGATCAGAGTGGGGCCTAAGAGAACAAGAGCAGAAGAGATCCCCATGTAAACTGTGTAGGTGAGTGACATATAGGGCTAGTCTCTGGCGCACAAAGTGACTCAGTGACACGGTGAAAGGCTGGGGCAGGGGATGCTGCACCAGTGAAATGAAGTGTGCAGAAGATCAGAGGCCCAGTGAAAGATGGCCTTGTGACAGACAAGCGTAATAGTTGTTGCCACTGTAGTGAGGAGAGCCACTGTGCAAAGTGTGTTACCAAGTGCGAGGGGTCTGTGAAAGAGGTTGGGTGCAGCCAAAAGCACTGAGCTGTTAGAAAGCCCTGGAGGGCCCTGTCTGTGTGAGCTGAAAGAGCACCAATCAGTGACCTGTTGTATTGCTGAGAGGCTGGAAGCATCGCAATTGTATAGACTTTGAGTGCAAGTCCCCATTTGCTGATAATTGCGACCTCATAAGGCAAACCAGGCCTGCTGTGTGCTTAAAGGAGTTGTCCCGCTTCTAGCTGTTTTGCTGTGGGAAGCAGACAGCTTAGTACATTGTGCAGTGACCCAAGTTGGTACTGCAGGCCAAGTCCCATTCACTTCTGTAGAACTGTAATTTAATCCCGCAATGGAACCAAAAGGCCATGACTGCGTTGCCAAGTTCTGAAGACTGGTGAGAGATTGCATATAGAGACAGGGACTATATCCTTTTGGGAAGCAAGCCTAAGTGTAAGGAACTGTTCAGGAGGGGGGTGCTAGGACAATGCATGATTGGAGTTATAGTATTCGGGACTTTAACATTATGTGTTATGCAACATTCAAGGAACAAAGTTTCCTTTTATCAATTGAAACTATGAACAACATGTACCCAGTAAAGAGTTGTTTTTTGCTGCATGTGCTTACTGCCGCACCAGACACCAACCTCTCAACTTGTATCCCTTCCTCGCATGTCTCCTGGCTTGGAAGCCATGAATTTTAAGAATTGTGAACTTGTTAATAGTCAACAGTCAGTATTAGCAGTGGCAATAGTTAGTGTTATAACTACAAGCTTGGAGTACAAAAGAGATAGTAAATAGTGACTATGGTCTCCCTGCTGTGATGTGTGGTGTCAATGGTGCTAGACATTGAGGCTGCTTGTCCATGGGCGTTGCGGTATCCCGCAGCGGGAGCCAGCGCCCGAGAGCAGGTGCCGGCAGACGGGTCTCCGCTGTTATCCTATCTGACAGATGAGCTGACCGCGGAGAATCGCGGCCAATCGCAGCATGCTGCGATTGGCCAGCCGAGAGCGGAGAATCGTAATGATTCTCCGCTCGTGGACAGGGGGAAAGCGCTCTCCATAGCAATGCTATTGAGAGCTTTCACTGCGTTCCCCGCAGCTGGATTATCGCCACGGGGAACGCAATGAAAGCCCACCTGTGCACAGGCAGCCAGAGTCTCTTGGTGAAGAGTTGCTTTGCTGCCCAAAGCCCTGAATGCCATTATTGACATATCAAAACATTTTCCAGGAGAATGTAAGAGTAGTAGTCCATCGGCAAACTGAAAAGATCTTAGATGATGCAACAAGACAATGACCAAAAGCACACAAGTCAATCGACTAAAGAATGACTGAAGAAAATGATTTGCACTTTGGAATAGCCAAGTCAGAGTCCTGACCTTAACTCTATCAAGGTGATATTGTTTGATCTGAGGAAGGCTTTACATGCAAGGCATCCTAGAAATATTGATAAACTGAAACCTATTTTCAGAGTGAAATGGCGCAAATGTCTTCCTCTATGCTATTCAAACCTTATTTGCAACTACAGCAAACATTTGGTGGAGGTGATTGCAGCGAAAGCAAGATCTACAGGTTATTAAATTCATGGGTTGCTTTACGTTTTCTCCCTGCACTGTGGATGTTCACTAAATATGCTCAATAATATGCGCTATAAGATGTACAACTCTCTATGTGTTAATAATTTTGGTAGATTATATACAATTGTAACTTAGATAACAGTCAGACCACAATTTATTGGTAATCAATTAAAGGGGTTGTCCCGCGCCGAAACGGGGTTTTTTTTTTTTCAATAGCCCCCCCGTTCGGCGCGAGACAAACCCGATGCAGGGGTTAAAAAAGAAAAACGGATAGTACTTACCCGAATCCCCGCGCTGCGGCGACTTCTTACTTACCTTGCTAAGATGGCCGCCGGGATCTTCACCCACGGTGGACTGCAGGTCTTATCCCATGGTGCACCGTGGGCTCTGTGCGTTCCATTGCCGATTCCAGCCTCCTGATTGGCTGGAATCGGCACACGTGACGGGGCGGAGCTACGAGGAGCAGCTCTCCGGCACGAGCGGCCCCATTCAGAAGGGAGAAGACCGGACTGCGCAAGCGCGTCTAATTGGGAGATTAGACGCTGAAATTAGACGGCACCATGGAGACGAGGACGCTAGCAATGGAGCAGGTAAGTGAATAACTTCTGTATGGCTCATAATTAATGCACAATGTACATTACAAAGTGCATTAATATGGCCATACAGAAGTGTATACCCCCACTTGAACTACATCCAATGACTGCTTACAGTTGCAATGAGCATGCCTTATTCTTCAGAGTAATGATAATAGCTGAAATGCTAAATATGGCAATACTGCCATCTACCAACTATATCAATTCATGCAGTTAAAATCTGATTGCCCAAACAGGAGCTCCTGCACTGCAATATCACTAATGCACATTAGCATCTATGGAGTTAATAAGCCATGTAACTGCAGTCTCATTAGATTGGTCAAGCATTGCAGTGCACCCTGTATTGGGCATGTATTATACACTATGATCACTCTACCTATTACAGCAGAGATAGTCTACTACACTTAGTCTTACTTCTCTAGAAGCTATTAGCTATTTTTATTAATGTACACCAGAACAACATGAGCTAAAAACAACTTAAAACAGGACTGTCCTTCCATCGAGTTTAACTTGTACAACATGCGGAGACAGTGTGCCTTAATTCCAGCTTGGGGAGTGTACAGTACAGTGGGGGCTTTCTGCAAAACTGAATGTTATTTCCATCTTATAAGGTGATGGCATGTCACTTAGACATCTCATTACTTTGTGATCAGTAGAGATTCGACCTCTGGGAACACTACTGATCCTGAGAATGAAGGGTCTACAGGGCTGATTTAGTACTGAAACTCCTTCTCAGTTTTCCTTGTGCAGCGGCACTAATGGCTACTTGATTTTGTAAGGAAAAACAGTGGAGGAAACCCTTCATTTTCTGACCTCTGCCATCACTTTATTAGATGGGTATACCGAGAGGCGTAACTTGAAGCTCCTGGGTCCCCATGCAAAACCTGTAACAGGGTCCCCAACTATAATGCTTTATTCATAGTACTGGGCTCCCTATATGGAGAAGAGAGGCCTTATGGGCCCCCTAAGGCTCCTGGGCCAGGATGCAACCACATCCCCTATAGTTACGCCACTGGGCATACCCCTTTAAAACTTTTTTTTCAGTCCCATTTGAGTAGCAGCTACATCTGTATACGTACTAGTCCAATGATCTACCTCTGGGATAATATTTGTCAAAAACGCAGTGGGATAACAAAGCTTACACTGTAGACTATGGATTTGAGTACAATTGGAGACAAAATGAAAAAGCAAAAAACAAAGAATGCAGCTTACAAGTTGGACCTACATTGAGCAGATGCTTATAGGCACCCAAGGATCTGCTTCCAAAATATCAAACTTGAAGTGTTACAGATAGAGATGAGCGAACGCGTTCGTCCGAGCTTGATATTCGTGCGAATATTAGGGTGTTCGGGATGTTCGTTATTCGTGACGAACACCATGCGGTGTTCTGGTTACTTTCACTTCCTTCCCTGAGACGTTAGCGCGCTTTTCTGGCCAATTGAAAGACAGGGAAGGCATTACAACTTCCCCCTGCAACGTTTAAGCCCTATACCACCCCCCTGCTGTGAGTGGCTGGCGAGATCAGGTGTTCGCCTAATATAAAAGTCGGCCCCTCCCGCGGTTCGCCTCAGATGCCGTGTGATTTAGATGAGGGACAGTGCTGTTTATACCGGAGCTGCTGTAGGGAAAGAATTGGTAGTTAGTGTAGGCTTCAAGACCCCCCAAAGGTCCTTATTAGGGCCACTGATAGCTGTGTGTTGGCTGCTGTTAGCAGTGGGATTTTTTTTTTCTCAAAATCGCCTCTGCAGACCGTTGCACCTGGCATTAGGGACAGAAGTGCTGCATAGGCAGGGAGAGTGTTAGGAGTGAGTGTAGCCTTCAAGAACCTCAACGGTCCTTTCTAGGGCCATATTTATCCGTGTGCAGTACTGTCCAGGCTGCTGTTGGCTGTGCTGCATTTTTTTTGGGCTTCTCAAAATCGCCTCTGCAGAGCATTCCACCCTCCATTGATACTGCAGGGAAAGAATTGTATAGGCAGGGCCACAACACAGTTATTATTCATAGAATATACGCAGTGCTGCCTGTTGGTGGGAAAAAACTGAAAACAAATCTATTTGTCCAGCCTCTGTCCGTCCTTACGGGCGGTGGACACGTGTGAGCTGCGTGAAAAACATTGCTAAATCATACGCAGCCAGCTACGCTTTACTGCTGGGTTCGCCATTTGCTTTCCTTAATTGGGAAAAAAAATACCTGCTCTCCAAGAGTTATAATAACTCTGCTACCCTCACGTTCTGTGACACATAAGCAGGGACACAGCACAGTTATTAAACTTCTCAGGTTCATTGAATATACGCAGTGCTGCCTGTTGGTGGGAAAAAACTGAAAAGAAATCTATTTGTCCAGCCTCTGTCCGTCCTTACGCCTGTGGAGACGTGTGAGCTGCGTGAAAAACATTGCTAAATCATACGCACCCAGCTACGCTTTACTGCTGGCTTCGCCATTTGCTTTCCTTAATTGGGAAAAAAAATACCTGCTCTCCAAGAGTTATAATAACTCTGCTACCCTCACGTTCTGTGACACATAAGCAGGGACACAGCACAGTTATTACACTTCTCAGGTTCATTGAATATACGCAGTGCTGCCTGTTGGTGGGAAAAAACTGAAAACAAATCTATTTGTCCAGCCTGTGTCCGTCCTTACGCCTGTGGAGACGTGTGAGCTGCGTGAAAAACATTGCTAAATCATACGCACCCAGCTACGCTTTACTGCTGGCTTCGCCATTTGCTTTCCTTAATTGGGAAAAAAAATACCTGCTCTCCAAGAGTTATAATAACTCTGCTACCCTCACGTTCTGTGACACATAAGCAGGGACACAGCACAGTTATTAAACTTCTCAGGTTCATTGAATATACGCAGTGCTGCCTGTTGGTGGGAAAAAACTGAAAACAAATCTATTTGTCCAGCCTCTGTCCGTCCTTACGGGCGGTGGACACGTGTGAGCTGCGTGAAAAACATTGCTAAATCATACGCAGCCAGCTACGCTTTACTGCTGGGTTCGCCATTTGCTTTCCTTAATTGGGAAAAAAAATACCTGCTCTCCAAGAGTTATAATAACTCTGCTACCCTCACGTTCTGTGACACATAAGCAGGGACACAGCACAGTTATTAAACTTCTCAGGTTCATTGAATATACGCAGTGCTGCCTGTTGGTGGGAAAAAACTGAAAACAAATCTATTTGTCCAGCCTCTGTCCGTCCTTACGGGCGGTGGACACGTGTGAGCTGCGTGAAAAACATTGCTAAATCATACGCAGCCAGCTACGCTTTACTGCTGGGTTCGCCATTTGCTTTCCTTAATTGGGAAAAAAAATACCTGCTCTCCAAGAGTTATAATAACTCTGCTACCCTCACGTTCTGTGACACATAAGCAGGGACACAGCACAGTTATTAAACTTCTCAGGTTCATAGAATATACGCAGTGCTGCCTGTTGGTGGGAAAAAACTGAAAACAAATCTATTTGTCCAGCCTCTGTCCGTCCTTACGGGCGGTGGACACGTGTGAGCTGCGTGAAAAACATTGCTAAATCATACGCAGCCAGCTACGCTTTACTGCTGGGTTCGCCATTTGCTTTCCTTAATTGGGAAAAAAAATACCTGCTCTCCAAGAGTTATAATAACTCTGCTACCCTCACGTTCTGTGACACATAAGCAGGGACACAGCACAGTTATTAAACTTCTCAGGTTCATTGAATATACGCAGTGCTGCCTGTTGGTGGGAAAAAACTGAAAACAAATCTATTTGTCCAGCCTCTGTCCGTCCTTACGGGCGGTGGACACGTGTGAGCTGCGTGAAAAACATTGCTAAATCATACGCAGCCAGCTACGCTTTACTGCTGGGTTCGCCATTTGCTTTCCTTAATTGGGAAAAAAAATACCTGCTCTCCAAGAGTTATAATAACTCTGCTACCCTCACGTTCTGTGACACATAAGCAGGGACACAGCACTGTTATTAAACTTCTCAGGTTCATTGAATATACGCAGTGCTGCCTGTTGGTGGGAAAAAACTGAAAACAAATCTATTTGTCCAGCCTGTGTCCGTCCTTACGCCTGTGGAGACGTGTGAGCTGCGTGAAAAACATTGCTAAATCATACGCACCCAGCTACGCTTTACTGCTGGCTTCGCCATTTGCTTTCCTTAATTGGGAAAAAAAAATACCTGCTCTGCCACAGTTAATAACTCTGCTACCCTCACGTTCTGTGACACATAAGCAGGGACACAGCACAGTTATTAAACTTAGATAATTCATTCACTAGAGGCAGTGGGGCCTTTCGTTTTCCAAAAAGGGCAAAAATTATATTTGGCCTGCAGTCTTGCGCCAATTTATTTCCTGCCTGGGAAATCTAATCACTGGTAATACAGCATGCTGAGGGGTAGGGGTAAGCCTAGAGGACGTGGACGTGGACGTGGCCGAGGACGCGGAGGGCCAAGTGAGGGTGTGGGCACAGGCCAAGCTCCTGATCCAGGTGTGTCGCAGCTGTCTGCTGCGCGATTAGGAGAGAGGCACGTTTCTGGCGTCCCCACATTCATCGCCCAATTAATGGGTCCACGCGGGAGACGGTTATTAGAAAATGAGCAGTGTGAGCAGGTCCTGTCCTGGATGGCAGAAAGTGCTTCGAGCAACCTATCGTCTACCCGCAGTTCTGCGCCGTCCACTGCTGCCAATCCGAATCCTCTGTCTGCTGCTCCTCCTTCCTCCCAGCCTCCTCACTCCACTACAATGACACCTGCTCAGGAGCGGGAACACTCCCAGGAACTGTTCTCGGGCCCCTGCTTAGATTGGGCAGCAGCGGTTCCTCTCCCACCAGAGGAGTTTATCGTCACTGATGCCCAACCATTCGAAAGTTCCCGGGGTCCGGGGGAAGAGGCTGGGGACTTCCGCCAACTGTCTCAACAACTTTCTGTGGGTGAGGAGGACGATGACGATCAGACACAGTTGTCTTGCAGTGAGGTAGTAGTAAGGGCAGTAAGTCCCAGGGAGCAGCGCACAGAGGATTCGGAGGAAGAGCAGCAGGACGATGAGGTGACTGACCCCACCTGGTGTGCAACGCTTACTCAGGAGGACAGGTCTTCAGAGGGGGAGTCAAGGGCATCAGCAGGGCAGGTTGCAAGAGGCAGTGCGGTGGCCAGGGGTAGAGGCAGGGCCAGACCGAATAATCCACCAAGTGTTTCCCAAAGCGCCCCCTCGCGCCATGCCACCCTGCGGAGGCCGAGGTGCTCTAAGGTCTGGCAGTTTTTCACAGAGACGCCTGACGACCGACGAACAGTGGTGTGCAACCTTTGTCGCGCAAAGCTCAGCCGGGGAGCCAACACCAACAGCCTCACCACCACCACCATGCGCAGACATATGATGGCCAAGCACCCCGCAAGGTGGGACGAAGGCCGTTCACCGCCTCCGGTTTGCACCCCTGCCTCTCCCCCTGTGCCCCAACCTGCCACTGAGATGCAACCCCCCTCTCAGGACACAGGCACTACCGCCTCATGGCCTGCACCCACACCCTCATCTCCGCTGTCCTCGGCCCCATCCAGCAGTGTAGTTCAGCGCACCGTTCAGCCGTCGCTTGCGCAAGTGTTCGAGCGCAAGCGCAAGTACGCCGCCACGCACCCGCACGCTCAAACGTTAACCGTCCGCATCGCAAAATTCATCAGCCTTGAGATGCTGCCGTATAGGGTTGTGGAAACGGAGTCCTTCAAAAGTATCATGGAGGCGGCGGCCCCGCGCTACTCAGTTCCCAGTCGCCACTACTTTTCCCGATGTGCCGTCCCAGCCCTGCACGACCACGTCTCCCGCAACATTGTGCGCGCCCTCACCAACGCGGTTACTGCCACGGTCCACTTAACTACGGACACGTGGACAAGCACAGGCGGGCAGGGCCACTACATCTCCCTGACGGCACATTGGGTGAATTTAGTGGAGGCTGGGACAGAGTCAGAGCCTGGGACCGCTCACGTCCTACCCACCCCCAGAATTGCGGGCCCCAGCTCGGTGCTGGTATCTGCGGAGGTGTATGCTTCCTCCACTAAAGCACCCTCCTCCTCCTCCTCTGTCTCACAATCTAGATGTGTTAGCAGCAGCATGTCGCCAGCAGTCGGTGTCGCGCGGTGTGGCAGCACAGCGGTGGGCAAGCGTCAGCAGGCCGTGCTGAAACTACTCAGCTTAGGCGATAAGAGGCACACGGCCCACGAACTGCTGCAGGGTCTGACACAGCAGACCGACCGCTGGCTTGCGCCGCTGAGCCTCCAACCGGGCATGGTCGTGTGTGACAACGGCCGTAACCTGGTGGCGGCTCTGCAGCTCGGCAGCCTCACGCACGTGCCATGCCTGGCCCACGTCTTTAATTTGGTGGTTCAGCGGTTTCTGAAAAGCTACCCACGCTTGTCAGACCTGCTCGTAAAGGCGCGCCGGCTCTGCGCACATTTCCGCAAGTCCCACACGGACGCTGCCACCCTGCGCACCCTGCAACATCACTTTAAGCTGCCAGTGCACCGACTGCTGTGCGACGTGCCCACACGGTGGAACTCTACGCTCCACATGTTGGCCAGGCTCTATGAACAGCGTAGAGCTATAGTCGAATACCAACTCCAACATGGGCGGCGCAGTGGGAGTCAGCCTCCTCAATTCCTTTCAGAAGAGTGGGCCTGGTTGGCAGACATCTGCCATGTCCTTGGTAATTTTGAGGAGTCTACCCAGGTGGTGAGCGGCGATGCTACAATCATTAGCGTCACCATTCCTCTGCTATGCATCTTGAGAAATTCCCTGCAAACCATAAAGGCAGCTGCTTTGCGCTCGGAAACGGGGGCGGGGGAAGACAGTATGCCGCTGGATAGTCAGGGCACCCTCCTGTCTATTTATCAGCGCGTACAGGAGGAGGAGGAGGAGGAGCATGAGGAGGAGGGGGAAGAGACAGCTTGGGCCGCTGCTGACGGTACACCGGCTGATTGCCTGTCATCCTTTCAGCGTGTATGGCCTGAGGAGGAGGAGGAGGAGGAGGAGGAGGAGGATCCTGAAAGTGATCTTCCTAGTGAAGACAGCCATGTGTTGCGTACAGGTACCCTGGCACACATGGCTGACTTCATGTTAGGATGCCTTTCTCGTGACCCTCGCGTTGCACGCATTCTGGCCACTACGGATTACTGGGTGTACACACTGCTCGATCCACGGTATAAGGAGAACCTGCCCACTCTGATTCCCGAAGAGGAAAGGGGTTCGAGAGTGTTGCTATACCACAGGACCCTTGCGGACAAGCTGATGGTAAAATTCCCAGCCGACAGCGCTAGTGGCAGAAGGCGCAGTTCCGAGGGCCATGTTGCAGGGGATGTGCGTAGATCGAGCAGCATGTACATCCCAGGCAGTGCAACAGTCTTTAAGGGCCTGGCCAGCTTTATGGCTCCCCACCAAGACTGTGTCACCGCTCCCCAGTCACGGCTGAGTCGGCGGGAGCACTGCAAAAGGATGGTGAGGGAGTACGTAGCGGATCGCACGACCATCCTTGGTGACGCCTCTGCCCCCTACAACTACTGGGTGTCGAAGCTGGACACGTGGCCTGAACTAGCCCTGTATGCCCTTGAGGTGCTTGCTTGTCCTGCGGCTAGCGTGTTGTCGGAGAGGGTGTTTAGTGCGGCTGGGGGAATCATCACAGATAAGCGTAGCCGCTTGTCAACCGACAGTGCCGACAGGCTAACACTCATCAAGATGAACAAAGGCTGGATTTCCCCAGACTTCTGTTCTCCACCAGCGGACAGCAGCGATACGTAAGCAATACGTAGGCTGCACCCGCGGATGGAAGCTACGTTCTCTCTCACCATCCAAAACGGGGACATTTCTGCTTCATCAATCTGTGTCTAATATTCCTCCTCCTCCTCCTCCTGCTCCTCCTCGTGAAACCTCACGTAATCACGCTGAACGGGCAATTTTTCTTAGGGCCACAAGGCTCACTCAAATAATTTTTCTGAACAATTTTTATAAGTTTCAATGCGCTTAAAAGCATTGGAACTTTAACTTGAACCAATTTTTCGTTACACTGGGCTGCCTCCAGGCCTAGTTACCACTTAAGCCACATTAACCAAAGCGATTAATGGGTTTCACCTGCCCTCTTGGCTGGCCATGGCCAATTTTTGGGATGTACATTAGTACTGTTGATACAGCAATTTTTGTGGGCCCTCGCCTACAGTGTAATCAAATTAATTTTTAGCCCACCTGCATTACAGCTGACGTTACCTCAGCTGTGTTGGGCAATGCAATGGGATATTTTTATGTACCGCCGGTGGGTTCCAGGGAGCCACCCATGCTGTAGGTGCACACTGAGTTTTTAATACTTCTGTACACTTCTAAAGAACCCGTCTGACTGGGGCATGCAGTGTGGGCCGAAGCCCACCTGTATTACGCACGACATTACTACCTCAGCTGTGTTGGGCAATGCAATGGGATATTTCTATGTACCGCCGGTGGCTTCCTGGCACCCACCCAGGCAGTGGGTCCACAGGGAGTTAAACCTACATGTGTCCACTTGTAAAGAACCCCAGTCTGACTGGGGCATGCAGTGTGGGCCGAAGCCCACCTGCATTACGCACGACATTACTACCTCAGCTGTGTTGGGCAATGCAATGGGATATTTTTGTGTACCGCCGGTGGGTTCCAGGGAGCCACCCATGCTGTAGCTGCACACTGAGTTTTTAATACTTCTGTACACTTCTAAAGAACCCGTCTGACTGGGGCATGCAGTGTGGGCCGAAGCCCACCTGTATTACGCACGACATTACTACCTCAGCTGTGTTGGGCAATGCAATGGGATATTTCTATGTACCGCCGGTGGCTTCCTGGCACCCACCCAGGCAGTGGGTCCACAGGGAGTTAAACCTACATGTGTCCACTTGTAAAGAACCCCAGTCTGACTGGGGCATGCAGTGTGGGCCGAAACCCACCTGCATTAACCCTTTCCAGTCCACTGTGTGACCTGTGAAGACATTAGGGTTTAAGGCTGTACAGCTCCGTTGTTGGTAGACGTCCGTCGGGGTTCTCTTACTGTATATTGCCAGCCTCTCTGCTGTCGGAGCCTATCCTACGTGTCAGCTCATGCAGTACTGGCTTTAGCCAGCATATAGCGCCGTTGTATAACAGCAGAAAAAGAGTAAGCCCCCTAGGAAAACCATATACAAATTGGATTGGAAAGGGTTAAGCACAACATTACTACCTCAGCTGTGTTGGGCAATGCAATGGGATATTTCTATGTACCGCCGGTGGCTTCCTGGCACCCACCCATGCTGTAGGTGCACACGGAGTTTTTACTACATCTGTACACTTATAAAGAACCCCAGTCAGACTGGGGCATGCAGTGTGGGCCGAAGCCCACCTGCATTAAGCACGACATTACTACCTCAGCTGTGTTGGGCAATGCAATGGGATATTTCTGTGTACCGCCGGTGGGTTCCAGGGAGCCACCCATGCTGTGGGTCGACAGGGACTTCACAATAGGGAGTTGTACCTGCCTGTGTCTATGAATTAAAAAGCCCGGTCTGACTGGGGCATGCAGACACCTTGACAGAATGAATAGTGTGTGGCACATAGGTTCCCCATTGCTATGCCCACGTGTGCAGCTCCTGATGGCGGTGGCACAGGATTCTATTTCTCATTGCTTCTGTACAGCATTGTGGGCTATCGCTCCGCCACTTTTAAAGAGGGTCGCTGCCTAGCCATGCCAACCTCTGCAGTGTGTGCCTGCGGTCCCTCGTCATGGCAGACGCAATTCTAAATAGACATGAGCGTGGTGTGGCATGAGGGCAGCTGAAGGCTGCGCAGGGACACTTTGGTGTGCGCTGTGGGGGGGAGGGGGGGCGGTTGGGCAGCATGTAACCCAGGAGAAGTGTCAGTGGAGTGTCATGCAGGCAGTGATTGTGCTTTGTTGGAGGTAGTGTGGTGCTTAGCAAAGGTATGCCATGCTAATGAGGGCTTTTCAGAAGTAAAAGTTGTTGGGAGGGGGGGGGCCCACTCTTGCCGGTATTGTGGCTTAATAGTGGGACCTGTGAACTTGAGATGCAGCCCAACATGTAGCCCCTCGCCTGCCCTATCCGTCACTGTGTCATTCCCATCACTTTCCTGAATTGCCCAGATTTTCACACATGAAAACCTTAGCGAGCATCGGCGAAATACAAAAATGTTCTGGTCGCCCATTGACTTCAATGGGGTTCGTTGTTCGAAACGAACCCTCGAGCATCACGGGAAGTTCGTTACGAATAACGAACACCCGAACATTTTGGTGTTCGCTCATCTCTAGTTACAGAACTTCATTTTATGAGGCTCTTTACTCCATTTCTAACAGTAATCATGACACATTGCTGGATTCGTCCAATGACAGATGCCATCAGAGCTTGACAAACCTCATTGACTAAAGTTGGATTTACACCAATATATTTGTGCAGCGTAATATGTACAAAAAATCGCTGCATGCAATACGCCATGAATAGAACCCATCGATTTAAATGAGTTCGTCCATGGACGTGTACGTGTACATGTACAAAAAAATATGCAGCATGCTCTATTTTCTTGTGCATTTGCACCGAAACAGAGCACATATTGAACTAATACACTAATTGCCCTTTTCAATGAATGTGGGTTTTATAGCATGTGCACAATCTGTGCGCACAAAAAGTACAGTAAAACATGCACATGCACTCACAAATGTGCAACGCCTATTGTGCAAATACACGGCACCAATGCATGCGTACATGCGCTTACACCTTTGTAACACCAGCCTTACAGTGGGGTTTGTCAGGTTCCGTGGCAATGGCCTTTATTTTGATGGGAAAAATAGTGCTTTATAGTAACAGAGTCTCCAATGCAGATGTGAACATAGCCTTAGTTAGCACATGTTTAAAGTGAGACAAATGAAACCGTGATCAAATGAGTGCTCCTTCAAACAATTATATATGTGATGAAAATGGTACAAAAATGGTACAAAATAAACGGGACTTACCCGGTACTTAGTGGGGTCCCGTGTTGGGACACCTCACTAGTACCTCCATGTGCCGAAATGCCTGTAATGTTGATTAGATATCTCCAACTGGTCTTCCTCCAACTCCTTGCCTAGGAGAGCTGCCTAGAGCACTTGTGTCCACCAAAAAAACAAGGGGACCCAATGTATGATGAAGGTCAAAATGAAGAAAAAAAGCCCAAGCGCTTCCGGGGATAGACCAAATAAATCCTCTGTCATATGAAATGTATACTCCTTTTATTTGAATGAAACGCGTTTCAGCCCGAAGAATCTGCAGCCAGACCCAAAGGTGTAGCTGAATGGCGCTCCATGTGTCCACCATGCAATCCACCTATGCATTCGAATAAAAGGAGTCTACATTTCATATGACAGAGGATATATTTGGTCTATCCCCGGAAGCGCTTGGGCTTTTTTTCTTCATTTTGACCTTCAACATGTTTAAAGTGGCAACTTGTATCAACAACACATACATTTGTTTTTCTTTGCCCTGGTAAAATAAATTTTTCATGACCAATTGCGGTGCTAATAATTGTAATATTAAACTCATGGGCCACAATGCAAATTTTGTACATGGCCCCCAACTGTCATGCATAACTCATAGGACTGGTCATTTCCTGTGGTTGGAAAGGCCCTTTGGACCCCTCAGGTTGCAAGATCCAGGTGTTACCTTAGCCTCTGCTCTAACTTGAGTTTTGCCAGACAGAACTCCATTCTTATCAATGCACAATGTCTGATTGCCTGTTCTGATATCTGATATCTGTTCTGAAAATTTTTGGTCAGTTTCTGAAAAATACATTTTACAACAAAAATTAAGCTGGTTTGTCATCACTTTTGCAAATAATGGGCGTAACAAAGCAATACAAAATCAATAAACTACTGATGTCATTTTAAAGCATACCTGAATTTTCAGAGGACTTTTTTCGAATAACTGCCATTTGTGTATATGAAGAATAACACTCCTTCTGGCCATTATATGACCTATTTCATGTATTTTCCCCATTTTCCCCTCTTCTCCATCCTCTGGTGAGCGGAGCCTGGTAAGCAGTGCTGTGTATGCCATGTTGTGTAGTACCCCAGAGTTGGGTACGACTGCTCTTCTGTGGTTATACAAAGGTTTAATTCATGTTGATTGTCATACATTATAAAATTAGTATGTTCACCTTATTGTGATGTGAATTCATGCCTCACTGTATGATGTTAGCTGGTAATGTTCTCCAGTCTCTTAGTGAGTACAGTTCACCTAGCAACAGCCAGGGGTGGTTAGCCAGGCATAGCCAGAACAGAGAGCCTGGAAGTGGCAGCTTAGATGCCCATTACAGGTTGAGCTACTGTGGCAGTATAAAAGAAAGGAGTGGGCGGAGCTAAGTCAGTCTAGCTAGCTCAGAGGAGACTAAAGGAGACCAGGGAGAAGCCTCTGCCAAGACATTGCAGAGCCACCCAGTGCGGTGGGAAGGAATATCATCTTAAGTGTGAATATTATAGAGTAAGAACTGTTACTGAGACAATCAGAGGGAAAAGGGAGAAGAGGAGAAACTAAGGAAAGGAGACTAAGTCTGTCAGTCATAGGCACAGCCAGGGGGAAAAGCTGGAAGGAACGGCAGAGAGTATGAACGGCAGAGAGTGCAAATATAGTTTTCTTGTACCAATCCCCTGAGGAAAATGCAGAAGTGATTAATGCCTGCAAATGTAACTCTTTATCACAAAGTCATTTCATGTGAATTGTTGAACGTACAATAACCTGAATTCTCATCTGTTCTTGAGGAATTAAGCTGTTTTTAGTTTACTTTGCAACCTGACTCCTGGAGTCCTTTTCCACCAACCTAACACCTGCACTGAGGTACCACACTACGTGCTCCAGGGGCAAAGAGGTTCTACCCCCATTATATTTATTTCTCCACTTTTGTATTCATTATTTGTGTTCAGAATGGGTCTACCCATATATGAACTGGCGTCACGACAAAACAACATCTTCCCCTACCTGACTCCGCTGGGGTATCACCATCTTACCTTGCCTGACCCCGTGGACAGCACGCAAAAAGAATTGACAAATGTACCACTGTGTAACACTGCGCCAGACCACATTTTACCTTCCGAGAGGAGCAGCAGAGCCACCGTGACTACCCTCTCATTTCCCGCTGCTCTGCTTCCTAGGTCTAGTATGGGTCGCTACATGTTGCATAGACAGTATACTGGGAATTGCAGAGATTCTGGTCCCTTTCTGCTACATACACACAGTCATAACCTCATAATTTAGGTGTGCACAGCAAGCTTTAGTAGTACACGTGTATAAACAGCAGCAGATATCTCAGGATTAGCTCCTGCAGTAGGCATGTCTGTGTGTCCTTTCTCCTCCATACTGATCCCTGCTCTGATGATTCTCCCCCCAGGTTTGCCGTCCTCACATCCTCACATCAATCATGTGTGAGCAGACAGTCTGGGAAAGGAGACAGCACTTTAGAGTGATTTTTCAGCACAAAAATATTATTTAAGTTATATAAAGTACATAGCAGTTTTGGTATCACACATCATATAACTTGTTTGAAAAGTTAGTGTCCATTTAACTGTATTTTTCAAATAACTGGACATTTGTAATTGTTGGGTGGAAGTTATTTTTATAGGGGTATTTGTATCATAGAATTTTAATATGATCTGTAGGGACTCAGCTTCTGGGATGTCCAACAATCCTGACAATAGAGAACTTCATTGTCAGGCCTCTTTCACACAAGCATATTTACTACTGCGTTTTTATGCGGCTATTCTAGCCACGAAAAAAAAAATCGTGACCATCTGAAGCATTAGATTCAATGTATTCATTCAGATGAACAATTTTTAGTGGGTAAAAATGCCACGCTGGGAATAATAGGACATCAGCGACCGAAAACAAAGGCTCCCATAGACTTCTATGGGAACTAAAAAAAAGGGAGGGTGAGGAAGTTTACCTGCGTCCAACACTGGGAAAAGAAGACAGTTGCCCCTATATAAGCATTCATAGTCATTCCAAGGATTTCTGCCAAGCTAGGGACTTTCACTAATATGCCGCAGCCGTCTGTGTGAATGGATGAGAAAACACTCATTTTGATCAGGACTCAATCATGTTTTTTTTTTTTCATGAGTGAAAAAGCCTCTTTCACAGGGGTACAAAATCTCGCTATAAAATCATCGCTACAAAAACACATGTATGTGAATCCCATGGTTTCCAATGGGTTCTTTGAGGCTACAAAACATCTCATGTGAAAGAGATATTGTAGCCCTTGTGAAATAGGCCTAGGGGCTCCTTCCCACGGATGGATTTCCGCCGCGTAATACGCTGCGAAAATCCGCCGCGTTGCCCGCAGCTATTAGGTTCTATTGAACCTAATAGCTCATGGCTCACAGTGCGGAATTCCACTGTGGAATTCTGCACCGTGAAATCACCCGACCTCACCCACGGCATGCTCTATTTGCCGCGGGTGTATGTGCGGACGGCTTCCATTGCAGTCAATGGAAGCCGTCCATCACGCTATCTTCCGCTGTGCTACAGCGGAAGATAGCGTGGAACCGCTTCCCCGCCCACCGCCAGCCGCATCATATGACGCAGGCGTCGCGTCATGTGACGCTGTGGGCATGTCATATGATGCGGTCGACGCGTCACATGACGCTGCGGCGCGTCACGCGCTCTATTGCGCATGCGCGCCAAAGCGTCATGCGGGATGAAGGACACTGGATCCAGAGGTAAGTATTGGGGTCTCTGGGGGACGCCGTGACGGGCTTCCGCGGCGGAGCCCATCACGGCCGTGGGAAGGCGGCCTGAGAGTGTGAAGAAACTGCGTAGCTTAAATAGCACTGTGGTCCCTTCATTTTGAGGATCACAGAGATCCCGGTGTTATTGTGCAGGTTCTGGTATGGTGCAGAAACAATGGCGGGCAATCACAGAGTTCAAATTACAGCAAAATGTAATATTTTACTTAACATACACCATCTTTGGCAATCAAGCATGGCCGTTACATAATATGTATTTACAGAGTTTATATAAGCTTTGCTATTACTCACAATAGGTACGGTCCCTAATTATTATTTGTACACTCTATACATACGATCTTGTGTCTATCTTGTCTGCAGCTTGTCCCACTGTGCGCTGGTGAGGAGTTGACTTACTTGACCTGTCATTGCAAGTCAAGAGACCTCTAGGGGCTGATGCATTGGTGAGGAAGTACACTCCTTCTTGACCCAGCGACACTGACCTTTCTACAGATGGGTCTTAATTTTATGGACTCAACCCCAATTACTAGCAATTTAGCAGAAGGGATTCTCCCTCTCCACCCATGCTCTCTGTCAGCCCCACAGCATCCATGAGGGGAGATGAAACTTAAACTTTTTTAACTTTTTTTTCAGTTTTTTTACTTTACATGATCACTGTTATCCATTGGATAACTGCATTTATGTGACTGGGATCCGCATACAGCGGATCCCGGTGACATCTCCCTACTCTCGGCTACTCAGTTAGCCGGGAGCAAAGAGATTGTAAATCTCCCAGGCTGCTCGGCCTTCTGCGCATGTAACAGACGCTTTACGTCTGGCACATATGCGCAGAAGGTGGCGTCAGGTCCTGGAAGGACGAGAACACTGTAGGACATCACAAAGGACGGAGGTGAGTAGTTTCAGTTCCCTTTATGGATTCGATCAACGAGGAGAGCTGAAGCTTTCCCTTTTTTTCACTTTTCATTTACTTTCATGCGATCGCTGTTATCCATTAGACCCGCAGTCGCGTCACTGGGGATCGCTCAAGAGGGAGCTGTTACGTCAAGAGCCCCCGCGGCTTTAATCCCCAGGGCCAGTGTGTTTTGACGGCCCTGGGGATTAAAGCCCACAAAGCCAGGACGTAAAAAGACCATGGGCCGATCACAAAGGGGTTAATCAAATCGTTAAAGGTTATGTTTTACTTTTTTAATTCTTGTCCCACTCAGTTAAGGTCTTCTGTGCAGCTTTGGCATACAACCCAAAACAAATTGCCTGATATTGATCATTCCTTGTGATTACAAAATGCACTAGTTTAGTATTAAGACATTTCTGATATCAAATCATTTACATTTTTGTTAATTAACTATTAAACTTTATGCGTTATTAAGCCTTGAGTCTTTTATTATTCAGATTTTACTGTATTGTATCAGTATTATGTTAAGGAAATAAGAAAGCAGTTTTTAAAATATTCTTATTCTAAAAAAATCTTTATTTCCGAGTCCGTAGGTACTTCTATATATTTATGATATGATTTGAAATACAGCATCCAATTTACTGATATTCTTTTAGGTTATCTCAAACATATTTGCAATGTTAGCCATGACAGCGTGAATGCTTTAGCTCTCCTCAGTTCAGATTTCTATTTCTTCCACTAGGTGGCATACACATCTTATAAAACACTTGTGCTCAACTAACAAATTCCAGCACATAGTCCTTTTATTACGCAGGGTATGTGTAGAGCAAAGGGTCTTCAATATGCTTGCAATTAGAGATTGTAGAATCATTTCATTGGTTCACAGTGGATTTGTAAACATTTACACTGTATTTTTTAACATTATTAGGTTTAATTCCCCGAACTAAATTATATTGAAGCTTCGGTTTGTACCTACTTGTGTAAAGACTTTTGCAATTAGGGATTATTAATAACTTCACTGCATTCTGAATAACATTAAAATGGTTCATATAATTCACAAACTCTCAAAAATTAATGCAGGGCAGCAAGAATCCACTTCTAGCTGCCTAGCTCATTATTGGAATCTATTGCCTCTATTCTATTGCTACTGCACCAGTACAACAGCCGAAACATTCTAATGGGAGACACCCAGCAATACCATTCCAGACCACGGCACAAGCAATGGAGCCGTGCTAGCTCCAGCATGCAGTGGCTCCAGGAAACAGCTCATTTGTGGGGTAAAAGGTACAGCATTCTGAATATGAACAGGATTGTAATCAGATGTAAACTTTAAAGAGTTTGGGGTTGTCTTCCAGCAAACCCTTCAAACAGCGGATCGCCAAAGGAATCGGGAGTCACCTTCCCCAACAATCAGATCCTTAGGATAGGTGATAAATTCTTAAAACCCCTTTAAGTATATTTTATACAGGGAAAATCTTACCGTTATTAGATATATAGATGTAGAATTCGTTAAAGGGGTTGTCCAGCTGTAAATTACCCTACCAAAAGCATAGGCCATCAATAGTAGGCCAGCAGGTTGCCCAGGATCCCTGCTGATCAGCAGTTCACGGGGGTGGTGTGCTCATGCACTGAGCTGATTACTGCAGGAAGCAGACAGTTCTGTTCTCACTGCAGTGGTCAGACTTGGTATTACAAGCAAAGATCCAAAGATGATGGAGCTGTCTATTTCCTGCATAAATTAGCTCAGTGCACAAGCATATGGACTGAGTGAACAGCTGATCAGTAAGGGTTCTGGACAAAAAACACAGCCAATCTACTGTTGATGGCCTTTCCTAGGGCTAGGCCATAGATATTCTACAACCGGACAGCCCCTTTTAATGTGCAGCTTGGCCATTTTAATTATAAACAAAAGCGAATGAGCAGAACATTACACAAATAATAGAGGCAAGCTATTTATTTTAATGAATGCTAGGTCTGTTAATGAAATGGATTAGGTATGGAAGTCTGAGCAGTTTTCATGTCCTCTATATAAACGTATATATATGTACAATGGAACATAGGCGGGGGAGGGAGGTTAGTAAGTCTTCTTGATATGACTCCACTTAAATGTATACTTCCAACAGTTTGATTCTGTAGAAGTAGGTTTTGATAAATACGGAGGCTAATAGAGATAAAATAATACTGAAATATGGATACATCACAGTTGGTTGGATGCATTCATATTTTAGTCACTGTCCATAGACTATAAATTGGCGTATTTTTCATTGTAAACGTATAAAAGTAGCGCATTCAGAGTTTTTAAAACATGGCTGTGAAAAATATGCCCATGTTAATAAATTAATAGATTTTCATTACTTCTGTATTATGGTCTGCCAACACGGACCAAACAGATGAAAAATATGCTTGCCTGAAAGCGACTTAACATTGTATGGCTCATTGTTTAGCTTTGTTACCTGCGTACAGGGTTTCAATTCAACCAGGAACAACATGAAATTTGCATAATCTTTCAATTTTTGCATAGTTTTTCTTTATATACTCCGGTTTACTCCCCGCATTATATACAGTAATGGGTTCTTTATTTCCTTGAGATAGAAAGCGAGATAGAGGAGTGGTGCAAGCTTGTTTAGACAAACTACTTCTCTCCCACCTACTGTACGTGACAGGCAGGGAGTCCTGATTGCCAAAAGGAGACAAGTTACTGCAGAAATGTTTTCACTCTATTGCTTTCAGCTATAATACAGATTGGTCAGCCAACAGGGAATCCTCTATTCCAATCCACAGGGTCTGTTTTCTCATATGTTGGTCTGGACTGATTCCAATCAATAGAAGAGAACTAGGAAGAGAATAATACGACTGAAATCAACTGAGTATATGTAGAGACGTACACAAGCATCTGGTTCCAGTATGTGTTCTTCCAGAGGAAATAAAGAATTTCTATGGTAGCTTTAGCACATGATTTATGCACATTAATTTCTCCCAATAATTTCAAGAATTTATTGCCATATAGGTTATTTTAGCAATCCCAGACAATTCATGGGGTACTGCCAGATCTCA
This sequence comes from Eleutherodactylus coqui, assembly GCF_035609145.1. Classification (NCBI taxonomy): domain Eukaryota; kingdom Metazoa; phylum Chordata; class Amphibia; order Anura; family Eleutherodactylidae; genus Eleutherodactylus; species Eleutherodactylus coqui. Next base: position 123,350,942 of record NC_089837.1, read on the forward strand.
TACACTACTAGTGATACAAGTGTAACAAATAAAAACTTTAGGCCCCATCCGCATCTGCGTTTGGGCTCTGTAAGGGCTTTTGGGTTTTCTGTTCCATTTTTGGAACAGAGAAACTGAAGTTAAACTGAAGTGAAATGCATCCGTTTTTTCACATTGAAATCAATTGTAGTAAAAAAAATTTGAAATGTTTCTGCTTCAATCAATTCCATTTGACTTTCATTTTTTTACAGGACTGTGAAACAGAGAAATGGAAAGCCCTGACAGATGCAGATGTGAATGGGACCTTAATTGCATAACAAATTATACCTCTTCCTACAACTAATACAAGGAGAAAGAAGATTAGAACGAGGAGTTTGCATTTTTCCTGACAAAGTGCAACTCTTATACACTATCCCATCAAAAGCAATGAGTTAAGGTCCATTTACATCAGCCGATGATTGCTTAAAAATTGTTAATCGGCGATCGTTTTAGCAATCTAAATGCACGCCCATTGTCCGCTTTTCGTCCACTGCTAGCTGATCTTTAAATTCAGTCCAACCTAACAATCATTGTTCAGCCTTATCACCAGTTCTCCACGGGGAGTGCTGATAGCATTGTTTCCCACTGGAGAACAAAGGATCTGAGCACAGATAATAGCTCTCTATTAACTGTGTTCAGGGAAGGCTTTATTTGCACACTTAATTGCTATTAAGTAGCTGAGTAGCTACTTAATAGTTTATGCAAAATGATAGTTTAAACCTGTCACTCAAACTGTCTTTTGAGCGATCTTTTAGCGATCATCGGCTGGTGTAAATGAGCCTTAAGAATCGAAAGTAGAATTTATTTACATATGTTAATACATAGTGGGGCTCCTTTGGCCCTACTGACATTGGATACTCTCCATGGCATACTTTCTACTAACATCTGATACACTTCAGCTGGTATTTCACCCCATTCATTCCTGCAAACATCTGATGAGTTCTCTCAAAAAAGATGGACGCTGTTTATGTTTCCTGACTTGGCATTCCAGTTCATCCCATAGTTGATTAATATGTATCAGGTTGAGACTCTGTGCAGGTGAGTCCATTCATGAAACATCCATATCCTGAATTCAACATAAAACGGGACTGGATTTGTGACAAGGTGTGTTGTCTTTTTGGAAGTATTACTGACAATTGCTGTTCATGGTTTTTGTGAATACAAATGAGACCATGCTATGTAACACATCCCCAGATCATAAGGAAACCTCCCTTGTATGTAAGTGTTGTTACAGCACGCCCAAGAAAAAAGCGTTTCCTAGGCATACTTCAAATCCAGGTAGTAATTCTGGTAATACAAGGTGATATTCACACAATCATGGTGATCACTGCCTTTCCTTTAACTTAAAAATAATAATATATTTTATACATAAAAGAAACATATTAGAAAACGTAGTTTTTAAAACTCAGAGCTCTATTGCAAAAGCAATTTTTGTTGCAGTCAACACAGCCTTGCAAGGTGCAGGGCAATAGTTACTGTATACAGTAGACAGCATTAGACATGTATGTAAAGATCTGAAATGTTGCATCCTGGTAGGAGACTATTTATTGCACCTATTTTGGTGCCAGGTGCTACCTCCGGGCTGGGGAAGACGGCGGGGTATAGAGCTTACTTTTGTCATGGGTGGCTCTATCATCCTCTTCTTGTAGGCCCAGGGCATAGCCGGCCCAAACATCCACAGGTCCTGTAAATAACACCAGTGGAAAGAACTGTTTAATACCTGATTATTTTCGTGACACCAGGGCCCAGTTAATAGTCCACAGAAATAACAGAGTCCACAGTCAAATGAGTAACTTTCCAAAAACGGAGGCACACGGTTTTTCTCTTTACTTAGAAACTCAAAACTGCAGTTCCAATTCACTGCATTAATAGTCTCAAAAAATAAGGTATACAAAACATTGAAGATTCCTTCCTCAACAAGCTTATATCCAGAAGTCACTCTCCCTTAACATGTCCGCAGTCTAAGTTTATCTATCGGACCTTGGTAGTCGTGCTCCTGATAACAATTAGGTATAATTTGCAAAACGTTCCTTCTTTTCCACTAACTCCACAATCCACAGACTCCCAATTACTCAGTCTCTTTCTCAGGTGCACTTGTTAGTGGAGTGGATGAACAGAGGCACCATGCGCATGCCATCTCTGTCTCCAGGAAAACAGGATCAGCTCCCCACTCTCTCCAAGGGAAAGGTACTCCATTGTCACCGGTGTACGCCCGGGACATGGCACTGGTAAGCTCTAGAGCTCCTGCATCCTCACATGGCTTTCTTTCTCCATTGCATCTCCACTTTCCTCTCTCTTACACAGGACCTCCTTTCACATCCTTCTCCAGACCACTCTCTACTCCAACTCCCCCCCAGCACCTGACAAATCCATCACACATCACACACACAGCAGGCTAGGAAGGACAATACATATAACCAGACTAAACAGATACAATACCAAACAGTAGACATTAACCCTTACATGACCTGTCTGGGTCAATACATATAACATCACACAGTTTGCAACATTAAACAGTACAAAAGGGACAAACAGAAATATTTTGTCAAAGTCACAAACATCACACAGCCACCAACTGTACCTACTACAGACACTCCAACTCTGGGCCCTGCACTATTTTGTAATGTATGTTTACCTAAATTGTTATGAGTGACTTGATTCTAACTGTCTATAACACCCCTGCTGAAGCCTTTCCTCTTGTTGGACCATAATCATCAACCTAGCGCACTGGTTCCCACTTTTATTACCATAGTGGAAATCCTACTCCCATTCTTGCCTTCTTGGATACTTTTCAAAATGATAACTAAAGCATTTTAAAAATCAGTATTCCAAGCATCATTTATTGACTGCTTTGCCTGCCCCCGTGACAAGGATTTTTGAGCAGTTTGAAATTAGTATATAATTTATACAGCAAACGTGAGAGAATTTGTTGATGATCTCTTCTGTGGAAACATGGTTGAAAAACATTTATGTGCCTTCATTCATAGAGCTTAGTGCAGTGCCAACTAAAATGTAACATAACGATGAGTACAGTACACGGCACACAATGACATGTAAAGGCTTCTTAGGAGGCCTTGCCTTAGAATAGGTCAATAATATCAGATCAGTGGGGGACCAATCCCTGGCACACCCGCAACAGCTGACTGATGGGGACAAGGTGCCCTGATGAGCACAGCTTCCCCCTCTTTTTATATTACCAGGCACAGCACCATGCATTTTGTAATGGCTGTGCCATTATTATAGTTCTCTGCAGTTCAGTCAAGTGAATGGGACTGAGCAGCAATACCAGGTACAGCTGCTACAAACCATATGGCACTGTGTCAGGTCAATAGCAAAGGGGACGCCTTGCTTACTAAAAAGTCACAGCCCCTTTAATATGCTGATCAGTGAGAGTGCTGGGAGTTGGACCCCACTGATCTTATATTGATTACCTGTTACCACTATCAACACAAATTCAGCCCCCGATATTTGATAGTACCAAGAAGCAGCAAGTAGTTAGGGGCTTCTCCAATTATTGTTGCCGCTGGTGCTGTCCTAGGATTGTATTTAAATCGTGCATGATGCACACAGAACAGTGGCCAAAAAGTGGAACCCACCACCCATTGTTAAGGCAATGCTTGGTCCTGCCAAACAGGAGTCACACAGTATAAGAACAGTACCTGTTTCCCTGAAAATAAGACATATCCTGAAAATAAGACATAGCATGGTTTTCCAGAATTTTTGAGGATGCAAAATGATTTTTCAGGCTTTTTGAGGATGCTTGAAATATAAGCCCTACTCCAAAATTAAGCCCTGCTAACAGTTAATTTAAAAAGTCAATTTAAATAGTGTCCAGGCAGCTATACATGTAAAAAAGTTAAACCTTTTTGAACAAAAATTAATATAAGACACTGTCTTATTTTCGGGGAAATAGGGTAGTAGTAGTCTTGTACTGCAAAGGATATAGGGGCTCCCTTCTATGTCCATTTGACTGCTTGTTGTCAGTGATATTTAGGCACATGGAGAAAGCAGCTTTGTTCTTTAACTCCATAGATGTTTACAACCCAAGGAATATCTGAATGTTGCCTTCTAGAAAAGTATATTTTCATAGCAAACAAAAACTTGTTTTCAACCATGCTTAATAGCAGAGAATAGGGGACTGTCAGGAATTATCTTTAGCAAAATCCACACTCCTCCCCAACATACAATAAGGTAATTAACAACAGTGATTGTTTTAAGTTAGCAATTTTAGTACAGGAAATCCTCCTTGTGAAAGAGTACAATAGTTCTTTAATTTTTCCAGTGCATGGACAAGCCAGTAAAAACAGGCACTATCCTGTTACACTATATCAGTGTTATAAACAATATCTTTGAAATATTAACTTTGTGTGAACAATGTAGTTAATAGTTTAGAAATTGTCCCAATGCGAAGAAATGTCTACTACTCTACCACATGGTGCTGGACAGTTTTTAAGATTTAACATTATTTTCCTCAACCTACACAGTTCTGTTTATGTTGGACTTTGTTTAGTACAGCCCATATGGCAATTAAGTACAACCATATATTTTTATAAGCTGACAAACTGAGTACATTGTCATGGCCAAAACTTTTTCGAAAAGTGTAAAAAACAATATCAGATCCAACTTGGAGCTGTTTTTAACCTACACCAAATTCTTCAACAGAGTGTGTTTTTTCTTTAGCCATCCGTTAACCCCTTCATGACATGGCCTATTTTGGGTTTAAGGACGCAACAATTTTTGGCGGATTTTCTTCTCCGTTTATCAAAAGCCATAACTTTTTTCTTTTTCCATCGACGCGGTTGTATGAGGGCTTGTTTTTTGCGTGGCGAACTGTAGTTTTTATCGGTGCCACTTTTGGGTACATAGACTGTATTGTAAAACTTATTTTGTTTTTTAATGATAGCAGGGAGAGAAAACGCATCAATTCTGCCATAGATTTTTTTATTGTTTTTTACAGCGTTAATCATGCAGCATAAATGAGACATTTAATTTTTTCTGCGGACCGGTACGGTTACAACGATACCAAAATTCTTACATTTTTTTAGGTTTTGCCACTTTTCTGCAATAAAAACCCTTTTTTTTGGAAATCTTTTTTCTATTCTAAATCGCTGCATTCAAAGTCCTGTAACTTTTTTATTTTTCGATGTACGGAGCTCTATGAGGGCTTATTTTTTGCGAGACGAGCTGTAGTTTTTACTGGTAACATTTTGGAGTACATATGGCTTTTTTGATCACTTTTATTGCGTTTTTAGTGAGGCAAAATGCTAAAAATTAGCATTTTGCCTCAGTTTGTTTGCGTTTTTTTTAGCGTTTTTTTCCATGCACAGTCATAAGCATGTGCAACTTATTGTACATGTCGTTACGGACGCGACAATACCAAATATGTGGGGTTTTATTTTTTTTTTACTTTTTTTATGCTAATCTGAGAAAAAGCATAAAAAATGGTTTTTTTACTCTTTTTTTACATTTTTTTATTCATTTTTTTTAAACTTAGCTTTTTTTACACTGTTTGTGTCCCTCTGAGGGACTTTAACCACTGCCCTGATGATCGCTGTCATAAGGCATGGCAGAGCTACTGCTCTGCCATACCTTATCGCTTATACAGCGATCATAGGCATAGGCAATACAGAACGCCAGTGTCTGGCATCCTGTTACCATGGTAACATGGTAACATGTTATTGCGAGAGCCGGCCGGAGACACAGAGGGAGTCCGCTCCCTCTGTGAACTCTTTCCCTGCCGCGATCTACTTAGATCGCGGCAGGGAAGTGGTTAACAGCGGGGGGGCGCATCTCCGATGACCCCCCACTGTTGCAGCAGGACGCCGGCTGTGACTGACAGCCAGCTCCCGCTGCGGGATAGCGCGGGATCATATGTGATCCCGCGCTATCTCCAGGACGTAAGTTTACGTCCTGTTGCGGGAAGTACCAGGCTGCCAGGACGTAAACTTACGCCCTGCAGCGGGAAAGGGTTAAATTAAATCTAAAGCAAGTTATCATAATCACTTAGCATAACAGAAACAGTTAAATACCAAATTTGACTTTGCTACAGCTGTAAATCTTTAACAATATATAGTAAAGTCTAAGTACCATGAATGCTGTATTTAGTTATAGTAACAGGTTTGCTTCTAAAGTAACACAAAAAATACAGTATAGGTTTTTCACTATAAGGTGTATAGGCGGCTAGATCTAACTTTTGCATTACAACATAATATATCTAAACAATGAATATATAGCTTGCAGCAAAACTGAATCGTCAGCCTATATATTCACTCAATTTTATAAGATTTTTGTTCTCATTGGGGACACAATTACTTATTAGAAATAACCTTGCATTGAGCACACAGCACAGAACTTTTAGTGCCAGCTTTCAGTAGAACGTATATCATAAACTTTGTTGAACTCCGGTTGGCAAATCTAAAGTTCTGATATTTTCAGAAAAATAATTTCAGAAAATATAGTCAAAAAATGGGTAGAATCATTTGTGGATAAAGTAGTTGTGGTGTTACACTACAATCTGTATCACTTCTGAAGTCTCCTGAAAGGTGTTAGTATCAATACATGGTTCAGAGTAATCAATATTTCCTGGGAAGAACACATTTATCATTAACCAGGTTTTGTGTGTCTTTATTTAATGGACAAAGCACGCGTGAAACCTACACTTTCAATCTCATCTCCTCAATCTGAAACACCTTCTGCTCTTGGAGAAGTCATTCACAGAAGTTTCTTTTCTTTTTCTTTCTGTACTATGAATGTTTACTCAATGTGTTCAATAAAAGACGTAGAATAGTATGACTGTTTGTGTTATTAGTTTAGTTAGATTGTATTTGCTTATAACTGTAACTTCGCTAACAATCAGTCCACATTTATTAAGGCAATAATCCAGGTAATTCCAAAGGGTCCTTTTACTTTTTTGCAACTGTATATGATATTTTTGATACATATGCCTTAAAATGACATTAGAAAAGTGAATTCCTAGAAGAATGGAACAGAAGAACTATATCTATTTGGTAATAAATGTGAAGAAAGTGCTAAGAAGACGCACTGAAGAAGTAATGCTAAACAGATATAACAGTAAAAGAAGAGGAGTGGCCAGGTAGGCTACTGATTAAGCAGGTATCTATTGGTGCAGTCTCAGTGCTCTCCACCAATCAATGTCTGATCTTGTGTTGGCAATATTCTAACCGGGCGATGTTTAGGTTTCCTTTTCAATACTGAATACAACTTACTTGCCCAGTACGGTATATTTACAACTAAGCATACATTGTACAAAAGTAAAAGAAGGTATTTCTAAAAGGCCTTTTAGTAGTAAGTACACAAGAAATGAGAACAATACTAAGACAATGTAAGATAGTAACAGGGCATAATCACATGGCTATTAAGAGTGTCCAATCCTCGTTGGATTTTCCCGACGTGGATTTGACACTTAATCAGCTAAGCCTCGAAATTATTTTTTTGTTTTTTTTATGCAGCGTGGATTTCCATAGTATTCAGTTGCATGTTAGGATGTTCCAGATTTGTTTCAATGTGAATTTCAGAGCCAAATCCATAGCATAATCTATGATAAAAATAAGGCATGTGAATGGAGCCATACATAGTAACATATATCAAGGGTGACAGGTTTATATAGAAAATATTGACTTCCTAGACAGAACTTTTTCATTTCACTTAGCTCATTTAAACTGTTTTCAAAATTATCTCAAAAAGTTTGAGAACAGGCTTGATGCTAACAATGGCGTGAAATAAATGATTCAGAATGACAAGAGCAAATAAACCTTAATCTAAGGCCAGGTGCACACTTACTGTTGCGCCCAAGGGGTTTGGAAGCAACTCATATCAGAGAGTAGACGGACACATGTCCATGTGTTGTTTGATTTACACAAAGTGCATAGGCATGCTTTAGCATGTCCTATTTCTCATCCGACAGGAATAGGACATGTAATGAGTTTTTTGGCCCATGTGAGAACAATTTAATTTGCATAGCCGCATAGACTATAATGGGGCCGTGTGCTGCCTGTGAATTGGACATCTCAGCAATCTGAGCTAATCATTTCTGTCGCTCTGCTCTGTGAAAGGAGTACTGGAACTGGTATATCACAGACATGAACGGCACCAATGTATCGCCATTGACTATAATGTAATGAGAATATGCCACAGAGGCTTCTAAGAGAACCCACACAGATGAGAACAAATTCTAATATGCAATGGAATGAAATTCTCAAAGATTTCATAATCACTGTACATGTGAATTATATGTGCCATAAAAGGAGCTAATATTAGGAGTTCGCTAAGAAAGCTTTAAACATTAGTTTAATTGACATCAATTACAGTCAGCATTTTTCTAAGGTGTGGTAGAGAATACCAAGATTGGGATTGTGTAATAACTTTGGTGTGAATTGCAGAGGACAGTGCAGTGAAGAAATTGCCTGTTTTTGACCAATTAGTCATTGTCTGGCAATGTCTATAATCCTAAGAAAAACATAATGCTACTTGTTAACTGTCACTCTTGTCTGCTACCGAAATATGTATAAATGTTCACAGTGACGTATTGCACGCTGACTATGTGACAAATGGAACTTCTTGCAATAAATTTAAACAATTCTATAAAATTCCATTAAGTTAATCAAGCGGATTAACTTTTGTATAGTCTATTTTTCAAATATTTAATATTCTTCCGACTATAATAGTGTAACAAAATAAATACAAGCTTCCAAGTATAAACACGTTACATTGAATTACGGTATGTTTGAGCATTTTTGAATGTGTTTTCATTCTGAGGAATTAATTCCATGGATGGACATTTGAGCTTTTTTTTACCGGTAATCATTATGGTGTTTCTGATTGGATCGGTTAGCTAATATTCAAGCGGGTATCACAAAGTTATGTTGTTCTTGAAATGCTCATTATCTCAGGACACATATATCTGAGCATATAGAAAAGGCAAGAAAGGACAGATGTACTTATATGGGTTGTCACTTCGGGACAGTGTCTATCCCTATTCCCTATTGTGGCAGATGACATACCAGTAGGGTGTCTCACCCTCAGGACTTTCTTTCATCCTCTTCTTCTTTTAAGCAAGCCATAAACATTATACAAAAATTAGCAATCGATTGTTCATGCGCTGTAGATTAATTTCATCACAGAATATTGCAGATAAATGTCTGTATATGTAGCAGGGAGGATAAAAGAGAACAGAAAAAAAAACATTTATTGCTATACTGAATAGAGATGAACGAACTTTTTGAAAAAAGCTGTTTAGTCGGTTTGCTGAACTTTGGCAAAAAGTTTGTCTTGGTTCAAATTAGTTGGAAACAGACCAAAACTTCCTCAATATCCCTAAAACTGACAGAGCAGAGAAGTTTCAAAGTGAAAGTGCAAGTAATCAAAAGCAGAAAAATCCAATGAGACAGATGGAAAGTTCAACAGATTATCTTTTTTCAATCATTTATTTCAGTAAAGACAAACAACATTAACAATAAATATCAGACAACTGGCGGAAACACTTAAAATTCTACATTCAGGGCAAAAACATATGGGAGCATGCACTAATACGCTCGCTACTAAGAGCATATTAGCACATGAACCCGGGGTTTTTTTTCTGACTATTGAAACTCTGCCCTACTGCGCGCTACTTAAAAAAAAAAAAAGCAGGAAGATAGGCTCCCCCATATATTTCCCGCATGTGGTATTAACTATGTGTGAGGAAGATAGGGCACGTCCTATATTTTCTTGCGCATAGTACTAAAGAGCGAGAATCCCAATAGTGAAAACAAAACCAGTGAATACAATGGTTTTCTTTCGTCCTGTTATGCAGCCATGATTTTCACGGCTGTATAAAGGGGCTAAAACACGCCGATCTGTTTACGCCCTCAGGCCTCAAACACTGGCGATTAGTGTATTAGCGCATGCGCCCATGTGTTTTGCCACCAGGCTTCCAGCACACTAGCGTTTCTTTTTTGTCCGTGTCGAGTCCGATTAAAAAATGAACTTCACACAGATAGCATATGGATCCATACTCCTCCATATGGCCCACACCATGAACTGCATGGAAAAACTCATTGCTTACACTACTCTGATCCATTTTATGGATGAGATTCGCCCATTACAGTTCATAGGGATAGAAATAAAATGGACAGCACTTAGATGCCATCCATGTGCAATCCATATACTGACCGTTTTTCTTGAGAGTTTCAGAAAAAAGAATTGGGTCTGTGGCAGATTTTTTTTTTAGAGGATGTAAAAAACAAATGGCACACAGAAGTGAAAAACCTCACACATAGAATGCATACAGATGGCGTACACATGACACGTGGAAATGTATATGTATGAAAAAAGTCTGTTTTTGCGAACGTAAGTGAATTAAGCACATGGCCTTGTTCTTGTCATGTTTTACGGCTGTGAAAATCATGGCTGAGAAACGTGACAAGCAAAACCATTGATTTCAATAGTTTCTTTTCCAATACCGGGATTCTCAAGCGTTAATACTACATGCAAGAAAAGATAGTAGATAATGAATACTATGTCCGAAATTTGAACGTTAAAAAAGAAAAAATAATGTTGACTGGTTTATGCGCTAATATTCTCCGTAGTGGTGAGCGTATTTGCGCATGTGTTGATTTGAAGCCATCCTAACACAGACAAGTGTGCATTTAGCCTAAGGCCTCAGACACACGGGTGCATCGGCACCCGTACGCCGGCGCCGATGCGCCCGTGTGACTGACATCAGCAGACGGACGTACCTGCAGACGGCCGTCTCTCTGCAGCGCCGGAGGAAAGAACACATGACTGGCAATGAAGCCGGTCACATGTTCTTTCCTCCGGCGCTGCAGAGAGACGTCCGTCTGCAGGTACGTCCGTCTGCTGATGTCAGTCACACGGGCGCATCGGCGCCGGCGTACGGGTGCCGAGGCACCCGTGTGACTGAGGCCTAAGAGTGGAAGAATCAAGAGTTAAACAACAGCTTTATGTGAGACGCAAACTGTTTTACTAAGCTTTATAATTAGGTATGTAGATGTGTCACTTGGCCACGAAGAGGGTCATAAGTTATTGAAAATTGGGCTGCATAGGAATGAACAAGAGCAGATTGGCAGAAGGAATGATCTATCATGTGTTAATGCCAGGAACAACAATTCCAATGTATCAGAAGGTGTCAACATCATTTTAGTCCTGGTTTCACTAAAAGTCATAAATGTAAAGGTACTTATGAGGATACAAATAGCTTTTAAATGATAGATTTAAGTAAAAATGCAACTTACACCTAATTAAATAACAACACAGTAAAGCAGCTATACATACATAAGGGTACCACAAGGCTCTGTCCTAGGCCCAGTGTTGTTCAACATTTTTATAAATGATCTGGAGGAGGGAATTGATGGGAAACTGATCAAATTTCCAGACGACATAAAGCTAGGAGGGATAGCTGACACTAGAGAAGAGAGAGTATTCAAAAAGATCTAGAAAAGCTTGCACAGTGGGCGGCGACTAACAGAATGGTATTTAACAAGGAGAAATGCAAAGTCTTACATCTGGGCACACACAGAATGGGAGGAATTGGGTTAAGCAGCAGCACATGTAAAAAAGACTTGGGTATACTAATAGATCATAGACTGAACATGAGTCAACAATGTGATGCAGCAGCCAAAAAGGCAAAACCAATTCTGGGATCTATTAAGAGAAGCATAGAGTCTAGATCATGTGAAGTAATTATGCCCCTCTACCTCTTCCTTAGTCAGACCTCATCTGGAATACTGTGTCCAGTTCTGGGCACCCCACTTTAAAAAAGACAGACAAACTGGAGCAAGTTCAGAGAAGAGTTAACAAGATGGTAAGCGGTCTGCAAATCATCTCCTATGAGGAATGGTTGAAGGATCTGGGAATGTTTGGCTTGCAAAAAAGAAGGCTGAGAGGAGACTTAATAGCTGTCCACAAATATGTGAAGGGCTGTCACAGTGCAGAGGGATCAGCCCTATTCCCATTTGCACAAGGAAAGACTAGAAGCAATGGCATGAAACTGAAAGGGAGGAGACACAAATTAGATATTGGAAGAAGCTTTCATACAGTGAGGGTGATCAATGAATGGAACAGGTTACCACATGAGGTGGTGAATTCTCCTTCAATAGAAGTGTTCAAACAAAGGCTGGACAGACATCTGTCTGGGATGATTTAGTAAATCCTGCACTGAACAGGGGGCTGGACCCGATGACCCTGGAGGTCCCTTCCAACACTACCATTCTATCATTCTATGATTCTAACTTCATAGCACCTTGTCACAAACCAGACTGCTCAAAACAAGCAAAGTGATCCTTATTTACTAATACTGTCTAAAATCCACCAGATTTATTACTAAACTGTATAGTCTATGTATAGACCACCAATTAGTTGGATTAAATTATGCCAAAAATTGTGCCAAAGTTTTGCAATTCGTATCAATTTGGCACAATTTTTGGGCAATTTAGGCCACGTCCATTTTTGGGCAAGTCAGAAAAATTGTCCGAAAGGGTCTAAACATGTGATAAATATGGCACAAGCATTTAACCCCTTAAAGACCAGGGTGTTTTGCACCTTAAGGACCAGGTACTTTTTAAGGATTTTACCCATGTGGTGGTTTAACTGCCCTATTTTTTTTTCTTCAGCTACCAAAATAATTTTTGCTGCATTTTTTTCCGTGACATATAGGGTTTATTTTTAAATATCTTTTTTACTGACTTTTTCACCTGTTTTTTAGGTTTCTTGGGGGTAAAAAACTAAAAAAAGATTTCTTTTTTAACATCTATGGTTATTTTTTTTAAATAGTATATTTACAGTATAATAAAGTATAGGAATGAATTCCTTATTTTGTTTCGGACATTTTGATATATAATATGTATGGTTTTAGATTACAGGGTGCATACGGCGACGGTTTTGGTTGGCGTCAGCTTTGGGTTATTTTCTTTTGTATGTATATATTTCTACTTTATTCTGTAATTTTGTTTTACTTATTTTTGTAGCAATTTTTTATCATCTATGTCCCTCATAACATCATATAAGACCTCTGGAGGATATTCACGTTTAGTTTTTTTTTTTTATTACACACTTTTCTACTGTAGTTGGGGGATCCATAGGAGCAGCATCCATAGGAGCCCCAGTTACAGGGAAAACATCCCCTGTAGTGACAATAGTCACTGGCAGAGCTGATCAGGGTCTGCTAGGACCCTGCAGCTCTACTGTGCCAGGGGGGACTCAGCGGTCACATGATTACCGGGTAGCGTAGTAGAAGTAATACTTCCATTTTCACTTCTTAGTATATAGAGCTCGTTGAACACTGTGTACTCGGGAAAAAAGATGAAGGCAGAAGCCATTGAAAACTGCTTCTCCCTTCTCCTCCGGGTTCTCAGCTGTAACTAACAGCTGACAACCCGACCTGCTCCTGCTTGATTGCAAAAGCAGGGGCTTTAATCCGGTGCCATATTTCTGCGATTGGCCGGGATTAAGCCCAGGACCAAGCGCTGTATATTTACTGCGCTCGGTCCTTAAGGAGTTAAGACAGTTTCCTGGTATAAGTTGTGCCAGAAGACTATTGGATTTTGAATTGTAAATACGCCCAATATGTTCTCCTGTCTGATACAACAAGATGTGGCTACAGTAGACACAGGCACATTTTCAATAGATGACAGAGGACTGGAAGAATGTTCGGAGTATGTCATACAGATTTGAAGAAAATAGTATGATTCCTGCCAAAGAAAACCCTTTATTTTTCCAGGTCTGGGTGATTTTGGGGAGATGTAAGAGCTTATTTTTAGCATGAATGTGTAAATTTCAACTGGAAAAAAAGATCCTTTTTGCATATCGTAATACTTCTTATTCCACTCCTAAAAGAGAACATACGGCTCTGAAAATAAAGTTGGCCTGCTGTAACAGTTCATATTTTTATTCATATGTATTGTGTATATTTGCAATTATGAAACAAAAAAATCTATAAATCTCTTTTTTAACACTGCTGCTGAAACAAGCTGCAGATCTTATGGATTCCAGTTAGGCCTCCCGCACTTGGGCGGATTTGCATTGCGAAATCTGGAGCATATCCAGAGAAATCTGGAGAAATCCGGAGTGGGATTCTGCCTCCGGATTTCGCAGCAAATCCAGCCCATAGTATGATATGAGAAACGGGATTTCCTGCTCATGAGCAGAAATCAATTGTGATTTTCCGCTCGCTGGAAAGAAATCGTGGCATGCTGCAATTTGCCACAGGATACGCATGTTCTGCTTCCATTGAAGTCAATGAAAGCTATCTGTGTCGCGGCCATTCCATAATCATCATTGCGGAATGGCCACAGCAGCCGCGTCATCGCTATGACGAGGGTGCAGCATCCTCTCAACTGTGGCCTCTCAACTGCGTAGCATGAGAGGCCACATCATTGCCATAGTGACGGCGCAGCATCCCCTGTACTGCGCATATGTCACCCGGCACATTGACAGCACAGGGGAACAGGGAGAAGATGCCGGACAGGTAAGCAAGCCTGGCACCGGGTCAAGCTCCACTACGGGAATACGACCCTCCTGACCCGCTCTGCTCCACTGAATGGCTGAGTGCTGACTGTGATTAACTGAGAGATTAGCCAATCAAACACAGCCCTTTCAGGAAGTGGAGATTTTTAAATCTCTGCCTGCTGAAAGAGCTTCAGAGCAGTGGCGGGGGGAACAAGCGGCAAGACGCACCAGCGTAGGAGAGGTGAGTATATATTTTTTTAATTTTTTACACAAGCTAGGGATGATTTTTAGGGAAAGGCTTATATTTAAAGCCCTTCCCCGAAAATCACTGCAGGGGTTGCCAGCATCCCATTGCTTTCAATGGGGCCGCCGGCGGCAGTGGCGGCCCCACTAAAAAGCAATGGGAGAACGTTGCATTCCTTTGCCACAGCTGTCACAGCTGTGACAGCTGTGGCAGGGGATTCTTTACTCCACTCGGAGAGTGCCATCATCACTGAACACTGTCACGGTGTTCAGTGATGAGGGAACCCCCCGAGGGGAATATTTAAGTGCAGTGCAGACCTTCACGGCGCACGCATGTCCTATCTCTTGCAGGTGCGCGAATTTGCACACCTATTAAACACGGACATGTTAACACACCATAGGAAAACAATGGTTTTAATATATGCATTGGTTTTGTGCACACATACACGCGCACAAGTGCACGCTCGTGTGAACGAGGCTTTGCAGTGTTTTTTGCTGTAGCTATATTCACAAGCTTGGGTGCGATTTTGGTCAGTGAAAAACCAACCATTTTTCATGCAATCGTTATGAAATTTTCATGCACCTGCTATGCTTTTTTTTATTTTCACACATGATTTGCATAAGTTCTACATATGTTTTTCATGTGCGTTTTTCACTCATCTTCACTTCCTATTTCTTTTTTTCATATGGTCCCCATAGTAACATGTATTACCCCTTAACACCAAAGGATGTATGATTACGTTATGGCGACAGGATGTAACCCTACATCATGTGGATGGTGCAGGATCCGAAGTGAGCCAGCGCCTTCCGGTAACAGCCGGGGTAGATGAGGACTGTGACCGCCGCTGTTAACCACTGCATGCCATGATCTACGTAGCTTCGGGCATGTAAAGGATTCAGAGGAAGGGCGCTACCTCTGTGATGTAATCATGCAGGGCCGACAGGTTACCATGGCAATAGGACTCCAGATAAGGGCGTCCTGGCTTGCCATTGCCTATGATCGCTATTGCAATGCCTTATCATAGCGATCATAGCTGCTGTGGTTCAGGTTCCCTACGGGGACATAAAGAATGTAAGAAATCAAAAAAAAATTGAGTAAAAAAAAACATGTAAAAAAATTCTACACGGAGGTAAGTTCTAGACTGGATCGGGGAGAGCAATTGGATTTTGTGTTTCTGCAGTTTTCCAAAGCATTTGATATTGTGCTGCATAAAAGGTTGGTATATAAAATGAGAATGCTTGGTCTGGGCAAGAATGTGTGTAAGTAGGTAAGTAACTGGTCAGTGATAGAAAGCAGAGGGTGGTTATAAATGGTACATATTCTGATTGGGTCACTGTTACTAGTGGGGTACCACAGGGGTCGGTTTTGAGCCCTATTCTTTTTAATATATTTATTAATGACCCAGTAGAAGGATTGTATTAGCAATATTAGCAGATGATACTAAACTACGTAAAGAAATTAACACAAAAGAGGATCTGGATAAATTGGGGATTTGGGCAGAAAAGTGGCAAATGAGATTTAACACTGATAAATGTAAAATTATGCACATGGGCAGGGAAAAACATGTCACCGTTACACGCTAAATAGTAAACCACTGGGTAACACTAACATGGAAAAGGACTTGGGGGAAGAGATTACCGAAGAATCCGGTTTGCATTTTTCGAAAAAAAAAAATTTACTTGCCCCCTCATGCCCAAAACATGTTGCATTCCAAACACAAACGTTAAAACGATACATGATAGAAGAATTCTACAGTCTGTCCTTAGGAGCGCTAGGTGTTTTTTTTTTCTCTGGCTCTATCTTGGCTATCGGCAATTGGGTCTTCCTTTGGGAGACACAAGGACACCAAGCAGCTCTCCTGATCCACAGGATAGAGGGAAGGATTGTGAAGGAATATTTTCCAATTACTATATGCCTGCCGGGACATGGAGGTACTAGTGGGGTGCCCCCTCAGGGAACTCCGCTGAGTACCGGGTAAGTCCTGCTAATCTTATGTCTCATACATATCTCAAGGTTATTTAGTGGAGCGCTGCCCTGATCCTTTGTTTTATACATGATGAGAACATTGTTCTTCCTCTTTACAAGTCACTGGTCAGACCACACATGGAATATTATGTACAGTTGGGGAAACCGGAACTCAAGAAGGACATATCAGAGCTTGAGCGGGTACAAAAGCAGGCAACAAAAGTAATAAATGGAATGGGTGGACTACAATATCCAGAGAGGTCATATGAATTGGGGTTATTTAGTTTAGAAAAAAGATGGCCGAGGGGTGACCTAATAACGATGTATAAATGTATCAGGGGAAAATACAGAGATCTCTTCCATGATCTCTATATCTAGAGGAAAGAAGGTTTCTACACCGACATAGAAGGGGTTCTTTACTTTAAGAGCAGTGAGACAATGGAACTCTCTGCCTGAGGATGTGGTGATGGCAAACTCACTAAAAGATTTCAAGAAGGGCCTAAGCGCTTTTCTGGAGCGATACAATATTATATGTTATAATCATTAGTAACTTCAAAAGGGTTTGTGATTCAGGGAGTATTCCGATTGCCAGATTGGAGGAGTTATCCCTTAAATGGTGAAAATTGGCTTGTACCTCATTGGGTTTTTTGTGACTTCCTTTGGATCAGCATTGGGGATTAATAGGCTGAGCATCTTTATGGTATACACCCTTTATAGCAAACTTTAGCACTAGAGATGAGCGAGCACCAAAATGCTCGGGTGCTCGTTGCTCGAGTCGAACTTTCCGCGATGCTCGAGGGTTCGTTTCGAGTAACGAACCCCATTGAAGTCAATGGGTGACTTGAGCATTTTTGTATATCGCCGATGCTTGCTAAGGTTTTTATTGGTGAAAATCTGCAAAACCCAAGAAAGTGATGGAAACAACACAGAAACAGATAGAGCAGGCAAGGGGCAACATGCTGGGCTGCATTTCAGGTTCCCAGGTCCCACTATTAAGCCACAATAGCGGCAAGAGTGGGCCCCCCCTAACAATTTTTACTTTGGACAAACCCTCATTAGTAAGCCACACCTTAGCTAAGCACCACACTACCTCCAACAAAGCACAAGCACTGCCTGCGGGACACACCACTACCTCTTCTCCTGGGTTACATGCTGCCCAACCCCCTCGCACGACCCAGTGTCCACAGCGCACACTAAAGTGTCCCTGCGCAGCCTTCAGCTGCCCTCATGCCACACGCTGGCCTCATAGCCACACCACCCTCATGTCTATTTATAAGTGCGTCTGCCATGAGGAGGAACCGGAGGCACACACTGCAGAGGGTTGGCAGGGCCAGGCAGCGACCCTCTTTAAAAGGGGCGGGGCGATAGCCCACAATGCTGTACAGAAGCAATGAGAAATCCAATCCTGTGCCACATCCGTCAGGAGCTGCAAACGTTGGCATAGCAATGGGGAATCCATGTGTCACACAGTATTCATTCTGTCAAGGTGTCGCATAGCTCAATCGACACTGCAAGGGGAAAGCCATCTGCGCTCTGCCCCCTACCCAAGTCAGTCAGTGTCTTTGTGCCAGACAGGTCAAACACCGCGATGGGAACTAAGTTTGCACCAACAGCATAGGGGGGTCCTAGGAAAACCAAGACATGAACAAAAAATTGATCTGAGCAGCCAAACATGGCAGACTTGCACCGCGCCCACGACATAGGCCTCGGTCCACAGCTTCAGCAATCCTAGGCAGGAAGCGGACTGTCACTGCACCCAGGACATAGGCCTCTGCACAAACCCTCAGCAATCGCAGGCCTACAGCGGACTCCAATGCTAGCGTAGCTGTGCACGTCTCATTAGCGCTGTATTGCTCCTGTAGTTTGTCCCAATGCAGTGCCCCGGATAGTAGAACTAACGTCAGATTAAATACAGGTGGGCTTCGGCCCACACTGCATGCCCCAGTCTGACCGGGGTTTTTTATAAATAGTCATAGGCAGGTACAACTCCGCAATGGGAATTCCGTGTGCACCCACAGCATGGGTGGCTCCCTGGAACCCACCGGCGGTACATAAATATATCCCATTGCAGTGCCCTGGACAGCAGAGCTAACGTCTGATTAAATACAGGTGGACTTCAGCCCACACTGCATGCCCCAGTCAGACTGGGGTTCTTTATAAGTAGACACAGGCAGGTACAACTCCGTGTGGACCGACAGCATGTCTGGGTCCCAGGAAGCCACCGGCGGTACATAAATAAATCCCATTGCATTGTCCAGCACTGCTGAGGTAACGTCAGATTAAATGCAGGTGGGCTTCGGCCCACATTGCATGCCCTAGTCTGACCGGGGTTTTTAATACATAGACACAGGCAGGTACATCTCCCTAATGTGAAGTCCGTGTGGACCGACAGCATGGGTGGCTCCCTGGAACCCACCAGTGGCACATAAATAGATCCCATTGCAGTGCCCTGGACAGCAGAGCTAACGTCAGATTAAATGCCGGAGGGCTTCGGCCTACACTGCATGCCACAGTCAGACCGGGGTTTTTATAAGTCAACACAGGCAGGTACATCTCCCTATTGTGAAGTCCGTGTGGACCGACAGCATGGGTGGCTCCCTGGAACCCACCGGCGGTACATAAATATATCCCATTGCAGTGCCCTGGACAGCAGAGCTAACGTCTGATTAAATACAGGTGGACTTCAGCCCACACTGCATGCCCCAGTCAGACTGGGGTTCTTTATAAGTAGACACAGGCAGGTACAACTCCGTGTGGACCGACAGCATGGCTGGGTCCCAGGAAGCCACCGGCGGTACATAAATAAATCCCATTGCATTGCCCAGCACTGCTGAGGTAACGTCAGATTAAATGCAGGTGGGCTTCGGCCCACATTGCATGCCCTAGTCTGACCGGGGTTTTTAATACATGGACACAGGCAGGTACATCTCCCTAATGTGAAGTCCGTGTGGACCGACAGCATGGGTGGCTCCCTGGAACCCACCAGCGGCACATAAATAGATCCCATTGCAGTGCCCTGGACAGCAGAGCTAACGTCTGATTAAATACAGATGGGCTTCGGCCAAGTATGTTTTCATTGTTGGAGGAGGAGGACGGGGAAGTTTTTGAGGCAGTATGTGTCCTGTCCCCGTGTCCGTGGTTATATGCACCTTCCCAGTGACCGCGTCGCTGAAAAGTTGTCGAGCCTGTGGAACCTAGTAGCGCGGCCTCGCCACCATCATGTCTTTGGGAAGCCTCCGTTTCCACTACCCTGTAACATTGCAGTAGCAGCAGTATAGGCAGAGCCGAGAATTAGTAACATTTCAGCGGTAAGAGTATGCAAAAACCCCTGTAACGTTTCATTGGCAGCGGTGAGGACAGACCCCACTAACATTTCATTTGCAGCAGTATACACAGACCCCAGTAACATTTCAGTAGTATCAGTATAGACAGACCCCAGTAACAGTTCAGTAGTATAAGTCTAGACAGACCCCAGTAACATTTCAGTTCAAGCAGTATTGACAGACCCCAGTAACATATCAGTAGTATCAGTTGCGACATGCCCCAGTCACATTTCAGTTCCAGCAGTGCAGACAGACCCCAGTAACAGTAACGTTGAAGCAGTATGGGCAAAGCAGTATATTCACATTTCCCTGGCAGCAGTGTAGGGAGAGCACAGCATTTGTAACTTTGCAGAAGTAGCAGTATAGTCAGACCCCAGTAACACTTACGTTGAAGCAGTATGGGCAAAGCAGCAGATTCACATTTCCCTGGCAGCAGTGTGGGGAGAGCACAGAATTTGTAACTGTTCAGTAGTAGCAGTATAGTCAGACCCCAGTAACACTTACGTAGAAGCAGTATGGGCAAACCAGCAGATAAACATTTTCCTGGCAGCAGTGTAGGGAGAGCATAGTATTAGTAAGATTTCAGTAGTAGCAGTATAGACAGGCCCCAGTAAGATTTACGTCGAAGCAGTATGGGCAAAGCAGCAGATTCACATTTCCCTGGCAGCAGTGTAGGGAGAGCATTGTATTGGTAAGATTTCAGTAGTAGCAGTATAGACAGGCCCCAGTAAGATTTACGTCGAAGCAGTATGGGCAAAGCAGCAGATTCACATTTCCCTGGCAGCAGTGTAGGGAGAGCACAGCATTTGTAACATTTCAGTAGTAGCAGTATAGTCAGATCCCAGTAACAGTAACGTTGAAGCAGTATGGGCAAAGCAGCAGATTCACATTTCCCTGGCAGCAGTGCAGGGAGAGCACAGCATTTGTAACATTTCAGTAGTAGCAGTATAGTCAGACCCCAGTAACAGTAACGTAGAAGCAGTATGGGCAAAGCAGCAGATTCACATTTCCCTGGCAGCAGTGTAGGGAGAGCACAGCATTTGTAACATTTCAGTAGTAGCAGTATAGTCAGACCCCAGTAACAGTAACGTAGCAGTATGGGCAAAGCAGCAGATTCACATTTCCCTGGCAGCAGTGTAGGGAGAGCATAGTATTGATAAGATTTCAGTAGTAGCAGTATAGACAGGCCCCAGTAACATTAACGTAGAAGCAGTATGGGCAGAGCCCACTATTAGTTACATTTCTGTTTTAGCAGTATAGACCTGCCCCAGTAACATTTCCGTTGAACCATTATGGGCAGAGCCCAGTATTAGTAAAATTACAGTAGTAACAGTATACACCAACCAAGGTAACATTTCAGGAGCAGAAGTATCGGCAGACCGAAGTAACATTTCTGTTGCTGAAGTATAGTCAGACCCCTGTAGCATTACTGTGGCAGAAGTATAGGTAGGCAGAACAGAGTTACATTTCTGTAGCAAAAGTGTAGGCCAACCCCAGACACAGTGGTGTACCATGAGTGCAGGCGAAGCCCATAAGAATTACTTGGATTACATTATAGGCGAGGGCCCGAAAAATTGTTGTACTGACAGTACAAATGTACCCCAGAAAAATTGCCCATGCCCAACCCAGAGGGCAGGTGAAACCCATTAATCGCTTAGCGTACTGTGGCTTACTTTTTAACTAGGCCTGGAGGCAGCCCAGTCTAAAAAACAATTGGTTCAGGAGGAAGTTTCAATGCTTTAATGAGAAGTAAAACAGATAAATATTATTTAGAAAAGTTATATGAGCCTTTTGGCCCACAGAAAAATTGCCTGTTCACGGTGATTACGAGAGGTTTCAGGAGGAGGAGCCGGAGGAGGAGGACGAATATCATACACAGATTGACAAAGGTCTTTAGGTAGCGCTGCTGTCCGCTGGTGGAGAAGAGAAGTCTGGGGAAATCCAGCCTTTGTTCATCTTTATGAGTGTAAGCCTGTCGGCGCTGTCAGTTGAGAGGAGGGTATGCATGTCCATGATGATTCCCCCAGCTGCACTAAACACCCTCTCTGACAAGACGCTAGCCGCAGGGCACGCCAACACCTCCAGGGCATACAGCGCGAGTTCGGGCCACGTGTCCAGCTTCGACACCCAGTAGTTGTACGGAGCAGAGGCGTCACGGAGGACGGTGGTACGATCGGCTACGTACTCCCTCACCATCTTCTTACAGTGCCCCCTCCG
Organism: Eleutherodactylus coqui; assembly: GCF_035609145.1. Taxonomy (NCBI): domain Eukaryota; kingdom Metazoa; phylum Chordata; class Amphibia; order Anura; family Eleutherodactylidae; genus Eleutherodactylus; species Eleutherodactylus coqui. The sequence continues at coordinate 123,373,172 of NC_089837.1, forward strand.
ACTCAGCCTGGACTGGGGAGGTGTGGGACAGTCTTGCTGGGGAGCCATAAAGCTGGCAAAGGCCTTGGAGAGTGTTCCCCTGCCTGCGCTGAACATGCTGCCTGATCTCCGCGCCTCCCCTGCTACTTGGTTCTTGGAACTGTGCCTTCTGCCACTAGCGCTGTCAGATGGGAAGTTTACCATCAGTTTGTCCACCAGGGCCCTGTGGTATTGCATCACTCTCAAACCCCTTTCCTCTTTGGGAATGAGAGTGGAAAGGTTCTCCTTATAGCGTGGGTCAAGCAGTGTGTACACCCAATAATCCGTAGTGGCCAGGATGCATCTAACACGAGGCTCACAAGAAAGGCATGCTAACATAAAGTCAGCCATGTGTGCCAGGGTACCTGTACGCAACATATGGCTGTCCTCACTAGGAAGATCACTTTGAGTATCCTCCTCCTCCTCAGGCCATACACGCTGAATGGATGAGAGGCAAGCAGCATGGGTACCCTCTGCAGTGGGCCAAGCTGTCTCTTCCTCCTCAGGCTCCTCCCCCTCCTCCTCCTCCTCCTCCTCCACACGCTGAGATATAGACATGAGGGTGCTCTGACTATCCAGGGACATACTGCCTTCCCCAGCCTCCGTTTCTGCCCGCAAAGCATCAGCCTTTATGCTTTGCAGGGAAATTCTCAACAGGCATAGCAGGGGAATGGTGACGCTAATGATTGCAGCATCGCCGCTCACCATCTGGGTGGACTCCTCAAAGTTTCCAAGGACCTGGCAGATATCTGCCATCCAGGCCCACTCCTCTGTAAAGAATTGAGGAGGCTGACTCCCACTTCGCCGCCCATGTTGGAGTTGGTATTCCACTATAGCTCTACGCTGCTCATACAGCCGGGACAACATGTGAAGCGTAGAGTTCCACCATGCGGGCACGTCGCAAAGGAGTCGGTGCACTGGCAGATTAAACCGATGTTGCAGGGTGCGCAGGGTGGCAGCGTCTGTGTTGGACTTGCGGAAATGTGCGCTGACCCGGTGCACCTTGCCGAGGGGGTCTGACATGTGTAGGTAGCCTTTCAGAAACCGCTGAACCACCAAATTAAAGACGTGGGCCAGGCATGGCACGTGCGTGAGGCTGCCGAGCTGCAGAGCCACCACCAGGTTACGGCCGTTGTCACACACGACCATGCCCGGTTGGAGGCTCAGTGGCGAAAGCCAGCGGTCGGTCTGCTCTGTCAGACCGTGCAACAGTTCGTGGGCCGTGTGCCTCTTCTCTCCTAAGCTGAGTAGTTTCAGCACGGCCGGCTGACGCTTGCCCACCGCTGTGCTGCCACGCCGCGCGACACCGACTGCTGGTGACATGCTGCTGCTGACAAGTCTTGATTGCGAGGTAGAGGTTGCGTTGGAGGAGGAGGAAGGTTTAGTGGAGGTGGCATACTCCGCCGCAGATACCACCACCGATCTGGGACTCACAATTCTGGGGGTGGGTAGTACATGAGCGGTCCCAGGCTCTGACTCGGTCCCAGCCTCCACTAAATTCACCCAATGTGCCGTCAGGGAGATATAGTGGCTCTGCCCGCCTGTGCTTGTCCACGTGTCCGTTGTTAAGTGGACCTTGCCAGTAACCGAGTTGGTGAGGGCGCGTACGATGTTGCGTGAGACGTGGTCGTGCAGGGCTGGGACGGCACACCATGAAAAATAGTGGTGACTGGGGACAGAGTAGCGCAGGACTGCCGCCGCCATCATGTTTTTGAACGCCTCAGTTTCCACCAGCCTGTAGGGGAGCATCTCCAGGCTGATCAATTTAGCTATGTGGACATTTAAAGCTTGAGCGTGCGGGTGCGTGGTGGCGTATTTGCGCTTTCGCTCCAACGATTCTCTTAGCGACAGCTGGACGCTGTGCTGAGAGACATTGCTGGATGGGGCCGAGGACAGCGGAGGTGAGGGTGTGGGTCCAGGCCAGGAGACGGTCGTGCCTGTGTCGTGAGAGGTGGGTTGGATCTCAGTGGCAGGTTGGGGCCCAGTGGGAGAGGCAGTGGCGCAAACTGGAGGCGGTGAACGGCCTTCATTCCACCTTGTGGGGTGCTTGGCCATCATATGCCTGCACATACTGGTGGTGGTGAGGCTGCTGGTGGTGGCTCCCTGGCTGATCTTGGCGTGACAAAGGTTGCACACCACTGTTCGTCGGTCGTCCGCTGTCTCAGTGAAAAACTGCCAAACGTTAGAGCACCTTGGCCTCTGCACGGTGGCTTGGCGCGAGGGGGTGCTTTGGGAAACAGCTGGTGGATTATTTGCTCTTGCCCTGCCTCTACCCCTGACCACCCCACTGCCTCTTCCAACCTGTCCTGCGGCTGCAATTGCCTCCCCCTCTGAAGACCTGTCCTCAGTTGGCTTATCACACCAGGTGGGTTCAGTCACCTCATCGTCCAGCGGCCTTTCCTCCGAATCCTCTGTGCGCTCCACCCTCTGACTTACTGCCCTCACTACTACCTCACTGATAGACAACTGTGTCTCATCGTCATCGTCCTCCTCACCCACTGAAAGCTCTTGGGACAGTTGCCGGATGTCCCCAGCCTCATCCCCCGGATCCCGGGAACTTTCCAAAGGTTGGGCATCGGTCACGACAAACTCCTCCGGTGGGAGAGGAACCATTGTTGCCCAATCTTGGCAGGGGCCCGAGAACAGTTCCTGGGAGTCTGCCTGCTCCTCAGAATGTGTCATTTTCATGGAGTGAGGAGGCTGGGAGGAAGGAGGAGCAGCAGCCAGAGGATTCAGAGTTGCAGTAGTGGACGGCGTAGAAGACTGGGTGGTCGATAGATTGCTGGATGCACCTTCTGCCATCCACGACAGGACCTGCTCACACTGCTCATTTTTTAATAAAGGTCTACGACGTGGACCCAAAAATTGCGATATGAAACGTCCTCGCAGTTGGTGGCTGCCGCGCAGTTGGTGGCTGCCAGCGGTAATATAATGCTAAATGAAGCCAGAGATACATTATAAGGAAGGCTGCACTTAGGCCTTGCTGTGAACTATGCAGTTTTGATGGACGTGAAGTCCCACAGGCCACGCAGGCAAATGCACTGGGTCACCGGTAGCCGTTAAAAAGGAATAATTTTTTAAATCTCCTTATTTTACTCTGCAATGCAGGCTAAGACTATGCAGTGTGTATTGCACTTTCAATCTATGGGCGTCGGGCAGACCGTGCACTTGTGAGACAGCACATGTATAACACAGAGCGTTGTAGAAAATGTGTGGTTTCTTGGCGTACACTTAGAGGCAGACTGCAGTGAGGCAACGCAAAGTGCGGACAGAAATATGTTTAAATGAAGGCTGCACGCAGGCTCTGCTGTGTAATACAGAGGTACTTCAACTCCCAGCAACCACGGAGTTAAATGCACTGGGTCACAGGTTGCCCTAAGAAGAACCATTGGGGTTCTTGTAGACAGGATTCTACACTACCACTGTCCCTGCCTGACCAATACAGCCCCTATACTCAAGTACAGACTGCAGCCTGAGAATGCTACAGCCTGCACGCCCGATATACATAAAAAAAAAATTTGAGCAAAACTGCTCACAGCAGCCACAACAGTAATGCACTAGGTGAGCTGTGGCCCTTAGAAGGACCGTTGTGGTTCTTGAAGACGCTAACACTGTCCCTATAGCAGCAGCAGCATCAGCAGCACTGTCCCTGATCTCTGTTAGCGTGTGTCTGTGGCGAGCCGCGGGCGGGGCAGATTTAAATACTCAGCGCTCACTTGATCTCACCAGCCACTCACTGCAGGGGGGTGGGATAGGGCTGGAACGTCACAGGAGGAAGTTGTAATGTCTTCCCTGTGTTTCTATTGGCCAGAAAAGGGCGCAAATTTCTCAGGGAAGGAAATGTAATGGAGTCGAGTGCCGCGTGGTGCTCGTCTCGAGTAACGAGCATCTCGAACACCCTAATGCTCGAACGAGTATCAAGCTCGGACGAGTGCGCTCGCTCATCTCTATTTAGCACCTGTCAGGAGCTGCTTATGAGCTTTCTTCACCCATCAGCATCCAATCATAATATAATAACCATTTCATACCAAATCATAGTAAAGTTGTGGCTTGTACATATTTATGTATCTATAGCTGAGAATTCTTATAAATTATGTTCTACTGCAAAGACATGAAGCCTTGGAAATTACATCTAGTATATAAATTAGGAATAATGCCAAAAAAAAATCTGGAGGTATAATTATAAATACAAGGACTTTTATTTAAAAAAAAACGATTCAATATAAGCTGCATTTTTTTTCACTCCTGACTGTTGCTTTGTGAACTGTAAAAACTATCTGAAGAAATTATGTTCTTAAAAAATTATTCTAGATTACTTTCACACTATCAAGGGTCACTAAGGCCTAGGTCAGACGAGCGTGTTTTTTTGCGCACCTATGTGCACGAAAAAAATGTGCTCCTCATATAAGAGGAAAATGCATGAAACGGGCAAAGTTTCATATGCACAGTGCATGAAACCTTGCCCTTTCACTGGAGCAGCTGCTCCACGAAGGTCCCCTCATCACTGAACACTGTGACAGCACTGGGGGTGATGATGGCACCCCCAGAATCAACTGTGGCAGAGGATCGCGATGCTATCCCACTGCTTTCATTGGACAGGGACCAATCATAGCCATTCAATGATTGGGAGAAGACGCGTCAGAGCCCCAACAGCGCTGCTAGGTGATGCATAATCAGAGGCAGTGATTACAGGAGGTAGGGATCTTTAAATCCCCGGCCAGAGGGAAATGATACAGAAGAGTGCCGGGGAGCTGGGGAGAAGATGTGCCGGAGCTCCGACAGCGCTGCTAGGGTAGGGCTTATATTTTAGGGTAGGGCTTATATTTCAAGCCCTTCCCCAAAAATCCCTGCGGAGGTTGCCTTCATCCCATTGCTTTCAATGGGTTGGCATGGGCGCCAGCCCCATTGAAAGCAATGGGATAGCACTGCGGTCTTCTGCCACAGCTGTGACAGCTGTGGCAGGGGATTCTTTTGTTCCTGCTGCAGTTCCCTCATCACTGAGCAATGTGACACTGGGACTCCCGGCGGGGATTAACAGGATCCTCAGGGAGTTCCCTCATTCCCACGGGGACTAGCGGGTTAACAGTGGGACATTTTAAAGGTGCTTCTGGCCAGAAGCACCTTTTAAATGCCCTGCTGTATGCAGCGGGGAAGCTATTCCATGCGCAGGAGTTTCCATTAACTCTTGCTCCCATAGGTGTCAATGGAAACTCCGGCAAAACATGCACCTATTCCTATCTTTTTAGGTGTGCGCTGTTTTGCGCTTCAAATTCCGCGCATATGAATGCTTCGATAGGAACCCATTGGTTCTTTTAGAAGCTTGCATTATGCGCGCTCAAGACACATGCTCATCTGACCAAGCCCTTAATTTTAAAAAAACTTGTGCTTATATGATAGTCAGTGTGATAAATAGCAAAACTTCTATGTACTTTTTTACCTAAAATTATTTTTTTGTGCTGTAAAATCCATCTAAAGTGCTATCTCCCTTCCCCTACCTTGTGATCCACTGTCTGATCTCACATGATTTACAAGAGGATACCAAGACGACAGAGCATGCAATTGAATTGTATGCTCAGTGAATTGTATGCAGAGAGTAGGAGGAGAGAGAGACACTCACACATGGAGAGCTGCAAGTAGAGCTAATGATGAGATCCTCTGCTGTTTATACACATGTACAGTTTTAGAACTTTCTGTACACTCCTACATGATGAGGTAATGTCTGTGTGTGTTAAAGAGACAGATAGAAAGCATGATCTCTGCAGTTCTCTGAGAACAGTCTATAAACCACAGCAAACATAGCACAGCAGCAGCTCCCCACACCAGTCCTGAGATGGTAATCAGATATACAGTACATCCTGCACATGGAAGAATGGGAAGAAATGCAGGATGCAAATCATATAATGGCCAGAAAAAGTGTTCTACCTCATAAACGCACACATATTCTGAAAAATTATCTGAAAACTCAGATGCTCTTAAAATTAGAAGCGGCAAAGGAGACAGTAAAAGTGCTGAACCTTATTCTTTGAAAACTTTTTACACATTAGAGGTCTGCTTTATTTTGTATAGGGCATCAGAGTTTATGACAATGGATGGTGAACACTGAATATTGCTTTTCTCCAGAGGCTACAGTCCAAGTACATAGAACTTAGATTAGTTCCACACTTCATTTATCTTGATAATTACTTTTTATATAAAAGCACAGGAACTCAAATGATTTAGATTAATGTGTGTATACACGTACACGTCTCTTGCCATGGTATCAAAAATATTATGTTGTATGTCTGCAACCACCTCCCTGTTATTCAATCTTAATGCTGGTATCAATGACTTCATAGGAGAATATTTCTGGATTTGACCCTTGTGCTGTACTACAGATCCACTGATTGATTTCCCAGCTGATGGATTTTGTTCCTTCTGAGATAATCACGCCAGTATAATACTGCCAGACAGAACTAGAGAGCAAAAGATGCTGAGCATGCATTTTCAATGATCCACTTTAGCTAAAAATATTAACATGAGGAAACTGAGATTTCACGTTAAGGTACGGTACTTCTTCTTTGGAGACTTTACCAAATGTTTGTATAACAGTGGGTCAATGTTCAGCATAGAAGCTAAACTTCAGGCACTTTCTGTGCAATAACAAACATGCTTTCAAAAATGTGTTGTTGCGTCTGACTAATCTCCATTATTTGTTTGTTTTGTTTATTTTTTAGTTTTAATCCACCACATAGTATACAGAATACATTGTATATATGCCACATAGTATACAGAATACATTGTATATATGCCACATAGTATACAGAATACATTGTATATATGCCACATAATATACAGAATACATTGTATATATGCCACATAGTATACAGAATACATTGTATATATGCCACATAGTATACAGAATACATTGTATATATGCCACATAGTATACAGAATACATTGTATATATGCCACATAGTATACAGAATACATTGTATATGCATTTTAAGACAGATGCAGTTGAACTTGTTGATAATATTCATATGTGTTAAAGAAACATTTTTCCCAAAGAACTAATAAACTAAAGAGGTTCTATAAATTGTGCTTATTAGTTAAAATTCACCCCCATCAATCCAAAGTGTATGCAAAGACAGAGATTTAGTAATATAGCTTCTTAAAGAAAAACATCTCTTTGGCCACTTACCGAACCCTCTTTTCCACCTATACCTGACTTTTATATCGTCTGTGACTCTCAGAAACTGAACCCATAGAAATGCAAACTCAACTATTAAGGCTCAGTCAGATGAGTGTAGTTTTTTGCGCACCTATGTGTGCAAAAAAACCAAAACGCTCCACACTTGTTTAAAATGTGCGTGACCTACTGCACGGGGACGAGTGTCAGGCATCATTTGTTATGTGTAAAAGGGCCTTAAGCCTTCATCCGTTATATTGACAGATCTTGCAATTTACTATATGGAGTAATAAATAATTCACTGAAAGAGATATAAACCACACAAAAATCACTGAAAAATGTCCATACTTACTGACACAAGTGTAGATACAAGCAAGTACAAAGACTAGTTCCTGGCAGCATGCAGAAGGAAAATATTGCATGAAGGAGGTAACAGGTGCAAAAAACTGATAAAAAAACATTAGTGTACATGGGAATTTTTTGAGAAGGGGTTGTTTAGTACTATACTTGCACATAGATAAAGCATGTATAAGGTGCCATTGCCACAGGTACATGCATGCTATACTGTTAGATAAGGTGGGCTGCTCATCACTAATGAAATGCACCACACGAAGCGCTGACACCGTGGGTTCTACCAGCATCTCAGGGCCCAACTGCTTCTGTAAATAAGTATAAGGTATTGGTTGATATTTCAGCCAAAATGCGCAAAGTGTTACGGTATACTACCATTGATACGCCAGCCCGGGTGCCCTAGATCTCAGCCACAACCCCTGTCCCTGCCTGCTTGCCTCCACTCCTGGCTAACCCCAGGCAGGCAACTGGGCGGCGGTCCCTACTCTCACTAGGGACTGAAAAGGGGACGCTGGCGTACCAGAATGGAAAGGGTAGAGCACCGACAGAAAAGGCAGATGTAAATAACCAACACCAACAATACTGAGCTGAACTGAGGCAGATGGGAAAACCTGGCGGACAATAGCAAGTTTAGCAGACAAGCTGACAGAGCTGACAGGAGCAGGAGACCAACAGAGGTAGACTAGCTAGCACACTGAGGGAAACCAATAACTGGCAGTGATTGCAAGTCTCTGCCAGACCTTTAAACAAAAGCCTCCACCCAGGGGCGGAGAGAAGGAGACAGCCAACTCCCAACAGAACACAACAAAAGGGAGCTCGTACAAGGCAGCTGCACTCACAGGTGCGTGCGCGCACGGCGCCGACCACCACCAGCACCACGCCGCCCACGCCGGCCAGGCACTTGCACCCCCGGCAGCCGGACAGCAAACCAGGGGGACACGCCCCGACCGCGGGACCCCGCACACCGCCGCCCTGGGAGGACCAGCAACTGCCGCATGGTAACACAAAGCTTGCAACCCAACATCAAGGGTCCTCATATCTTGTGAGTCCCTGCACTAACATAGAAACAATTCACTGAAAGGTATAAAATCCACACAATATCACTGAAAAATTGCCATACTTACTGATACAAAGGTAGAAGGGCATGGGAGTGGTTGTTCATCAATATTTAGCACCTGTTACCTCCCCCATATAGCATTTTCCTTCTGCATGACTGCTTAGAAGTGGTATTTGTACCTACCCTTGTACCCTTGTTATATACCCTTTTTATATACAGTAATAAGTAGAAGCTGTAAAAATTAAATGGTGCAAAATCTTTAATCAAACCCTGTTGCAAAAAATGCTTTTCAGACCACAACACAACTCTAAGTATAAAAGAAAACATGCCCCCAAAAGTTGTCCATAGCTCTTAAGCTTTCTCTAAGTGATTATATTATACAGAACAGAGCTGAAAAGCTGTACAGTATGTGAGAGGGGGAGGGAACCTACCTGCTGTGCTTCATTGAGAGCAATACCACTCAGTCATTTTAGTTTAAAATCTTCATTAAAATGAGATAAATATTGGGTGGGTCAAATGGACATATAATTTCTGTAGTGTGCACATAATCAGGTACCAAATATCGAGGGAAACAGTAGGATCTGAAGGGTGGAAATCCAACCTGTTTGATCCCTGTTACCTCCAACCCCCATTATTCCGAGTTCGGTAAAATGAGCACCCAGCTTGCTGGGGGGTAAAAGATGACTGGGGAAGGCAATGGCAAACCACCCCACAAAAACAGTCTGCCAAGAAAACATCATGATGTGACATCACCCTAGGAGTCGGTCATGACTCAGTGCTTGCTCCATGGGTCTTTACCTTTACCTACCCCCAACAGCAGACATCAGTGACAACTTATTGGTTACCATAGACAAGAGGATCCACCATCAAAAATATGAAGTCCATGGCCAGTTTACCTGTGTTCTTTTTTTCTAAAGGATTACCTTTCGTCCTCTAACTGCAGCACTTGGTTTGGCAAACCTTGTCTTCGAACCTAAATTCATTCATAAATATTACGGTTGCAAAGTTGTTTATTTTAGGAGTGTGTTTTCCTACAGTGAATACATGGGAGGATTCTGTACATAGTTGACCCTACTCCAACAGGACCTGGCACTTCATGACCCCTAAAAGCATATTTTATTATGACGTGTGAGTAGACCCTTATGGATTAGGAGGAAGTCTAAAATAATACTTAATGTGTTACAATTTTCATAAAGTACTCTGGGCCATTGCTAGTCCTTCAAATACTTTGGTAACTAGATTTATTTAGGGCAGGGTCTCCATTAGCTACAACTAGCAGATGTCTGGATATGACTTGTACAATGACAGACTGTTCACCTAAAGACTTCCAAAATAAACAATGGGACTCATATGTTATATTCCTTGCAAGGTTATCATGCAATAACCATTAATTTCCACTGTGTTTCTAGGCTAGGTTTAGAGTGAAACAATACTTCATAAGCTATACAACCCTTTTAATATGAGTCATTCTGACTGAGCCTTGTAATTTGGCAAGATAAGACAATATGAACTGTAGAAATGATTCAGATAATACGCTACATTCATAATAAAATTACTACTGCACACTTATGGACATTTGAATCCCAATTCATGGAACATTTTAGGCTTCAACCCTGTTCTCTCTGGGAATTCTCCAAATCCCCACAGAAAAGTCCCTTTTAATGCACACTAGCATAAACCTCACTGCTTTTCTTGTCTGCTTGGTGCAACAGTCCCACAAAATTGGGAATGCTAATAACTTTGATTACCAGTTTTGTTGAATCATATCAGGTGTTAGATATAACTAATTAGTACTTGAACATCATTAAAGGGGTTGTCCAGATGTAATTGATATCCTATCCTTGAAGGCCATTCATAGTATATGGGCGGGGTCCGCTGCACAGGACCCCAATGATCAGCAGTTCACTTTGGTGGTGCACTCCTGTACAGAGTTGATTTCTACAGGAAGCAGACACCTTTGTTTATACTGCAGTGACCAAGTTTGGTATGGCAGGTAGTGGTACAATTGAAACAAAAGGGAACTTTGCCTGCAATACCAAGCTGGGCCACTACAGTGGGAACAGCGCTGTCTGCTTCCTGTAGAAATCAGCTCAGTGCAGAAGCACATTGGCCCTGGTGAACCCACTGATCAGTGGGGATCCTGGGCTACAGGCCCTCACCGATCTACTACTGCAGACCTATACTTAGGATAAGCCATCAATAATTTTCAAATGAACAATCCTGTTAAATATTATCAAACAATTCCATTATAAGCCTTTTACTTCCTCCCTGTAAGAAAGATATCCAAAGTGCAAGTTAAAAATATTAGAAAATTATTTAAAAACACTGCAAAAAATAATTTGCTTTTTGACATATATTATTTCCAAGTGTTCACTATACGAGAAACCTACTTTTTCTTTGAAAGGAAGTTTGGCCGTTTCTATCCTCATTACTCTTTGGTTTACAAATCACAGTGTTGTATTTATATCTAAGTGCTAAATCTTATGCTATAAATTAGAGCTGGCTTCCATACTTGTATTTACACATTGCGCTGCATTTCTACGGTTTACATTATAAATAGACTTACAACAGAAATGTTGAAGTAGAAGAAAATCTGACGTGCTGGAAAATAAAACATTTCATGCCCAGTTGTAGAGTTGTCATCACGATTTCATTTTCCTTAGAAGCAAACATTACTATTCCAAGTTCATTGATATTTCCGTTATGATATCAGATCGTCTATTAGTTTAACATTGTTATTTTGTCACTATAGATAATGATCTCAATGTGGAACTACGATACATGCATGCAATTACAATCAATGTGCTCAACCATAGAAAATATAGAACGTAAAGTTACTGTTCCCTGTCACATACATATTAACCTCTTACGACTCAGTCAGACCAGTGATTTGTTTGCGCATTATAGGTACGGGGAAAAAAACGCACATCGCTTATAGAAAAAATTGCGTGACGTCCTATGCTTTGAAGGTGCAAATTTTATTCACATATAAAAAACGCACATGTAACATAGTAACATATAGAGATGAGCGAGCATACTCGCTAAGGCAAACTACTCAAGCGAGTAGTGCCTTATGCGAGTACCTGCCCACTCGTCTCTAAAGATTCGGGTGCCGGTGAGTGGCGGGGAGCGGCGGGGAAGAGCAGGGAGGAACGGGGGAGAGATCTCTCTCTCACTCTCTCCCCCCTCCTCCCCCCCTGCTCACTCCCGCAACTCACAGCTCATCTGTGCCGGCAGCCGAGTCGTTAGAGACGAGCGGGCACGTACTCGAATAAGGCACTACTCGCTCGAGTAGTTTGCCTTAGTGGGTATGCTTGCCTATTTCTAGTAACATAGTATGTTAGGCCGAATGAAGACAATGTCCATCCAGTTCAGCCTATTTCCACCCTCTAGTTGATCCAAAGGATGGCAAAAACACCAAGAGGCAGAAGCCAATTAGCCCATTTGGGGGAAAATTCCTTCCCCACTCTGTAATGGCAATCAGAATAATCCCTGGATCAACCTTTGATCGTTCCTACCTGACTGTAAGACCTGAGACAACAAACCCGCTGGTCACCTAATGTCTATATCCTGTAATATCCTTCCGCTCGAGAAAGACATCTAGTCCCCTCTTAAAGAGTTCCACAGTCTCACTGCTCTTACAGTAAAGAACCCCCTCCTGTGTTGGTGATTAAACCTGCTTTCTTCTAGACGTAGCGGATGCCCTCTTGTTACTGTCACAGTCCTGGGTATAAACAGATCATGGGAGAGATCCTTGTATTGTCCTCTAATGTATTTATAAATGGTTATTTGATCGCCCCTTAACCGTCTTTTTTCCAGGGTGAATAATCCTAATTTGGATAGCCTCTCTGGGTATTCCAGTCCTTTCATTCTGTTTATTAGTTTAGTTGCCCTTCTTTGGAAAGCATTGGTTCTAATAGATGTGAATCGAAAATTCGCCTATACATGCGTTTAAAATTCGTTTGTCTGACTGAGCCCTTAAGGACCAGGCACATTTTAGCTATTATACCCATGTGGTGGTTTTACTGGCCAATTTTTTCCTGGAGCCACCAAAATAATTTTTGCTGTGTTTTTTCCCCATGACATATAGAGCTATTTTTTTAATATCTTTTTCACTGACTTTTTTTTCTACCATTTTTTAATTTGGTAAAAGAAAATCCTTTTAAAACTTATAGTTTTTTTTTTAAATTTGTATATTTACGCTGAAATAAAGTATGGGAACGGGTTCCTCATTTTGTTTTGGATGTTTTGATATATAACATGTATAGTTTGGATTACAGGGCACATACGGCAACAGTTTTGGGTGGCGTCAACTTCCGGTCATTTTCTTTTTTAGATATATATTTTTACTTTATTTTGTTTTTGGAAATAAATTTTTTACCATCTATGTCTCCCATGATGTCATATAAGACCTCTGGGGATTATTCACGTTTTTTTTTTAAATTTCAAACTCTTCCACTGGAGCTGAGGCATCTATGGGAGCTGCAATTACGGGGAAAAACATCCCCCTGTAGTGACCACAGTCACTAACAAAGCTGATCAAAGTCTGCTATGACCCTGCTCATTGAGCACTATGCACCTGGAAAGGAGAATACAGAAGCGGTTAAAAACCGCCCACGGCAGTTGAGGACCTGACCTGCTTCATTGCAGGAGCAGGAGCTTTATTCCCATGCTGTATTTCTACTATCAGAGGGATTAAACCTCAGGATCAAGCGCCGTAAATTTATCACGCTTGGTCCTTAAGGTAGAAACTATTATTTTATTTAGAATGAGAAGAGATATGCTATGTTCGCGAAGGCAAATGAACACCGGGTCCACACAAATGTGACCTAGAAGGATAGGGAACACCAAGTTAAATACCACAATAAAATCTTGTATTTTTCTCTCAGGCTCAGAGGATCTGTAAACCTTGTCTTTCCAACTTCTAGGCTCAAAGGGTCCGTAACCTTGTCCTTTCCTCTATAAGGCTCAGAGGGTTGGAGGGATCTTGTCCTTCAATTTGGAAGGCTCAGAGGGCTTGTAAATCTTGTACCTTATAAGGCACAGCTGCTCTATCCTGTTCGTGGACACCAAATTTATGTCGTGACCCAAGGGACATCTTGAAGGCCAAGGGTCACAGGATCAGACAAATGCTAATAAGGGGCAGTCTCTAGTTTAGCAGTACTACCTTAGTACATTGCTACCCGTTATTTGGGCAGGTTATGGTGGAAAATGAATTGTTCGTTACACCAGCCCTTGCAACGGCCCCCAACTGGCTCCAGGCTAGAATAAAATAAAATGGATAAAATAAAATAAAAGTTGGGGAACTGTTCTTTTCCCTTGGTGAGTGGTATTGGTGTGATACTCTTTAGTAGTGTTGCACAACTATAGAAATCACATCTGTACTCCTGTATGCTCTATATCTGTTGCCTTCTCTCAGGGCCTCTCCTTTTAAATTATGTCTTTCTCTGACTGACAATCTCTCTTTTCTTCTATTTCTTATTTCTAGATAAATATTATTTCTACTATCTCTTTGTCCTTTCTTTCCTCTCTCTAGTACTCACACCTTTCTGCCTTCTTGCTGCACAATACGATTTTCCTGCCCTACTCCTAACTTTGCTTCCTCTCTCTTCTACAACTAAACTCCAACTCTCTTCACTTCCACTGGCAGCTTAAGAGCACTTGAAATTTGCTTTAATTGAAATTCCTCCACCAATCCGAGAACTGTTGCTGGGTGGTGAAATGCCCAATCAGAGTAAAGCCCCATTTACAAGCAAAGACGATCACTCAAAATTTGTTCAACAGATAGGGAGAATGACAATTTGAGCAATCATTTTGGATAAACTGCTAATGAGCACTAATGCCCATTAGCAGCCTATTAGCTTCATTTGCATGTAAATGAGCAGGTTGTCTGTTATCTGCACACAGCCCCTTTGTTCTGCCATGGGACTGCAACTGAATACAATGTTATCAGCGTTCCCGGGGAGAATCACAGTGTGCAGTCACTGCTATCAGCTCTCTGTCGGAATCATGGATTTTAAACTCAACTAAAAATCATCGAAAAGCAAATGATGGTAGCATTTATATGCAACAATTATCACTCAAAAGACATCGTTCAAGCAAATTTTGAATGATAATTGTTGCGTGAAAATGGGGCTTTAGACTCCTGACAGCCAATCAGGACAGCTGCAGGATTGTGTAGCCGAATAAATAATGAGCAATAAATATGCAAAAAAGACACATACACAGATTTTAAATACAAGTAAACACTTTTACTTTTGTACTGCCCAACTCTGGGCCACTACACTTTAATTCAACATTGGATATTGTTGATTCAACGTGTTATAAAAGAGATAATATAAGCAATTTATATTTAAGAAATTAAGTATCATCTGTGTTAAATACAGTACTAACTAACTGGCATTAAAATATTAGAACAAGGCCGACATGGAGAACCACTAAGCCTTAGAGTTGTTTGCACTTGTTAAGTGATTTATATTTTCATAGTCTTTAATTTTCACCATCATGCAAATTACATTTATAAACATAACATAAAATGATAAAAGAAGCGAGTCTACTGTTTATATTACCACTGAGAGTATGCCCATGTGTAGGCTCTGGGTTATTTCATTTTTTGGTTGTTTGCTGAAATGTGTTTATTGCACGTTGCTCTGTAAAAAAAATAAGTGTCATCTAGCTTTAAAATCCAGCCAGTGGGCAGATGGCCACATGTCGACATGTACGTGAAAGGTCTATTTATCCTTCTTTATTCCTTGCAAGGCTGTCATTATCCTTTATCCAGTAGGAGAACAAGCACACCTTAATGGCGGTATTTTTTCTTCTCCAAGGAAAATATGAGTTACATTTTTAAACCAAAATTCTTGGATATGAAGCAGAGAATAAAATATCACCAGTTGTTGTACAACTAAAAACACAGTAAGTCCTGCCAACTGCATGACTCATTAGAAGTTCTGCAGTTCTTTTCTAGTTACAGTATTGCTCAGTTTCAACCCTTTTCACCATAGACATACAGTACATTGCAGTATGTGGTAAATTGGTGGGCTCTATAACAATTTATGAATGTGCAACCCATCAACTCTATGGGAAAATGTCCTCTGTGATTTTACTTGGGAAGGAAGATCTCATTAATTTGACACCTGTCAAGGCGAAGAATATATTAGGCAGCAAGTGAACATTCAGTGCTTGAAGTTAATATGTTGTAAGCAGGAAAAATGGTCAAGTGTAAAGAACTCAGCAACTTTAACAAGGGCCCAATTCAAATGGCTAGATGACTAGTTAATGCCCCTTTTACTGCATGCATTTACATGGGACGATTATAATCACCCAGCATGCATGCAGCAACTAAACAAGAATTGTTCAGTCATTCAGTTGCTGCATGCAGAAAACTGAACAACTAGTCACTTTTAAATGACTGTCTGCTCACTGTAAATGGAGGCGGACGAGAGGAGAATGCTCCCGGTCCACTGCACCTCCATGCCGGCAGTGCTGTGAGCGATGCCAGTGATACTCGCTTATGTGTAACAGTATTGATTGAGCATTACTGGGATGAGTGTCAGGCATCACTTGCGCAATAAAAGGACTATAAAGCATTTTCAAAACAGCAAGTCTTGTGGGGTGATGACTTTTTAGTATCTACAAACAAGGTCCAAGGAAGGACAACTGGTGAACCGGCAAGATACTTTACACTAAACTGTATAATATAATTACCACATAGGCTGTATCTGGATAAGACTACATAGGCGTGCATATAGAATGAGAGGACTTTGTTAATTTGCGCTTGACAACTAAAAAAATCCAACAAGCCAGATCAAAAGTTTTGCATATTATCTGACTTTATTCAGTTGTTTCTGCAAAAGACCATGACTAATATATTCCAGGTAATAGTCTGACGTGGTCAAGTTCCTGGCAATTTTTAGCTAATGTAATTTATGTTTTTAATAAGTGCAGCAAGTCTATATGGTAGATCTAATCATTGAAGTCTATGGATTTGAACTTGTAAAGTTGTGAAACGTCTTTGACCAAATGTTTAGTATTTAAGGTTGGTGATTCGGGGATTATTCTGATTTCTAGATTGGAGTTGGGTAGGAATTTGTTCCCTTAAATGGGCAAAACTGGCTTCTACCTCATTGGGGTTTTTTTTGCCTTCCTCTGGATCAACATTGGGGGGGGGGGGGTAATAGGCTGAACTAGATAGACATATGTCTTTTTTCAGCCTGGCTGCCTGTCCACGGGCGTTTTTGCATTACGTTCCCCGCGGTGATAATCCGGCCTCGTGGAATGCAGTGAACGCTTTCCATAGCGTTGCTACGGAAACTGCAGCCCCTCTGTCCACGATTCTCCGCTCGTGGATGACAAATCACGGCACGCGGTGAATTGCCGCAATTTTCCGCGGTGAGTCTATCGGTCAGATAGGCTTACCACGGAGATCCGTCAGCTGGCTCATGCTCCCTGGCAGTGGCTCCCGCGGTGGAGATCCGCCGTGGAATATTGCAACGCCCGTGGATAGGCAGCCTAACATACTATGTTACTATGTATTGCTCAGCAATGCATATAAACTCACACGATGGTACTGTCAGCTGTCAGCATATATAAAAAGCAATATTCTGTATGTAAAGAGAATACAAAGGATACGGTTCTAATCAATCTAATTTTATTAAGAAAAAAACATTAAAAGCATGAGTTTCAGGAGAATCACAATGTAGTTTGGAAAAATGGTCCAAATCCTATACAGTAGCCATTTTTATACTGTAAGCCGTTTACTCTACTAATTGCAAATACTTTTCTTTGATCAAGTCAAAATGAAATTTTAATTGCACGCAGAAGCAAAAACTGCTGTAGAAAAAAAAAAATCTGTTATTGCTTTAATTTCCAAGTTTTACATCAAGAATACTGCAGTCTTGTTAGTTTATGTCTGTTTCAGTGAACTGTAGATGTCTCATCTTTTGAAATGTCTTTCAGCTTACAATAGGGAGTATACAGACAGTGTTGAAATGGAAATGAACCTCCTGAATATCTCTGAAGCAATTGAGATGCACCTACTTAAGGAGTGCGGGGAAGTGGTCTTCCTGTGTGGCTTGCATTTTAGAATATGCAATATGGAAGAAAATGTACTATACAAAAAATATAGTTTGATTAGCTGCCACTCGTTTTATACAGCAAGCCCTAAACATATACATAAAGGAAACATAGTATTCTTGAAGTCGTTTATTAGTATAGTCTTCTTTATTCTCTATTATGTTGCATTTGGAGCCTAGCAAGACCAAGCTCATGTAATTCAAAAGTGTATATACGCTCCAAACTGCAGGGGTCTCTTCAGATGCTGCTGCGGCTGTCACCATGTTGCTTTTTTATGTATTTAGTGAAAAAATGGACATGGAACTAATATGTTAAAGAGGTTTCACAAAATTAAAAACATCTTCCAAAAACAGCACTGGTCTTATCTATAGATTGTGTGTGGCATTGGAGGTTAGCCCATTTCACTTCAATGAAGCTGCGTTGAAATTCTAGACATAAATAAGGAAAAGGTGTGGTGATGTTTTTCGAAGAAAGAAGCCATGATTTTCTAATCCTGTACAAACCCTTACAGGAATCTTTGAGGCTTTTGATATTTCATATTGCATAACAAATAGGAAACTATTATAATAATCCCCTCTAGGGTAATTTCACACACTAGTGCTTTTAGGTAAAATGCTGCTTGTTTAGCTGTACTTTTACAGGCATTAAAAGTCTGTCTTCATGTGCATGTATAGGATAAGTCTAAGGGGGCTACCCTGTTGGGATTTGTTGAGTGCTTTCTCAGAGGATTGGTTAGTGCTGCTAGAGAGAAAAGACACAATGACATCATATATCACTTTCAGGAACCTGCAAATGCTACAGAGAATGTTGATAGTTGTTATGCAGTGGCTTAACTTAAACAAAAAGTGTAAGTAGAAACTGGCCTCTAGGGTGAGGCTATAATGTGCGCACTTAAAAACAACTAATACCGAACTATAACTTCCAAATGGTCAGCCATCTTCATCTTTGAGCTTGGAACTGTACTGCCTTCATTTTTCCTCCTGTGTACTGAAGAATGCTCCCCAAGTTGTGAGGGTATATGTATATATTGCCATATGTTTTTTTTAATGCTTTTATACATGTGTGCAAGTTCTATGCAATGCTAAAATGCAAAAACTTAATATGTAGCCTTAAAAATCATATCCGATATGCCAAGGCTTTGCAAGGCTGAGAGAGATGTGTCCAGAAATTCAGAGATGATACAGAACCGCATATGAAGGCCGCGTGCTTGGCTATTTTCCCAGTATCTAGATAACGACTGTTTAACTACGTATATGACTAGCAATGCCTCAGGCGGAACTGGGAACATCATATATATGGTTATGCGGTGGATTTGGGCCAATAAGAACCATTACACATTCCTAGTGACGTGACCAAAGAGTATAAGACCCCATGTAATCTGTAATAAAGTGTGCAGTTATTTCCCCGTGTGAGGAACTATACCAGACCTCCATGTGTGGTGTTTCTTCTTTACCGCCGGCAACGGGGCATTGTTGTGGGCCTGATTGGTGCTGTATGCAGAATTTCCCTGACAAAGTCATGTAGGACACCTGAACCACTAAGACGTTGCATTATTAGACTGTAAATATTGAGGGGACTTACTTTTTTCCACATTGCTGACAATAATATAAAAAGACTAATCAAAGAGACGTTATTCTGTCGTAATTGAGCAGCATACTGCTTAGATACCATAATTGGGTTATGATGCCATAAGTGTGGCTTCACAGACAGCATTTTCACGGAAAAATATTTCAGCATTTGTGGCAGTTTTTCCTGCATATTTGTTTTAGCTATAAATGGATTCAAAATTAATGCTAAACAAATAAAAGGTATACACATCTCTTACAACTTCTGAATTTGCCTCCTGTCATCAAATACTAAGATGACGTTTGCAGACAACCAGTATGTGATACTTTTTTTTGAGCCAAAGCTAAGAGAGAATTTGACAGGACATATAAAGAATTGACTCCTCCGTTCTACTAGATCCACTTCCAGCTTTGACTCAAAAAGCATAAAAAATTGCACCCCAATAACTGCATATGTGTCTCTAGCCTTATAGACCTAGCTATAAATTAGATCTTATGGAACAGCATTCACATGCTGATAGTGGAAGTGACTATTTACTGATGGATTTTGGTATGTTTTTCGGTTATCTCACAAAAGACCTCTTAGGGCTCGTTCACATGGTCATCAAATTTGCATAAAAGATTTCTGCACAAAAAATTGTGGCAAAATCGCATGAATGGATGACTTTTCCGGGAGTCTCTTTAGCGTTAAAATCACTCACACAATCTGGAGCGGCATGTTGCTGAAAAAATGCGCTGCTAAGAGACAGATTTTTATTTCCTCAGGCCAGCACAAAACCTATACTACACTACACACAGTACATACATATAATAGGATGATTACCTTAATGCTGCTAATCTTCCCTCTACCCTCCCATTCCCATTGTTTAGCAGTTTAAGCTAAACAATGGGAATGTTTAGTTTAACTCTGCTAACCTCCCTCCCCCCTCCCTTTTTTCCAGCTCCCATAGGAGTCTATGAAAACTCCTGAGCTTTGCGCACCAAACATAGGTCAGGTCCTATCTATTTACACAGCAGGGAATTTCAGTCGCTGATGACGTATCTTCTTAGGTGTAATTTTTTTGCGCACCTAAAATGGAATATTTCCATAGGAAACCGTTTGTTCCAATCGTTGTTTTTTTTTTGCGCATGTAAGTAAGCTGCGCAAATTCCCCCGTGTGAATGAGCCATTAATCTGCACTATTGATACTGTGGGAAATCCAAACATCATGACCCTTAATTTTTCTGTATGGGTTGTAGTGAGTTCAGTGATAAAATGAATGAGATTGGATCCAAGCATTACCAAGAAGGAAACTGCAGCAAACAATCAGCCTTCGACAATAAAACACAACAAAATGACCGTTTTTTAAATCTTTGGTGAATTAGTTACTTACTTTTGTAAAATCATGTTTCTTTATGCCTTGTATACTGTATAATGGAGCGCATTGTTTGTATGCTGCCTCCGTGACATATGGAAGACTCCCTTCTGCTCACAGGTAACTATTCTTTGTTCCTGCAGCAACCTGCTGCTGCATTCATACGTGATAAGGTTTTTAAATATAATCTTTATTTTAATCTCAAGAGGTACAAAGACTTTAGCAGAAACATGCACCTTCAAGAAATGAAATCAAAGTTGAAATGTAAGATTTAAGGTGCAATAGACGCACGTTTATGAGAACGATGAAGTCTCTGCAGTATGGCACATACAATTTGGAAAGTGTTATTAAGAAATAAAGCAATGCAAGAGATTAAACTATAAAATATGATTTTTTTTTTCAACCGGTTTTCTTTCCGATAGGGATTCAAATGTAAATGATGCGGTAACTCAATACAATTCGTCATGTTATTGTTCCTGATTAATTAAAATCATTTTATTAGATCTGCATTTTTTAAGCCCTTTGCTTAAAACTTTGCTGAAAAAAATAGAACTCACTTGACTAAGGGCAGAATGTTCATCAATCTTTTGTTCTGTTATTTGTAAAACTCACAACTGAAGGGTAAGCTGTTTATCTGTCACCTACTAGGTGGAGAACAAATGGATTTTCTGGTACGACCTAGCGTTGCTGCTGGCCAGGACAGAGGCGTGAAGTTCTAAATAGTGACATCTTTATGAAAGTATTCAATTTTGCTGTTATCATGGCCCTCAGATTGGCTTATAGGGTAATAGCTTCTTACAGGAAACGGCTGCAAAGTCAGATCAGACAAATTTAGAAACTAGGAGACACAAGCAAGTATAATGGTACAAAAAATGATAGCGAAATAGCTATACAAGAACGTGGAGGAGAGGTACTTTTATTCTCTGGCAGATGCCATAGAGGAATGATGTAGAGACTGTGCTATAGTCATATTAAAGGGCCTGTCTGGTTAGAAGACAACATCCCTTCAATACCGCTCATTGCATTTAAATTACAAATTGATCAGTACTTACCGCTTTGTCGATGCTGGGGTCCAGCGTTGCAGGTCCGTTGTGGTTCTGGTCTGTTGCGACAACTGACGTCATTGAAGTCAATCAGGGACTACAGCATCACCGTTCAGCTTTCATGGTACCCAGAATGTGAGACCTGATGGCAAGCAAACGAGTGGTAACACTGCAGACTCTGATTTGCTACAGTGGTCATCTGACTTTCAGTGACATAGGCTGTCACAACTGACACGGGGACCATGTCAGGGCTACAGTGTTGGATCGCCATGGGGTAAGTACTGGTC
This sequence comes from Eleutherodactylus coqui, assembly GCF_035609145.1. Classification (NCBI taxonomy): domain Eukaryota; kingdom Metazoa; phylum Chordata; class Amphibia; order Anura; family Eleutherodactylidae; genus Eleutherodactylus; species Eleutherodactylus coqui. The sequence continues at coordinate 123,395,091 of NC_089837.1, forward strand.
AGTTTGTTGTTTTACTACAGAGAGCTCTATTGAATGAATGTTGACTGGTAACGGGACCTTTGAGTCACTCTGGAACAACATAGCCTTACTACAACTAGCCCATCAGAGTATGGAGAACTCCTGTGGTGGGTCCACAACAATATGAAAACAAAACCACTGAAATCCATTGAAATCAATGGTTTTGTTTTGGCCTAGGATACAGCCTTGATTATCATGGCTGCATAAGGGGAGAAAAACATGCTCATGTGTTTTTTTCCTTAGCTGAAACTTCACAGGAGACCTTACTTTGGTCTCCAAATTATAACACAACGGATAAAGCATGCAAGTATCTAGTTCTGCTGACTGAATATATATCTTTTGTGTACAGATGCTGCAAAGTTTATCATGACTTTAGACCGCCTACAGATGAACGTAAATTAGCTCCGTATTTGGTCTGTGTTTTGTGGACTATAATACAAAGCTAATGTAACTCTAAATATCTATCACATGGCTTATTCTTCACAGCCATTTTTTTAAGTGCAGCACAGCATTTTTTTGTGTATTTGCTTCTGTATTGCTATTCGTTTCTTTTAGGGAAATACACATCACTATTTGCCAAGTAGAAAATAAAATATGTGGAGGTTGCAATGTCATCTGTAATGGCCCATTTACACAGGACGCTTATCGCTCAAAACTCATTCAAACATTAAAAAATTGAGCAATAACCGTGCAGTGTAAATGCACAAAAATCGCTTCCTTTTTGTTTACATGTTTCTATCAGTGACTTTTGGCCCGCTGAAAATCCATCGCCATAATCTTTGAATATTCGTGGAAAACAGGAGAAGTTCCAGAAGATTGTAAAAGGGCAAATGTTGACCCTATCTTCAAAAAATGGAAGAAGATGGATCCATGAAATTATAGGCCTGTGAGCCTGACATCTATGTCTGGAAAGATCTTTGAACAAATTATTAAACAGCATGTATGCAAGTACTTGGATGAGAATGGAGTATTAAACAAGTCATGCCAGACAAAACTAATTTCCTTCTATGACAGAAACACCGACTGGGTTGATCAGGAACATTCAGTGGATATAGTATATCTTGACCTTAGTAAAGCATTTGACAAAGTATCTCATACCATACTTATTGAAAAAAATGACCAAATTTGGGCTTGACAAGGCAACTAGTAGGTGGATTCAGAACTGGCTGAGTGATTGTACTCAAAGAGTGGTCATAAATGGCTGCACATCTAATTAGAAGAGTGTGTCAAGTGGTGTACCACAAGGCTCTGTCCTCGGCCCAGTGCTGTTCAACATTTTTAGAGATAATCTGGAGGAGAAAATTGAGGGGAAACAGATCAAATTTGCAGATGTCACTAAGCTAGGAGGGATAGCTAACACTAGAGAAGAGAGAGAGAGTATTTAAAAAGATCCAGAAAAGCTTGAACAGTGGGCGGCGACTAACAGAATGGTATTTAACAAGGAGAAATGAAAAGTCCTATATCTGCGCAAGAAAATGAAAAAAGCACATACAGAATGGGAGGAATTGGTCTAAGCAGCAGCACATGTGTAAAAGACATGGGTATACTAATAGATTATATACTGAACATGAGTCCACAATGTGATGCAGCAGCCAAATAGGCAAACACAATTCTGGTTAGTATTAAGAGAAGCATAGAGTCTAGATCACGTGAGGTCATTATCCCTCTTTACTCTTCCTTAGTCAGACCTCATCTGGAATACTGTGTCCAGTTCTGGGCAGCCCCTTTAAAAAACACATAGACAAACTGGAGCAAGTTCGGAGAAGAGTTACCAAGATGGTGAGTGGTCTGCAAATCATGTCCTATGAGGAACAGTTAAAGGTTGTGGGAATGTTTAGCTTGCAAAAAAAGAAGGCTTAGAGAAGACTTAATAGCTGTCTACAAATATCTGAAGGGTTGTCACAGTGCAGAGGGATCAGCCCTATCCCATTTGCACAAGGAAAGACTAGAATCAATGGGATGAAACTGAAAGGGAGGAGACACAGATTAGATATTAGAAAAAACTTTCTGACAGTGAGGGTGATCAATCAGTGGAATTCGTTACCACAGGAGGTGGTGAGTTCTCCTTCAATGGAAGTGTTCAAACAAAGGCTGGACAAATATCTGTCTGGGATGATTTAGTGAGTCCAGCATTGAGCAGGGAGTTGGACCAGATGATTCTGGAGGTGATTTCAACTCTATGATTCTATGATTCATCGCTGTATTGCGAGCTTCTCGCTCATTGTAAATGCTCCCCGCTCCGTGTTTCGCTGAGCGAGAAGGCCATGATCCAGCAGTGAAGTCTATCAATGTAAACGCTCTGCACGAATACCAACGACCTTGTAAAAGGGACATAATATGTTCATAATATGGATCCATATTACAGATGTGTTATAAAGGCTTGTCTGAAACCAGCCTTACCATATTACAACTTTCTGTGCCACAGTTTGTTTACCCTTTCAATTACTTTACAATGGGTTTTGTTTTGGTAAGATAAGAGAACAATTGTTTTCTAATGTCATAAAACAAGTGAAGGCTCCTTTTAAAAAGAGCAATTTATATTTTGCATGAGCGAATGATGACAGGTATTAAGGTTCATTTACACTGAAAGATGATTGTTCAAAAATCGCCCAAATGACAGTTTGAGTAACAGTTTTGAGTGATCACCTTTGCATAAACTTTTAAGTAGCTAATTAGCTACTTAAGAGTTAAATACAGGTGAAGCAGGACACCGCTGACAGCTCCGAGAACAGTAGCTGTTTTGTACATGCAAACAGCTGCTTTGTTCTCAGAGCTATCAGCTGGTATCCCACTGAGCCGATAGCACCGAAAACAGCAGGAGCTGCTTTGTTCTTGGAGCTATCGCTGAGAGCTCCGTTTAGGATACCAGCTGAATGAATGCTATCAGCTGGTATCCCGCTGGGACTCAGCACGTGGCACTGATAAAGCTCATCGATGAGTTTTAGCTTGCTAAAAGTCAACGATGAACAAATCGTGCACGAACAGTACACGATGGGCGTCCGTTTAGACGCAACGATTATCGCTCAAAAGATGGCTTTTGAGCGATAATTGTTGCGTTCACATGGGCATTTATTCTGACTGCCATTAGGGAGTCGGTATGGAATTTTTTTTCCCCAGGATGGGGTAAACTGGCTTCTGCCTTATTGGGTTTTTTTTTTGTCTTCCTCTGGATCAACAAGCTGAATTGGATGGACATTTGTATTTCTTCAGTCCGACATACTATGTCACTATGCTTGTGCAGCGTGTTTATGAAGACAAATAAGTCGTTCGCTCATAAATCATTCAGTCAGGGGCGTAACTATAGAGGGTGCAAGGGATGCGGTTGCACCCGGGCCCAGGAGCCTTAGGGGCCCATAAGGCCTCTCTTCTCCATATAGGGAGCCCAGTACTATGAATAAACCATTATAGTTGGGGTCCCTGTTACAGGTTTTGCATTGGGGCCCAGGAGCTTCAAGTTATGTACAGATACAGATAGAGGGGGGGGGGGGGGCAGCTCACCTTTTGCATCAGGGCCCCTGAGCCTTTACTTACGCCCCTGCATTCGGTCATTCACATTCACTGTACCAGTGAATGTCAACGACGGAATGATCGCTCTTGACACACAACGACATGTGAATGAGTGAGCAATTATTTTTATGCCTTCATAAAATGGATGAACAAGAAGCAAACAATTATAATCATTCGTCATTCATTCGCTGGCCGTGTTTACACTGAACGATCATTCAAATTTGCACAAACAATTTTTGAACAATATATTTCAGTATAAAAGGGCCCTAAATGTCGCAGAAAGTTATCACACAGAAATTAAACTCTGCTCATCTATACAGCAGTGTTGACTTTTCCATATGTAGTAGAGTTTAGTGGGGTTTGTTATTTGGTTTGCACATGACACTACAGAAGCTGGGTTGTCAACTGCTCAGAAATTCCTGGACAGTCTGTATAAATATGGGACTTTTTTCCAGTCTCTGTGAAAAATATTACATGCGTCCAAGAAATTTTTTGTGGCTACTGATCAAGTTAGTATGACTGTAATTATTGTGCTTTTACAGCTCACAGTAAACGCTGGAAATAAATTAATATCTTTAAGTGACCCGTAGACATGTGTTACTTATAATTAGAGATGAGCGAACACCAAAATGTTCGGGTGTTCGTTATTCGGAACGAACTTCCCGTGATGCTCGAGGGTTCGTTTCGAACAACGAACCCCATTGAAGTCAATGGGCGACCAGAACATTTTTGTATTTCGCCGATGCTCGCTAAGGTTTTCATGTGTGGAAATCTGGGCAATTCAGGAAAGTGATGGGAATGACACAGTGACGGATAGGGCAGGCGAGGGGCTACATGTTGGGCTGCATCTCAAGTTCCCAGGTCCCACTATTAAGCCACAATACCGGCAAGAGTGGGCCCCCCCCCCTCCCAACAACTTTTACTTCTGAAAAGCCCTCATTAGCATGGCATACCTTTGCTAAGCACCACACTACCTCCAACAAAGCACAATCACTGCCTGCATGACACTCCACTGACACTTCTCCTGGGTTACATGCTGCCCAACCGCCCCCCCTCCCCCCCACAGCGCACACCAAAGTGTCCCTGCGCAGCCTTCAGCTGCCCTCATGCCACACCACGCTCATGTCTATTTAGAATTGCGTCTGCCATGACGAGGGACCGCAGGCACACACTGCAGAGGTTGGCACGGCTAGGCAGCGACCCTCTTTAAAAGTGGCGGAGCGATAGCCCACAATGCTGTACAGAAGCAAATAGAATCCTGTGCCACCGCCATCAGGAGCTGCACACGTGGGCATAGCAATGGGGAACCTATGTGCCACACACTATTCATTCTGTCAAGGTGTCTGCATGCCCCAGTCAGACCGGGCTTTTTAATTCATAGACACAGGCAGGTACAACTCCCTATTGTGAAGTCCCTGTCGACCCACAGCATGGGTGGCTCCCTGGAACCCACCGGCGGTACACAGAAATATCCCATTGCATTGCCCAACACAGCTGAGGTAGTAATGTCGTGCTTAATGCAGGTGGGCTTCGGCCCACACTGCATGCCCCAGTCTGACTGGGGTTCTTTATAAGTGTACAGATGTAGTAAAAACTCCGTGTGCACCTACAGCATGGGTGGGTGCCAGGAAGCCACCGGCGGTACATAGAAATATCCCATTGCATTGCCCAACACAGCTGAGGTAGTAATGTTGTGCTTAACCCTTTCCAATCCAATTTGTATATGGTTTTCCTAGGGGGCTTACTCTTTTTCTGCTGTTATACAACGGCGCTATATGCTGGCTAAAGCCAGTACTGCATGAGCTGACACGTAGGATAGGCTCCGACAGCAGAGAGGCTGGCAATATACAGTAAGAGAACCCCGACGGACGTCTACCAACAACGGAGCTGTACAGCCTTAAACCCTAATGTCTTCACAGGTCACACAGTGGACTGGAAAGGGTTAATGCAGGTGGGTTTCGGCCCACACTGCATGCCCCAGTCAGACTGGGGTTCTTTACAAGTGGACACATGTAGGTTTAACTCCCTGTGGACCCACTGCCTGGGTGGGTGCCAGGAAGCCACCGGCGGTACATAGAAATATCCCATTGCATTGCCCAACACAGCTGAGGTAGTAATGTCGTGCGTAATACAGGTGGGCTTCGGCCCACACTGCATGCCCCAGTCAGACTGGGGTTCTTTAGAAGTGGACACATGTATTAAAAACTCAGTGTGCACCTACAGCATGGGTGGCTCCCTGGAACCCACCGGCGGTACACAAAAATATCCCATTGCATTGCCCAACACAGCTGAGGTAGTAATGTCGTGCGTAATACAGGTGGGCTTCGGCCCACACTGCATGCCCCAGTCAGACTGGGGTTCTTTACAAGTGGACACATGTAGGTTTAACTCCCTGTGGACCCACTGCCTGTGTGGGTGCCAGGAAGCCACCGGCGGTACATAGAAATATCCCATTGCATTGCCCAACACAGCTGAGGTAGTAATGTCGTGCGTAATACAGGTGGGCTTCGGCCCACACTGCATGCCCCAGTCAGACTGGGGTTCTTTAGAAGTGTACAGATGTATTAAAAACTCAGTGTGCACCTACAGCATGGGTGGCTCCCTGGAACCCACCGGCGGTACACAAAAATATCCCATTGCATTGCCCAACACAGCTGAGGTAGTAATGTCGTGCGTAATACAGGTGGGCTTCGGCCCACACTGCATGCCCCAGTCAGACTGGGGTTCTTTACAAGTGGACACATGTAGGTTTAACTCCCTGTGGACCCACTGCCTGGGTGGGTGCCAGGAAGCCACCGGCGGTACATAGAAATATCCCATTGCATTGCCCAACACAGCTGAGGTAGTAATGTCGTGCGTAATACAGGTGGGCTTCGGCCCACACTGCATGCCCCAGTCAGACGGGTTCTTTAGAAGTGTACAGATGTATTAAAAACTCAGTGTGCACCTACAGCATGGGTGGCTCCCTGGAACCCACCGGCGGTACACAAAAATATCCCATTGCATTGCCCAACACAGCTGAGGTAGTAATGTCGTGCGTAATACAGGTGGGCTTCGGCCCACACTGCATGCCCCAGTCAGACTGGGGTTCTTTACAAGTGGACACATGTAGGTTTAACTCCCTGTGGACCCACTGCCTGGGTGGGTGCCAGGAAGCCACCGGCGGTACATAGAAATATCCCATTGCATTGCCCAACACAGCTGAGGTAACGTCAGCTGTAATGCAGGTGGGCTAAAAATTAATTTGATTACACTGTAGGCGAGGGCCCACAAAAATTGCTGTATCAACAGTACTAATGTACATCCCAAAAATTGGCCATGGCCAGCCAAGAGGGCAGGTGAAACCCATTAATCGCTTTGGTTAATGTGGCTTAAGTGGTAACTAGGCCTGGAGGCAGCCCAGTGTAACGGAAAATTGGTTCAAGTTAAAGTTCCAATGCTTTTAAGCGCATTGAAACTTATAAAAATTGTTCTGAAAAATTATTTGAGTGAGCCTTGTGGCCCTAAGAAAAATTGCCCGTTCAGCGTGATTACGTGAGGTTTCAGGAGGAGGAGCAGGAGGAGGAGGAGGAGGAATATTAGACACAGATTGATGAAGCAGAAATGTCCCCGTTTTGGATGGTGAGAGAGAACGTAGCTTCCATCCGCGGGTGCAGCCTACGTATTGCTTACGTATCGCTGCTGTCCGCTGGTGGAGAACAGAAGTCTGGGGAAATCCAGCCTTTGTTCATCTTGATGAGTGTTAGCCTGTCGGCACTGTCGGTTGACAAGCGGCTACGCTTATCTGTGATGATTCCCCCAGCCGCACTAAACACCCTTTCCGACAAGACGCTAGCCGCAGGACAAGCAAGCACCTCAAGGGCATACAGGGCTAGTTCAGGCCACGTGTCCAGCTTCGACACCCAGTAGTTGTAGGGGGCAGAGGCGTCACCAAGGATGGTCGTGCGATCCGCTACGTACTCCCTCACCATCCTTTTGCAGTGCTCCCGCCGACTCAGCCGTGACTGGGGAGCGGTGACACAGTCTTGGTGGGGAGCCATAAAGCTGGCCAGGCCCTTAAAGACTGTTGCACTGCCTGGGATGTACATGCTGCTCGATCTACGCACATCCCCTGCAACATGGCCCTCGGAACTGCGCCTTCTGCCACTAGCACTGTCGGCTGGGAATTTTACCATCAGCTTGTCCGCAAGGGTCCTGTGGTATAGCAACACTCTCGAACCCCTTTCCTCTTCGGGAATCAGAGTGGGCAGGTTCTCCTTATACCGTGGATCGAGCAGTGTGTACACCCAGTAATCCGTAGTGGCCAGAATGCGTGCAACGCGAGGGTCACGAGAAAGGCATCCTAACATGAAGTCAGCCATGTGTGCCAGGGTACCTGTACGCAACACATGGCTGTCTTCACTAGGAAGATCACTTTCAGGATCCTCCTCCTCCTCCTCCTCCTCAGGCCATACACGCTGAAAGGATGACAGGCAATCAGCCGGTGTACCGTCAGCAGCGGGCCAAGCTGTCTCTTCCCCCTCCTCCTCATCCTCCTCATGCTCCTCCTCCTCCTGTACGCGCTGAGAAATAGACAGGAGGGTGCCCTGACTATCCAGCGGCATACTGTCTTCCACCGCCCCCGTTTCCGAGCGCAAAGCAGCTGCCTTTATGGTTTGCAGGGAATTTCTCAAGATGCATAGCAGAGGAATGGTGACGCTAATGATTGTAGCATCGCCGCTCACCACCTGGGTAGACTCCTCAAAATTACCAAGGACATGGCAGATGTCTGCCAACCAGGCCCACTCTTCTGAAAGGAATTGAGGAGGCTGACTCCCACTGCGCCGCCCATGTTGGAGTTGGTATTCGACTATAGCTCTACGCTGTTCATAGAGCCTGGCCAACATGTGGAGCGTAGAGTTCCACCGTGTGGGCACGTCGCACAGCAGTCGGTGCACTGGCAGCTTAAAGTGATGTTGCAGGGTGCGCAGGGTGGCAGCGTCCGTGTGGGACTTGCGGAAATGTGCGCAGAGCCGGCGCGCCTTTACGAGCAGGTCTGACAAGCGTGGGTAGCTTTTCAGAAAGCGCTGAACCACCAAATTAAAGACGTGGGCCAGGCATGGCACGTGCGTGAGGCTGCCGAGCTGCAGAGCCGCCACCAGGTTACGGCCGTTGTCACACACGACCATGCCCGGTTGGAGGCTCAGCGGCGCAAGCCAGCGGTCGGTCTGCTGTGTCAGACCCTGCAGCAGTTCGTGGGCCGTGTGCCTCTTATCGCCTAAGCTGAGTAGTTTCAGCACGGCCTGCTGACGCTTGCCCACCGCTGTGCTGCCACACCGCGCGACACCGACTGCTGGCGACATGCTGCTGCTAACACATCTTGATTGTGAGACAGAGGAGGAGGAGGAGGAGGGTGCTTTAGTGGAGGAAGCATACACCTCCGCAGATACCAGCACCGAGCTGGGGCCCGCAATTCTGGGGGTGGGTAGGACATGAGCGGTCCCAGGCTCTGACTCTGTCCCAGCCTCCACTAAATTCACCCAATGTGCCGTCAGGGAGATGTAGTGGCCCTGCCCGCCTGTGCTTGTCCACGTGTCCGTAGTTAAGTGGACCGTGGCAGTAACCGCGTTGGTGAGGGCGCGCACAATGTTGCGGGAGACGTGGTCGTGCAGGGCTGGGACGGCACATCGGGAAAAGTAGTGGCGACTGGGAACTGAGTAGCGCGGGGCCGCCGCCTCCATGATACTTTTGAAGGACTCCGTTTCCACAACCCTATACGGCAGCATCTCAAGGCTGATGAATTTTGCGATGCGGACGGTTAACGTTTGAGCGTGCGGGTGCGTGGCGGCGTACTTGTGCTTGCGCTCGAACACTTGCGCAAGCGACGGCTGAACGGTGCGCTGAACTACACTGCTGGATGGGGCCGAGGACAGCGGAGATGAGGGTGTGGGTGCAGGCCATGAGGCGGTAGTGCCTGTGTCCTGAGAGGGGGGTTGCATCTCAGTGGCAGGTTGGGGCACAGGGGGAGAGGCAGGGGTGCAAACCGGAGGCGGTGAACGGCCTTTGTCCCACCTTGCGGGGTGCTTGGCCATCATATGTCTGCGCATGGTGGTGGTGGTGAGGCTGTTGGTGTTGGCTCCCCGGCTGAGCTTTGCGCGACAAAGGTTGCACACCACTGTTCGTCGGTCGTCAGGCGTCTCTGTGAAAAACTGCCAGACCTTAGAGCACCTCGGCCTCCGCAGGGTGGCATGGCGCGAGGGGGCGCTTTGGGAAACACTTGGTGGATTATTCGGTCTGGCCCTGCCTCTACCCCTGGCCCTGGACACCGCACTGCCTCTTGCAACCTGCCCTGCTGATGCCCTTGACTCCCCCTCTGAAGACCTGTCCTCCTGAGTAAGCGTTGCACACCAGGTGGGGTCAGTCACCTCATCGTCCTGCTGCTCTTCCTCCGAATCCTCTGTGCGCTGCTCCCTGGGACTTACTGCCCTTACTACTACCTCACTGCAAGACAACTGTGTCTGATCGTCATCGTCCTCCTGACCCACAGAAAGTTGTTGAGACAGTTGGCGGAAGTCCCCAGCCTCTTCCCCCGGACCCCGGGAACTTTCGAATGGTTGGGCATCAGTGACGATAAACTCCTCTGGTGGGAGAGGAACCGCTGCTGCCCAATCTAAGCAGGGGCCCGAGAACAGTTCCTGGGAGTGCTCCCGCTCCTGAGCAGGTGTTATTGTAGTGGAGTGAGGAGGCTGGGAGGAAGGAGGAGCAGCAGACAGAGGATTCGGATTGGCAGCAGTGGACGGCGCAGAACTGCGGGTAGACGATAGGTTGCTCGAAGCACTTTCTGCCATCCAGGACAGGACCTGCTCACACTGCTCATTTTCTAATAACCGTCTCCCGCGTGGACCCATTAATTGGGCGATGAATGTGGGGACGCCAGAAACGTGCCTCTCTCCTAATCGCGCAGCAGTCGGCTGCGACACACCTGGATCAGGAGCTTGGCCTGTGCCCACACCCTGACTTGGCCCTCCGCGTCCTCGGCCGCGTCCACGTCCTCTAGGCCTACCCCTACCCCTCAGCATGCTGTATTACCAGTGATTTGATTTCACAGGCAGGAAATAAATTGGCGCAAGACTGCAGGCCAAATATAATTTTTGCCCTTTTTGGAAAACGAAAGGCCCCACTGCCTCTAGTGAATGAATTATCTAAGTTTAATAACTGTGCTGTGTCCCTGCTTATGTGTCACAGAACGTGAGGGTAGCAGAGTTATTATAACTCTGGCAGAGCAGGTATTTTTTTCCCAATTAAGGAAAGCAAAATGCGAAGCCAACAGTAAAGCGTAGCTGGGTGCGTATGATTTAGCAATGTTTTTCACGCAGCTCACACGTCTCCACAGGCGTAAGGACGGACAGAGGCTGGACAAATAGATTTGTTTTCAGTTTTTTCCCACCAACAGGCAGCACTGCGTATATTCAATGAACATGAGAAGTTTAATAACTGTGCTGTGTCCCTGCTTATGTGTCACAGAACGTGAGGGTAGCAGAGTTATTATAACTCTTGGAGAGCAGGTATTTTTTTCCCAATTAAGGAAAGCAAATGGCGAAGCCAGCAGTAAAGCGTAGCTGGGTGCGTATGATTTAGCAATGTTTTTCACGCAGCTCACACGTCTCCACAGGCGTAAGGACGGACAGAGGCTGGACAAATAGATTTGTTTTCAGTTTTTTCCCACCAACAGGCAGCACTGCGTATATTCAATGAACATGAGAAGTTTAATAACTGTGCTGTGTCCCTGCTTATGTGTCACAGAACGTGAGGGTAGCAGAGTTATTATAACTCTGGCAGAGCAGGTATTTTTTTCCCAATTAAGGAAAGCAAATGGCGAAGCCAGCTGTAAAGCGTAGCTGGGTGCGTATGATTTAGCAATGTTTTTCACGCAGCTCACACGTCTCCACAGGCGTAAGGACGGACAGAGGCTGGACAAATAGATTTGTTTTCAGTTTTTTCCCACCAACAGGCAGCACTGCGTATATTCAATGAACATGAGAAGTTTAATAACTGTGCTGTGTCCCTGCTTATGTGTCACAGAACGTGAGGGTAGCAGAGTTATTATAACTCTTGGAGAGCAGGTATTTTTTTCCCAATTAAGGAAAGCAAATGGCGAAGCCAGCAGTAAAGCGTAGCTGGGTGCGTATGATTTAGCAATGTTTTTCACGCAGCTCACACGTCTCCACAGGCGTAAGGACGGACAGAGGCTGGACAAATAGATTTGTTTTCAGTTTTTTCCCACCAACAGGCAGCACTGCGTATATTCAATGAACATGAGAAGTTTAATAACTGTGCTGTGTCCCTGCTTATGTGTCACAGAACGTGAGGGTAGCAGAGTTATTATAACTCTGGCAGAGCAGGTATTTTTTTCCCAATTAAGGAAAGCAAATGGCGAAGCCAGCAGTAAAGCGTAGCTGGGTGCGTATGATTTAGCAATGTTTTTCACGCAGCTCACACGTCTCCACAGGCGTAAGGACGGACAGAGGCTGGACAAATAGATTTGTTTTCAGTTTTTTCCCACCAACAGGCAGCACTGCGTATATTCAATGAACATGAGAAGTTTAATAACTGTGCTGTGTCCCTGCTTATGTGTCACAGAACGTGAGGGTAGCAGAGTTATTATATCTCTGGCAGAGCAGGTATTTTTTTCCCAATTAAGGAAAGCAAATGGCGAAGCCAGCAGTAAAGCGTAGCTGGGTGCGTATGATTTAGCAATGTTTTTCACGCAGCTCACACGTCTCCACAGGCGTAAGGACGGACAGAGGCTGGACAAATAGATTTGTTTTCAGTTTTTTCCCACCAACAGGCAGCACTGCGTATATTCTATGAATAATAACTGTGTTGTGGCCCTGCCTATACAATTCTTTCCCTGCAGTATCAATGGAGGGTGGAATGCTCTGCAGAGGCGATTTTGAGAAGCCCAAAAAAAATGCAGCACAGCCAACAGCAGCCTGGACAGTACTGCACACGGATAAATATGGCCCTAGAAAGGACCGTTGAGGTTCTTGAAGGCTACACTCACTCCTAACACTCTCCCTGCCTATGCAGCACTTCTGTCCCTAATGCCAGGTGCAACGGTCTGCAGAGGCGATTTTGAGAAAAAAAAAAATCCCACTGCTAACAGCAGCCAACACACAGCTATCAGTGGCCCTAATAAGGACCTTTGGGGGGTCTTGAAGCCTACACTAACTACCAATTCTTTCCCTACAGCAGCTCCGGTATAAACAGCACTGTCCCTCATCTAACTCACACCGCATCTGAGGCGAGCCGCGGGAGGGGCCGACTTTTATATTAGGCGAACACCTGATCTCGCCAGCCACTCACAGCAGGGGGGTGGTATAGGGCTTAAACGTTGCAGGGGGAAGTTGTAATGCCTTCCCTGTCTTTCAATTGGCCAGAAAAGCGCGCTAACGTCTCAGGGAAGGAAGTGAAAGTAACCAGAACACCGCATGGTGTTCGTTACGAATAACGAACATCCCGAACACCCTAATATTCGCACGAATATCAAGCTCGGACGAACGCGTTCGCTCATCTCTACTTATAATCTTTATCATTCAACATGGTTTTCTGATGTGTCCAAAAAATAAAAGTTGTCTGTCTGTGATTTTTGGATAAGTTTTCCTGGAAAAAGAAAAGTTCAGATTGGCGACCCTGCTCAAAAGAAATACTTTAATCTTTACTTAATGATGCAGGATTAAACTGTTTAATGGCAAATTCAGCCCTGCTACATCTTTAGGCAGGAGGCTCACTATACACTATGGCATTATAGCCACTAGGATACAATTTATATCCAATAATATGTATCCTTATTAGAGATGAGCAAGCATATTCGTCCGAGCTTGATGCTCGTTCGAGTATTAGGGTGCTCGAGATGCTCGTTACGCGAGACGAGCACCACGCGGTACTCATCTCGATTAACCCCTTAATGACATGGCCTATTTTGAGCTTAAGGACCAAGCCTTATTTTTCAAATCTGACATCTGTCACTTTCTGTGCTAATAACTTTTGAATGCTTTTACTTATCAAGGTGATTCTGAGATGGTTTTTTCGTGACATATTGTACTTTATGTTAGTGTAAAAATTTCATCAATAAATTTTGTCCTTATTAGGAAAAAAAATCCAAATTTACTGAAAATTTGGACAAATTCACAATTTTTAAACTTTGAATTGTTTTCTTTGTGAGATAGAAAGTCAAACACCACAACATAGTTATTAATTAACATTTCCCATAGGCCTACTTTACACAGCAATTATTTTTTAAGTGTTATTTTACTTTTTGCAGACTCCACAAAGTATATAAATTTAGCAGTAATTTTTCACATTTACTAGCAAATTTCAAAATCTAAATTTTTTAAGGACCAATGCAGTTCAGACATAGTTTTGCCGAGCCTGTATATCAGAATCCCCCATGAATTGCCCCATTTTAAAATCAGCACCCTTCAAAGTATTCAAAATGGCATTTAGAAAGTTTATTAACCCTTTAGATGTTTTACAGGAATTAAAGGAAAGTGCATCAAAAATTAGAACAGTTCCTTTTTTCTACTGATTTTCAATATAAAACCTTTTTTTTTATATAAAACAGTAGGAGTTAGCAAAGAAACAAAACTTGGAATGTATTACCCAGATTCCGCAGTTTTTAGAAATGCCCCATATGTGGACGTAGCCTGTTGTATGGGCACATGGTAGGTCTCAGAAGGAAAGGAGCGCTTCTTGTCTTTTTGAATGCAGATTTGGCAGGAATAATTTTCAGACCCCATGTAGTGTTTGCAGTGCCCCTGAGGTAGCAGTACATTTGAAACTCCCAATAACTGACCCCATTTTGGAAACTACACCCCTCAGGGAATTTATTAAGGGGTGTAGTGAGCGGTTTGAACCCACAGATGTTTGAGGAATTTTTTTTAACAGTTTGAGTTCAATACGAAAAAATCCAATTTTTCACATAATGTTTAGCTTTAGGCCCAGATTTTTATTTTTCACCAGTGGCAGAAGGAAAAACGTACCCCATGATGCGTTACCCAGTTGCTCTCGAACACGGAAATGCCCCATATGTGGACGTAGCCTGTTGTATGGGCACATGGCAGGGCTCAGAAAGAAAGGAGCGCTTTTTTTGAATGCAGATTTTGCTGGAATAATTTTCAGACACCGTGTAGTGTTTGCAGCCCCTGAGGTACCAGTGCATTTGAGACCCCCAACAACTGACCCCATTTTGGAAACTACACCCCTCAGGGAATTTTTTAAGGGGTGTAGTGAGCGGTTTGAACCCACAGGTATTTGAGGAATTTTTTTAACAGTTTGAGTTCAATACAAAAAAATCACATTTTTCACATAATGTTCAGCTTTAGGCCCAGATTTATATTTTTTACCAGGGGCAGAAGGAGAAAACGTAACCCATAATGTTACCCAACAGGGAAATGCCCCATATGTGAATCTAAACTGTTTTTAGGGCGCAGGGCTCAGAAGGGAAGGACTTAGCATGTGGCTTTATGTACAAGCTGTACGAAGTACATCAGGGTAAAACGTCAGGGCAATAAAAAAATTAAAATTTCAGGGACGTGTGGTAGATCTTAAAACACTCATTTATACAGAGGCCGGGTTGTGTGGGGCACGTTTCACACTGGTATATGGTGTCTTTTCTTATCCCCTGTTTGTAGCACACTCTGCACCTCTTTTGGGTCCTTCCCTTCGTCGCAGTGGAGGGAATTTCACTGAGAAAATGCTGCCCTGGTACAATTCTTGTGGCCTCGCTTCCAGAAGTACTGGGCCTCTCCCCCACCTCCTGGTCCCCAAATATTAGGTCCTTGATAACTTCCTCTTGAAATTCAAGGAATGTCCCCCTGTGGCCTGCACCTCGGAACAGCACGTAGGCATTATACAGTGCCATCTGTACGAGGTGCACGGCCAGTTTTTTGTACCACACCCGTGTTTTCCGCATGGCTCTATAGGGCTCCAGTACCTGGTCTGATAGATCGACCCCTCCCATGTACTTATTATAGTCGAGGACGCAGTCTGGTTTGGGGGTCTCTGCACTGGTACCTCGTACTGGGCAGGGGGCACTGCTGTGGCCGTGTATTGTCGTCAACATAAGGACATCCCTCTTGTCCTTATATTTAACGCACAATGCATTGTCGCTGCATTGGGCCCGGCTCTCACCCCTTCTGAGCAGTTGCCCAAGCAGCGTCTTAGGGAGGCTTTTTTGATTTTTCCGAACAGTGCCACATGCCACTGTTCCTCTGGAAGCGAGGCACTGAAACAGGGGGACATTGGTATAAAAGTTATCCAGGTACAGATGGTAACCCTGGTCTAATAGTGGGTGCACCAGTTCCCACACTATTTTCCCTGTTACTCCCAGCACGGGGGGGCATTCTGGGGGCTCAATTTTAGTGTCCTTCCCCTCGTAAATACGGAACTTGTGGGTGTACCCTGATGCACTTTCGCACAGCTTGTACAACTTCACACCATACCGTGCCCGCTTACTGGGCAGGTACTGGCGGAATTTTAGCCTCCCCTTGAAGTGTACCAGGGACTCGTCTACTGCAATGTTTATCTGTGGGGCATACGCCTGGGCAAACTTGGCGTTAAAATGGTCTATTACGGGCCTGATCTTATACAACCGATCGTAATTGGGGTGATCGCTGGGGGGGGGCACAGCTGGTTGTCATTGTAGTGCAGAAATTTTAAAATACACTCAAAGCGCGTCCTCGAGATCGCCATGCGGAACATTGGGGTGTGGTACAAAATATCGGTAGACCAGTACGCCCTGATTGTTGGCTTCTTTATTAGCCCCATGGTTAGTATAAGCCCCCAAATTTTTTTTATCTCTGGTGCATCCACAGGGGTCCACTTATCGGGTCTGGCATAGCTGGAGGTGGGATTTTCTTCTATAAAATTCTGGGCGTACAAATTCGTCTGGGTAACAATATGGGCAATGAACTCTTCAGGAAAAAAAAACTTGAAGAAGTCCTTCCCTCTGAGCCCTTCCGTGTCAAATTGAATCCCTGGGTTCCCAATAAAATCAGGGATCTGGGGTCTGTAATCTTCCGGGGTACTCCAGTGAGCATCTGATGCATTGGGGTCAGTGGCGGTCCTTGGACGCCTTCTCGGGGGTGCAGGGAGCTCAGACTCGCTGGATGAGGATGAGGAGTCGGAGAATGCCAAAAAAGTGGGGTCGTCATCACCACTACCTGAGTCCAGTCTGATGCAATGATTGCATACAGTTCCTCTGAAGTGTACCTCCTGCGGGCCATATTTATATAAAAATGGGGCACACGGGGAAAAAGTTTTATTAGATGGGACACTGCGGGATGGGGTGACCACGGGACGGGGGTCGGAAAGAACGCGGAAACTTATGTGGTGTATTCACGTAAGTGTTTTTTTTCTTTTCTTTTTTTTTTTTTTTACACAGACGAATACACTGACACAACACGGACTAACGACACACTACACACTAGACGGACTAACGACACACTACACTAACTAATGACGGGTGACGGGACAGGTAACGAAATGGGAACAACAGGAACTTTTTTGGTTTTTTTGTTTTTTTTTTTACACAGACGAATACACTGACAGTACACGGACTAACGACACGCTACACACTAGACGGACTAACTAAACGCTACACTAACTAATAACGGGTGACGGGACAGGTAACGAAATGGGAACAACAGGAACTTTTTTTTTTTTTTTTTTACACAGACAAATACACTGACAGTACACGGACTAATGACACGCTACACACTAGACGGACTAACTAAACGCTACACTAACTAATAACGGGTGACGGGACAGGTAACAAAATGGGAACAACAGGAACTTTTTTTTTTTTTTTTTTTACACCAAGGGATACACTGACTACACGCTGCGCTACACTACACTGCTGATCGCACGCTACAGCTCACTCACTACACTTCTGATCACACACTACAGATCCCTCACTCACTACACTACACTGCACTTCTGATCACTCACTCCACTCTGCTACACTACACTGCCTGATCAATCACTCACTACACTCACTACACTACACTGCCTGATCAATCACTCACTACACTCACTACACTACACCACACTGATCACTAACACTCACTCCACTACACCACACTGATGACTAACTCCTCTCCACTACACTGATCACTAACTCCACTCCACTACACTACACTCCACTCCACTACACTACACTCCACTCCACTACACTCCACTACACTACACTACACTACACTACACTCCACTCCACTACACTACACTACACTACACTCACTCCCTGCCTAATCTACACTCTAATCGCTCGTTTTTATGGCACACAATACGGTGGTTGCTCTTTCTACAAGCACCGGAAACACACTGCGGTGCTTGCAGACAGAGCTCCTATTCTAAACAGCGTGAACACCGCTGCCGCTCTGTGATTGGTCAGGGAGTTTTTCCCTGACCAATCACAGCGATCGTGGGGGAGGGACCGCTCTGATTGGTCCCCAGCCCGGATGCCTCGCTTGTCTCCCGACGATATCAGCCAAGATCGCTGCTGTGTCGCCGCGATTGTCACCGCGGCGACACTTTAATGGCATGACGTACCAGGTACGTCATGTTGCGGGAAGTATCCCGCTACCATGACGTACCAGGTACGTCCAGGAGCGGGAAGGGGTTAAACAAGCACTGATGATTGAATTCAATGGAGCCGGCAATACAGCCGGCTCCATTGAAAGCAATGGACTGCCGGCGATCTCAGGATGAATTTTCGGGAAGGGCTTAAAAATATAAGCCCTTACCTGAAAATCATCCTAAAATGTGTAAAAATAAAAAAATATGTCAGCATAAAGATCGTTCTCCTCTGCCATAGCTGTAACA
This sequence comes from Eleutherodactylus coqui, assembly GCF_035609145.1. Taxonomy (NCBI): domain Eukaryota; kingdom Metazoa; phylum Chordata; class Amphibia; order Anura; family Eleutherodactylidae; genus Eleutherodactylus; species Eleutherodactylus coqui. The sequence continues at coordinate 123,413,478 of NC_089837.1, forward strand.
GCTGTGGCAGAGAAGAACGATGTTAGCCCATTGAATTCAATAGAGCCGGCAATACAGCCGGCTCCATTGAAAGCAATGGGCTGCCGGCGAGCGTGGGATGAATTTTTGGGAAGAGCTTAAAAATATAAGCCCTTACCTGAAAATCATCCTAAAATGTGTAAAAAAAAAATGTATACTCACCTTTCCGCTGCAGCTGGAGTTCAGCCGCGTCTGGTCGGCAGTTCTCCTGAACTGCTCTGAGTAGTATTCAGCAGCCGGGGATTTAAAATCCCCGCCTGCTGAATGAGCTACCTCTGATTGGTCACAGCCTCACCAATCAGAGGCAGCTCTCACTCACACCAATTCATGAATTCATGAATGGTTGAGTGCTGCCTCTGATTGGCTCAGCGCAGGGACCAATCAGGGCTCTCAGCTGTCAATCAGAGGCAGCACTCACTCACCCATTCATGAATTCATGAATGGGTGTGAGTGAGAGCTGCCTCTGATTGGTGAGGCTGTGAACAATCAGAGGCAACTCATTCAGCAGGTGGGGATTTTAAATCCCCGTCTGCTGAATACTACTCAGAGCAGTTCAGGAGAACTGCCGGCCAGACGCGGCTGAACTCCGGCTTCATCATGTAGCCCCTCGCCTGCCCTATCCGTTTCTGTGTCGTTCCCATCACTTTCGTGAATTTCCCAGATTTTCACAAATGAAAACCTTAGCGAGCATCGGCGATATACAAAAATGCTCGAGTCGCCCATTGACTTCAATGGGGTTCGTTACTCGAGACGAACCCTCGAGCATCGCGGGAAGTTCGACTCGAGTAACGAGCACTCGAGCATTTTGGTGCTCGCTCATCTCTAATTCTTATTATTAGGGCTCAGTCAGACAAGCGTTTTTTTGGTGCCCATGTTTTTGCGTAAAACGAATGAGCACCAAAATTCGCATGACCGAACCGGGCGTCATGCTGAAAAAAACACACTTGGCTGTGTTCAAAATTCGCACATAAAGTGCGGTGCCTGCTATCCCCCTGCTGCTGCGGTGACAGCTGCAGCAGGGGATTCCTTGGATGTGAAACCCCTGGATGCTGTCACATCCAGGGGTTTCACCTTGTGGCCATTGACAACATACAGAGAAGATTGTGATCCTCTGCTACAGCTGTGACAGCAGTGGCCGAGGATTTCTTCATCTCCGTGGTGAGTCCCCTCATCACCAAACACTATGACAGCACAGTCACACTGTAAAGTGACAAGGGGACTCCCCGTGGAGATGAAGAAATCATCTGCCACAGCTGTCACAGCTGTGCAGAGGACCGCAATGCTATCCCATTTAATTCAATGGAGCCAGCACTACAGCCAGCTCCATTGAAAGCAGTGAGATGCTGGCAGCCCCCACAGTGATTTTGGGGGAAGGGATTTAGATATAGGCCCTTCCCTGAAAATCATCCCTAAAATGTGAAAAAAATAAAAAAAAAAAAATATATATATATATATATATATATATATATATATACTCACCTCTCCTCAGCTGCCGGGCCTCAGGCATGTCCAGCTGTGTCTTCTGCCTGAACTGCTCTGAATCTCTATTAGCAGGCGGGGATTTAAAATCCCCACTTGCTGAAAGGGCTGTATCTGATTGGCTGAGCGCTCACCAATCACAGGCAGCACTCAATTATTGGCTGAGTGCTGCCTGTGATTGGCTGAGTGCTGTGACCAATCACAGGCTGGGGTTGCTGTGAAGGTCACTATGACTACTGGCTGGCGACCATGCCTCTATTTCTGTCTTTCTATCCTACTAGTGAAGTTTAGAGGGGTACTGTCCCCCACAAGAACCATAGCTAATTGAGCCTGATGGGGTATTGTCCCATAGCTGATCCCATCCTTGTAACCTTGGGGGGTACTGTCCCCCATGAGAACCATAGCTATTAACTATTGGGACGTTGCTCCCACTTATACCTTTGTGTAGTTCTTGAGGATGGTAGACTAAGTCTTGATACATGTGTGAGGCAGGGCATTATCAACTTTCAAGTAACTAAGTAGTCCTATAATCATCTAGTAGCCACCGCTACTATCCAGGCAGCTGTAGACATGTAAAGCTGTGGAATAGGAATAAAAACTCTACTCTCCTGATACTGTATAGTTTTGTCATTTTGGCTATCAGTATAGATAGGAATGCCCATTTGATGAGATTTGGGTACGATAAACCTTGGGGGTATAGAGACATTCTACCCCCCCCCCCCCCCCATAAGCATTTGAGCACCCGCTTCCTAAAGAGTTGGAGGTCCAATTGAAATGTATTGAACCCTCTTTGTTTGAACCTTTGTTGTTTGTTAACCTACAATCTATATCCTAGAACAGTGGTGGCGAACCTATGGCACGCGTGCCAGAGGCGGCACACACAGCCCTCCCTACTGGCACACGCCGCCATCGGCCGCTCACAACTTGTGAATACCAGCGGGGGCCGCGGCTCCCTACCGGTATTCACACAGCTGCTAACCGGAAGTTAGGGGTGGCGACATAATGCACCAGCATTGAGACTTGATAATGCCCCCAGCTTCTGCTTAGCTGGGGGCGTGTATGTTCCCGCAACTCCCGTCCTGGTCAAGGAGCACAGAGGAAGGGCCAATTCTAGTGCCGTCCTGCTCCTGGAGGAGAGGTCGAACCTTGGCAGCGGCAACAGCAACAGCACAGGGGCGGGCAGCAGAGACGGCAGCGGTCCCTATTGCAGATCCGTCATGGCAGCGACAGAGACGGCAAGGGGGACTCTCCAGGCCAGGTAAAAAGCAATAGAGGCCCGCAGCAGGTGTCCCCCTTCCATGTGGGGTGTCGCTGTTACACTGGGGGGCCGCTGTGGGGGGGGGCTTTCTGTTACACTGGGGAGCCGCTGTAGGGGAGGGGGGGGTCGCTGTTACACTGGGGGGCTGCTGTGGGGGGGGGGTCGCAGTTACACTTAGGGGCCGCTCTTACACTGGGGGGTCGCTGTTACACTGGGGGTCCGCTATGGGGGGTCGCTGTTACACTGGGGGGGCCGCTGTTACATGGGGGCGTGGTCACTGTTACACTGGGGGGCCACTGTGGGCGGCTCGCTGTTACACTGAGCGGCCGCTGTGGGAGGGGTTCGCTGTTACACTGGGGGCCGCTGTGGGAGGGGGATCGCTGTTACACCGGGGGCCCGCTGTGGGGTGGGTCGCTGTTATATTGGGGGGCCGCTGTGGGGTGGGTTGCTGTTACATTGGGGGGCCGCTGTGGGGGGTTGCTGTTACACTGGGGGGCTGCTGTGGGGGGGAGTCGCTGTTACAATGGGGGGGCGCTGTGGGGGGGAGTCGCTGTTACAATGGGGGGCCGCTGTGGGGGGGGGGTCCACTATTACCACTGGGGTATATTTACATGTGGTAGAAATGGGCAGGGCTCTTTCAAAAAAGACCGGGTGCAGATTTTGACTGCTTGTTGGTTGAGGAAATGCTGTAGAATATTCCACAGACATTTCCGCTGAGGACATTCTGCAGTATTTCCCCATCCAAAAAGCAGTCAAAATCTGCACGCTGTCGATTTTGAAGCGGCCCGGTCCTTTTTAGAATGACGGGGGTACAAACATACGTAGTGATGAGCCCCACCCTTGACATGTTGGCACTTTATGATAAATAATTGGGTTTCGGGTTGCAGTTTGGGCACTCGGTCCCTAAAAAGTTCACCATCACTGTCCTAGAACATCCTTTGGTGGGATTCCTCCTGTTAAGAGCCATCCTCAACCAGACATCTACCTATTATCCTCTATCAGGCTATCATCACTCTACCTCTGTCTATCAAAAGCAGGACTGTATGCTTTTGATTAGCTCATATAGATTGATCGATTAGGAGGACAGGTCATGAGACATTCTTTATTACACGCCCCATTGTCAGTCGGGACATACTCTACATAAGGGTCCCTACATATAGGGTTTCTGATTTGGGGTATTATTATTTGGTCGCATATCCTCACATCCATGTTGCTGAGTATTCCGTATCTAGGATTCATGGTTGAAATATACTGCACTCACTAGTGAGAACAGTGTGGCTATCAGTTTGACACTATTAAATGTTTTGTCTGTTTGTTTGTCTTATTGGTCTATGGCCCAAGTATTTTAAATTATATTATAAATAAAGTTGATTTTAGGGCACCTCGCCTGTGATTTAGATTCAGATTTATCGAGTTACCTCTGCCTCAGTGATTCCTCCCACTATGACTACTGGGGCCACTGTGGGGGTCACTATTACTACTGAGGCCACTGTGGGCGATCACTATTACTACTGAGGCCACTGTGGGGTCACTGTTACTGCTGAGACCACTGTGGGGGTCACTATTACTGCTGAAGCCACTGTGGGGGTCACTATTACTGCTGAGGCCACTGTGAGGGTCCCTATTACTGCTGGGGTTTATTTACACGTGGCAGAAATGCTGCAAAATGCCATAAGTGGAAATCTTCATGGTAAATTCTGCAGCATTTCCGCATCCAAAAAGTAGTCAAAATCTGTGCCCTGTCTATTTTGAAACAGCCCTGTCCTTTTTATAACGACGGAGGTGAAATCATAAGCCCCACCCCCTGACGTGTTGCCACTTTGTGATAAATAAGCGGGTTTTGGGTTGCAGTTTGGGCATTCAGTCTCTAAAAAGTTTGCCATCAGTGACCTAGAAGGTGTACCTAGGAGGTGGGTGAGAAGAAGCAAGCATGGCTTTAAAAGTCTTCTCACTTACCTCCTAGGTGTCGCCTCACACACCTGCTAGCTGCTCGCTTAAGGAGGTGGTACCCTTTCCAACATTACATCTCAGTAATCCAGAAGATAAAGAGTGTCCCGCAGCAGATAAGAGTAAAAAGTACCTCTTATTCCTCCATAAAACAGATGCAAAGAATGGCAACGTTTCAGCTCCAATACAGGAGATTTTCTCAAGCCTATTCATATTACAGACAACACACATATATAAATACATAGGAACCAATACAAGGTAGAGGGCGTCAACACAGTAGTCCAATAGGTGATCTTCTCATTAGTCCATAAAGCATCAACACTTGTGGTTACCTTAGTCCGGCACCTGCCGCCATAGCATCCGCTTCTGTCATCAACCACCCCTTTGTTCCAGGCAATATTATGGTGTAAGCGGCATGAACAAACAGCCTAGTTTGGAGTTTGGATCCATCCCACAGTCCAGCATGCAGCCCTAGAAGCTCCAGCCACATGCTTCTGGCCAGGGGCGTAACTATAGAGGATGCAGGGGATGCGGTTGCACCTGGGCCCAGGAGCCTTAGGGGGGGGGCCATAAGGCCTCTCTTCTCCATATGGGGAGCCCAGTACTATGAATAAAGCATTATAGTTGGTGGCCCTGTTACAGGTTTTGCATTGGGGCCTGGGAGCTTCAAGTTACGCCTCTGCTTCTGGCGTATATCTGAGTGCTGCTGACACCTCTCTTTGATTTACATCTCAGTAATGGTAGTAGTGGTCTAGAGACACGATAGTAATACGGTAGTAAAAGATATTTCGGGTGATGAGCAACTGATACATTATTGTGTTACGCTGAGAAGAAAGCAGTAATTATTATGGACAGGACTCAAAAATTACCCACCACTGAAAACAGCAAGCCAGACTGCACATACAACTGCACCAAACCCCACAAAGAAGACAACCAAGTCAACCATCTAGAACCTCTCCCTATCTCCTCCAAAAGCTGCCCTCTGTTATATGGATAAATAGTTCTATACAGATAGTTAGCTATTTCGTTATTTAATTTCATCCTGCACACGAGTGGAAACCAATTCCGATTTCCGCAAGCGGAGGAAAAATCGCAGGAAGTTCTATTTTTGCGCGGATTTGACATGGGCGGCTTTCGTTAAAGTCAATGGATGCTGTCCGACCCACGGCTTAGCTGCAATTGATAGGTCGTGGATACCTGCATCATTGCCTAGCAACAGCACGGGAAAAAAAAAGATCTAAAAAAGAAATCTGTACGACGCATGTCTGACGTCAGCTCGCCGTAGCCATCCGCCATACAGATGAAGAAGAAAAGTGACAGGGATGCTGCGATCAGGACCGGATTCCTTCGCATACGAAATCTGACCCGTCCGTGTGCAGCTGGCCTTATGTAGTTATGTAAATATATTTACTGTATATACTCGAGTATAAGCCTAGTTTTTCAGCACATTTTTTTATTCTGAAAAAGCCCCCCTCGGCTTATACTGGACTCAGGGAAGGCTTAAAATTTTTTTTTTTTTTTTAAAACCGCCATACTCACCTCCCAGCTGGCATCTGTCTCCGGCGGCGGTGCGGCAGGCTGCTTGAATTCTCTCCACTGTCATCCCCCGCCGTCCTCTTTGCTCGACTCTGTCATCCCCCGACGTCAGCGCTGTGTAAGAGCTGTGATTGGATCGAGCGTCAGCCAATCACAGCGGGTGCTCGATCATTCACAGCCAATCAAGCTGTGTAAGAAAGCGCTGTGGTTGGATCGAGCTCCACCTGTGATTGGCTGGCGCTCAATCCAATCACAGCGCTTCCTTACACAGCACTGAAAGAGCCAAGCAGAGAGGACGGCAGGGGATGACAGCGGGGAGAATTCAAGCAGCTTGTCGCACAGACACAGACGCCGGCTGGGAGGTGAGTATGGAGGTTTTCTTTTTACCTAGTATATACTCGAGTCAATAAGTTTTCCTAGTTTTTTGTGGTGAAACTTATTGACTCAGCTTATACTCGGGTCAGCTAATACTCGAGTATGTACAGTATTTAAAAAAAACAAACAAAAAGCAGATGGTTTCAGTCTTGAAGACATGAAGGTAAAAAAATATTGCTGTTGTGTATAGTGTTCTCTTTTAATCTAAAGAGTAGAAGCAGTCTTTGGATGACTAGTGCCTTGTACATTACCATCTATTAGAGATGAGCGAGCACCAAAATGCTCGGGTGCTCGTTGCTCAAGTCGAGCTTTCCGCGATGCTCGAGGGTTCGTTTTGAGTAACGAACCCCATTGAAGTCAATGGGCGACTCGAGCATTTTTGTATATCGCTGATGCTCTCTAAGGTTTTCATTTGTGCAAATCTGCAAAACCTACGAAAGTTATGGAAACGACACAGAAACGGATAGGGCAGGCGAGGGGCAACATGCAGGGCTGCATCTCAGGTTCCCAGGTCCCACTATTAAGCCACAATAGCGGCAAGAGTGAGCCCCCCCCCTAACAATGTTTACTTCGGACAAACCCTCATTAGCAAGGCACACCTTAGCTAAGCACCACACTACCTCCAACAAAGCACAATCACTGCCTGCGGGACACACCGTTGCTTCTTCTCCTGGGTTACATGCTGCCCAACCCCCCCGCACGACCCAGTGTCCACAGCGCACACCAAAGTGTCCCTGCGCAGCCTTCAGCTGCCCTCATGCCACATGTCTATTTATAAGTGCGTCTGCCATGAAGAGGAACCGGAGGCACACACTGCAGAGGGTTGGCAGGGCCAGGCAGCGACCCTCTTTAAAAGGGGAGGGGGCGATAGCCCACAATGCTATAGAGAATCAATGAGAAATTGACGTTCGATCTTCATTCCAATCCTGTGCCACCTCCGTCAGGAGCTGCAAACGTGGGCATAGCTATGGGGAATCCATGTGCCACACAGTATTCATTCTGTCAAGGTGTCGCATAGCTCAATCGACACCGCAAGGGGAAAGCCATCTGCACTCTGCCCCCTACCCAAATCAGTCAGTGTCTTTGTGCCAGACAGGTCAAACACAGCGATGGGAACTAAGTTTGCACCAACAGCATAGGTTGGTCCTAGGCAACCCAAGACATGAACAATTAATAAATCTGAGCGGCCAAACATGGCAGACTTGCACCGCACTGACGACATAGGCTTCGGCCCACAGCTTCAGCAATCGTAGGCAGGAAGCGGACTTTCACTGCACCCAGGACATAGGCCTCTGCACATACCCTCAGCAATCATGGGCCTACAGCGGACTCCGATGCTAGCGTAGCTGTGCACGTCTCATTAGCGCTGTATTGCTCCTGTAGTTTGTCCCAATGCAGTGCCATGGATAGTAGAGCTAACGTCTAGAGATGAGCCAGCACCAAAATGCTCGGGTGCTCGTTACTCGAGTCGAACTTTCAGTGATGCTCGAGAGTTCGTTTCGAGTAACGAACCCCATTGAAGTCAATGGGTGACTCGAGCATTTTTGTATATCGCCGATGCTCGCTAAGGTTTTCATTTGTGAAAATCTGCAAAACACAAGAAAGTGATGGAAACGACACAGAAACGAATAGGGCAGGCGAGGAGCTACATTTTTGGCTGCATCTCAAGTTCCCAGGTCCCACTATTAAGCCACAATAGCGGCAAGAGTGAGACCCCCCCCCCCCACTGTCAGCGTAAAGATCGTTCTCCTCTGCCACAGCTGTAACAGCTGTGGCAGAGAAGAACGATGTTAGCCCATTGAATTCAATGGTGCCGGCAATACAGCAGGTTCCACTGAAAGCAATGGGCTGCCGGCGATCGCGGGATGAATTGTCGGGAAGGGCTTAAATATATAAGCCCTTCCCTACAATTCATCCAGAAATGTGTAAAAATAAAAAATATATATGTACTTACCTGGTCCCGGCAGAACGATGTTAGCCCATTGAATTCAATGTATTGCCGGCTCCATTGAATTCAATGGTCAGTGCTCGTTTAATCGAGACGAGTACCGCGTGGTGCTCGTCTCGAGTAACGAGCATCTCGAGCACCCTAATACTCGAACGAGCATCAAGCTCGGACGAGTATGCTCGCTCATCTCTACTAACGTCAGATTAAATACAGGTGGGCTTTGGCCCACACTCAATGCCCCAGTCAGACTGGCCTTTTTTTCATAGTCACAGGCAGGTACAACTCTGCTCTGGGAAGTCTGTGTGCACCCACAGCATGGGTGGGTCCCCAACTGTAATGCACACGGTGAGATGTGTCCCTGAGAAGGACCGTTGGGGCTCTTGAAGGCGCCAACACTCTAACTATAGCAGCAGCACCTTCCCTAATCTCTGCCAGCGTGTGCCTGAGGTGAGCAGCAGGCGGAAAAGATTTAAATACTCGGCGGTCACCTGATCTCGCCAGCCACTCACTGCAGGGGGGTGGGATAGGGCTGGAACCTCACTGGAGGAAGTTGTAATGCCTTTGCTGCATGTCTATTGGCCAGAAAAGGGCGCAAACATTTCAGGGAAGTAAATGTAATTGACTTGAGTAACGCGTGGTGCTCGTCTCGAATAACGAGTATCTCAAACACCCTAATACTCGAACAAGCATCAAGCTTGGACGAGTATGCTCGCTCATCTCTACCATCTATTGATGTAACAATTTTCGAAAACAGGAGTGACCCAGTAGAATCTTTTTCATTAAAGCTGATGAGGTGGCCGGGATGACAGAAACAGCCGAGCTTGGCTGTGCTGCTCTGTTTCAATAACTCCAATAAAAGCCAAAGGGAGTTATGCAAACAGTATACTGCAGCAAGCTACTCTGCTTCCACAGCTCCTGAGTTCATTATACTATGCTGTTTGTGTAAAGCTCCATTTACACACACAGATGATCACCCAAAATTCCTCAGAAACTGACAGTTTTGAGTGATCATTTTGCATTAGCTACTAATGAGCTAATCAGCCCATTAGTAGCTAACTAGCTTCATTTGCATGTATTTAGAGAACAGTGGTCCCTTCTCTAAATACATCATTATTGTTCTCCAGCAAGACAGCAGCTGAAAGAATTTATCAGCGCTGCCCAGGGGGGGAATAACTCAGCGTCCGGTCCCTCTTATCATGGCCTACGGATTTTAAGCTGAGCTAAAGTCAGAGATGGACGAAATTGCACAATGGGCACACATTTACACACAATGATTATCGCTCAAAAGATGGCTTTTAAGCGATAATTGTTGTGTGTAAAAAGGCCTTAACTCTTACTGACTTCTAAGAAGGACCCCATTACGCAAATGAAAATGCTTGTCCCACCCCTACATGGAGGAGTTTCGGGGGGGGGGGGATAAGATATAGGGCAATATCTTTCTTTTCTCCCACGTCAAAAAGATAAGTGCAAAAAAAGCTAGGGCAAGTCGTTTTTTTTTCTCGCACGTAGGAATATCCCACGAGAATCACGCCCGTCAGTACAAAGCCCATTAAAACAAAACCTTTTTGTGGCTATGTGTTTTAGCCCTTAAGCAGCAGAGGGCAGCTTTCTCCAGGCAGCGGCTAAGTGTAGAGCATGGAGTTGTATCAGCTGAATTGGCAGCCTGAAGTTTTGCATCCAGATGGTAGATGCCACTTTTTGCTTGCATATCACCTCTAAGGGTGTCACCCCTGGTAGTCCTCCATCACCTGCATGCTGAATGGATCGCGTGCCCCAGCTCCAAGGTGCACTCTACACTCAATTTGAACTTCTCAACACCCTAGGTCTAGACTAATACCAGGTTCAGCCCTCACTGCTTTGATAATGCATGATGGATTAGAAGCTAAGCTAACATTTAGAATTCACTATTATGTTAGGCCCAGGGGCGTAGTTAAAGACTCAGGGGCCCGGGTGAAAAAGTTTATCTGGGGGCCCCCCAACTCCTCTTAACCCCTTGACCCTGAGGTGTAACTTCAAGCTCCTGGGCCCCAAAGCAAAACCCGGCCCCCAACTATAATGCTTTATTCATAGTTCTGGGCTCCCTATATGGAGAAGAGAGGCATTATGGCCCCCCTAAGGCTCCTGGGCCTGGGTGCAACTGCATCCTCTGTATCCCCTATAGTTACGCCAGTGGTTAGGCAATACTACACCTACATCTACTTCATCTGTTCTCCCATCCCTTCTCTCCACTGGTCACCTGCCACTTTGTGTCCCTGCTTTGCCCTCTCTTATCTCTACAGAGCTACTGTGGCCTTCTTATTTTTCCCCTCCATGGACAGGACTCCATTATGTTGTATATGATGAGGTTCTGCATCAGCTGAGGTAGACATTGTGAAGTTCTGCAGCAGCTGTGCTGCGAGAAGCTGAGCTCATGCCATAAGCACAGCTGATACCCAACTACAATGGCCAGGATCTGGGATAACTCTAATCCTGGTCTGTTTAATACTTTAGTTGCCATGGTTAATAGCAAACACAGCAGCTAAAAAGGTCTGACATGCCCCCAATGGCACAAACACAAGGTGCAGATGGGTCATCATGGCCCCCAGGTCTGCTATCTTTGTACATATTTTAGGTCCTGGTAGAAGTAAGTCCTAATAGGGAGCCTGTCAGCATTATGCCGCATAAACAAAATCTCACTGGCAAAAATAGCACATTGATGACTGTTTTCAGTCACCGATTTTACATGCTTAATTACAATTAATTTAATACGATTAATTACCACCAAGGTCTACTGTATTTCTTACGAGTTTATTTGCAAATACCTACTAGACCTTATGTCCTCCATATACAGTAGTATGATAACAATGGATATTACAAGGAAAGTAAAAGTGGGCATGCACATGTTCTGCATATGTACAGTAAATGGAGGGGTGAATTATTCTGGTGGGCCCAATGAAGTCGAATTCAATATAGCTGGCTACTAGTAATTGCCTTTGGGAACTTTGATCATTTTACTGCAACAAGTTCCATGCTGCTCCTGATGCTGTATTTCATCACTTCAACATATATATTTGTGAAGAGTCAGCAATGATCTATCTACCCATACTTTTCTCCAAATACCTTAACATCTTTCATGCCAAAAAAACATTTGCCTGTTAGAAATCTAAAATTCTCCAGCTTTGCTTTTAAGGCCCATTTAGACGCAATCTTTTGAGCAAGAATCATTGGGTCTAAATGCACAGACATTGTGCCGTTTTCATGCACAAGTTGTTCATCGGTCAAGTCTAGTTTTCTTGAATTGAGTGATGAACTCTTATCAGCAGTGCAGGCTGTTATCACAGTTGGCAGCGCTGATAAGATTCCTACAGCCCGTGTTCTGCTGGTAGTTCACAGCGGGATGCCGGCTGTAATCACATTGAACAATACAGCTGTTCGCTTATGCAGAACAGCTGTATTGTTCGCCAAGCGATAGCAGCGGTGTCCCGCTCTGCCTGCATAGCTCTTTAGTAGCTACTTAGCTACTGTAGATTATACAAAGATGATCACTCAAAACTGTCACTCGCACTGTCGTTTGAGAGACTTTTGAGCGATCATCTGTCAGTGTAAATGGGGTCTTAGATACAACAATTTTTAATCTTCTTCTCCTGCAAATATTCAACTTACTCCAAATGTGTTTGTGTTCCTTTAAAAAAATGTAGATACGGTATCTTGTAGTATAAATAATGGTCTCCATATAAAAGTTACCAACAATCCCATCACTTATGCTGTTAGGAATAATGAAAAAGGTTCTACAAGCAGCAATTGAAATAGTGACTCAGATCATCATAAGCAGTGAGTAATATAATTGCCGCACTCTTAACGTAGTCAGGCTCAGACAAGTAATGTGCTGATAAGTGCGGATCCCGCACTTTATAGAGGTGTGTACTTAATAGAGAATGTCATACTCAAGACAAAAATAGTCAATAAAGCTTTAGAAACAGGTGTAGACTTAACTGTTCTGTTGTATGAGGCAAACAAGCAAAGGCCTCTATCATCCCCTGTGCTGTATTGGTATTACTGCCATAATATAATATTTCTTGTATCATTTCTAACAAATAATGAAAAGATGAATGGAAAAATTTCTAAAACTAGTCTGCAAAAAATTTTTCTCCACATGAAAAAACAAAGAGTTGCTTTCAAAACATTGTCATTCTCTTTTTAGGGGACAATGAATCCTTCCCATCATATACACAATACAGGGGTACAATAGAAGAGAATGCAAAAGGGTCTGCATAGTGGCATTTGTAATGACCCACATTACAATGTTACATGACCATAGGGGTGTAAACGAAATTAGCATGCCCCAAAATGTGGTGTAATGGAACTGAGCATGCTCACTCGACACTTGTTAATTGGTTGATGCTCTGGCTATGAAAAGGGCAATTTTTGCTTCATAGTAAATGAGCTGTTGCTGGACCAAGAACTCAGGGAGCTGGAGTCTCTGCTGTCTGAGACCAGGGAAGAGCAGGCAGGCAGCAGCCCTGAGCTGGTGGGCTGCAACGTTCAGAAACGGAGAGAGTGGGCTGGTAGTGAAACTCCCAATTCCAGATCAAGCGGTGGACTAACTTTAGTTAGGAAAAGCTGAGACGCCCAGCACAGTAAACTGTAAGTGAGGCCAGCCTCTGAAAAAACTATAGGTGTGCACACCAAAAGGGAGAGCAAACTTTTAAAAGACATTTTTTGTTGCCTGAGTTCCAGAGGGTCATTATTATACTGCTGAGCATGAAAAGCTCATCATTTCAGGACTGACAAACTTAGTAGGGAAAAAGGAGAAGCCTCAGAGGAGTCTGTATAGAATGATGCAGCTATAGAAAGACATGCTAGTGATGGAGTGGTTGCAGCAAGCTTCAGCTCGGCCATAGTGAAAATAGTTACCATGAGTATCACAGTCTGGCACACGGCCTGGTCAGACGTACACCAAATGTATTAAGAGTAGAGATGAGCGAGCACCAAAATGCTCGAGTGCTCGTTACTCGAGTCGAACTTTCAGTGATGCTCGAGAGTTCGTTTCGAGTAACAAACCCCATTGAAGTCAATGGGCGACTCGAGCATTTTTGTATATGACTGGTGCTCCGCTAAGGTTTTCATTTGTGAAAATCTTAGCAAATCACCAAAGTCATGTAAAAACACAGAAATGGATAGGGCAGGCGAGGAGCAACATGCAGGGCTGCATTTCGGGCTCCGAGGTCTCACTATTAAGCCACAATAGTGGCAAGAGTGAGACCCCCCCACTGTCAGCATAACGATCATTCTCCTCTGCCACAGCTGTAACAGCTGTGGCAGAGAAGAACGATGTTAGCCCATTGAATTCAATGGAGCCGGCAATACAGCCGGCTCCATTGAAAGCAATGGGCTGCCAGCGAGTGCGGGATGAATTTTCGGGAAGGGCTTAAAAATATAAGGCTGGTCACAGCGCAACATATCTGCGGCTAACACACTGCGGCTCACTTACATGCCACGGCGCTTCAGCACCTCATCCAGTCCTGCACCTTGTAGGACCTTAAAATCTACCACCAATCAGGAGCTAGGGGTCTGAGAGGGGCGTTCCTTCTGTCAAACCTCTAGCTTCTGGTGGCGTCAAGATACAATAATACCTTTGGATCCTGAGCTAAAACTTAGACAACTGGTTTCTTAATTTTATTTGCCTTATATTTTGAAGTTAGTTTTAAAATACTATATGTATAATAACTAGAGATGAGCGAGCACCAAAATGCTCGGGTGCTCGTTACTCGGGACGAAATTTTCGCAATGCTCGAGGGTTCGTTTCGAATAACGAACCCCATTGAAGTCAATGGGCGACCCGAGCATTTTTGTATTTCGCCGATGCTCGCTAAGGTTTCCATGTGTGAAAATCTGGGCAATTCAAGAAAGTGATGGGATGGGAACGACACAGCAACGGATAGGGCAGGCGAGGGGCTACATGTTGGGCTGCATCTCAAGTTCACAGGTCCCACTATTAAGCCACAATACCGGCAAGAGTGCCCCCCCCCCTCCCAACAACCTTTACTTCTGAAAAGCCCTCATTAGCATGGCATACCTTAGCTAAGCACCACACTACCTACAACAAAGCACAATCACTGCCTGCATGACACTCTGCTGCCAATTCTCCTGGGTTACATGCTGCCCAACCCCCCTCCCCCCTGCACAACGCAGTGTCCACAGCGCACACCAAAGTGTTCCTGCGCAGCCTTCAGCTGCCCTCATGCCACACCACCCTCATGTCTATTTATAAGTGCGTCTGCCATGAGGAGGAACTGCAGGCACACACTGCAGAGGGTTGGCACGGCTAGGCAGCGACCCTCTTTAAAAGTGGTGGGGCGATAGCCCACAATGCTGTACAGAAGCAATGATAAATATAATCCTGTGCCACCGCCATCAGGAGCTGCACACGTGGGCATAGCAATGGGGAACCTATGTGCCACACACTATTCATTCTGTCAAGGTGTCTGCATGCCCCAGTCAGACTGGTAATATGTACCTTAACAGTAACCGCGTTGGTGGTAATGTGGTGGTGACTGCGGACCTAGTAGCGCGGTTTTATTTTGTTGGTTTTCGGAATGTGGCCAGGATTAAGTGGGCCGTGGCGGGGGATGTTTTTGAGGCACTACATGTCCTCTCCACGTGTCCGTGGTTATATGCACCTTAACAGTAACCGCGTTGGTGGGAAATGGCCTCGCCGCCATCATGTCTTTGGGAAGCCTCTGTTTCCACACCCCAGAGACATACCATTAGCAGCGGTATAGGCAGAGCCCATAATTCATAACATTTCAGCCGTAGCATTAGGACAGGCCCCACTAACATATCACTAGCAGCATTATAGGGGGAGCACAGTATTAGTTCCATTTCAGTAATAGTAGCACTCAAGACAGGCCCCAGTAACAATTCCGAAGCAGCAGTATAGTGGGAGCGCAGTCTTCGTTCCATTTCAGTAATAGTAGCACTCAAGACAGGCACCAGTAACAATTCCGAAGCAGTAGTATAGTGGGAGCGCAGTCTTCATTCCATTTCAGTAATAGTAGCACTCAAGACAGGCCCCAGTAACAATTCCGAAGCAGCAGTAAAGGAGGAGCATAGTCTAAGTTCCATTTAAGTAATAGTAGCAGCCTACACAGGCCCCAGGAACAATTCCGAAGCAGCAGTATAGTGGGAGCACAGTCTTAGTTCCATTTCAGTAGCTGCAGTATAGCCAAGGCCCAAGTTACATTTATGTAGCTAAAGTGTAGGCCAACCCCACACACCTTTCTGTACCATGAGTGCAGGCGAAGAACATAGAAATTGCTATGATTACACTGTAGGTGAGGGCCCAAAAAAATTGGTGTACCAACAGTACTAATGTACCTCAGTAAAAATTGGCCATGCCCAACCAAGATGGCAGGTGAAACCCATTAATCGCTTTGGTTAATGTGGCTTAAGTGGTAACTAGGCCCGGAGGCAGCCCAGTTTAACGAAAAATTGGTTCAAGTTAAAGCTCCAACGCTTTTAAGAGCATTGAAACGTATAAAAAATTTTTAGAAAAATAATATGAGTGAGCCTTGTGGCCCTAAGAAAAATTGCCCGTTCAGCGTGATTACGTGAGGTTTCAGGAGGAGGAGCAGGAGGAGGAGGAGGAATATTATACACAGATTGATGAAGCAGAAATGTCCCCGTTTTGGATGGTGAGAGAGAACGATGCTTCCATCCGCGGGTGCAGCCTACGTATTGCATGGGTATCGCTGCTGTCCGCTGGTGGAGAAGAGAAGTCTGGGGAAATCCAGGCTTTGTTCATCTTGATGAGTTTTAGCCTGTCGGCACTGTCGGTTGACAGGCGGGTACGCTTATCTGTGATGATTCCCCCAGCCGCACTAAACACCCTCTCCGACAAGACGCTAGCCGCAGGACAAGCAAGCACCTCCAGGGCATACAGCGCTAGTTCAGGCCACGTGTCCAGCTTCGACACCCAGTAGTTGTAGGTGGCAGAGGCGTCACGGAGGACGGTCGTGCGATCGGCTACGTACTCCCTCACCATCCTTTTACAGTGCTCCCGCCGACTCAGCCTTGACTGGGGAGCGGTGACACAGTCTTGGTGGGGAGCCATAAAGCTGTCCAGGCCCTAAAACACTGTTGCACTGCCTGGGCTGTACATGCTGCTCGATCTCCGCACCTCCCCTGCTACCTGGCCCTCGGAACTGCGCCTTCTGCCACTAGCGCTGTCGGATGAGAATTTTACCATCAGCTTGTCCGCCAGGGTCCTGTGGTATAGCAACACTCTCGAACCCCTTTCCTCTTCGGGAATGAGAGTGGGAAGGTTCTCCTTATAGCGTGGGTCGAGCAGTGTGTACACCCAGTAATCCGTAGTGGCCAGAATGCGTGTAACGCGAGGGTCACGAGAAAGGCATTCTAACATGAAGTCAGCCATGTGTGCCAGGGTACCTGTACGCAACACATGGCTGTCTTCACTAGGAAGATCACTTTCAGGATCCTCCTCCTCCTCCTCCTCCTCCTCCTCCTCAGGCCATACACGCTGAAAGGATGACAGGCAAGCAGCAGGGGCACCGTCAGCAGTGGGCCAAGCTGTCTCTTCCCCCTCCTCCTCATGCTCCTCCTCCTCCTCCTGAATGCGCTGAGATATAGACAGGAGGGTGCTCTGACTATCCAGCGACATACTGTCTTCCCCCGCCTCCGTTGCCGAGCGCAAAGCATCTGCCTTTATGCTTTGCAGGGAACTTCTCAAGAGGCATAGCAGAGGAATGGTGACGCTAATGATTGCAGCATCGCCGCTCACCACCTGGGTAGACTGCTCAAAGTTTCCAAGGACCTGGCAGATGTCTGCCAACCAGGCCCACTCTTCAGAAAATAATTGAGGAGGCTGACTCCCACTGCGCCGCCCATGTTGGAGTTGGTATTCCACTATAGCTCTACGCTGCTCATAGAGCCTGGCCAACATGTGGAGCGTAGAGTTCCACCGTCGGGGCACGTCGCACAGCAGTCGGTGTACTGGCAGATTAAAGCGATGTTGCAGGGTGCGCAGGGTGGCAGCGTGCGTGTGGGACTTGCGGAAATGTGCGCAGAGCCGGCGCACCTTTACGAGCACGTCTGACAAGCGTGGGTAGCTTTTCAGAAAGCGCTGAACCACCAAATTAAAGACGTGGGCCAGGCATGGCACGTGCGTGAGGCTGCCGAGCTGCAGAGCCGCCACCAGGTTACGGCCGTTGTCACACACGACCATGCCCGGTTGGAGGCTCAGCGGCGCAAGCCAGCGGTCGGTCTGCTCTGTCAGACCCTGCAGCAGTTCGTGGGCCGTGTGCCTCTTATCTCCTAAGCCGAGTAGTTTCAGCACGGCCTGCTGACGCTTGCCCACCGCTGTGCTGCCACGCCGCGTGACACCGACTGCTGGCGACGTGCTGCTGCTGCTGACACATCTTGATTGCAAGACAGAGGTTGCGGAGGAGGAGGAGGAGGGTGCTTTAGTGGAGGAAGCATACACCGCCGCAGATACCAGCACCGAGCTGGGGCCCGCAATTCTGGGGGTGGGTAGGACGTGAGCGGTCCCTGGCTCTGACTCTGTCCCAGCCTCCACTAAATTCACCCAATGTGCCGTCAGGGAGATGTAGTGGCCCTGGCCGCCTGTGCTTGTCCACGTGTCCGTTGTTAAGTGGACCTTGGCAGTAACCGCGTTGGTGAGGGCGCGTACAATGTTGCGGGAGACGTGGTCGTGCAGGGCTGGGACGGCACATCGGGAAAAGTAGTGGCGACTGGGAACTGAGTAGCGCGGGGCCGCCGCCTCCATCATACTTTTGAAGGACTCCGTTTCCACAACCCTATACGGCAGCATCTCAAGGCTGATAAATTTGGCTATGTGGACGGTTAACGCTTGAGCGTGCGGGTGCGTGGCGGCGTACTTGCGCTTGCGCTCCAACAGTTGCGCTAGCGACGGCTGGACGGGGCGCTGACAGACACTTGTGGATGGGGCCGAGGACAGCGGAGGTGAGGGTGTGGGTGCAGGCCATGAGACGGTAGTGCCTGTGTCCTGAGAGGGGGGTTGTATCTCAGTGGCAGGTTGGGGCACAGGGGGAGAGGCAGCGGTGCAAACCGGAGGCGGTGAACGGCCTTCGTCCCACCTTGTGGGGTGCTTGGCCATCATATGTCTGCGCATGCTGGTGGTGGTGAGGCTGTTGGTGGTGGCTCCCCGGCTGATCTTGGCGCGACAAAGGTTGCACACCACTGTTCGTCGGTCGTCAGGCGTCTCTGTGAAAAACTGCCAGACCTTAGAGCACCTTGGCCTCTGCAGGGTGGCATGGCGCGAGGGTGCGCTTTGGGAAACAGTTGGTGGATTATTCGGTCTGGCCCTGCCTCTACCCCTGGCCACCGCACTGCCTCTTGCAACCTGCCCTGCTGCTGCCCTTGCCTCCCCCTCTGAAGACCTGTCCTGAGTAGGCGTTGCAAACCAGGTGGGGTCAGTCACCTCATCGTCTAGCTGCTCTTCCTCCGAATCCTCTGTGCGCTCCTCCCTTGGACTTACTGCCCTCACTACTACCTGACTGCAAGACAACTGTGTCTCATCGTCATCGTCCTCCTCACCCACAGAAAGGTCTTGAGACAGTTGGCGGAAGTCCCGAGCCTCATCCCCCGGACCCCGGGAACTTTGCAATGGTTGTGCATCAGTGACGATAAACTCCTCTGGTGGGAGAGGAACCACTGCTGCCCAATCTGAGCAGGGGCCCGAGAACAGTTCCTGGG
Source organism: Eleutherodactylus coqui (assembly GCF_035609145.1). Classification (NCBI taxonomy): domain Eukaryota; kingdom Metazoa; phylum Chordata; class Amphibia; order Anura; family Eleutherodactylidae; genus Eleutherodactylus; species Eleutherodactylus coqui. The sequence continues at coordinate 123,432,773 of NC_089837.1, forward strand.
AGTCTTCCCGCTCCTGAGCATGTGTCATTGGAGTGGAGTGAGGAGGCTGGGAGGAAGGAGGAGCAGCAGACAGAGGATTCGGATTTGCAGCAGTGGACGGCGCAGAACTGTGGGTGGACGATAGGTTGTTCGAAGCACTTTCTGCCATCCATGACAGGACCTGCTCACACTGCTCATTTTCTAATAAAGGTCTCCCGCATGGACCCATGAATTGTGCGATGAATGTCGGGACGCCAGAAACGTGCCTCTCTCCTAATCGCGCAGCAGTCGGCTGCGATACACCTGGATCAGGAGCTCGGCCTGTGCTCACACTCTGACTTGGGCCTCCGCGTCCTCGGCCGCGTCCACGTCCTCTAGGCCTACCCCTACCCCTCAGCATGCTGTATTACCAGTGATTTGATTTCCCAGGCAGGAAAGAAATTGGCGCAAGCCTGCAGGCCAAATATACTTTTTTCCCTTTTTTTTAAAAGGAAAGGCCCACTGCGTCTATTCAATGAATAATAAGTTTAATAACTGTGTTGTGCCCCTGCAAATGTGTCACATAACTTTAGTGTTGCAGAGCAAGAGCAGAGCAAGGAATTTCACAGGCAGGAAAGAAAGTGGCGCAAGCCTGCTGTAAAACGTAGCTGGCTGCGTCTGATTTTTTTACGTTCTCCGCGCAGCACACACGTACCCAGAGCCCTGAGGAGTGTCAGAGGCAGGCCAAATATACTTTTTCCCCTTTTTTTTAAAAGGAAAGGCCCACTGCGTCTATTCAATGAATAATAAGTTTAATAACTGTGTTGTGCCCCTGCAAATGTGTCACAGAACTTTAGTGTTGCAGAGTTATTAACTAGAGCAGAGCAAGGAATTTCACAGGCAGGAAAGAAAGTGGCGCAAGCCTGCTGTAAAACGTAGCTGGCTGCGTCTGATTTTTTTACGTTCTCCGCGCAGCACACACGTACCCAGAGCCCTGAGGACTGACAGAGGCAGGCCAAATATACTTTTTTCCCTTTTTTTTTTAAAGAAAAGGCCCACTGACTATATTCAATCAATAATATATGTCTTCTGGCCCTGCCTACACAATTCTGTCCCTGTAGTATCAATGCAGGGCGCAATGCTCTGCACAGCCGATTTTGAGAAAAAAAAAAAATGCAACACAGCTAACAGCAGCCTGCACAGTACTCCACACGGTTAAATGTGGCCCTAGAAAGGACCGTTGGGGTTCTTGAAGCCTACACTCACTCCTAACACTCTCCCTGCCTAACCACCACTTCTGTCTCTAATGCAGGGTGCAATGCTCTGCACAGCCGATTTTGAGAAAAAAAAAATATATCCACTGCTAACAGCAGCCTGCACACAGGTAGATGTGGCCGTAAGAAGGACCGTTGGGGTTCTTGAAGCCTACACTCACTACAAACACTCTCCCTACAGCAACTCCAATACAACTGGACTTTCCCTCAGCTAACTCACAAGGCATCTGAGGCGAGCCGTGGGAGGGGCCAATTTTTATACTCGGGTGACATCTGATCTCCCCAGCCACTCACAGCAGGGGGGTGGTATAGGGCTTGAACATCACAGGGGGAAGTTGTAATGCCTTCCCTGTCTTTCAATTAACCAGAAAAGCGCGCTAACGTCTCAGAGATGAAAGTCAAAGTAACCCGAACACCGCGTGGTACTCGTTACGAGTAACGAGCATCCCGAGCACGCTAATATTCGCCCGAGCATCAAGCTCGGACGAGTACGTTCGCTCATCTCTAATAATAACGTTATCTTTTAAAGGGGATGCAAACATTGAGTTAGTTCTACTCTTTGAGAAATTTTTATTGTCCTAATGCATTTGGCGGACACCACTCTTTACTTAGTGTATAAAACATGGGTAAATAAGTACATTCCCCACATGTGATTTTGAGAAAAACAGAAATTGATTCCAGAAATAAACTTTCATCCTTAGCATTTTATGATGCGTCTCACATGGAAAAGGTTGGTGAACCACAATGTATGAAATTGACAGTTTAACCTCTCCAAACATATCCTAATATTCATTTGGTCCTGGAGGCCGTGGATGACTTGAATGCTACAATGGTAAACTATGCCTGTAAGAAGAGTAAAGATTATATGTATGCAGAGAAATGTCCGTACGCAGACTTCTTCTGCAATGCTAGCTTGCAGTTAAGTATATGTCAGATTCCACATCTATGCATTATTCATAGCTCTACACTTTGATGTTTTAGTAATACACAGGCACCCAGCAATGGGAAAAGAGAATACATATTGCCATTGCAACACTCCTCATATTTTTACAATGTCTATTGCCATGAGGTATGAATTCCTTCTTACACTCCGAGAACAGGGGGAATTGACAGTATCTTGAAAGATTTGCATTTTGCTTGCTGTTAAAATCAAAGTGAAGTACATTTAACTTACTGCACTGCTGACTTGAATAAGAGCAGGTCCCGTCAAAACAAGGTCTTTAGTTTGAGAGCTCTCAATATTAAGCTGAAACACTATGTAAATATTTATTCTGAACCACAATACACTTTTCATGCTCGGATTAGTGTCGTGAAAAACATACTGAACTAGTACTCTCGGAATGTCTCCATGTAGAGTAAAGAATATTGTAGTCAACCCTAGTGAAGAGGTGATACAAGGGCTGTTAATGAATGGTCACACAGCTCTCGGTCTTGGGAGGAATTCTGAAAGATCACTATTTCGTTTTTCCTCGTTAATGAATAAAATAACTTTATATTGTGTTGCAGGGAAAAATGTTATGGGAATCTGTCAACACAATCATGCTGTCCAAACTGCTGACATCATGTTATAGAGCAGGAAGAGCTGAGCAGATTGATATATAGTGTTATAGGAAAGGATTCCATAGAACATGTATTATATTCATGTATATCTCTGCACATTCTCAGCTGAACAGTCCAATGGGCGGAGCTATCAGTGATTGACAGCTTCCTTGAATGTACAATCATACAGATACCTGTCAATCACTGATAGCTCTGCCCATCGGACTGTTCAGCTAAGAATGTGCGGAGATATACATGAATATAATACAAGTTCTACTGAATCTTCTCTCATAAGACTATATATCAATCTGCTCAGCTCCTCCTGCTCTATAACATCATGCCTGCAGCTTGGACAGCATGATTGAGCTGACAGATTCCCTTTAAATGGGGTTTTCCAGGCAAAATACTATTGGTAGCCTATCCTCAGAATAGGTCATCAATAGCTGATCTCCAGAGTCCATCGCTCAGTAAGCTGGCCAATCAGCTGAGCAGGACCATGCTGTAAGCGCCGCTACACACATGGGTTGAAGCAGAAGTCCTCATGGGAGCCCAAAAGATCATGTTTTGTGGATTTTCTCAGTATTGCACAGGGGATTTAATTATTGTTGGTGCCTCAGACATTACCACCAATGTTCTTACTATAGAATCGTTCAAAATTAGGACATGCTGCCTTTTTTATTAATGCGAGTGAAAAAGTTGCTAATGTAAATTAATACATTGAAAATAATGGGTTATTTCAATGTAGAAGTTCTGTGCAGTTGCACAGAACTTGCGCGTTGATATCGCCCGTATAAGTACAGCTTTATAACGAAGGTTTGATAAGTCAGCCTCTTGACTGTATACTTATAGACTGTAGTTTATTTAGGTCAATATACAGAGTAGTGATAATAACAGTGTCCTCTCAGCAGGCAGAGATGGTACAGACTCTAGCTGCTCATATGATGTTCTACTCATGAGATTGAGCACAGAATAGTGAAAGAGAAAGCAGGGGCAAGTCTCTGCATTATGCATGCAAGTAACTGCAATATACATAAGAGATGTCCAGAGTGTAACAGGCAATCAGATGAGGGGTGCAGATATAGAAACAATGTGTTTTCGCTAGAGTGGCCCTTTAAGCCTACAGAGTTACAGTATGGATCTATCGATTTCTATGGCTGCTGAGTACTTGTACAGAGTAGTAATATGGCCATGTGCATAAGATCTCAGCACTCTAGGTGGATTCACCAGCAAACCTTATGTGCAGGAGAGACGACAATATACAGTATATGAAATATGTTATTAAGAATGCAGTTTCAAGCTGCACATAGTTAATACAAAGTGCAGATCTCCCTGAAACATCAATCAAGAGCCGCTCCTTCAACACAAGACGTGAACTTTTAACAGTGTGGGCTGTGGAAACATTTGCATTGGCATGGTCCTCTCCTGCTGTAAACTTTAACAAACAGTGTTGCAAGTAGTGCTTCTAGGTTGTGGAGCTCACCAGTAACTTTAACTTATTTTCACATATGTGAGTTATTTATATCTTTGCTGTTGCTTTAAATCTGCCAAGATTTCTGGTGTTTTGGCAGATACAAGTGGACAGCATTTTATTCCTCAGACTAATTAGGACAAAGAAAGGGTCTGAAAAAGCCCTTGTCTTCCTAATGCGTTCTGCATGACAAAGTTTACTGAAATCTCTCCAAGCACATGTAGGATTTCATATTATAACAAATTAATTGACTTCTCGGTTACAGTAAATCGAGGTATGTTTTGTAAATTGAAAAGGCTTATCATTTCCCATTAAAGCTGTTGCTGATAGGATTAAGTGATAAATAGTTTGTTTAGTTGAGCACAGTAAGTAATACATAATCAGTTTAACGTTTGCTTATATTCATATTATTAACATATTACCTTGGCTGCTTAGTGCGCGTCAGGATTTTGCACACAGCCATAAAAGGAAAGTAGAACTCTATCTGCTGCTGGCACAACAACGGGAAATCTTAATATGGGATATAAAGTCTAATACATGATAATAACTTCAACTAAGAGAGCTGCAATCACATTGCTGTGTTAATTAAATGACAATACATTTCTATACTGTATGAAATAATACCGAGGGGGTGCAGGTCATATAGGATGATTGAACAAGGGGCCCTGACTCAGTTGGTCACATCCTTCTTCCCTATGGCCTATATAGGGCTCTCCATCTCAACAAATACCCCAATATTAGCACACTACAGAGAGGATATTTGACCTGCAAGTCACAATTCTCTACTCCCATAGAGATTAATAAAGGTCCGTTCACACTGGCGTTAGCCTCAGCTAACCACTTCTGTTCCTATTGTCCCATTAGAGCAGCAAAAAAATTGAAATAAAAATTAAATTGAAGGTATCTATTTTATTCGTCATTGATTTTAATTTTTTTGAAACAATTTCTCTTTATTTCCATTTAGTTCTGCTCTGCCGCAATTACAGTTTTTCAAAGGGAAAATCTAACATAGTCATCTGCTCTATTTGTTCCATTTGAAAAATGGAAATGAAATGGAATTGAATTGTTTCTGTTTTCTTAAACCATGGAAATGAATGGAAAATAAAACGGAAAAGTTTAGTTACGTTTTTATTTCCATTCCTCTACACCTCAAATGGAACAAAGAACAGTAAATGGTTAACTGAGGCTAATGGCAGTGTGAACAAACCCTAAGTTGGGTAGCTAAGAAGAACTAGATAGTGATGTCAAAGTTAGTAAACAAGGACATGCAGGAGTCTGATTTTTTTCATGGGGAGCCTCATTCCTTTATGTAAATCAGTGGATGATAACAGAAGTCCTAAAAGAACATTTTCCGTTATATTACATTTCTATGCAACTTTCCAAAATCTGTGATATGAAAGGACCTGTATGTTCAGCCAATCCCAAATAATCAGGTGCTACACATAAGAACTTTACATTCAGGTCACAAATTCCATTGGTATTTAGTTATGCCCACTGCAGTACTGTCCTTCAATTTCTTTAAACCAGGGGTCCCCAACATGAAACTTGAAAGCCACATGTAGCTCACAGGCCGCTGTCATGTGGCTTGCAGCTGTCTTCTAGACCCAAAACACATGTGGGAAAAAGGCAGACATGCTTACTTCAAGAGGAGAAGGTTGTATTGTCCTAGGGGCTGCTGCCTCCTCCAGTGTGGTGGGTCTTCAGCATTAATACTGCCATCCCCACCAACAGGCGGCATTGTTCCTGATTGTACAATCCAATTTACATAAGGAGGAGGAAGCTGTAACATCACTGTTGGCGCCTCCTCAGTGTGACTGGTGACATGACTGTGACATGGCATAGCTCTAACTGAATTCAATAGGAGTTGTGCCTGCTATTACCAGCACCAGCCATTGTGGTATGAACAGCACTGTCTGCTTCCTGTGCCATCTGCACTGCCAGGGTGAACAGCTGATTGGCTAGGATCTCGCTGGTTTGGCCATTGATATGGATAGGTCTTCAATACAAAAAATGTCTCCAGTCTCAGAATACTCCTTTAAACTGACACCCAGATTGTGAAAAACTGCCTGAAAACATAATGTGCCAGGTTTCACACAGAAAATTCTAATTTGAAGGTTTTGAATGCTTCACTGCATTATTTGGAACCATTTCCACTTCTTTCCTGTTGTTTCCTGGTTAATATAATTTAAACAGCTCCAACAACGTCTTCATGTTCAATGTACATTGCAACCAACTCCCAGTTCTGAATATAGCTTTCGAGGTAACCACTGGACAAGACATACACCACATTTTGCCTTAGACACACAAGTATGACATCTGCAGTAGACACAATTATGCCTGGCCGTAGAGGCGTAACTTGAAGCTTCTTAACCCCAATGCAAAATCTGCACAGGGCCTTCAACTATAATGCTTTATTCATAGTACTGGGCTCCTTATATGGAAATGAGAAGCCTTATGGGCCCCCCTAATGCTCGTGGGCCCGGGTGCAACTGCATCCTCTGCATCCCCTATAGTTACGCCCCTGACCAGATGAGTGGTCTACAAAACGCACAAACAGGACATTGAGCATATAGCAAAGGCAAGATAGCCTATGTAGACATTACTACTTCATATAATAGTACAACATATTGAGGAATAGTTATTATTAAGAGTCAATCTTCTATAGCATCTATAGTGTTCATCTTCATGTCAAAACAATGAAGCTAAATAGACAAAGGAGGGCTGGAGCAAGGACAAGGAACAGAAGAAACACAATGTTGGGAACACAGGATCAAGGGTTAGGAATGCAAGAAGTCACTTGGCAGTTTGAAGGATCTTAGGATAATGGTTTAGGCAGAGCTTATTGGTTCCAGTCTTCCTAATAACCAAATTTAATTGTCATACCCTTTGAAAAAATGTTGTCTAAACAAAGGGGAAACTAGAAGTTCCTAGGCCTCAATGTACAATCTGTTAAAAGGAGCTCCACCTACTGTACTAGGTTCCATGAATACTATTGGTGGCTTCTTATGTTGCATTGGGGTCTCAGGTCCTGGTGTCATTGCTACCTTTGTACCTCTACAGATACACACCTGCGCAATGCAAAGCTCTAAACAGGTCCACCAATTATCAAGTGTCTTATTATAGTACTGGACTCTCATATGGAGCAAAGGAACCGGTGTTCTTAGGTTACAGGACTCAGGTTTGACCGTATTCTCTGCAGCCTCTGTAGTTTCATTAGTAAATATGAATTGTCCTCCAAAGTTTCTGAAATATTTACTTTTACACCCACATGATGTGACACATAGTTCTTGTCTTTTTAGTAGATTTTCTAAATTATATATTTCTTCAGGTCCACAGACTCTCTGAATGTTTGATTGCTGTAAAAATAGGATATCTAATGCATTTTCAACCATTGCACAGTAAACGGCTTGTGCTTATCAAAATGCCACACAGAATGTGCGTAATTAGTTAGTGATGAACCAGGATTTCAAAGAGGAGGAAAATGTTGTTTTGTTCCATTGTATAATTACATGGTAACACCTTATTATTCTTCCACTATATAAGGCACTTGTCAGGCCTCACATGGAATACTGCGTACAGTTCTGGTCACCGGTGCTCAGGAAAGATGTTGCAGTACTTGAGGGGGTTCAAAGAAGGGTGAATAAATTAATAAACGGATGAAGAAGACTGGAATACCCAGAGAGGCTATCCAAATTGGGATTATTCACCCTCAAAAAAAGATGGCTAAGGGGTGATCAAATAAGCAGGTTTCATCACCAACACAGAAGGGGGTTCTTTACTGTAAGAGCAGTGAGACTGTGGAACTCTCTGCCTGAGGAAGTGGTGAGGGCAAAATCCATAGAGGAATTTAAGAGGGGACTAGATGTCTTTCCAGAGCTCTATAATATTACAGGATATAGACATTGGGTGCCCAGCGGGGTAGTTTATCTCAAATGCTGATCCAGGGATTACTCTGGCTGCCATTTTGGAGTCAAGAAGGAATTGTTTTCCTCCGAATTAGCTAAATGGCTGCTTGTTTTTTTGCTTTTTTTTTAGCCTTCCTCTGGACCAACAAGGCGGGGGTTGAAACAGGCTGAACTAGATGGACATTGTCTTCATTCAGCCTAACATGCTATGTTACCTGACTTGGCTGCAGATAAGTATTTTTATTAAGATGTTCCAAAATTGAATGGATCTGCCAACAAATATCTCATGCCTATGGATATTTTTATAGCATTGAAAAGTTGTAGATTTTTGTAGGGTTAACAAACCAGCATTTGCCATATCTGGTATCCTGATTGAGAAAACCCAACTCCATATACTCCGATAGGTCGCATAGAAAATTGTTGTTCAAAAGGGAAAATCACTTTAAAAGATGTTTACGTCCAAAACATCTCTTGGTTTTCTGCTAGTTAAAAATATCACTGAAAGCAGACAAGGAGCTACTTATTCATACATATACACGGCACATATCTGCTTTGGGTATTCTGCCACCAAACAGACATTAATCAGTTAGCCAATTAGTTTTGTAGCTAGCTGTGGAATTTTTAACACGCAATGTAGAAATAGAATTCAATTTTTAGTTTAATTGTTCTAATTAAATGAAATCCCATAGATGTATCTTTCAACAGAGCAATGCTATAAGGGAATCATTAATTCAGTAGTTAGAAATAGAGCATAAAATATATTTCATAGGAGATTTATAGATAATTTCCATGTGAATCTTAGTTTCATCTACATGTTACATCAGACAAACTACTCTCCATTGGTGCACCATAGCTGAAACAAGTCAATCCATTGTATCCATCAGATAATCTGTGTTAAATATTGTTGCGCTCAAGATGTGGCTAGGGAGATGTTATCTGTGTGTTTTGTGTTGCTAGCCTGTTATTTTCGCTTCCAGTGCAACGGTCGAGCTCAGCGCGCCAAAGTGGGGAGAACATGGGGATTTCAAGATGGCTGTCATGAGTCGCTCTGTAATCCCTCCTGACAGTGGGTATAATGGGGCTCTGCTCAGCTATCACACAGTGGCACAAATAACGTACAAGATCTGTCTAACATAAACATTTGTTTTGTCACGGGTGATGCCAGTACTCCAACCTGAACTCCCAAGTGTAGTGATAGTGAAATAACTTGAGA